>NC_139811.1:18573717-19304551 GCF_963457635.1 Microchirus variegatus | reverse complement strand
CAAATAGCAAACAGAAGGTTTAAGGTGAGAGGGTTATTTTAATCTTAAATGATACATGTGCGTTTTTATCCAAACAGACTGCTTGTTGTGTGTTATTCATATTAATGCTGTGGAATTCATCAATATCAATGTGTCCACCTGGTGGGGCAACAACATAGATCCATGCTTCATGTCATTAAGTGACCAAGAAGAATCTGACTCTTGAGGATTCAATTTGTTTGTTGTCTACCAAGGCCTGTTCCCAACAAATAAATAAAAAACAACATCACATCCACCTCGAATATAAAGTGTTTTCCCACCAATAGTAGGTCTGCATCAGCCAACTTGGACCGTACCAATGGAACCTCAAACCAATCCCAATATCCTCAGAGGGCATTGTGTCTCTATGGCCCTGCTGGATCACATTAACATCACCAACATTGAAGCTGACAGGCCTGGAGAGCTGGGAGACAACCACCAGTGAGAAAAGGGATTTTATGAAGCGTGAGGACCCAGACACACCTTCAGTGCAGTGGTGGACACCAAGATACAGTGTCCTCTAGAGAGTTCTGCTTCAACTGTGATTCTGTCTAAATCTGCACCAATCAAAAAAAAAAAACACTGTGCATCTTTGTGGTTTAGAGTTTGTGACTGTGACATCGTTCCGCTTGTCAGTGACCAATCACGCTCTAAAAGTCCAGAGCCAAGTTGTCTTTCAGTCTTAAACACATCCAGCTTTGAGCACCACTTACAGTGCAATTCTGCAGCAGTTACAGGCACAGAATAGAAAAGAAGAGCAGGTATGTGCGTGGAGAACAGACACAATGAGTCCTGCTTCCAGCTGTGTGAAAAACCCATGAATGGAGCTGCATGATATGATTTTATCATATTGCAATTATTTTGCCAGATAGTGCAGTTGCAATACGATTTAGAAATTGATGCAAGTGATAATTGTTTGCATTTTAACTATCATTTTCATGACAAAATATCCAAATCATGTCTTTCAAATTGGCTGTCGACTCTCAACATGCTGCGTCATTCCCATCCCTAACTTCAAAGTGGCTTTTTGTGTTTGAGTCAAAATATGAACATGAAGTCTAAAATCATATAAATTAAGGATAATACTTGCTTCTGTTCTCTGTAATCATCGATCAAATAAAACAAGCAATCTTTTTAACGTTCATTTTCTTTCACAAGTTATACTCAATCAATCAAATTTCATTTATAGCCCACAGTTTGTCTCACGGGGCTTCACAGGGTTGGTAACATCCTCTGTCCTTAGACCCTCGACCATGCAGGGTACTGAAAAACTGCCAGGAAAAAAACCTTATAATAGGGAAAAAGTAAGAGGAAGAATCCTAAGGGAGAACCAAAGGTGAGGGATCCACTCCCTGGACGGACAGACGTGCATGTTACCCAAAACATACAATACACAATTACAAAAAACATCATTTACTGCAGCTGATATTATACTTTCAATCTTTCACGTTTGAATAGAATTGAATAAATGGATAGAACCCTGAAAATGTTATGCATATATTTAATATTTTAATTCCTTGTTCCAATAATAAACTGATTGCAATGCAAAATAAAGTATTTGACTACAAATTTAAATAATATATCAGCAAAAAAGCATATAATATGGAGCCCATATTCCAAAAATGGTCTTCGTAAATCACTTTATAATGCGTTTATTAAAATGTATTAAAACTGCCCTTTAACTGCATTTGCTCATCCCCCATCCTGCTTTAGAGGATTAGTTATAAATGAGTTGTTACAATAAGAAAACACTGAAATACTAAGAAAATCAAATTCAATTATACAGAGTTGGTGTCAGCTTTCAATTAAGAATTAATAATCTTCTTATGTATTTCCTGACTGTTTTGCACATTGTACGCTTCAAGCCACAGAAAATGTCACTGCGTGTGAGTAGATTCACAAAAGAGCAGAACAGTCATTTTCACACAGACCCTGTGTGTCTGTGAGTGTGTGAGCTGTCAAATCTCGCCCTTTCTTCCTGAGTTCCACTGTTAGAGGCCCTTTCTCTTTAGAACAGTGAATGTATTTGGAAATGTCAGGCACAGCAGACTTTGTGCTATAAAACTCATTCATAGCTACAGTATATTGTGAAAATCAGAACTACATCGCCACAAAGGCATTTTCTCGTTTTCATCCAGCTTCCATTCTGCTATTTTGAAAAGAAGCTGTGAGCCAGAGAATGTAGTCCTCAAGTCACATTCTATTAACTGCATCCAGATTCTCTGGATGTTCAGCCCAAAACAGTGCCAATAAGTTCCACGCTTTCCAATCTTCTCTGGGTCTAACATGGTAATGAAGTGCAGTGCAACAGACAGTGTGACTGTGGGGGGTTGTCACACCCCATGCACTTTCAAAGCTCAGTGTAATGATGTCCCTTTTGCCTCCATCAAAACTAAATTCTTATTTAGTGCAGAAAGTTTCAAGTGCAACATAAACGCGTGTTGTCAGTGCTTTGGTGTTACCGCTCACATATGATACCTTCTGCGGGCCAATGATACAAGTATGTGAAGCAGAACAACACACTGTACTGTATTTCAGGCGTAAGGAGCAGCGTGACTGAGATAAAATGTTTTGTCGGGAAAATCAGCTTTCCACTCTGAGCACCGTCACTTCACATTTACCAAATGAGTCAGCACAAAAGCAACCAATTATTCTGTTATTTCAACAAGAAACATCGTGTGCTGAAAATAAAACAGGTGCAATTATAAAGAAAAGACAGTTGGGAATGCTGAGTCCTCTCACTGTGTGTGTGAAATGGCCAAATAAGAAAAAAAAGTCTCATACCTGAGGCAAAAAATATTATATCGATGATACTGTAGTGTCTGGCTGAATGAATCATGCTACTCCAGTGGAAACTCACCTGTTTACCTCGTTATAGCCACTGGGTCAGAGACTTACTGGACTGCATTGAATTGGGGAAACTAAAATTATTTCTGTCACTGTGGAAAACCTGCATTTCTCCAACATAACCTGGTCTCCATTTCTGGCCAACTTTAATCTCTTTTATATATTGCAGCTTTCTCAAGCTCCTCTTTCCCATATTGTCTTTGTTGTTGCCTTGTTTATTTATTCACTCATCTTTACATGTTTTTTGTTTTCTTATCTGTTAAGTGACATATTTCCATCCATTCATCTTCTACCGCTTTATCCTCCACACGAGGGTCGTGGAGGGCGCTGTGCTAATCTCAGCTGGCCTAGGGCAAAAGACAGGGCCACACATAGAAACCAAACAACCTTGCTCAATTTAGAGTCTCCAATTTGCCTAATCCCCAAATCTAGATGCACGGAAAACATGAAAACTCCATGCAGAAAGACCCTTGTTCCAACCAGGTCATGAACCCGGGTCTTCTTGCCGCAAAGGCAAGAGTGCTTACCACTACACCAACCGTGTGGTCAAGTCACAAACTTAATTTTTTTTTTTTTTTTTTTATCAAGTATATTGATACTTTGTCGTCTCAAACAGGCACATATGCATGACGACTATTGTCAGGGTATGATTACAATCACAGGAATCAGTCAACACTATGTAGAAGATTTTTTTTGTAAGTGACATTTTTCCCTCATCTCTGCAACAGGTATGACATGTTGAATAATTTGAGTTATTATTACACATGGAGCTACCAGGTCACACACTTGGAAAAAATAGGACAATCAAATGTAGATTTGTGTAGCGATACCGACGCCTTTTAATACTTTCAATAAAAAAAAGAGCACCAGTTTGAGAAAATAGGCATGGAGCCTTTTCTTGAGGTAATAAAGAAAGACATTCCGAATTCAGCAGATCGCTAGTAAAGGCATATTTTGGGCACTTCCACTGTCGCCCTGAGAGAATAAATAGAAAGTGATGGGAAAAATAGGAATGGGAGATGTAAATGGATGCATTGAGCGGCAGTATAGACTGTTCAAGTGTCGACAGCAAATGGATTTTAATGGTCTTTGCTTGGGCCACACGAGCCAGTCTCTTGTAGTAGTTTTTTTTTCCTCAAAAACAATCAAAAAAGAAGAGCACTGAATGACACCATTTATATGTCCTACAGTGAAGCTCCTGAAAAACTAAAACAAATGTCTTCCATAATCTCAAACAACATCAAACCATACATTTCCAGATTATGACAGACATGAGCCTGATGTAGTGTAAATATTATTTCTTACTTCATTGTTATTCAGCCACAGCACAAACTGCAGAGAATTATATTCTCACTGGTGAACTGAAGAGAAACACACAGTATTTCAGACTCTGACAGATTTATTGACAGCCTTATTGCACACTCTTGAGAAAACTGTGCCCTTAATCACGCTGTTACAGAGATAATGACGCTTTAATATTTTGCCCATACGGCGCATAATAACTAACGGAATACAAGATGTATCACCACGGATGACACTGCAGTCTGTTGATGAGGAGCTGCATATTACAGGTAAAACGGCAGACAGATGCACCAGGATACAGACATTTAACAAGGCAAAAAAAAACGTAAGGAAGGGGGAACAAAACTGCCAGAAGCTGATGACAAAGTACCACAGTCAAGAATAACAGCCCTAGAGTGTCTCATTACATACTGTGCAGAATATCACCTTTAAATTGCAGATAAAGTGATAAAAAATATATCTCTTCTGACATTGTCAGCCACCTTGCCAAATCTGAATGATCAGAAAAGTCGCAAAGTGTGTAAAAGAGTTTAAAATCTTTAGTGAGGACACTCATAGACATAATGCATTACCATAGGTCCTTATAACCATCACATCTAAATGCCTAACATTATTCCTAATTCTTAGCCTAAAATCAAGTCTTAACCCATTGACAGCACTTTTGAGGTCCTTTGTTTTTGTGTTTTTGGTCCTGACACACAGAGGTTTGCACAGTTATTCTTCTCAGGACACTTCATTGGCTTCTGTTCATTTGGACAGCCAAGGCAAATGTTATCCCTAACCTTAACCATAACCAGTCAATGCCTAACCCCAACTTCAACTTAGTCACAAAACACATCTTTGGCCTAAACTTGACCAGTTCCTCAGAAATGAGGCTCTGTCTAATTAAGACATGGTTTTGGTCTCCATGAGGATTAATAGTTGCCACAACGGTCTTAGCCCCAACAGCCCTAGTTAGATAAAGGACAGGTGGTTAAACTTAAGTTTTAAAATGAAAGCTGATGAAGTAGTGTTGTTCATGTAAAGATTCGCTGTGTCAGTGAGTTGGCAAGAAGGAGCAGAACGGTACAAAGCAGTAGAGTAGAAGTACTGCTGTATACGAGCAGCTGAATGTCTGTGCAGTTTCAGGCCATTTGTCAGTAAATGAAAGCTGCAACTCTTCAAGACCCCCCAAAAATTCCTGACAGCTACTCTGACTGCTGTCAGATGCCTTGGTCAGCAGCAACACTGCTGCTGCTATATGTTTATGGCTGGCATTATAGTCCACCATCAGCACTGTCACATAGCTGTGAAAAAATGCTGGAAGGTACAGTAGGTAACAGTGAAGTTCAATCATGTGCTCAAACTGCTGACTTTTAACCTGAAGGGTGTAAGGGACTTTTTCACTAACTGGTGTTTGAGTCAAAAATCCAATGCGAGTTATTCTTGTCTTTAACATTTAGTGTTATAAAATATTTAATGACCAGTTCAATCATGTCTTGTGAATTGCTTTGTAAGCAAGAATAAACACTTAATGGAGCCAATGAGATCGTGTCCTATGATCAAACAAATCATTTAAAAATTATATTTACATCCACATTTGTTATGATCATTTAACTGCTTTTATCAGTATGTATCCAAGCAGCACAAGCTAGGTCCACCCAGAGTGTAAAGTGTGGAGGTGGCAGCAGATGGTATTAACATCATAATCACAAAAACAAATCTGTTTAATGAAGAACTTGGGGAAGGTCATATTCTGACATTTTTACAGTATGCGATTGCAATAGAGAGAGAGAAAAAAACTCTTATTAAGTCATCAACGTGTTTATTACAACAAGGTTGCAGCCTCAAGCTACAGGAGACAAAGGGAAAGTGATGATGGCAACAGATCAAACGTTTTATCTGAATGTGGTCAGGACCTACAGTAATGAAGCAAGGGTGATTCACAACCGGAAACATGGTGGTGGTGAAAAAAGAATACATACATAGTGAAAATGCCCTAGACATAATCTTATTGTTAATCATGCATGAACAACAGGGAGTTGAATAAGAGATCAATGAAAAATCATGCCTTCACTGCCAGCTTCTTATTTCTCTATTAAAGAGAACTCAGTCTCTACATAAACAACCATGCCTTAACTTATTCTGCTTTTAAAAAGAATCCAAGAATGCAGAGCTTTGCAAGATACTGACCTATGATACATTCAAACTCAGTTGTCAAGTTTGACTTCGTTTACAGTGGGAAAACAGTAAGCAAATAATACCAAATTACACATGAAAAAGTAAATAAGTTGCATGAAAAAAATTGTTGAATTTTGAACTTAAACTCTTAAAGCCAAGAGTCATACATACATTCATTATACAACAAAAACAAAAGAGATAGTGATGAGAATTGCCTTTCTTTATTGCACACTGGAGCTGGAACATTTCCCAGGGAGGGCTTTCTTTCAGCTGTTACCTCTCAACAAAAAAAAAACAAAAAAAACAAACAAACTGCCAAATCCTCCCACACAGCAACACAGACAGAGAAAAGGCAAATACAAGCCTTTTCCTGCCGCGTTTGGGCAGTGAGAAGAGGATTAACATTTTAGGCTTCAGGAGCATAGACACCTTGACAGGGCTGGGGCTGCCGCATCGAGAGGATGCTGCTGATTCCACAGAGTGGCTGATGCCCTGCAGTCACAGAACCACGCAGATCCCTCAGAGTCTCATCACAGCTCTCTGCCCCTGCTGAGAGCACGAGTGCTCAGGAAGGCAGCCTCATATCACTGCCTATCATATATTAAATCCACCTTGTTTGCAGTCCAAAGGTAGTGGAACAGCACTTACCCGACACAGAATCTTCACTGCAATAGGTATCTGTGTGTAATGACATCAGGCTACACCCATACTACTATGAAAAAACTGGAGTTTTCAAACAAAAACATCCAGAGAAGTATGTCAACCAGGCTTTTAGCCAGCAGCCACCGAAACTATGTTGTGATGATGCGCGGGTATAGACAGTGCTGGCCGTAGTTTTTGCGGCCAGCACACGCCTGTCTATATCCGCTTAGAGTCTGTCCAAGATCAGTTTGGAACACCACAAGATTCCAACAAGATGTGAGGACACGGTGGAACAGCACCTATTAAATGCTGGAAAGTCGTTTTGCGCAAAAGCGGAACATGTATGTATGAGTATGAACTCCCCGCGACACTCTCTTCTCTCTCTCTCCCTTTGAGCAGTTAACTAAAGAGATCAGCTTATCTGATACATCTGTTATTCCCTTAAATACATCGTTAAAGCGTCTTCTACATAAAGAATGAGACCACGGAGTGAAAACAATAAAAATTTAGCTCTTGAGAATCTGTCAACACGTTTTACTAAGATCTACTCGGATCCCCTGTATTTCATCGCGATACTATGTACTATGTACTATATACGACGTACTCAAACCTTGTCATAACGATCATTATGTATGTGTCATATATGGATGTGTGGATTCAACTTTTTTTATTATTTTTTTTTTGTGGGGGGGGGGGGGGGGGGGGGGGCCTCATGTCAACTCCAAGTCAGATGTAACCTGCTAGGAAAATAGGAAAACAGGGAGCAGATTTTCGCTTCAGCAATTGTTTCAGTACTTCTTATTTGAGTCAAAATGATGAAAATCCAACAACAAGGTGAAATTAATTCATGGCTAATATAAGATGAGATAAGAACTATTCAGGAAGATAATGCGGGTAACTGCTTCATCAAGATCTATGTTTTCTTCCATCCAAATTACAACTAAACCCAGCAGTGCAGTCAACATCACAGTTTTGGGGACTAAAATGTTGTGCTAGTGTGGATGGCAGGGTAATCTGGAGCAGAATTGATGCGTTTTAAAATAAAAGGAGAGGAAGTGTTGTGAACGTAGCCTGAGAAGTTCATTCTGTAAGTCAAGTCAAAGAGACAATAGCATTTAGTTGTCAGAGAAGGTCAATACATCAAGTTTTGGTGGAAAAAGGCTATAGTTACACATCGAGATTTTAGAACCCCTGGACAAATTACACATTTTGTAAATTTTTTAAGGAAGAAAATTTAAAAAAATGCATGCTCCCTTCCTTTACCAGCTGCTTTGGAATTATAACCCAGCCCCAGGCACAAGAAACACTGCCAAGATAAAGGGAAGAGTACATTCCAGGAAATTCTGGATGCATATGTACTACAGTCAGTCAAGTGAAAGTAAAAAGATGCTGGCCTCCATAACAGGACAGTGATCCAAAAGAGAAGCCAAATCTACTTCAATAAACAAAAAGCTGAAGCTTTTACAACAGTCCTGACCTGAACATGGCTGAAAATTTGTGGGTAGACCTTAAATCAGGTTGTGGGTGAAAGGCAGCATAAAAACCTATGAAGAGGTAGAAATGATCAGCAGCAAAACCAGAGACGGTACGGTTGCTACAGAAAACGCTTCACATGAAAAACTGTGTGCAATAGCATCAGTGCAAAACCCACACATCATCAGCTGATGATGGAAAATATCCTCACATCAGAGAAGCTGAAAGCAGATAATTTTAGAAAAAGTAATAGAAAAATGTGTTGCAGCAGTATCAAGATCAGCTAAAATATTATTATACACAATAAATTAGGGAAGCGCGATAAATTGTCAGCCAAAAAGAGGGAAATAAATGAATGATTACTATAAAGCAACATGGTTAATTAATGCCTGATGGCCACATGATACTCAAGTTAATACATTGGAAACATTTAATATGTGAGAATCAAAAAGGGCGAAGAATTCATGAGAAATTCACACTACGTTCTTCATTTACTTTAGAACATATCAGGGAGGATCTTTTTTCTTTTGCCAAAAAAATGTTGACCAATTTTTCACACAAATATTGTCATGAGGATAGTATGAGTGCATTCTCCCCACAGTTTTTGCTTTTTGCCTGAGAAAGTACTTCAATAATTAAGTACCACAATTAGTAGTGGTTGAATTCCGTGTGATGAATAATTTTAGCAAAATAAAAATAAGACTTTGGACATCAAAACTGCCAGTTGTGCCATCTCATCTTTTAAAGTAGTACCCGTTTCCTACCATATCATATGACAGTGACAGTATCTTGGAGACGCAAGCCAACATGAGGGACCCTCCTCTCTGCAGATATAAGCAACCCCCTGCTTTGGCAGAGAGCTATGGTGTGCAACGAATACCTGCAATTCTTTTTAAGCTGTCTCATAAATATCTGTGTGTGTGCCAGGGACATCTGTGCACTTTGACCACATGTTCTTATCCATTCTTATCTAATCCCCAATCAGGTTGACATCCTTGGGTTTTCTCGCAAAGAATACCAGAAAAAAAATGAAGTTGGGCTCTTCGCCTTGACAATCAGTTCAATTATATTAATGTTACATTTTAGATAAAAACAGTCAATGATTTCCACTTCAGATAGTGTTTATTCCATTCTACTCTGCCGAGTACTGTATGTTATGCTAGCAGCACTAATTAATAAGGTAACGATTAATATTAACATTATTATTGTTATTATTACAACAAATGATGGGTCATTATAAATTTGTCCAAGCATGATTAGGAAAAGTGACAGACCTATTATTTTTGATGTGTAGTTAAATACAGTGTAAACTAAAAATTAACTCATGCCGTAAAAGATTTAGAAGAGAGAGAAGGAGAGAGAAAGAGGGAGAGAGAGATTGCCATGATAGAAGTGTGTATTTTGCAAGCCATTAATGACACGGGCTGGAGAACTGCTAATGTCCCTGACAGCTAGTGCAATTACCCCTCGATTCATTTGCTATTAAAATTTCCACTGCACTGTTTGCATGCATATGCATGCATACATGCACTAATGAGAGAGCATGGCTCCCCTTTCAACTGCATTATTAATCATCATGTGACAAAGATGGGTAGTAGTGCCATACTGTTTTTAAAATGATCAGTCAAACGTGTCACTGGGGCTCTCTGTAATAGCTACAGGCGCCGGGCAGTAGTTGACAAAAGTCTGCCAATATCCAGCAAGATGGCACATCCTCTCCCTGCCCGCTGTCTGTGTCCATTTACTAGGGTTGCACAACCATTTGATGCAATAATGTTTTTGTTATGATCTGAGTCATACCCAGTCCTCAAAGAAGCTGTTCACATTCCTGCCCCAACTGGGAAACTGGGCATGCCAGCAAAAGCCGTCGTGTTTGTGCGTCACAAGCCGGAGGCTTCTTCTTTGAATTATTATTGACCATAATTAGACAGTTTCTAAAAAAGAATACAGCACATGGCTCAATTAATTCAGCAAAATAAGCTGTGATTCTCTGTTGTTGAAAGGATACAACTCAACTTTTCCATTTGTTCTAAACAACCAATATTGAAAAATTCAGACGCTAATTAAATAATATACAACGTGCACTTCATTACATTTGCCTCACATCTCTCACACATCTGTTCTCAGAGAGCGTCTCTGCTGCAGAGCTCCGTCTTTGTTTAATATAGGCTTTGACTTTGAAAATTAAAGAATATACTTTCAAAAGGCACTAAATTCTCTTCTGTGCTCCGGCAAATACATCACAACAAAACGTAATCAAAATCCAATTAGTCTACTTGCTGGTGAAATAAAAATTATGCAATTATTTCACCTGACGGTGGCTTGTAACGGTGCCTCTCTCGTTCTCCCTCAACGCACCCGACTGCCTCATCTTACGTTTTGTAGCTTTGGCGAGAGTGGGTTAGACCCCCAGTGAGAGGTGAATGACCATCATAGACTGAATGATCATTCACAAACACACATGAACACTGTGAATCATGAGGTAATTATCGTTCCAATATTGCTGTAGAAAAGGCAATTAAAGCTGAGGAGAGCAGACAGGGATGTAGGTGTATACTGTTGCATGAGTGTCACTGTTGTGTCTCATACAGATAACAAAAAAGAAAACTCTAATTGGACTCATTCAGCTTCAGATCTCATCTAACTGTTTAAGTCAAACAGAAAATGTGTGACTTCTATTTACTTCACCTTTAATGCTCTTCTGCATTCAAGTCACAATTACAGAGACCACCTGCAGGAGGCAGAGCACAGCACTAACACAGTGCTTTATGTTTCAATTTTGTCAGCCATTAAACACCGTCAATCTCTCACCTTTTCCCTTTTGTTACCGAATACTAATATGTTCTTAGAAGAAATTGTCTTCTTCAAAAAAAGAGATGTTTCACATCTGTTCAACTAAAAGACAGGTTTCAAAGAACAAAAAGTAGTTCAGAAAGCAGTAAATACAGACAATACACAATGCATGCTAGTGGGTGTTCAGACAGATGAAAGAAGACGGGCAGAGTGCTAGAGTCTAAATTTCTAATTATACATCTGTCTTTGTAGTCAGCAGTCATTATGGCTGACATTTCAAAAGACCTAGAGAAAAGGTAATTGTGGATTATTTCTTGGCTCTAACAGCACTGCAGTAAGTCCTCACACTGGCTCCCTAGGTGTCTTTACATCAGCATTTGACAAATTACATTCAATATGGTTAAAAGGAAAAAGGACAGCACTTTTTCTTATAACCTTATATCATATTTCTCCTTGTATAAAAAAAACACTTCACATTTAAAAAGCAATGTTCTCTTTCACAAGAGTAAAATGTGGAGAAGAGTTAGAGTTACAGATTTAATTAACAACCATGCCGTTAAAGGACGACCCGCTCAACCTGCCTCCAAAAAAGTGGATTTTACAAACTAATTCTACAAACCACATAATGTCACCACACACGTGTATGAGACGAACCCCTCATATTTTATGTGATTCTTTTTTTTTTTGTTAATACTGCAGTACATCAAGGGGAGTGAGGGAAAAGTATGCCAGCTTGTAAATGTTAATGTTAACTATGTATTATTAAAATGCTCCTAAAATGGATGTTGCAAATGTTTAATGACAGAGAAAACATATTATCATTAGAAAAAACTTCATGGAGTGGTCTGTAATGCAAAAGAAAAGGACAAACTGAATAAGAATTCAATACATAATACAGTATAAATATTAATATAGTATTAAGGTTGTATGATTATTGTAATAACATAACACCAATTTCTCCCTAAACCAATTACATTGCTGCACAACCAAAGAACCAAAGCCTTCTGGAGGTGGTTGCATATGAGTAAGAGAAAAGCAGCTAAAATATGCATTAAGAAAACAAATACATAGAAATATTCCATCTGGATTAGCAGCAACAGTCGGGAGCAGTAAGACACTAAAAAACAGGCATAAAATGACCCCATCTCCACACCGGTGAACCCCTGGATCTAAACTAGCATCCACACCTAGCACATCAATTTGCTAATTTAAGGGCCGCTATTGCTGTGTGTATTCTCCCAAATAATTAATCAGAAAAACAACTGTTGAAAAAAAATGAAAGAACCAATGCAGACCACAACTGGCTCCATGAAAGATCCACCACAATGAGAGCGAGTGAGAGCACTGTGGAGTCCACAGTGTTTTGTGCTTGGAGTCGCATTCTACCAACCTCGTAAATTTCCTTCGTTCTGCAGAAACACATGCAGTTCCACTGACCAAACAATTCCGGCTGCTGCCACCTTGTGGTGGTAGATGCACCACTGAGTATAGTACGGAACTACACTTGCTGACAATCAATGCTATAATTTCTAAAACCCTGTATATTTCCAATACTGTAGAGCATATTGTTGCAAATATTCTTGGAAAATGATGTCGCTGACATACTTTTTTTCATTTCTGATGTTTTTTCTTTGGGTAGTTGGGGGTAGGGGCTATCGAACAACTTTTATGCTATAGGATTGTTGATGCTTCAAACTGGCAATTACAAATTCACTATAGGTCAATGTCTACTGTGAACAAGTGTCTAACTTTCTGGTCTGGAGTTTGATTGACGTCAACAATAATCACCAATTACCTCACAATCGTTAGACATGACCTGAACTTAAAATGAAAAAGAAGCAGACATGTGCCTGCAGCCCACACAGGGAAAAAAATAGCTTTAATTAAATAGATTTTTATAGGGACTATACAATCAAGGTATAAATGCATTTGTATGAAGATGGAATGCAACTTCAATCAGCATGTTTAATATTTCATCGCACCATACTTGATTCTAAGTCTAAATTAAAGTAAATGAAAAAGCACTCAGAATAATTTACGAAAGACTGGGAGGTTTATTGTTTTATCTACTGCCTTATATCAACACCAACGGTCACCATCAATGAATGTGAAGAACAAGCGGAAAAATGTATACAATCACTTTTACATCTCAGACTTTGGTGCCGTTGCAGAGGTCGTACAGCCACCGGGGCTGAGGTAATGACAACAGTGAATGTTACTTAATCACAGAGTGTGTGATTAAGATGTTAAATAAGACATTCTTTGCCCACAGAGTTTGAAACATGCCTGGAATTTTACCAACTTACAACTGGATCCAAAATGGAAATGGTTATTGGAATTCATCTTTCTACAATTGTGATTAAAATTCAAAATGAGTCATTAAGATTGCATCCAAGGATCTAATTATTTGTGCAACATAATTAATTAAGCCTGCACTTGTGTTTAATTATATTATTTGTTTGTGACAAGTAGATAACTGTGAAAACTGTGATTAAGTAAGATGGTTTAACATTAAACATTAAAATTATTCCACCAAACTTGGAAAAAAAAAATGTACCCACTGCACCTGTGCTGTTGAAATCACATAATCTATACTTGGACAGATCATTAAGTATCTATTGTAATCCATATTCTGATGTGAATCATGTGCTTTCTTCTTTGTTTTTCATATGTCCAAGCAGCATTTATTAAAAAAATACAGTGTTAAACTGTGTGCAGGAAAAATAAAGGACAAGGTGACTTGAAAAAGATCAAGTGAGTCCTTCATTTTCAGCAGAGAGGCAGGGGGAATAAGAAATGTATTACTGCAGAAGCACTAAACATGTGCAGATGGAGCTCCACAAGCAACCCGAAATTACAGGTGAATTCATCTTACGTGGCTAAGCTTTAGTTATGACTCATTAAAATGAGGGAGATTTTCTTTTACAACACCCAAAGAGCAATTCCAGGTAGAGTCATTTGGCTCTGCACAATATGTTATCAGTCAAAACATTAATCTCTGAAATGAGCTGGAATTAGCATTTGAATTAGCCAAGAAGTAATGACTGATGGAGAAGAAAGGAACAGATGGAGAGGGCGGATTTAGAAGGAACCAGATAGGATCTTAGCCAGAGAGAGAGAAATAAAACGTAGAAAAATGAAAAACGTTGAGATTGGACAATTAAATACAACCATTAAAGAAGTACTGCTTCCCAGCCATGTACTTCATTCTAAACACACATTTATAATCAAATGTCTTGTGTGTGTTTCTGACTTTGAGAGGATTATGTGGATTTTTACAATCTCTATTTGTCAGACGGTATATTCCTGTTTTTTTGCACTCTTCACTGGCATTAAAGGAAAAGATGAAATCTTGTTATTTTTTTCCCTCACAAAGTCAGTTGTCATCTACTGAAAGCAAAGAGAAACTGCTGCTGACTTTCATCCGTCACCAATCTGTCTTTCTCCACTGCACTTTCCCTAAGCATCTGTCTTCATCTTCCCCTGACAGTCCGTGAAGGTTTGAGGAAAAATGTCAAACCTGTAACGCCGCAGTCTCTCAGAGTAAGTGTCTCGAAGGGAGAAAAAGCTAGTATCTTCATAGAAAATAAAGAACTGCAATATGGCCACTGCCAGCGAGATGGTATAACGGGTCACCATGGTGAATAATTAACTCTAATTTTCTTCTTTCTTTATCCAGAACAGAATTGTTGCTCTGTGGGAACATCATTTTCCACAGAGCGTTATTCAATCTTGGCCTGAACTTTTTTTTTATTAATAATGTTTTTATTATTGTTTTGATTGAGGTTTAGTTTAGCTTCTCTTTGTATTACATTCCATGAGTGGATTTGGAAGATTTAGATTCTTATTTTCTTTCTTTATGACCCGAGCAAACCAATACATAATTATTTGACAAGTAATTGTATACGTGCTACATCTGCCAGGTTGTAAAACTGTCAATATTACTTAATTTTTCTTTGTTTATAATGCACACAATTTGCACTCCACCATTGCACAAAATAATCATAACATCGTACCCAGTTCCCACAGGGCTTTATAGGGTTATTGATCGAGAGAAATGGCTCATGATTGCTTCACCAAGTTGCTTTCAAAATTCAATTTCTGTCCCATATTCTGTATTTGAACAAAAACATCTCTCTGCTGCCGGAATTTTTAACAGCTCAGTGATGGCGAACAGTGCTATAAGCAACTGGCTTCAAAAAGACATTTTGTTCTGAAGCCAACAAAGCAAGTCATGGGCCAGGCAGTACCTCGGAGCACTGCACTCTTAATTTCTCGTCTCCCAGCTTCATCAGGTGCAGAAACCGATTAGAGGTCTACAGGTCTATCCTGTGGGATACATAGAGTATTCATGGGCAAAATGTAGCACTAAAGAAAACGTAATGCTAAAAATGCCCAACATAATTGCAGTTTTTTTTGTAATTTTTAAACTCAGAAAAGTCAGGGAGAATGTTGAACTGGATTTCAGTATTACTACATTAAGGTGTAAGTGAACGCAGCGTAAATCTAACAGGCTGTGTCTGAAGGTTAAAGCTGAAAAGAACTGTCCGAGCATCTCAGGAGGGACAAGCCTGACACTATTTGAAGTAGGTGTCATGTGTAGATATGTTGGGGAACAGCGGGGACAGCGCAGTACAAATTGTTGGATTGAGCCAGGGGTGTATTCGTGTCTGTGTCTTTATGCAAGTCAAATGACTGAGAATATCCATGCACACTGGACACCAGAAAACCAAGAATACCAAGTTCTATGTTTTGCTTTTCACTTGCACTTAACAATCTCTTGAACATAATTTTCAAATATGAATGACAAAGCTCTACTAAACATGGCAGCGCTTTTTAAACTGAAGCAAATATGACATTTTATGATATGGTTTGCTGCTGCTTTTCCCTCACCACACTGCAAATGGCAAGAAAAAAAGATGTGGAGATTTAACAGTGGTGCAGCAGTGAAGTCCTGCACCAGCACCTCTGTAAACACGTGCACTCTCACACAGAACCAAATAAATCAAAATAAGCATTATCAAGTCCAAGTGGCTAGTTCCGTCAAGCAGGGTGCCATGTGTCTTGGTTGCTGATCAGCATGCAGCCACTCCCGTCAGTATGAGGTGAGCAAATTAACCTGGCTAAGTTTGATCTCCGTTCCTCACCATTTAATTTCTGACTGATAAGCATTCACAGCGAGCAGCCTGTGAACCCAACAAATGTCAAGGTTTAAACCAGCTCTGCGACAGAAAACTAGAGGGAGGAAAAAGCAGAGTGATGCATCCAACAGCAGTAACATATTTAAGGTTTTCTCTGGGACAGAAACCTTTAAAAAATGGTGCAGAATTGGTTTTCAGGCCTGAAAACAGACAAATAAATAATGCAAAATACAGACTTGGCACTGATGGTCAAACCAGTCAGTTCCTTTTAAAAATGTCTTATTGGCTACAAAGGAATCTGTGATTAGAGGCAGCTGTCACCTCAGAGACCAAACACTGGAATATAGGGGTGGGAATCTTTTACCATCTCTCACAATTCGATTCCGATTCTTGGGGCTACGATTCAATTAAAAATCAATTTTCGATTCAAAACGACTTGATTAGTATTGATTTCTGCTTCAATCTATAGGTGTGCAAAGGATGATCTACTCCAGTCTGCTTTGCAAGACAGAATGACAAATTAAAGTGTCTTTTTCAGATTGATTACGTTTTAAACATTTATCCATGCTCAGATGGAATTGTTGTAACTGTTGCATAAAAGCAATATCACATATTGCATAAGTAAATATAAAAGTGCTTCTTTATTAGTGCTGGGCACGTTAACAACGATTAACGGCGTTAACAGTGTCAGCGTTAATGCAGGTTAAGCGAATGGCGCGTTTCTATGACGACTGACCGGAAAAATATGTGTGAAGTCCTGTTTAAGTGACTCCCGATGGTTAAAATTAGTCTTTAAAGTATTGCTAAAATTGAAAAACAGAGGCAAACATACGCAGTACACAGGTATGCTGGTTATTTGTAGTGCTGCTCTTTTTGTTTCATAAACACACCATTCCAGTTTCGACTGTAGGACAAAGGAGCTAACGGAGCTAACGGAGCTAACTGGTAAACAGTGCCTGGACTTTGGTGTCGCGGCACGTAAACATGACGCCGTTAAGCACTGTCAATGTACCCAGCACTACTCTTTATTTAAAAAATAAATAAATAATTAAATAATTTCTGAGACATTTTATATCAATTCTGAATCGTAGTAAATGAGAATCGCAATTCTTATGTTAATCGATTTTTTTGGCACACTTGAAAACACACATTTAATAACCTTAACATGTAAATAACAATATAGTTTAATCGAGGTATAAAGCAAGAACTTAGAAGCTAAAATTATGAAGCAAAAGAAGTTTGTGCAAATTTTGTTTGTTACATAAGCTACATAAGGTCACAGGCGCACACAGAAATACAATCTCACAATTAAAAGTAAGACATGACTTTGCAGGTTTTCTATGAAAATAAAGATAGAATAGATTTTAGTTAATTGAGTGCCAATGGAGACTGATGAAATTGGAGGAACACAGCAAGTCTTGACAATGTCAAATGCTGGTTTTCCTTTATTAAAAACACCAGACAATTCTAACTAGAATATTTTTAATCTCATCTTTGAATAAGTGTCAGCTATCAGTGAGAAAAAGAAACTAAAAAATCCACATCCACAGAGAGGAGCATAACAGCCCTGGCAAAGATTTTTGTTCCATTGTGATGATAATTAAATTACTCTGCAAATAATTATAAATAAAGTTTTAACAACAAAGGCATCTAGAGCAACACAGCAAAATATCCAGACATCCCACACACAGTCTCCTGGGTTACAAAAAGAACAAATCAAACTTTCCAAATATTTTAGCTAGTCTGTAACTTTTGAAAAAAGCTCTGACTGTAAATAAAATATCTACAATAGATGTCAAACTCAGTAGTGCACGATCGGCAAATAGGCTGCGAGGATGAGTCAGTGTAGGAGTGTGTAGGTTTTCTGAGCCCAGTGAGGCCATGAACTCATCCCATTATGTTATTCTTGTGTGCCATTAATGAGCTCCAGATAACTCCGTCTTCCAGGCCCCTATGGACTCAAATCTCATAAAGTTAACTCAAAGACGAATGATTCAGAGGCAGACATTTTACGAGTTTGTCTGGCAGAGTCCACAGCTAATTCAGAAGTTTCAAATAATCATTTGCATATGATTGAAGGAATCAATTTATCAACAGTTACACAAAGTAAAGTTGCAATCACATTTAGCTGTGGCTCTGGATGCTGAACTGTGTGTCATATTACATCTCATTCATTCTCTATAACCTGACAGCAACTATTCCATTCAAACATTTCAACCCTTTTCTTTGTAATATGGAAATAGCTTTATTTGTTATACAGTGTTTTATAGGGTTTAACAGAAATGTTCCATGGGTAAGTCTTCCATTTCTGTGTAACCCTTCTTTCTCACTAGGAAATACATTGTATTTTAAATTGCCATTTTGTCATTACAAGAAATGTTGACAAATCGCTTTCATGGAGCAAAATTATTCATGGATAATTACATTATTAATTGTAAAGCAATTTGTTTAAACGATCACATTACATAATCAATATAAAGAGACAATTGCATAACGACATGTCATTTTTCAGGCCTTCAGGACAAATTACTAAATGTAATGTGAAATCGAGTGTTTGCTCATATAGTAGTAATGAGATCATTATGATCCAACTGTGCAGATCTCCCCCCGGCTGTACTGAGCCTTTCAGCTGTTTCTTATCTTATTTGATAGGTTCTAATGACCTAATCATCACATTCTATATTAGCAGCAGATTAGCAAGAGACGTTAATTCCTAATACTCGGAGCCCAAACCGAGATGAAAGGAGAGCAAGAAAGTAGACTTATTCTAATCAGGTGTCAAGATTGTGTTAATAAACACAACTTTGTTTATACATTCACTGTTTCTGCTTTACATTCTGTGCTATATTCTACTACAACAATGATTGTAAAGCTGCATAACAGTGTCAAATGAAAATATCACACTCGGGGAGAAAAAAAAACAAGCCAAATGTACTGCAAGCTTCGATCCAAATTGCCTCAAATACCAACTTGAGTGTTTGTTTTGACAGGGTATTTATCCACTGGTTGAGAATGATAAAGAGTTAATATATTTTGATGCTGATAACAATACTGAGTAAATAAACCAAACGTCTCTAAAGACCTAGGACTCAGATAATAAAGCAGCAACTTATTAAATACACTATGTCTTAAACAATACTACTTGGGGAGACGTTGGTACCTTTGGCTGGTGAATGTATCGGTTTCTTTGCAGAACATTGATACTAAATGGTTTGTGTGGAAATATCACCGTGCTCTTTTACTTCTGCAGCCAGCACAACACCAAAGCTTGACATTTACTGTTGATGTTTTCGATCAATACACGCCGCATTCTAACTGCTGGAAATATCCCAATGGATATTTGAAGCAATGTCTAAATTTGGGTGATTACACACCTAACAACAAAGAACTACACTATGAAACATGGGCCAAAAATGTCAGACATATCACAATTATCTACTTGATTATAAAGTTTGGGGTGGATTTTTCACAGAATTCTCTCTTTATAAAGATTTTTTTTCATCTCTATGAAAACATGGATAATCCCCTCTCCTCTCAACTCTCTAAGCGATTCATGTCACAGAAACAAATGAAAGGAAATGTCCTCTCTAAACTCATCCATTACAAGCTGTAAGGCACGGCGTATCCCTCTGATCCACTCATTGCCGTTCTCCACAGCCTGGATCAACCAGAGGCCCCCCGGGTTAAAACTGTGCAGCACAGCGGCTGCTGAACTGCAAATAAGGAAAATTAAAGTTTGTCACACAAAAAGCCTGGATGCCAAGAAAAGCAACAAAGAAAGAATTAATTAAATCTCAAAGAAAGATGTCATGGTCATTTTAAATGCTCATCCATGTGTGGAGAAGTATGAAAGAGCATGAATATAATTTGTAGCTTCTGGAGATAATTGATTATTTTGTGTAACTCATTGAAATCACGTTCTTGTTGCTTGGTATTATTATTATTATTATTATTAGTGTAACTAATCCCCCTTTTCTGCAGCTTACAATGACTTCAAATGAGAGCTAAGCCTAATATGCAACAGGTTGAAGTTAAACCTCTGACATAGCAAGCTCCCACTGAGACCATTGTCAAAATCTTCGACAGCAGATGACAGGTTGTACGATAAATACACATGCGACACCTGTTGTGCTCTCCTAACATAAGGCCTGATCATGTAGCAGACTCCGTGTATCACTACGTTCTTTTTGTCACCCACAGCACCGTCTCAACGTCGCAGCTGCTCGTCAGTTCACTGGGGTACGAGCAGAGAGAGGAGATTCAAACACAGTAGAAGTAAATATGCCCTGCATAGATGATAACAAGAGGGAATGCTGTGCAGCATTTGAAACAGTGTAATTATTTCTCAATCACCTATAGAAGAAATAGAGGAGACGTGTCAAGTTTAGAAATAAGAGCTTCTACAGGTTAAAGTGCCCACATGATGACAGAATTTAAAACATATATAAAGTTATAGAACTCGCATATCTAGAAAATGTCCACCCAGTGTCACACTCACAATTCTGTATACCATAGCCCTTTGTTGCTGCATGGAGCCGCTGGCTGACGCAAACTTTGTGTTACAGATCAAAGTTGTCAAGTGAAAGACGTGTTGTCACTCCTCGGCCCTCAGAGCTGAACCCCTGCAGCATTCACAAATGCTTCAAAACTCCTCTTTCAAACTGCTCTGCTAGACAAATTCAAGTCTCTTGGGGTCACACATTTCCCCATAAACAACTTTTTCTGCTCTAAAAACAACATTTGCTACAACCAGTTAAAGGGAAGGATTATGTTATATATCAACTATTCCTTGGCAGGAGGTAGGTGCCACAGGGAAGATCTGAACTCCATGCGATTTGACTGGTGCAATAACAACATTTTTTATTTAACCATTGTTGTGTAGTGTGTTCACAACAATGCCACTCTCCTTTTCTCTATATTTATATTGATTTATTTTTGTCATTTTTCTTCTATCTATACACCTATCCATGTGTCCATTCACTGCAACAAGGATCTAAATTGCCTATGTCATGCAGTCAAAGCTAAGGCTGTGCAACAGAGAGCAAAGTAGTGAAGAGTCACTACAAAGTTAAACAAGTGAATGGGAGACAAGGATGTGGGTGAAGAGAGCGGAGGTCATGTCGAGAGGAGCGATTGAAGGGAGGAAGAGGAAATGAGACGAAGAGAAAGAGACATACTGTAGGAAGACAGTCAGTCTGACTGATGGAGAAGGAGGGTTGTGGGAACTGCAGTGCTCGCTGATGATGGATGTGCTCACGCTCTAGTCAGTTGGTAATGGGAGCGTGTAAGCTGTTAGAGCATGAGTCAGTGCTAAAGGGTCACACCGGGGCTGTGCATGAACAAAATAGCACCTGGAGTTAAAGACGCCTGTTAGACTGAAATTTTCCATTTCATCTAAAGCCAGTTGTTGTCACTGACCAGCTAAAAACAATGAAAAAAAATGTATGTGAATCATTTCTCTAATGTTGATCAAACTTTATCCCCGACAGCCCAAATCCAGAGCATGCAGAGTGCAGGGGCGGAGATGAGCAGCAGACTGCAGTAAAATCAAAGGTGAAGGTGGCACAAAAATGAAGGATGAGACTGACAAAGAGGCAGAGCCACTGTTTCATGGATGAGGACCTGACTTTGTCTTCGTCTTTCTCTTTGTTGGCCACTGTGCTTGCTAGGTCAGTTAAAAATAGTACAAGTCTCCACGATGGAGGCTAATCTTTGCAGAAGGGATGTGTGCAGCGCAGCAGCAGTGGTAGCAGCAGGGATGAATGTAGTCTCGGGTCACAGCAGCAAAGCATGGAAAACCAGTGTCCTGCACAAACGCACAGGCTCACCCACAGATGTCAACTCAACTCCCAACTGTGATATTTTCTGATTTCTCCTGCAGTCATTTGTTACATTGATAACAATGTCATTGTATTTGTGCAGCAGGGGCAAACCAAATCCCTTCTTACAATTAATAATACTATAATTACAATAAACACAACTTCTTCGGTGATTGCCATAATATTTTGGCAAAATCTGCATGCATGATGAGAAATAGTGTTTTTTTTATCATAAATAATATTTTTCCATGATTTTCAGCAGTTTAAAACCCATATCACAATTCTGAGGTAGAGGTAAATAACAGTCTTCAATTACAATAAGTCTCAAATCACTCTCCACAGTTTCCTCAGAGCAAAACATTTTCTTTTGTTCTTTAAAGTTTGTGTTCATGCCTGTGTTTTTCTTTTGTTTCCAGAGATCAATTTTTTATAGTTTTCAAAAGGCACCTAGAAATTTAGCACATAAAAACAAATTAATTTCCTTACTTGTACTGCTTTATTGTATTGAAAAGTATCTGTAGATTTCAAAGAGCTACAGATATTCCTCTTCTCGCACAGTGATTCAGTCTCAAGATGTGAGGAGAGAAACTACAATTTCCTGAGGCTCAGTCCTCCTCTGGGAGACTTGAGCATGAAATGCCCTACACCCCGAGATGGAAAAAATATTAATATTTCATGTCACACAATACAACCATTCACACACACAGTTGGCTTGCTGATTTTTATTTATTTTTTTAATTCATTCAGCATTTTCCCTTACAGAGGAAGAGTATTTTCAGAGCACCATATGAACGAACCAGAAACCCTCAACATTCGCATGTGCACTTTCACATGTGGGCAATAGCTGACACAGCACATCACCGCTGAACACCATGACAAACATAAGACCACTCTCTCTTCTGCAAAAAAGGTGGCCTGGACTCAAAAGCCACTAGTTGTTATGTCAGAGATTGAGACTGATGACGACACTCCCCGAGGGCTGCGCACAAGAATGTTTGCGCTAATTTCTAATTAGCAACCTCTATTGACTGAGAAATAACAGCCGCTTTGGCCCGGTGTCCTTGTAATGAATTCAATTACCAATAAACGCGGAGTGGAATTAAAACCATGTACAGCCAACTCTCTTGTGCCGCAGTCACATCATAGAGGAAACGTGAAGGAGTGAGATTAATGCATTAAAGAGGGTTTCCACACTAAATCTCCCATTTGTAATGGCTTAATACCATCTCGGATTATGTTTATGATTACTGCTTTAATGGTCTGCTTTGACCACTTAAATGTCTCCCTTTTCTTCTCCAGTTTGCAGGTAGGCTTAAATATCCCATCCCTCTTGAAACGAAGATTATCTCTTAAGAGATTTCTCGAAAAAGCAAAACCAAGTGTAATGTGTGTGTCTGTGTGAAAAGGAGAGAGTTTAATTGAAGCATTTTCACACCAGTGACACACGGTCACAGTAATTGGTACATGCAAACAACAGCATTGCCAAGGAGACTGGCAACCTCTACACTGCATGTCAGATGATGTCGCTGTGGGTCTGATTTGGCAGGAAATGTGTTGAAATGCCTAGTGGCACCAAACCATGTTGAAACTTTCTCACAGTGTCAGATGGTGCAGGGAGTGGAGTGTTGTTTGGGGTAAAGAACAATGATTAAAAAACAAACATCGTTCCCTCTTTCCCAAAGCAAAAAGTTATTTAAAGTAATGACAAGGCAAAATAACACCTTTATAACAATCAACATATTTGTGCAAAACACGGTATATAAATAGCTGGAATGAAGACAAGAACAATGAGCAATTAAAAAATGATTTGATACTTACTTGTTCCGTCACTTCATCAGTTAAGAAGGTACTGACAAAGTAACAGAGCGTGTTTGAAATGAAAAATTAATCACTTATTATGGAAGTAAAACACACTTTATAGCTCAAATTTGTTCCATTCATCGTGTTTGTAAACTAAATAAACATGTATTTATGTAACTGCTGAAAATAAAAGCTAAACCCAAGCTACATATAATCATTTTAACACACAATGCAACTGCTGATTAACTACTGATATTTGTTTGCATTTTTCTACCCGACATGTCACTGAATATGTGTTATTAATGTCCTGATGCGAATAAAGAAATAATTAAATATATTATTAATGGTTACCTTCCACTGAATCAAGTCATGAGTTGTATAATTGTATTCAAAGTATTGCATGAATTCTGTATTTCTTATTCTATCTTTTTTGAAGCTACATGCAGGTCGTCTCTAATGAAATATTTATGGAAGGATGTCATGTACTTATGATCAAAAGGTAAATATTAAACACATTTTCTTGGGTATAATTTTATGTTTTTCTTTGTTCTTTGGCCTGCCACACTTTTTATCTCTGGAAGCATCAACATCATGACTAGAATTTTAAACTCCCTGGCAGCAAAGCTTAGCAATGCAATTAAAGATGAGTGTGGTAATTACAACACATGTGAGTACCTGAAGTATGTTTAGTTTGTATATCTACATCAATATGCAACCGTTTTTGAGTTGAATGAGTTTATAAAGTGAATAAGATAATCAGTTTGACAAATAACGGTCGATTACTCTGATGTTATGATCTACATAACGTCAGAATGAAATGAAAGGTCATATTTAAATTCACACCAAACTATTCAAATATATTCACTGTCATAAAGACAAGGAAAAACTGGCTGAAGTAAAAAAGAGAAAACTGAATATGAGATATATGTCGTATGGTTCTTTTCCATATGGTGTGTTGTAGGCATTTGTAACCGAGTTTGCTTTGAGCACTAAAATGTCCATTTTGTGGCTCTCAATCGGTCTCTCTGAATAGTTTGACATGACTCTTGGTGGTAAAAGCAGTTGGTGTTTGACTCAGTTGTGGGAATTGCTGTGCAAACTAATTTGACTCTGTGTGACAGCAGTGGTAGTACTTTAGGGAACAAGCTCCTGGTTGGGTCTTGGTTGGTTGAAGTTGTTCTACTGTTCTATATTGCTTTTCTCTGTGTCGAGTTCGCTCTCCTATATGTTTGCTTGTGTTGCCTGAATGCAAATTACCATCTGTGCTACATGAAAGAAACTGGGGCTGGGTATTGCAATTGATTTCCTAAATGTATTCCATTCCAGTTCACAAGGCCTCAGCTCAGTTAGATTTCTGATATGATTTAATTCAAATTGATATTAATTATTTACAGATATTTCATTTTTTATAACAATTTTGCTTGGTTATGAAGGATTTTCACAGAATTGCTGTTAATTGTATATGATTAGGATCTCTTTAACCTATTGAATCATTAATGTGAATGTTTATTTTCAAAATTAATATCAAAGTAGTTACATTAAGCCACTTTTTTTTTTTTTTAAATGAGCACACAGTGCAACTCAGTAAAGTATAGTACAGTACAGTCGTAGGTGAAAATTCAAATTCAAACCTTAAAAACCCAACCAATTTTTCAAAATATACAGCCTAGAAGCGCTCGGACAGTTTAAAGTATTTACCAAGTTGCCCAGCAGAGGGCACTGTGAGCACATCTTGACCTGAAGACATGCCCTCTTTGCTGTTCACACAAAGAAAACAGACAAACGCTTGCTGTGGCAATCAAAAAGATCAATAGAAGGACTTCAAAAATCAATATTGGATCCTTCTAATGAAGAGCGACATGAATTGGAAAATAAATGTTTTGTAAGCCAATCTGAAAAGAAACCAAAACTGCCATCCACACTGAGAGAAAATATCACCATCAAGAGTGATTTGTGGTGCAATAATACGAAACAAAATATGTAAAATAAAATATTTTCTTTCATCAGACGTTTGCATCTGACTCTGAGCTTGGTGCAAAGTGGATTTCAAGGGAAGGGAATTTACCAGACTGCTGGAGCACTGGTTTCACTGGTCAAGTCCAATAATCAATTGGGTGATTCACAACAATAGGAGCAATATGACATCCCTAAACAAGAGGTAAGAGAACACTGAAAATGTGGTAGGAACATGGTCATCACTTATACAAATGTACAATCATTGTGTTTGTTTAGGTAATATGAATAAATATAACTGAAAGATATTAACTATGAGTGAGTCAAGTCAGAGGGAAAGAAGACTATATTCAAAAACATTAAAAAAAAAAAACAGACAAACGGCAACAGTGATGACACCAGATACACCATAAATTGAAAAAAATATGATGCTTCAGAGCATATCCCTTCCCTCAATTTTATGCAAATTTTTCACGATATAAATGGGTGTCTGCCTGCTTGACAGCAAAAACCAGTAATCATCCCTCCATGCCCTGTGAGCACAAGTGTGTAATGAGTACAGATCTACAGCAATAACATAAAATCTGTGCCTGAGCACACACATTGAGCTTAAAATTTCGGCTTTCAGTGGCATATTTTTTGGTGAGTTTGTATTCATCTTGCAATTTTCTCTGTGCCAAATGAGGCCATGTAATGTGAGGATGGGAGGGAGAGTGAAAGGGGAGAGGCAGGAGGCACAAGCATGGGGGAGAAAACACTGTTTGTCCTTAAAGGAATGACTGTAAAGGGGAACGGTTTCGATGAGTTGTTGCCGTCACTTGTCATTTTCCTGAAGCCACATTGCACGGCCAAGGTCAAACTAACTCGACTCATCTTCTGCCTAGTTAAAATTCACACAATGTGCGTTTACTCATTTCCTTTTAGCAAGTTAAATAGAGAGTGGCACCATAGGAACAGTAGCATTTGTGTGAAGCCATAGGATGAGGTATAAAAAGGAGGAAGAGAGGAAATAACAGAGGTAGAAAGACTGTGCTCTACAACACCACCATGACAATTCCACAGGAACGAGGCATGAGATTGAGAAAACACCCCTGTGCCACCCACTACTGCTTCAGGCTGAGATAAATGAAGGGTGTGAGGGGAGAGGATGAGGAGGACGGCGACAAAGATAAAGGTTGGACCAAGATGAAAGATGAGAGCCAAGACACACACCTCCCAGGAAGGATCTGCTATCAGATCAGAGAGCAAGTTAATCTAAACCTCAGTAAGTGCACAGATAGAAAATGATGAATCACTGATGAAGCCACACGTTGATAGTACAGGATGGTGTCTCCTCTGTGTTGGTTTGCTGAAACACAGCCAGTACAGCTGTGCATCTAATGTTAGCAGCAGAGCATGTCCTGTGTCAAAGCAGCTTAAATTCACGCCCAAGGCACTGCAGCTCCACTGGTTTTCTGCCCAACCTGCTGGCTGGCTGCACCCTGGGTTTGAACCAGAGACAACACACAGAGCAAAGGGGTGAGAATAAGCAGGGCTGCAGAGCTGGAGGCTCAGACTGGAGGCCAATAGGCTCTTATACATACATATGTGATAAGATGAGGACAGCAGTCTTCTGGGCGCACTCAACGAGCAGTTATGTCAGGAGCTCAGCAGGCTACTGACTGAATCCCCAAACAAAGACTTGAATATACTAAAGGACGCAAATGGGGGAAAAAGGAAAAACTACCAAACAACATGTCAGTCAACACTGTGCTGATAAAAAAGGAGCTGAAAAAAATAAAGAACAGCCCAGACAGTTGATGCCTTTAGAGGTGAATATAAGCTCCTCAAAGCCAGGAACAAACAAGGTTACATCACAGATGCATTCAACAAGCACTCACTTCAAGAGTGTGATGTTCAACCTAGCGCCATCAACAGCACCTGCAGAGCAGTCTATAAATATTCACCTCAACTATTAAACTGCAGAAACAGCAAACCATAAACTAGAAACTGCAAAGCAGGGTAGGGATTTCCATTTGATGCACCTATCAGAGTTGAGAGGACATTGTATTATAAACTGTGTGTATTTGCTCTGATTTAGACAGCTAAAACTGCTTGTTTAAAGTGACACAATGTTTTAACCTTCAAATAATGTCTCCAAAAAGAATGTCTAGATTTCTTTTCTAAAGTATTGAATAATAAAACAATGTAATAAAATGCTATAACACTGTACCTAATCTGAAGACATGGTTGTGTTTGCATTAGAAGTCCTGCTTCCGAGTTTACCGGTATTGTTGGCTTGTGACGATATCATTTGGAAACTCTGATGAGCTCTGTAGGAGACAGGAACCTATTTTTAGCGTTTTTTCTATTTGTAATAAGGTGAAGGTGTATTCTTTGGTGTCGTTTGTTTTGATCAGGATATTGTTTATTTTATGTGGTCATACGGAGTTGGGGCATAGCAGGTCACATGCATCGGGGCGTATATAAACGCAATTTGTACACCTGTTCATGTCCTTTTGTTTGTGTGAGAGAGAGAGAGGGGGTGAGCTGGGTCACCGTATTTTTTGTTGACCGCTATTTTTCTGAGATTACTTTAATTATAAGTTGTGCACCTTTTTTCATGAGTTGATTATCTTTTCCGTTAATAAATCTTCAACTTAATGTATGAATCTCAGTGGATTATTTGAACAAGCGCGTCAGACAATCAGGCCCATCCTCAGTCCCTCAGCGACTCGTTTAGCTTTTTACGGAAGTCCCTACAAGCTCTATTCCAGATATTCCTGTACACTGCTCTGTGTCTGTGCTGCAGTCGTGAGAAGAGAGACAAACAAGACATGCACGATGATTCAAGATGATGACAAACAGATAAGCATTGGTGTAATCTATGCGACACACAGGTATACGCCATATAACCACAACAAAGTCAACACCATTTCTCTGAGAGAACCTATAGGCAAAGAATAGAATTGAGGTGACACGAAATATAAGCTTTTTTGAATGAGGGTTAAGGTTAGAAAGGACAGAAAGGAAACCCTTAAAATTGTGGTGCGGGAGGCACTGGCCTTCAAACATCTGGGTGCACCTAAATTGTGTGCTGGTACAACCATTGATAAAAGTTTGCCCGGATCCCTGATCAATCCATTTATCTGGAAAAAGAAAAAAAAATCTGCACCAACAGCATCAAGCCACTTGCGTCAATAAATCTCTCACAATGCCAATGTCACAACAGTATAAAATCATCACTCAATCATGATTAACATACAGATAATGTGTTATGGTAATAATTAAAAAAAAGAAAAAACCCAAGAGAATCAGTTTATTGTGACAAACTGTTTCATTTTGGTCATCTATAGTGACACCTAATGTAATCATCTGCACTCACCCTGCACTTCCTTCAAGGTAAAACTATTATCCTTCATTCCTCTAAACCTCCAAGGATAATAATGTGTGCTCTGTGGAACTGAAGTGTTATTTTCCAAAACTGTGGCGTACTTTTTGTCAAAGAAAACTTTTTTTTTAATAATGATGAACACAGTAAACAACACTCCACTGGATTCAACATTATTGTGTGTACTATATACTCTTTTAACAATGGTTTTTGGGACACTTGCGGGAGTTAATGGGTATACAGAACACTGAGATTGTTAATATTCCGATTATTCACATAGAAAAAAACAGGGTAAATGGCTGAAAATAATATCCTAAGATCAGACCATAGTCCTTAATCACTGTATGTTCCAGCTTCATGTCACACATTTTGGAGCTCATAATTCAGAAAAAGAAAATAAAGCTTACCCAGTTGAGAGTTGATACTGGCATTTTCTTTTCCTCAAGGAGTAACTTGTTTTTTTATGTAGCTCGTAAAATATTTAAGACAAAGACAAAAACAGATTAAGGAATTGCAGTTATATCACAATGTTACAACAACCAAGAAAACACAGGAACAAAGAAAATGCATGCAGAGACTAAAACTGAAACCACATACAGGAAATTTTAGTGTTCCGCACTGAATACAATTCAAAGATTAATTTGCTGAATTGCTGATTAAGTCAGCGCCATAAACAAACACTCAGTCACGAGGCAACACTGCAGCTGCTCGTTGAATAAACTTCATCGTATTTCCCCCAGAAAGAAACCCCATAGAGGCGTCATGCCTGCAATACCTCATGCTGATGATGAAAATACTTGACAGAGATGTATTGTCACCTCCACAATGTTTCTTGCATGAATCAATCAATTAAAAAAAACAAAAAAACGTGTCACTTTGATATCTCACACAAAATGAAAAAAAAGGAAAACATCCAGACATAGCAATTAAGAATAATTAGCTCATTAGTTCTATTTCATCAGCTGCAGGGCTCAAGTGATTTAAAAAAAAAGAAAAGATCACTGACTGTGATCGAGAAGCAGCACATCTTCACTGCCTTGCACAATCAGTATATGCTATAGAGAAAGACTGATATAACAAGAGTGGGAGTGACTCCTGTGTCTGTAGCTGTGATGTAAGAGAATGAAGAAGATTTGACAGCAGAGCTGAGCCTTGTAACTAGTCTTACTCTCATTATTCACAATCAATATCTGACATCATAGGTTGTACATGTATGTGTGTGTGTGTATAAACACAGACACTACCAGTCAAAAGTTTGGACACACCTACTCATTTGAATGTTTTTCCTTTATTTTCATGACTATTTACATTGTAGATTCTCACTGAAGTCATCGAAACTACGAATCGTATGTTAGTAACCAAAAGTGTGAAATAACTATGTTTCAGATTTTAGATTCCTCAAAGTAGACACCCTTTGCATTGATTACTGCTTTGCACACTCTTGGCATTCTTTCGATCAGCTTCATGAGGTAGTCACCTGAAAGGTTTTCCAACAGTTTTGAAGTAGTTCGCAGAGATTCTGAGCACTTGTTAGTCCTTTTGATTTCACTCTGCAGTGAAGTCAAAAGGGCCAAATTCCAAGATCACAAAATTTGACAGACAAAAAACAACAGAGCTGGTGCCTGAAACTTTTGCACAGTGCATTTTATATATATATATATATATATATATATATATATACCCATATATATATATATATATATACCCATATATATATATATCTAATTTTACTGCAAATTTGATTCATATTGAATGGAAAATGTATTTTAATCGAATTGTGACATTATGAGATTCACATATTAAAATAAAATTTAGCAAATACCATAGAGTTAAATACACCCTTTAGATTTCAAGTCAGACAGTGACATAAGCTTTCTAAGTCATTTAACAATTGTATGACTGAAACTAATTACTGCTTAGTTCCATTACTTTGACAGAACTGCGTGATCATGCATACTTCCCCATCCACGCACCAAATTAATTCTCATGTCTTTGTGTAGACGCAATTAGGATTTCTTTAGTACTTTTAAGGGCCTACTCGCACAGCCACTAAATGAGGAGAAGTGTGGGAGGGCTCCAGTGGAGTCCAGCTGTGCCTGTATGAGCACAAAACTGAGCTAAAATCTCCCTACATCCACTTCACCCGAGCAGCCTTAAGGTTTAAAACTGCAGTACAAGCAGCAGAAAGAGATGGATCCCCAGGGTGCCTGACATCCACAGTCAGCAGCAAACAACTGTTATTAAGGCTCCAGCAAATCAACTTTTATGGTGTCAACGCAGAGTGCTTATTGATAAATCACACCTGCAGGGACGAGCCCATCTTTATAAATGGATGCAGATCAATCTGAGATTAGATCAATCTGCTCAGTGACAGAGGAAGAAATGAGTGTGTGTGTGTGTGTGTGTGTGTGTGTGTGTGTGTGTGTGTGTGTGTGTGTGTGTGTGTGTGTGTGTGTGTGTGTGTGTGTGTGTGTGTGTGTGTGTGTGTGACTAAGCAGTGCTCTACTGCTGTTGAGCAGAAACCATGTGCTGTATTGTGCAAAAGGCTTAGGCTAGCATTAAATTTGTTGTTGTTTAAGCAATATATATATTATGTCATTATATATATATATAATGACCATACAAAAAACATATTTGTCAATCACTTTACTGAAACACACACATCGAAAATAATATAATATAAACATATGTGCAGCTTTAAAATAACACATTTTTCAGGGAAATCAAACCGCTTCTGCAGGTTAAAGTATTAGTTATTTAGTGTGACCTACCCTTACACAATGGTATTTTGACGATAATATTAATGTATTAGTTGTATACAATTAATTAAATCAAACAGCTGCACACTATTGACTCACAGCTGAAAAAAGTCCACACAGCTCATACCAGCCGACACAACTGCCTGCTTTAGAATTCTGTGCAGGATAAAGACGTCAAGACTTTCCCCCCCAAAACATATTCTCCACATTAGTATTATAAACATGTACTGCAGTGGAAGGGTCCGTTGTTTGTATATGAGATTTCGCCGTGACTTCCTATGTTGGACGTACAACACAACAGTTGAATTCAAATTCACTTCACTACACTGTCCAATAAAGGCAAAAAAGCATATAAAGAGTATAAGATGACTTAGGTTGGAGCTTGTGTTTTACCAAACGTTTAAGATTGTTCGATCATTGAAGCAGTAAAAGAATATTGAAGTAACAAGCAGCGGCAGTCATTTTCTTTTGAGGTAATAATATTTGGTTATTTAACTGTTAAACCGATCGGAGACAATAACAAATGGTTGTATAACTGTATTTGTTTTCACGAATGTACTTTCTGGGTGTGTTAATACTGACATCAATCTCCTCGCCATGATTCATAACACCCGAGTCACATCAGACTCAAGACGGTTCCTTTACCAGCTGAAATATGACTTTGGCACACAGCTATGATGAGTTATAAATCAAGCTGAGGATATAGCAAAAGAAGGACGTATAAGGGAAACAGAAAGAGCAAAGGGGCAGCGTGGAGGCAGGCATGGAATAAATAAATAAAAGATGAGTGAGTGACAGAAAAGAGGGAAACGTGTTCCAAGAATGATGCAGCGGAACTGCTAAATAACCTTGGAGAACAATTAACTGGATAGGTGTGGGGAAAAGTGAGAGGGATGAGCAGATGTCAATCAGTATTGACCTCATGGATGTAAATGTGTTGTAGTACTGAGACAAACTACAAACTCTGAACTGTCGGGAGCACAAAATATATACTTGTATACAAGTTTTCATATAAAAGAAAAACACTGTTCAGCTTAGACATAAATATTTAGATATATTGTTTGAATGCACAAGCACGCATTTATTACAGGCTAAAGCAGCCTGTCTGCCTCCTGGCTTGCTCTCATATTCAATACACTTTTGTGTCATTATATTCCCTTTGTCATCTCATTTCCTCCATAGCTGCCCACCTAACCAGGAAATACTCTGTGCCACCTTTAATCTGCACTCTCTGCCACTCACAGGAAGTTCATTTACCTGGAGGCTGCGGAGAAAGACAAGTACGATAAGACAGCAGGAATGTTAGAGAGGAGAAAGGAGGACAAAGCTGTCGTCATGGAGACAAAACATCTTGGTCATGCGGAGATGCAGCCCTCAAAGACACAGTAAAAACAAAAGCCTGCTTAGTGAGCACTAACCATTAACACCTCGTGCTGAGTTAGAGACAGTGAAGAAGAGAGGGTGTCAACCAGTGCTGTGCCGAGCCACAACGAGATGACAGCGGCGAAATAAAAACGTCATCTCTTCTCCATCTCCAGAAATAATGTTGTAAACAGTCACTGGTCCAGCGAGACACCTAATCTCAACACAGCAAATGGCAACACAACTCACACCTGAGCTGCTCTGCTGTCCTCACCTCCACTCTGCAGAGCTCTCTGCTCATCTCAGCCTCACTTCAGTATTCATCAAGTGTAAGTAAGTGTGCAGTCAATCAGACCAAGCGTGGATTAACGGAGCAGAGGCCCAGGCTTTCACAGAAATATGCTCGTGTTTTCAACACGCTGTGAATAGATAACACCTGCAGATACAGGGACAATAGATGTGTCTGTGTTTATGCCTCAAAATAGCAAAAGACTAGGGGTGTCACAGTTCGTCAAACACTCGATTTGATTTGATTTTCGATTGTGAGGTTACGATTCAATTCTCAATCTTTTTTTTTCTCTCATTTAGCGCAGATGGGTCTGTTTTTTTCTGTCCAGAAATCTGTTGTTAAGGCCACTAAATCTGCACTGTTAACACATCCAATAACTTGACATTACCATACATGGAAGACAACACCTCTGTAGTAAGATGCAACCTGCTTGGCATTTCCAGTTCCAGTATGTTAATTAAAATCCACGGTTTTCCACCAACAAATAAGGTTGCATGTCAAATGCTACAAACATGCATATAGCGCTAGTTATCGCTTTAGCACAAATTCAATTTTGGAGTCATTTTCATAGTTAAGACTACATGCTTATGATGCATGTGCAGATGTCTTGTGCTTTGTTACGCGCACATAACAGTTTACACACTGTTGTTTTTGTTGATGTGTCGCCAAAATCAGCAGTTACCATGGTTACCATTAGTTGGCAGCAGCTTTCGGTTAGCTGGAGCAGGTAACGTGTAGTCGTGCTACAATGGCTACAACCAAACCACCGTTGTGTTCCCTTCTGGCACGTCATCAGGACGTCACACTGGGGGCGTGGCTAAATCCTCGATCCCACCTTTGCTTTTGAAGGTCGAAATTGTAAAGTCGTTTTGATCCATTTGCAATGGAGATTGTGACACCCCTACAAAAGACATTACAGAATCAGTGGATACAATGACGTATAGTATACACTCACCAGACACTCTTTCAATATGATGTATACCAAATAAAGTGTCCAGTGGTCTTCTGCTGCTAAAGCACACCTGTCCCAATGTTTGACATGTTGTGCATTCGGAGAGGAGCTTTTGTATACCTTGGTTGTAATGAGTGTTTGAGTTATTGTTGCCTTTCTATCATTTTGAACCAGTCCAGCAATTCTCCTCTGACCTCTGGCATCAACAACACAGTTTCACCCTGACAGCTGCTGCTCAATGGATATTTTCTCTTTCCCTGACCCTTCTCTGTGAACTGTAGAGATTATTGTGCGTGAAAAGCCCAGCAGATCAGTACTCAGACCAGCCAGCTTGGCACAAACAACCGTGCCACATTCAAAGTCACTTCAGTCACATTTCTTCACAATGCTTATGCTCAATTTGAACATCAGCAGGTAGTCTTGATGATGTCTAAATTAGGGCTGAACGATGTATCGTTATCGTATCGTTATCTAGATATGAACATTCAAGATATTAATATCGTAAAAGCGACGATATAAACGATATAGATTTTCCCCCGCGCTCGCTCTGCATGTACAGCTCTGGCAGTCACAATATACCTTTTTTTTTTTTACGATTGCCCTTGAATGCACCACTACGGCCAGCCAACCAGAAACCTTATTTCATGCTTGCTGTGGATCGACAGCTGAAGCAAACCAATGACAAACATAGGAGGGCGGGAGGGAGACAGAGACTGAGACGCACGCACACACACACACACACACACACACACACACACACACGACATACAGTGGGAAAAACAAAAAAAGAAAGAAAGAAAAGTGACATGAGTGCGGAAGATATTGAGGCCGGTGGCGATTTTGTGCCAAAACATAAATCCTCGATCATTTCGCCACAACCACGGACCTGTGGTCACGCCGGACAACCGAACCTTACATCAGTTTAACGATCCATTTTATTACAACAAACTCCGAACTCAAGACCCGCTGTCTGCAGACGTCCTTCTTCCCCGGGCAGCATACAGGTGATAATATAGCGCAGGAGATGAGAGGTGCGTTAGCAGACTGGGACTTGAAGGAGGACCAACAGGTTTGCGCGATGACTGATAACGCATCAAACATTAAAAGCGGAGCTGCAGTAAAATGTTTGATTTTTTTATTCATTCTTTGGTAACTTTATGTTAATGTTGATGACTGGCAGTGAGTTCTCATCAATAAAACTGCACTTTCCATGTGGAAAGTTTCCACAGTCATTTGTATTATGTTTTTATTTTTCTGAAAAATGCTTGGCTTTCACTGAATCTGTAGTCATATCGTATCATATCGATATCGAGATATCTAGCATGAATATCGATATATGAAATTTTGTCCATATCGTTCAGCCCTAGTCTAAATGTACCAAGTTGCTGCTTTGTAATTGGTGAATAAGAGATTTGCATTATTGCATACTTGAACAGGTGTAGATTATAAAGATGCAGAAAAGTACAGACATTATAACATCCTGACATATAGGAAAAGTGATTTAAATTGAAATGTCATGATAGGTATTTTATATAGCAAAAAATGCTCAAAGCATTCCCTGATTAAAAATAAAAATAAATTATTGCAAGAAGATCATTATAAATTCTGGCCATAAACTGCTGCCACTGTAGCATATTATTATTTCCCTGATGAATTGAGCTCATATTATATTCTAGATTAATATTTTTGATGATAAAAACAAAAATGTGTCACAATTCCCCACAGCCCAAGATGATATATTAACATTGTTGTATTAATTCAACAGTCTAAAATCAACTGGGTTCATGCAAGGACTGCAACTAACAATTATTTTTCTATGTTGAAAAATCTGTGAAATCATTTTCTATTTCATGAATAAATGATTTAGTCTTAATAGGTTAGAAAAGCTTGTGAACACCACATCACAGTTAACCAGAACTTGAACTGATGACTTCAAATAGCTCACTGTCTGATTAACAGACAAAGAGAAAAAAAATAGTTCAGATTATTCACACTTCTGACAGGCTCAGAAATGTTGGCCATGTGAACCCAGTGATTCTCAGAACTCTTAATCATCAATCGGCCTTTCCTTTAACTGATTAATCATGCCATTAGAGCACATCCTTTTATTCCAGAAATACAATTTTTCTTGAATCCATCTTCCTAGATGCATCAAATAATCAGCAATCACAAGCAGCAATGGAGACCGACTATCATTGCTGCTGTTATTCATGTATGTGATGACAGACAGCCTTCAAGTGAAAGTAACATGTCCACACTCTTAATTTCAAATTGTTCTGACAGTCACTCATGGGAAAGGTATGATGTCAATCGTCAAACAATGAAATGACGTCCACTGAAGTATAGGTAGGAGTTGAGAGAAAGTGCTGCGCAAACACTGCACCATAAAGCACAATAACATTCTTCACTGACAACATTAATGCATGTGTCTCCATCAATTCTCTGTCACTCAGCTTTTCAGGAAAGAGGACAACGCAACCTTTCAGGTTCACCCATTTTGAAACAATGTGAAACAGGCAGACATCTGATTTTAACATCTCTGCTCGTACAAACCAACGAAGCATATTTTGCTGTGTGTATTTCTGTTCAGGTAATTTGTTTTCCTCATGAGTAACTCCTTTTCCCCAGTATACACATACTTATTTCTATTTCATTAAACTAAATGTCACCGCCAGTTAAAACAAGTCTTCATTTGAACCAAAATTAGGGCAAACGTGGAAAGTGTTAAACTTAATTAGACATGAATGTCAGATTAATTTCGGGGTTTCTTCACTTTGTAGACCGAGAAAATTTCCGAGCAGTTTCATCTCACCCACTTTCTGCCTCCTCCTTCCCCTCTGTCCATGTTTTCCAACAGACCTGCTCTCAATACTCAGCAGCCTGTTGGCTTTTTCAATGTATAGCACTTCGAATGATTTCTTTGAAATGAATGCCCAGTCGTGCCCTTTCTGGCAGGGAAGATGAAGACAGGAAAAGGCAACTTTCCTTGCAACTGTGCTGAGCTGTAAGCAAGTAATTACACTGGAGCAAAAACAAGATTCGACTTTTTCCTTTGTACAGTGAGGTCTAAATGACAGCAGCTGCACACCTACTCAGCAAAACAGTGTTTTTGTGGAGGGAGGGACTACAAAAGTCAATCTTTTGACAGTACATTGAAAAGGCCTTCATTAAAAGAGAAAGTACAAGTCACCTCGGTGTAATACGGAGTAGTAGAGGAGAAACTTATCCAGTGCTGTTCTCTGAGAAAAGAAAGTGTTGTTTCTTTGCTACTACAAGAGTTCAACGTGAGGTCAACTTTCTGAAAAAGCTACATCCTCATTAGCCTAGATGCAGAATCATTCTGGTGCTACAAGCTAAAAATGTTTGTCAGCATGTGGGTCAGCATAGCAATTATGTTTGGAAATCCAGTAAAGAAAATGCTGTACACTTCATCAGCTTTACTTCAGTGAACTTCCACAGTTTAACAAAAAAAAATTACAGGCAATAAAAGTAAAAGGAAGATCAGAGAAGGACCAGGCAAAAAAAAATCTAGCAACATTTTACAAAATGTATTAATTAATTAATACATTAATTCATAATAATAAAATCTATCACACAAATTGCAACTTCCATTAATAAAGAATGTTTTAACTGACTCTACCTCTGGTCAGTAATTTTGTGATAAATGTAGAATTTAGCCCCATTAGAGTTCCACAGAGAGCTGGGTAATGAAATATTTGACATGCTCCACTGTAACTAAATTCATAAGTCCTAACAGCATTTTAGCCATGTGACAAATTGCCTTACAGCAAGAAGGTCACAATTCCGGTTCAACCAAGAGCCTTTCTGTGTGGACTTGGCATGTTCGCCTGGTGTACGAGTGGGTACTCATCGCATACTGCTGCTTTTTTTTTACCACAGTCCAAAAACATGCTAATTCTGAGGATTAGGTTAACTGGACACTCGAAATTGTGTGAACAGGAGAGTGTTGGCCCTGCTTGTGTTGGCGACCTGTACCCAGCCTTTAGCCCTATGCCAGCTGGGATTGGCTCCAGCGTCACCCGACCCTCATGTGCAGGACAAAGCCTTAGAAATGAATGAATACATGAACAGCTGTCACAAGATAAACTTTACATTTAAAATATTAGATATTTTGCTACAAAGTACAAAGGAGAACTCATACACATGCACTTCAGAGAGGGTTTGAATCACAGCCAATATGATATTTAAGCATCCATCTTTCCCTGAAAGAAAAAAAAAAGTCCATTTGACATGCAAAAATATTACACACAAAGTGCACAGGTGGGATACGAGCCTGAGGCCATGTCTTTTTCAAACTAATCTTGCACTGCCAAACGTATCATCATTGTTAAGCTACAACTTTTATTCAGCACAGTTTCGAGGTGAGTGACACATGCAGCGACACTGATCTTGGATGGTTTAAATCGCAAGAATAAGATGGATCGACAGAAAGCCAGACAACAGTGCCTGCAGGCTCAAATTTCAGAGGCATAAAGAGAGGCGAGAAAATGCGCTTTGAAGCTGCTTTGGTCTATTTAATCATTCAAACTGAAACTAATAAGGGTGAGTGACTCAGAAATGAGTTATCCAGCTGTCTGATAGTGAAGGAGGACGTGTAGGCAGTGACTGTAAAATGAACAATGAGCAGTGTAAAAAAACACTTTTAGGAAAACACTTTTTAGGAAAGAAATGTCAATAACGGCAAAGAAAAAACATGCACATATTAGTTTTTATGTGGCAAATTCAGCTCTGACACAGATGGAATATGTTTTTTTTAGGTCTGAGGTGAAATAGAGAAGAGAAATGAAGGCAAACATATTGTAGTTATGCAGATGTGTTGAGCAGAGGTCAGACGGCTGGTGTGAGACTAATTATGGCAGAGTGATTTGGACTAATAGTATCTCAGCCTTTTGAACTGAGGTCAGCTCTGCTGAGGACAAAATGATCATCAGTTCAGAGACCAAACAATACATCTCCCCGCAGGCAAACCCCCTCCTCTAATGATATCATTACGCAAATGATTATTATTTGTATCAATCAGTCATCCTTCACATTCGTCACTCCAGTCATTCTGCTTTTCCAAACCTCATTCCCTCGTTTTCTCTGATTCTCATGCTTATGTTGCCTCTCTTGACTTGTTGAATTATTGATGGGATGTTGATATGGTGCGATTTCTCCTGCTGTGGACTTGTTTGGTGGTCTTGGTTTGTACTGCTTTCTCTTTCCGTGTCATGCCCATGTATGAATGGCTAATTTGAATGGGATAATCAATTCTGACTTTTTCTGTTGCTGCATGGTGAGCAGAAAAGTGTTTAAAAACGTGTGCACACAATCCCACGTGCAGGGCTTTGTTAAGCCTGGGAGTCAACATCATAACATGTGAGGGGGTTGTGCTAATATCCTGCATGTAACAGGTAACACTAAGGACTGTGATTTATTTTTCTTTCGATATAATCATGTTTTTAGACAACAAAAGAGAACATGTTTAAGTATTTCTATCAAACAACTGGGGGGTTTAATTAAAAGTCAACACTCAAAGAACCCCCCCACACAACAGTTATGTTAAGTTGATGTATTCAGGTATCAGAGCAGCCCCTCACTCATTTATGTCCATAAAAGCTTTAGTTTAAGGGCACTTCACCTAGAAAGAGACCTTGAAACTTGACTAAACTCCCAGGAGACTGCTTCCCTTCAGCAACTACCAACAGATTAATTACTATGTTCTCTCCCAAAGACAGGAACAATAGAAGAGACTAGAGTGGTTATGAGATGATGGGTCTAAACCCTTTTCTGCAGAAAACAGTATTACGTCATTGTGGAATCATGCCAAGCTGCTTGTAGGTAGTTAAACACCAATTGAGATGCAAACAAAGAAGTTTACATTTCTGGTTCCAAATAAAGGCACAATACGAGGCTTTAGTGTCAACAACAAAGCATTTATGTCTGTAATGTTTCTAAAGGCACAAGAATGTAGCATGCAGTATTGGTGTATGCACTAATGATTGGTCACAGCTTTTAAGTTCTGTCTTTTGCTGTGGTGTTTTGTGTTATACCTGTCACACTACCACAATTGTAATGCTGATATTGATGTAACTGCTGACATGTCAAAGAAAATTGAGGCGGGAAAAAAAATGATTTTTTTTTGTTGAATATTCTCTAAATTTGGTTTATGTCAGAAATCCATGAGAAATCACGAGCACAATGAGAGACTAAACCTCCATAAAACTGACATTTCACCCAAGCCTTCCTTCCCTTTCAGCTATGCAAAAACCAACGTGAATAATGTGATCCAAATTGGTGATAAGCCTTCTTCATCAGCTTCCGTCCCTGTGAAACCAGCAAACACGCTTTCAGTCAAGGTTGACTGCAAATCATTAGGTTGATCGGCTGGTGTGCAGAGAGAATCTGACCGTCTGCAGTAATGCAAGTCTATGCTGCATTTGTAGGATAAACTCGACGACAACAGATGTTCAACTACACCGAGGTTACCAGAAGATCATTCAGACAACAACAAACCAAACAAAGTTCCTGCTCTGAAGTGTTAAGAAAATGCAAATCCTCTCTCTTTAGTTTGCCATTTTTGTGAGTATTTGAGAAAAACAATTAAGAGCTTCAAAAAGAGTAGAGGCAAAAGAGAACTGTTAATGGCCCCATTATAAAGCTGCAGTGGTTTAATTTGTAAGCTGATAATAAAAAAAAGGCTTTTGGAGACAGTTATTATTGCTAGTAATACATGGGATATGAAACTAATCCAAATCATCTGTTCCATTCTGTTCCGTTTGTTAGTCTGGAACAGAGACAGAAGGCAAGTACAATAGTCATATATCTCCCTCTCACACTTAAATGTATTTTTGTCATGTTTTCTGCCGCAGAGAGAGAAAGAGGGGTCAGGTACCAGGGGCAACTACAACACCATATAAACTGGATAAAACTGCTAAAAAGAATGTCAGATGACTAGATTCTTGACATCTTTTTGAATACTGTATCTAAATAATGAAAAGGCTGACACATGAATCAATATAACAAACCTCCTCCTGTGATTGTAGATTTGAAAATAGTACAAAGACAGCCTACATATCAAGTTTCTTGCATTTAATGTACTGTTTTTCCTGCTATGTAATTTCAGCTAATTTCATTAACACAACAGGGTACTTAAATATGTGTTTTTTTTACTGACAACCAAACATTAGTACATTAATACTAAGAAAATGGTGCAGTAACTTAAATCGAGAAGATAATTACACTCTCATCTTCACAGTTAGTTGGCCACAGACTCGCCATCACTGAATGTCGAGTAATAAAGTCCCTCATAGAGTTAATCCATCTTCTTTGATTAAACTCTCACACATACATTGCGTACAGTTTTCTAAAGAATGATTGTTCTTTTTATTAGTGCTTAAATGTCAAAAGAAGTATTCTGCCTGATTTACAATGATTTATTTATATTTGGAGATTATACATCATGACATGTTTGTCACTTTCATTCGTTGTCTAAATGGCAATGTGAGACTGAGCTGAATTCATAAAGGCAACGCCATTTAAAACGGTCTGGACTCAAATCAGATACAGCTGCCAGTCTTTCACAGCTTCACACACAAGATATTTATTTAGATATTGCTTGATATTGCTTTCATAACCACAAACTGTAAATCAAAGTTGGACTTTTTTTTCCCCATAGCGATGATAAAAGAAGTACAAGCAAAGTGACCGACAGTGAACAGATGAGCACACCTGCCCTTGGCTAAACAGATCAGTCAAATCAAGACATTATTGTATGCAGAGAACCGGCAGCTGAACCTCAGATCAGCATGTCACACCAAGCAGAAACAACTTTTACAAACCAAGACAAAAAAGGATTTGTCCAGTGACCTAAATAATTAGTTGATTACCAAAACAATTGATAAACCTGTGGCTGATTGACATATCAATCATTTTGAACTAAATCCAATCTTGGTCTATTATTGATTATTATTATTATTATTGAAGCTTGCTTCTTGTCTCTTTAGACCGTCAATGACTTAACTCTTTCACCAAGCTAAAAGTTATAAAAGGCAACAAAATATCAAAGAAGTCACCTGGATTTTTGGTAATATTTGGCCCACTGGCTGAGAGCCGTTAGCATAAAAGCTCAGCATTCTACTTAAAATGATGGTATTTTATTGACTGGCACAGTTGTGAGTATAGTACCTCCATATTAAACACCTTTATCAGTCAGCCTGCATGAGTCTCATCTCTAAAAAATAATTGTATTACCTCCTGGTAATATGTGGGCAGATTTTTTACAAGAACAAATAATGGGGACAGTGGAGCTTCTTTCCTTCCCGGCTGCCGACAGCAGTATAAACTGACACACTGCACAGCACTAGACGCAGGTGGACCACAGTCTGGTTCAAAAGCAGTTAAGTCGTACTCCCGGACATTCATCACAGGAGCTGCGATCGCTGGAGGGGCCAACAGACAAGAGCCGTACTGCTCTCTGTTCTCATTAATTGTCTCTCCAACTGGTTAGAGCCAACAGTTAGACACAGAGTTCAATTATTCCAGACTAAGTAAGTCTAAGTAAGTTTAAACAATTTCTATATGGATATAAACCATTTCTATATACAGTATGTCTCATCAGTGGCCAAGCTTCCACCACAACAAAAATGCCAGCCACTGACCAAAAGTACCCACGTTCATGAGATGATGTCTCCTTTAAACCATATAGTTATCAATTAAGCATACAGATAAAAGACTAATCAATAGTTTGGACGTCACTGAGATTCTTTAATCAATTTATGTCAAAATCACAATTTGTTTGACCATCCCTACTTCCCTGCTTATTCTGTTCTTCTTACCCCTCGCACACAGACCCAGTAGAAGCTGCCTTTCCTGTCCTCATTAGTAAGCAAGGACCTGTTCTTGTTTGCACACTCCACTGTTCTGACTAAATGAGAAAATTAATGAGCTGGAGTGAGCTACAGGGAACACCACAACCTTCGGTGCCTGCCCCCCCCCTAACCTGTCCCTACCTACAACGTCACCCTCTGACTGTTAGTCCATCCGCGTTTTACTCTCTCGCCTCCCTGCTCCATGTCCTGTTCCCGTCTCTCAACTTCTTGGTTAATTTCACGCTGTTGCTGTTGCTGATGCTTGTCTGAGCTCTGTAGAAGGGTCTTTAGTAAACAAGTGCGATGGTGAAAGACTTGACCGCTGCCTCGTCTATCATTCATATCCCTCTAGCAACTTGGCCGTAGGAATACTTTACTCATTTATGAAAAGACTGTGGAGAAAAGTGGTGCACAGCAGAACGTCTGTAAGATTATAAAATAGTTTTAATTAAACGGCAAAGTGCAAACACAAACGATTTCAAAGAAGTCAAAGAAGGGCAAATTTCCAAGAACACTTCGACAAAATACAGGTTAACTGAAGCCAACTTGCCTTTCAACATGGGCATTACTAACACATTTATGAATAAAAGACAAGAGATTTTAATAAGTAGCCACCTGGTGAGGAGCCAAGATTAATAATGGATATGTCATGTTTATTGTTGCTCTGAAGTAAGCTCTAGGGATGTGTGAGGCTGAGAGTGAATAAGGTCCTGTCTGTACTGTCTGCAGGCTCAGCTGAACTAGATACCTGATTCATTACCTGCCCACAGCGGGACAGAAAAAACAAACACTGTGCATCTTTAAAGCAAAAGGTCGTCATTGTTCTTTAACGCACGTTTTTTTTTTTTTTCTTTCATTGGATTATAAAGAGTGGTCTGCTGCGGTAGAGGACAAAAAGTCAAACAATTATTGATTGTGTGATTGTTAACCCTATTTCTTATTTCAAACAGAACAACACAAAGCTGGTCCAGAAGCTAAAACTAAAGGGAAAAATTATGCAAATAATCGAAGCATGGGGAAAATATTTGGCAAAGTATAAATATAATATAGGAATAATTTCTCGCAGTTGGAAACAAAATAGCTGAAGGGATAATGTATTTAGCTCCACTAACTATAAGAGTAAAATACTGCATTTGATCATGCTTTATGAGACTTTTGCTTTTAACACATGATTACTTTTACTTAATATTAACACTGAAATAACTATTTTGAAACCTCACTGAGAACGTTTCAATGCAGTTTATTTGAGCTCAACTTTGCATTTAATTGGACTACTGTGCATGTCCTTGTTTACAAATACTTGCAGAGAATCCATTTCATGTAAAAGTTGTACCCATCTCTGTGATGCAATGTGGCGATATGACCCCATATCAGCTTGTAAGGATTAGGAATATTCTGGTTAACATATCACTTTACAGACTAAAACAACTGCATGACTGCTACTTGGTACTGAACTGACTGAGGATAAATTCCATCTCCTCAACAATCCAAAAATGCAAGAGTGTGTATTTCCCAGTGATTTCCATGCGGCTGTCGTCTTCTTCTGTGTGCCAGCTTCCTGCAATACGTCTACCATATGTCAAAACCCAGGGTTGGCCAGTTTGAGTCCAGTTAATCATGTGCATGTAGTAGCATTATCTGGGTTTCCAAGTCTGCCTTTGAGAAATCTATTTGAATTTACACCCAACTAACATGTTAACATGTATTTTAAAAGGTCAGTTATTAGCTTTATTCTTACATCATATCGTTTGTACTATCGAGAAGTAACAAGTGGATTTTCACAGTGGTAGCGCAACAAAATCTTGCCTTCAGCCGAAAAACCAATTTCCCCACTCATTACAATACACTCATGACATTTGAAAAATTCCTTTTTGGAAAGTTTATGGACCACACACACTTGTGTAAGCAAAACTTCCCAATGAAAACAATGAAAAACTACTATTATGTGCCCGACATCATCCCATTAGTCAAAGTCAGTGAACCATGTGGAACCATGAGAGACCAAGCTGGACTGAGTTGGTGATGGAAGCCATTAAGGCAGAAAGGGAAACAAGAAAATGATGTCGGCCTGTGCACTAGGCAAACAATTTGCATTCAAATCAATAGGGGGGCATGTTGGATTCTCGCCTAAATAGATCTACAAATCGTTCCCGTCTTGCTCAGTAGAAAGACTATGGTAAAACTTGTTTTCCCTATTTCTGGGCTTTAAGGACTTTGAACCCCCAAATGCAATGTTGTTATCCAGATGAGAGGAAATAAGGAAAACGCTAAAAGCAACAAAATAAGAAAAATACTCCAACGATTTTGTTTTTAACGTTTGCTCTAATAATTAAATATGTGCAGGAGGAGGTGGTGCATCAGTACCAGCAAGGACACTGAGGGATTTTAATCAGTTTTTTTTAAATAAACAAACACAATTTCATCCCTCGTTCCACATTTAGGCAGATCAAATGAATTATTAGCTGAGATAAGTGATAGTGGTGATAGTATGAGGTGTGGGCAGATGTATATCAGCAAAAATATGGAAGAGGAAAACAAACTACCTGTGCAAGAAGGGCAGTGGTGTAGAACACCAAAGCACACTCAAATTAATTCCATAAAATCAACCGCATCTTGTACTGTATATGATGATTCCTTTGCTCTGCAGCAGGAGCTCATTAACAGAAGAACCTGAATCCATACTTATGTGTTAAGGCAAGGCCAAAGGGAAGAAACTATAGAGAATGCACAAAGTTGGTAAATAATTGATGTAGTTTAGGGAGTTGGAGACTGACACTCAGAGAATGTACGTGTCAGAAAGTGCAAGGAATAAAAAAATGAAAAGGTGGTTTGATCAATCACAGATGGATCAAAGCTTCAGCTTCATTTTTTTCGGGCAGTAACACACACCCTTTCTCGTGTTTACTTGTTAAAAAAAAACATCCGTCATGTGGGAAGACTATTTGTAACATTAGAGATTTGAAAATGACATTGAAACTCAGACATTATCTCCCCATGAAACAGAGATGTACAAGTTGCTCTTTCATTAGTTAAAATAAATGTTTTCAAGCCTCCTTTGAATGATTAATCTAAGCCCAAATGAATTCCATTAAAGCAATTCCATTCAAGTGGAAGAAAGATGACATCTTGGGCTGGTTCAATGGAGACATCACTAGCATTTTAACACTTTATCGTTTGTTCGGAAGATAAGGCCTTTGTTCCGTTACTAAATCTGGTCAATTTGGAAAATGTTTGGTAGTTTTTCCCTTAATTAGGTAATCACTGTTTGATTTCACATTTCCGGAGAAAATTCCAGTTGACGACACACAACATCTCTTAATTTTAATCTCTTAATGTTGGGTTAACAGCGCTAACATGATACATGATAACACTGCAATCCTGATTAAATTCGATAGAACAGAAAATGGAGTGAAATTACAAGTTGAGACGGATTATCTAAATGGCTTTTAGATAAAACCGTGTGAGCATTTTTTTTTCCTCTTGTTTGAGTTTGTGTAAAAAAGATATTCAATAAAAAAATATGATTGATGATTTCAAATGACAAATATCCTGTGTACTATGCATCATAGCCTTTTGTATCCCCAGATTTAAGATTTAGACGGGGAAAAAAGGATACTACACTGATTACTGTGATATACCTTTTAACATTCACCCTCATTAAGAAACAGATGGATCCGAGCAGCTGTCTTGGTTTTCTCCATTGATTAAACTTTTTAGAACCTACAACAATAACAACTAGACGACTGCCAGATGTCACTTTTATGCTTCCCTTCGTCCAGAAAACTACAGTGTCACTCCTAAAGACTAACATCGAAAAAAAGGAAAAATATATTTTGTCCACTTTAATGCAGCTGTTAGATGGCACCATTTTCTTTCCATCTGCCCAAACAAATCAAGCTGAAGTAGTAAATGTAGGTTGCAGGTGCAGTGTGGGGAATTAGATTACCAGGTGACAGGGTAATGCCCACGACAGGGGTTGAAGGATGCTCGACTCTTCTGCAGCCCTGGATCGATTCTCAGGCTGAAGCAAAGAGAAGTGGAGAATGAGATGGAAAGACATCTAGTCGAGGCCTATATCCCTCAGTCTATCACTATCATTTGTCACCTGTCAGGGCCTTTCCCCGACTACACCCCGTCTTGCCCTGAACCCGTTTTTCATCCAGACGCCTTCATACTGGCAGACAAAGTTGGCTGAAGCATCTGCTTCTCAACCTTGAGTCGAATCACTGGGGAGGGTCTGACAGATAGATGGTTCTTGCAATGAGAAGTATCCACCCAACCTCATCAACAGCTCAGTGTGAATTAATCATAATCAACGTAAATATTAAAAGGCAATTGACAAACAACCTGGACCAGATTATTTCAGTCAGTGCGTTGACATTTAATCACAGTTTAATCGAGCTAAGGCCGTAGTCCGACTAAGACAGGCAATCTGACAACTTGCAGAGTCTGATTATACATGCGGAGGAGAACATTGATTTATTGGTCGTGGAAGTCTGACTCCGCCTCCTTAGGTGGTGCTGTATCTCTCTATAAGCTCTATATCAAATCAGGTTCCTGTTGACCTTTACATCACAGAAAAACAAAAAGCAAACGGCAAGATGGACGAACGGTGAGATGAATCGTGCTGTGGTTCTACATGTTTCTTGCATGTATACAAGTATTGTAAACCTTGTCTCTTTGTCAGTCCAAAAGTGACCACGTCTGATGACCATAATGAGCACAAATGTTTAAACAGTATAATTCTGAATGAATCTAATTCAAACAGAATTAATATTTAATGTACAGACATATCAGACATGTCCGCCTGAAAGTGTGGTGTTGGCTGCCATGCTGAATTCCAGCATTTCAAGGATCTATTCATCTTATCTGATACATTAAAGTTGGAGGAGACAGGAGGCCTGGAATGATGAAATGAACAAGGAGAGGTAAGTGTCATGAAAGCAATAATGAGAAATTGAGAGAGTAATGAAACTGATAAGAAAGATGGTATTGGAAAAGTGATGAAGAGAAAATACATACAGTAGATATATCAGAATGAATGTTATGCCATCAATGACTTCAGTTAGCTCGGAGTTAGACCATTTTTTATAGGACTTCATGCATTAATTTTTTCTTTTTTAAACTTAAGTGGGAAGCAATGCAATAACATTAGGTTGACTAACATTAGCTTTCAGAGTGGCATGAAAAAGTAGGGGCTGTGTTTATACAACATCTCAAAAAGAAAGTGAAAAATCAGCTTCAACCTGTTGGATGATATTTTTTTTTAATCACTTGTGTTTCAGTTAGTCATTCATAAATGACTCTGTCTTTCATAAATAATCTCCGAATGTGTCACATTCAATTGAAGTGGAAATTTGCATGGTTGATAAATACGGTACTCTGTAAAACTCCAATTGCTTCATACAAACCTGCTTGTTTAGAACATTTAATGTGTAAATAAACACAGACACACTGCAAACTATGAATGAAGTGGCAGTTTCAAGGAGTTCACTGCTCACTTTAAATCCACAGAGATCAAGCAATATATCACAGAACTTTACACACTGAATACAACTGACCCATATGATGCCCCGGTGCTTTTCAAGAAAATGGAAACAGCCATAGTAGACATTATTCCAGATTTGCAGTATCCTCACATCAACTTTCTCTCATCCTACTCCAGAGAAAGCTTACACATCCCAATAAAAACATGTAAAATAAACCAGATATTAAAGTAAGCCAGGACTGGATTCTGTTCCTGCTATGAGGTGATCACAACATAAGTGGAATATGTTGCCTGTAGGCTCCAATCGCTCCAGGTTCTTTGCACGGATTTTATGGCATTATGTAATCCACCTCTGCCATCTCTCGGGATCTTAACAGATCCGGTGAAATGCTCTCTCCTCTCTATTGTGACAGGAAAAACCTTTTGTGTCATCTGACTTCTACAGAGATTTTAAGCAACTCGGCACTTGTCATGTTAAATTTTGACAGCATATTAGAAAATAATAGTACTGTGAAAACATTTTCAGCTATGTGGAAGGGATAACACTGTTGGTGAATTGGCCATGAGCACAATGGCAAACAAACCCCTAACCAAACACGAGATTATACATTCACAGCCCACACAACACTCTCCATCGCTGCTTCCTGTTGTTTTCTCTCGACATCTCTGACTGTTCCAGGCCTCCAGCCCACCAGAGCTGAGAGTGATTGGATCGGACATCAGCATGCCTGATTCTCACAGCAAAAACACAGGGAAATACAAAGAGGCACAATCCAGAGATAATCACACACAGAGACTCTGCTCATACAAGCTGGAAGGCTGTGTCCTCAGCACACGTATAAACAAACTGCAATGTTATTGAAAACTGTAAATGAATAGAACATGAATATCCAGTGGATTTTCAGGGTTTTAGCAGCTTGCAATGACCCCATTTCAGAGTTAATGGGGATTGGTGGCAAGTTTTACAATTCCCCTTTCAACCCAGTCAGTGATGGTGAACATCAAAGCACAGAAAAAGACCTTTGCACGTTGAAAGCTCCAGAGGTATTTACTGTATTTAACAGTAAATTAGAGACGGTCCATGGGTGTCATGTTATGTTTAGTAGCACATCAAAGCTGATTATTATCACATACAGCTGAATAAATGCTACTGACATTACCTTACATTCACTGAGAGGGAGGGAGGGAGCTATTACAGTGTTATTATAAAACAAGTGTGACTTATATATATATACACACACAAATATATTAGGGATGCAACGGTATTCAGTATTTTACCGAACCGTTCGGTACACCCTGTTCGGTTCAATACGGAACGGCAGAGTTGTCACGATACCAAAATGAGTAACCACGGTGCGATACCAGACAAATTATCACGGTTCCGGGTAGTATCTCAATACTGCAGCCTTTTTTTATTATTATTATTATTTTTATGAACTGCAATGTATTTGTACAAGTTATAAATACTTATTAATTATTAGTAAGAATTAGACTGAATGGTTTTAGTTCATAACTGGGTCAACAAGAGTACATGAAAAATGCATATAAGCAATAAAAACAAATAAATGAAGTTAGAATGTATATGGTTGAAATTAAATAATCATTCAGTTTCCTTTGCACATTAATTTATGTTTAACTAATCTGTCAACTTCTTTGTTGTGTTGTGTAATGAGCTGTGAAAAAGATTTTTTTTCCCCACCAAGTTGACCATTATCTTCTTTTTTTATGTCAAATTCAATTAAACCAAATCCATTGATTAAAAACATTTATTTATGCCAGTATAAAGTAGTTTGACGTCAGAGCTGCCAAAACGTTCTTTAAAAGCTGTCACAATCAACAAAAGATTTCACTTTCATCATCTTATGAAAGAAATTCTAATATGAAAAAAATCATGCTCTGACATGTCTTATTCACCTTTCAGCCTTGCTGTCACACTAAAATGTTATTCTGCAATTATGCTGCAGTAACTTTAAATTAGAGTACAGTGGCAACACGGATATTATATTGGTAACTGTCATCAACAATCCCAGAAGAAGAAGAACCATGTAGAGGTTTTCCTCTACATGTAATTGATTGTGGTGCACTGCCAGGGCAAAATAAAAGCCACCACACCTTCAGACTTTTCGTTGTTGTTGTTGTTGTTGTATGTTTATATTAATGTATATTATTGTGTGAAATGTGACGCTACTCTGCAATAGCCTACCCTTATTTTGAAAAACCAACACCGGAGTCACCACCTGCCTGTCTAGCTGCTGCGCGCGAAAGACGAAGAGAGTTGACGTGGAGGGGAGAGAAAAGGGTGAAAGATAGGTACCGAAGCTAGGTTATATTTGATACAGTTTTGTTCACAACATATTACCTACACAAAAATAATTAAATGAACTAATGGCCAAGACCGCAGACCTCACTTGCTCGCCCCATCTCTCTCTCCCCCCTCCCGCCCCGTGCCAAAAAGTCTTCACGCTCTGTCCCGGAAACCCTAGTAAATAATGTATTTAGAAAAACATTCAGTTTGAAATAGTCATAATTTCACATTTCAAAATTCATGTTGTTGTAATCATCGTCAAACCCCCCCCCCCACTTCCCCCACTCCCCCCCACTCAATCAGACCTCCCCGGTTTTAAAAAAAATCCTGGAGGAAACCCTGCATCCTATTACCTGGATATTACGTTGGAAATATCATGCTATACGATATCACCATGCTATTACCATCGTAATTATTTTCAATTGAATTGGAAGTAAGATGGTATTACCATAACATTACCTCCCTAATACAATAATTTATTTATTATACAATTACCACACCATTGCCATGTTGTGAATGCACTGCAATGTAAAGTGTCACCATTTAGTGGTGTAATTTAGTTTTGTGTTTAACTCAGGTTCAGATGAGCAGTTTATCTTTTTTTCTGACCGAAAGCCAAACACACACTGAATGAAAATACGAAGGCACAGATGGAAGAGCAAGGTGATTAGAAAATAAGAAATCAAAATAGTAGTAAAGTAAAAGCAAATGGAAAGCGGGTTTGGCTTAATGCTCAGTATAACATCCAGCTGGGGCCTGAGAGAATGACCGGTGGTGTATCTCTTCAGTCTGCTTATTACCACCTTGTTGCTGCCTCCCTGTCTGTATTATTCATCAATCTGCCCCGGCTTACCATAGTCTCAGGCTATGGATGGGTGCTGTGCTGCAGGTGCTAACTGGGAAATTGATCATAACCCCACCTCTGATCTGCCCTTGTTTTGTGAGTCAGTTCTGCTCCAATCTGATGAGGTAACCACTCAGGAGACTCGTATGACCAGGATGGATTTACTCTCATGTCTGTGATCCCCGTGTCCCAACAGGTCAGCCAACATTGATTCACAATTCCAGTGATTTTCACGGATGAGGCAGTGTCGGGATGAGAAGGCTATAGTGAGCTGAGCCACCTGCTGTTTGCTGGATGAGTTACACGATGAGAGGCTGTGCTTGTTTCAACACCACTGCATGAGTCTGAACCACAACACAACACAACAGAGGCTGGATCCTGATGAAAGGCAGCAGACAGAAATGGTGTGAAAAGAATAATTACAGGCATCATTCTGTAGTTCTCGAATTATCAACAAAGACCACCCTCTACATTCCTTCCTCAGTCTGTGGCCCTGAGCACTTGGAAGCACTTACAAGGAATAAAGTAGGCCATAATGCTAATGTGACACAACAACATATCATTTTAATATATTTAAGTTACCATCCTTACATTAAAATATAGAAGTTAATATTTCGATGGTGCCCCATGTGGTGACGCTACATCAATATTGAACTGAAGCTGGACTTTTTAAAAGACTTCAACTCAAACTCCAAGTGCAGAAAAATCGACAATCAATATTTAATCGACTTAGATATATTATTTACCTAGTTAAGACACACACAGTCTTTAATACAAGCCCAGACTCCGTCAATGTTTAGTCACAGTCATTGCTCCAGTACAGTGTTTCTGAGACTTGCTACATGGGGACCCTCTCTATAAAGAAGATAAAGCATTGTGACCCAGTTCACAATGTTAGTCAACACAAAAACTTTTTTTTCATTATGATGTTTCTGAATATGTTTAATGCCAATTCTGTAGCCTATTTTGAATAGGTAAATCAGATATTTTCAAGATTTATTTGTTTCGTAAATGGATTTTCAACAATTTATGTTTTTTTTTTAAACATCAAGAAAAGGCCTGAAAGAAATCTGCAAATGTATTAGTGACCCCTTGTCATCCATCCAATAAAAAAAAAAAAAAAACAGCTCCATCTTTCAACCATTGTTGTTTTATGTTCGAGGTAATTTCTGAAACGAAGCAAAAACCTTCAGAGAGAATCAGCCTTCTGTTCTGTGACACAGGTAACACAAAGCTGAAATGCTCAACTGGACACAAACTGTGTTAATCCGAAAAGGGAGATTTCAAACAAAAAACATATTAAGAAGAAGCCCGAGACCAATCCATATTTGTCATGTCATTTTCCATCCGTCTCTCATAAAGAGATATACACATCCTCCCTCTCTGTTCGTGGTGGTCATGTGATCCGTAGGGAAGTGACACAACAGTAGAATCAAATTTGATTCAAACCATGACAGCTATCAGCATCTTAATTGCATTTCTTTCCTTACTTCTGATGCAGATGTCCTAAAAATAGGCATGTGGTCTGCACTCAAGACCAGGACACAGCTATTAATATTTAAAAGGGAAGACTAGAGGGACATGCTGTGTTTGGTAATAGGCCATCATCATTTGTCATCTAATATTCCCTGGAAATTGCTTTGAGGAAGGAAAGTTATTTTCAACATTATGTTATTGGCCTACTTACATCTCAGAAGCCTTCACTACATTGAAGCATGGACATCCTTGTATTGTTGTTTAAGTTGTTCACCAAAAATGCCGACGTGTAAGAGACAGGTTTACAGCTGACATCAGTACAACTCACCATTCACAAAAACTCTCTTTGTACAGCGATTGCTAAAATCATAACTTAAGTGACATTGTCAAAGCATGACAGGCCTGTCAAGCTTTGGAAATCTGCATAAGCTGACGTCTTGTACTATGAGAAATGACTCTCAGTATTTTTAAGGGCTTGGTGGTTAGTGGTTCTAATATAAGCAATATGAATACATAAGAGAAAAAAAGTAGGTAAAATATATATTTGCACATTTCACAAGCAGACATGTGCTTAATGTATGCAAATATATACCAACTTGCAAGATACATGGAGATTTTGAGATATGTGGCATGAATACCATGTCCCCTGAAGCTGAAGATAGTGAGGTGTTTTTAAGCTGCAGGGCATAGCTTTTGGTTGGTGGAGGGACAGCCATGTTATGTACAACATGCAGAAGTGTTTAAGTTATTAAACTGTCATTGTCTCCATACCTGTGTGTGTCCAAATGTGAGCCTTTTGGTGCAATGATTTCACGCAAACAGTCATATTCGTAAAAAGCTCACTGGTTGCTGGTTGTTTTCAATGATACTACAACCTTTTTGCAGCCGCTTTACTAGTGCAATGTAGCTGTTGCGTCCATCTGTCTTGACATAAAACAAATCACCTTCTGTGGAGCGTAGGAATGTCACCAGGCAACACAGAATCCAAGCACTGGTGGCAATGTGCGGACTTATTCGACAGTGGTTTGAATGTAATGGATATTTGTTTATATTTAAAAGTTACACTGCAGATTCAAGGTGAGGAAACCAAGTTTGTCAGAAGCTACTGTACTTATAGATTTTCAATGTCAGTGCTGTGTCTCACATGTTGCTTCTTCTTCAGACGTCTCCATGAAATGTGAAAAATACTTCCTCTCTAATCTCGTATCGCTGTGAGGACAAGCTCTACCATGGGAACAGAATAATAATTCATCCCCTGTTCCCTCTGCCGTCACCGAAGACAAACCAGTGATCCGTCAAGTGTATTTATCTGTGTGGGAAATATACACACGTACAACAAGCACATTTACAAAAACACACGTATAATCTTAATAAGGAGACGAAATGATGAGACTGTTGGTTTTATTCAAAGATCCAGAAAACCATGGCAGGTATTTTATTTAGGGCTAATAATGAAAGTCCAAACTATCACATGCAATACTACAGGTAAAAGAAGAGAAAAGAGATTCACGGAACTAGTTTTCCTGATTTAGAACTTGTACCACTTAAAAATTAGATGCAAAGACAAGCAGCAAACTGATTTATTCAAATATTTTCCCACATTTAATGATGTTTGTGGTAGCAGCAGAGAACTCTACACAACACAACAAAACCACAAGATCAAAAACTGAGAGAGGGTTATTACAAAATGGAGGAACCAAAATGAAAACTATTAATATTGCCAGTTAACTGGTGGCTGTCAGTCACAATCAAGTTGAGTCCAGCGTGGGAACTTAAATGAAGCACAAATTACCGATACTAGTTGACTGATGTGACAGATATTTATTTTAGGAAAATGCAATCTCCTACATTGATTTGGTTAAATTAGTTGGGACTGGGGAAATGCTAAGTTTATCAGTGTTGGCGTGTACAGACACATCATTAAGAGCTATGTTTAAGTAAATCATTTAAATCATCGTTGGCGTTGAAAATTGGTAAGCCTCTACAACTACCCCTGCCCTATCACCTTAAATTCACAATAATTCAGTAGATCTCGCCAAATCCTTCTGGTATCAATGCGAATTTGCAAAAAAAAACTCCAACAAGGGCATTAAAGTAAATACACTCAAGCTTCATGATCTTGTCCTCATTTGGAAGTCTCAAGTGAACGATGATAGGTTCAGCAGTTGCTACACATCTAAACTACTAATAAGCCTATCAATGCAACGCAATCTATCATGGAAGTATACACTCAGTCATCGTGGAGCCTGTGTGTGAGCCCCAGACAGAATGAGAATCACTTTTGCAGAATCTACCACTGCTTCTAAGAGGTGAGTGTGTGTTTGTGTCATAACCTATATAAGCCATAACGAATAGGAAATCTATTTTCTGAATTGCATCCGTATCCATACCACTGTCTTTAATAATTTGTCCTTAAGGCCCATTGAACACCCTAGTTACAAATAAATTACTGCTCTCCTTCCCAGCATGTGAAGACCAAAAGTTAAACACTTGACATCCATGCCCATTTTAATTATATTCAGCTAACAAGAAACCACCACAGAGACACAGATAATATCGCTGGAAAACTAAATAAAAAATGAAGTACATGTATTTTTGAGAGGGAAGTGAGAGTCATCATCTGAGAAGTGAACTATTTATGTATCTTGCTTGGAAATGTGACTGGATTTGAAGTATAGCTTCCTTCATGCACAACGTGTAAATAATAGGGCTGTAACGATATGCGTATCGAAATCGTTTTCTCACGCCACGAACCTGTCTCGTGGCGTGAGAAAACAGAAACAGATTTATTTTTATTAGGGGTGTCTAATTATCGCGTTAATTGTGATTAATCAATTACAGTCATCATTAACGCGTTATGTTTTTTAATCTCGTTAATCTCTTCTTTACTGATGTCCCCGCTCAGCGTCAGAAGCAGCGACAAAAGCGTCATAAAACCATATCTAACTTTAACAAACACAGACATGCTGCATACCCACAGAAAGGTCAGAAACTCAGTTAAAAGCTCATATATCATCACCATTCGCATGTTCACGAAACACAGTTAAAACACCGATGGATCAAACCCGCAGGAGCGGAAAAAACCCGTTCCAGCGCACACATTGAAAAGCGGCACCGGAGCGTCAGCGTGATTATGTAAACAGCGGAGAATCCACAGATTCTAACGGTACCATTTGTATCACTCTACAAACAAGATTCATGGATGCAGCCCCAAAATAAGAGCAAATCAACAACTGACTTTCAAGAAATACAAGCAGAAATGTTGTCTTACCTTTGCTGTTTATCAAAACAAGTTATTTCCACCAGAACAAAACTGCTTCTCATGAAGAACTACACAATGATTATACAATTAATCAGCTACAGGTAGTGCAAATGTCATTACTTCATCAACTTCCCTTTCCTGTTGGTGACAGAGTAGTCATTACAAGTCATTTATAACTATAACATTACATGAATAATAAGTAATCACATGTCAAACCACATAATCACAATCTTAGTCCATCACTGTCATATCGTCACATAGGAGTCTCCACAACAACCACATTTTTTTCATGCTGAGACAAAAACATTCATAAGGCGAAAAACAACCCCACTGTTGACTGGCAATAAAAAACACTACAGTCTTTACAGCTAAGCGGATGTCTGTCGATGGAGGGGAAAACAAGAACTTTATAGGGTAAGACACAAGTACATACACAATGTACACAACAATTACAAAGCTCTTTTATGACAGTCATTTGAGTCTTGGCTCATCCTGCCAGCCACTTAATTTGATTTAATAAAATTTCATTTTTTTTCTCCCAGAGGGATCAGGAGTTAAAAGCATTCCTGTGTACCGGTCCTCGAGACGAGCCAATGCTCTTTGGACTCAGCTTTCACTTATCCTGCAGGAAAGCACACAAAATTGACTTTATTCCCTGCCTATATTCACCGCTTACAGGGGTCAAATGTTTATTAGCCTGACACAACGATTAATTCTAATGTTGAGCATTTTTATGAATATTAGTGTGTTTATTTTTATTTGACTGCAAATATATAAACTAATTAAAAACTGATGTCTCCTCACCTTCTGCAGTTGACAATGGACAACTGCAAACTTGAAGCAGCTCTGATGAGAAAACAATCTTGTGCAGTGAGGTTGGAAACACACAGCAACCTTAGAAACATTAATTTGAGTTGAGATAAACAAAGTAAGCGAGAGTGAGGAGGAGTGAGAAACCAATTTCTAAACTTAAGTAACTAGCATCTCTGAACTGCATGTGGCACTGGCAAGAAACTTGGGAGAGAGCAATGAGTCCCTGAGCATAACTAGTGTTTATTTAAATGCCCAACAGATAATTAGCCGCTGTACTGAAGAACACAGCAAAATTAACATAGATGTAGCAGAAAAAGCCAGTACCAGTAACACAGAAATGCTGGCAATCGGAAATGAGACGACACACTTCCCACAGCACATGAACACTTAAACATCCAATGACGACTGCAGCAAACAAAATATATCTACTCAAAACTATTTGTTTAATTTATTATGTCTATCAGGTGTATAGACTGAATATACACTGTTCCCAAAAGAGAATGCCTCCAAAAAGCAACCAATAAATTCTCATCAGGCACAATGCAGCCTGTGAATACAACTGACATTTACAAATACTGCGTATGCATAGTTGTAATTTATCAGAAGCACCAAAACAACTGCAGTGTAATATGCATCTCCAGCAGAAAATCCTGTAATTAAGTTTATACTATTTTAATAGGGTGGATGACATAATATAAACACATGCAGAACACAGTTAGTATCCATATAGACTTAAATAGCAGTATCTGTGTTGTAGTTAATGTTATTTAAAGCTCTAAAGGTTTTCACTTTTACTGTAAATAAATCAAACTCCTTAATTACTAGGTGTGTCACAAATCTCCAAATCCTTGATTTGATTCTCAATCTTTTTCTCTTTTTTGCAAGTTTACGTTTTTTTAGACTTGTCTAGTCACTTCACCCCACGGAGTCAAGTATTGTTTTTAGTGGCTATGTGTGTGTCTGTTTTTTTGTTTTTTTGTGCTTCCACACTTGCACTTGCCAATGTGACCAGCAGAGGCCGGAAGAGGCTGGGGTGAAGTCTGTCATCTTTTCGTCTAGGATTTTTTGGTTTTATATCATAACTAATTCATTTTTTAATTCCCTTTCCGGTTGTCGACATGGTGTCATGAGTGATTATAATGTCCATCATTTGTTTGCAATGTATCACACTAAGGCCTTATTGTCAAATTTAAATAATTTAACAATATCAATGTAACAATAACCAGGAAATGCTTAAATCCACCATATTCTTCTCCCACAACATGATTCAGCTAAAATATGGTTGCTAATTTTAATGTACACTTTTATCTGTTCAATATCCAATCTTTTCATTTTGAACAGTATCTGGCCACGACACACCACAATCAAAAAATACATTGACTATTGCTATTGGAAGATATCTTCTTTAAGGTTTTACCACACTGGATTAAAGTAAACACGCAGTACCTAATTTAGATAAAAACCTTCTATTTTTAAGTTCAAAGTTAACAGACTGTTTTTGAATGTACCGTTTCTAGATTAATGACCAGGACAAAGGCCAAATATAACAAGTAATCTAAGAACAGTACATGATATGAGCTATGATAAGGAAAAAGCATGAGGACACATTGACAACCTGCATTTTAGCTGTCAAAGTATGGTCAAGCTACAAAAACAATGCAACGTAATATCAATCTTTTTTGCTCCCTGCCTGGTAAAGGTCCACATCCCTCCAACTCCACCTGCTGTCTGCCTTTAATAAATGTGCAGTCTCTGTGGCCAAACCAAGAAAATCACAGCAGCAGTCGCCAAAGTCTTTTTTTGTACTGACAAAGCTCCCTCTGAAGCAGAGACAAAACTGTTTTCACAGGCGGAGTAGTACTTCCTGTCGTAAAAACTGATGTTTATGAGTAAAAATCTGTAGCAACTCTTAAAAATATAATAAAAGTGTGAGATGCTGGTTTGAACTAAAGTGGGTCATAGGTTAAACAAAACAAACAAACAATGCTGAGATGTATCAGAAATTTGCCAGAGGCTGACACTAACTTTTTGGTCTGTAGATGAATTATGCCCAAGGGTTCTGTTTCTTTACAGCATTTGAACATGTAGGCTGTCTTCCAAGTGAAAGTGCTTATTTAAAATAAATAAACCACTTCCTACCCTGTTGTACCAATCCTCACACTCCCTGAGCTCATAACCACCTTCTCTGTTCTTTCAGCTCATAACCACCTATTGTGCTAATCCTCACTGGCTGCTAAACTTTTGTGATGAACGATGTGCCCGTGGGCTACACCCACATTTATGCAAACAAAAAGCACACATCCATGCAAGAATTTACAAAAGTCTTCATCGTTAATTTTGAAAGTTATTTCCCTTTGCACACTGAAATAATCTGAGACTGTCTGAATCACATCTCACACTTTAAATTTGAGCCTGTTTTTTTTTTTGAGTAAACAGAAGTAATCATACTCAGTCTTCTATGGAAGGATGATTTGTGTGGCCTGATGTGATAATTACCTGTCACCATTTTGCCAAAAGTGAGGTGTTTGGATACAGTGGCAGGGAGGAGGTGGAAGGAGAGGATAACCGTTTTATCACCACTGCTCAAGACACTCAGAACAACCCCCTGGGCCACAGCAGTAAGCTCCAGCAGAGATTGTGCTCAAACTCACTCACATTGCTTTTGGTCACTTGCATATTGTTACAGCCCATCTCTGGTGCTCGACGTTCCTCTTTCCACCTTCAAACATCGATGCTTCTTCCCAATGTCTGCATTTACTGGAACCTAAACTGTGGCAAATATGTTTTGACTCGGTATGATTATCATTGTAATGATCTCTCATTTCTCATCTCTCATATTTAAGTGTGTTTCCACCGCAGGAACTAGTACCAAGAAGTATGGACTTCCAAAAACTACCGGTCCTGTCCTTCCATTTAGTTTCGTTAAGGACAGCACTAGGGGATGCACCAATCCATTTTTTTTTTCACTTCCGATCCGATACTTGAATTTGGATTTCTGCCAATACCAATACAATTCCGATATGGATGCTCTGTTTGCTTTAATATTATTATCATCATTATTGCTGATTTTATAAGGGTTCAATAAACTCCTTTATACAGGCACGTATGACATGTGTGACTTAACAGACCCCTGGGGATTTAAAAAACATTTTTTTAAACAGTGACAGATCTCGTGACTTTCTGTAAAAAAAACTAAAAACTAAAAAAAATGTAATACTACGAGAACGCAGTGAAGTGAGATCCATCCAACTTTATTTCCTGCGGGCAGAGAGTCGCATACACACAAGCACTGAGCTGCACGCACACAAAGTCACAGACACACACATAAACGGAGTCACCGGCTTGATGTGGATGACCAATCAACGCAAGGGAATCACCTGTGGAGACATTTCAGCAGACAACATTAAAGCACAGACGGATCGGATCGGAAATCTCAGATGGATTAGACATTTCCGTGAATTACATGTGTATTGGAACCCGATACCGATGCTGGATCAGATCAGCCCCATCCCTAGACAGGACCATTTTTTTCATCCCCACCAACAGTGCCTCTGCTTGGGATATAGACCTCTGAGCTACTTCAGGAACAATTCCGGTAGAGCTTGCAATGCTACATATCATCCCATTTTAGTTCACCCACTATTTTTAAAAACCTGAAGTGGCAAACTGACTCATTTAATCTTTGCAGAGCTGAACATATCAGCAAATCAATCTACACAAGAACTCCTGAAATCTCCTCACATTAAGAGTCCAACCATTCATGTGTTTTGACTTTCCTTTGTTACTAGATCTCCACATATTGTTGCTGTTGTTTTGCTGTGTGCTGTTGTTTCCCATTTGTGACCAGGACTTTGGCTGTCTGGTGTTTAATTTGTCCCGACATAAAATTCATAATGATACGATCAGTTTCCATACTCAATAAGTGTCGCAGTACTTAAGGGGGCATCTCTGTTAGCTCCCCTATTAGCTCTGCTATTATTAGTGCTGTAGTTAGATCCGCCGCATCACTCATTCTCTCTCTCGCTCCTTAAAACATCCATACCCTTTTTTTAACCTCCACAAAATAGACAGAACTCAGAACACAACACTGTATTAATCATTTTCACTGTGATGTAGCTGTAGCACCTCTGCAGACAGACACAGCTGCACTCACTGTGCATTGGATTTGGATTTGGATGTTTTCACAGAGCAATGGTCCACTACCTTCTCTGACAACTGCAGAAGGAATTGTTTTATATTAACACAATATTTTAAGTCAATTTAAGGAATTACTTGTGTGGTAAACAATGGTGACATCATTTATACTCTTTTAAATTATATATCAAGAAACTCATGTCATTTTTTACTAAGCTGTTACCATGTACAAACTAGGCGCAAGTATGATCTTATATAAGAGAGAGGTATTTTTTAATATCCAGGTTCCCCAATTGTCTGATTATAATCTATTAGAAGGTAGCAAGTGAGGCACTTGGGGAATAATTAGTATAGCTATTTGCATGGGAATGCCAGAGCCCATAGTGTTCCCTCTGCACTCGGCTATGATGAGATCAATAATGGCTTTCTGTTCTACTGATTGGCTACAATAACAACAAACCCTCTAAACAAAGGGTATCAATCAGCCACACTCCCATCTGTAGAGTTGGTTTGTCGATTTGGCAAAACAAAAGGCACAAAATTAAAATCCAAGATCCTTCAATCAAGATGTTTTTCACCCATTCTTATGCGCTGCTTATCCTTTAAGGGTGACGTGGGAAGCTGGAGCCAATCCCTGCTGACATTTAACAAAAGTGCATGTCAATTAAAGTGTCAGGGTATATGACCAATTATCACAGAAGCTAAAAGAAAGTTGGCATCCTGGGGTGTTTCATATCAGTGGTTTGATGAGCTTGAAATACACACCACCTCTGCTAATATCAGAAGAAATTAAATCCCTTCAATTAAATAGATAACTTTGAGAGAAAATGAGCAGAGGAACTAAACTGTGAGCAAAAGGCACATATTTATTTAATGACATCAATAACAATTCACAACCTCTTAGACATAATTTTTCTGGATTTGATTAATCTGCAAATTTGATTTTCCCCAAAACCTTATACATATTATGATAAAGTGATATAATATAACACAATCGATTACTTATTAGGCAGGCAGGCAGTTAAGCACTCTCTTTTTAAAATATTTAGGTTATATGGTTCTGATGAGGCTGAACAATTAATAGCCTCATGTGTTGCCAGATGTGCATATTCAAACATTTTCACACACAAAAAAACACAAAACTGGAAACTTCTGAACTGGCCTGCAGCTCTGTATCGGTGACAACATGAATATTTATGTTCATGCTCACGGTGCAGGATCTGGAGATCCTTGTAAGTGAAGAGCATTGATTATGGTAAGACTTTAATGGCTCCAATAACCACGGTGAAGCTGAGAAGCAAAGATGAGTCTATGTAGCTGGGGAGAGTGTGAAGTTTAATGATGTAAATGCAAAGCAGAGGGAAGTCAATACCTATTCCAGCTTCATTAATGCTCTTAACACCAAAGCTGCAACATGTCAATGTTTGCTGCTGCCTTCAGCTGCAGTGACCCTGCACCTCAAGCATCTGTGAAAGATACCATGTCACAGGTGTAGGTTCAATGAGGCACACACAAGGTAAAAAGAATAATTATGAAGACCTCTGTGGTGAAATGAGGAAATAAATTAAGTGATACAAAGGAGATGTCAAAGGGAAGAGGTGAGAACACCACAGGAAGGTGTCAGAAGCAGAATGAAGTTGTTCAAATTGGATGAATTTTGGCTTTTATATTTGCTGCTTTAAAGCTCTGTATATTTTTCCTGAGGAGAAAAATAAATCTGGTTCACACAAGTTGCGTGATACCAAGGATACTATAACATCAACACAAACAGTTATTTATTCCTGTTTTTTAGGATATTAGATTGAAAATATATGATTTGTTTTCTTGTTCATATTAATTGTTGGCTCTTCTGAACAACCTCTACAGAGACCACCTATTAAAATATTTACAATGAATATCAGCTGATAACTTTCAGTCTCCAGTGGACCAGACTAGTCACAATTATGACTGCAACTTATTCTGTTTGAAAACATTCCAATCAGGGAGATGGCTCCCTGTTGTCATCTTCTGCTTTGATTTACACAGCTAAAACACAGACTTAAATGATTAAATGTAAACATATGTGTCGTTTAAGAAGAGCAGACCACACCTTTGTATTATTTTTATCAGTAGGGTGTGTGTTTTTGTATTACTTCTTATTTGTTATGACAGTGAAGAATGTATTAAGCAAGGTAAGTATGGTAATCCTGGATAAAAACAACAGGAGGTGACACATTTTGAATGTCATTTTAACAGCAGAATGCGGTGCAAATCATATATTCATTAGAAAATAAAGTATTCAGTACTACGGCTTTGCTTGTTTAATGTGTGCACAGTTTCAGATTATATAACAACTATTTTTTTCAACATCATAATTTATGGAGTATGGGTGGAATATCATGGAACAAAATGACTGGAAAGGACAGTGAAACGTTTGATTGTATCTCAGTCCATGAGGGGAAAAGTCCTTCACTAGTGACCTTGTTAAGAGACAGCAGGAGAGCTGAGGCAGCATATTAAGCATCCATTACCTACAATTTTGAGAACCTCCTTTTCATAAAGGGCACTAAGGTATAGTTTATGTGAAGGCCACATGAGTTGATGAAGCTTTCACATCAAATCAATTAAAAGGAGAGTAAACTGCAGGGTCTGTCACAGTTTTAGTACTAAGAAGGAGCACAAGAGAATCAACATACTCTAACTGACAGAGCGTATTAAGGCTGAATCCCAATACCACCCCTTAGCCCTCCCCCTTCCCCCTACCCCTTTGTCAGAGTTCCCCTTGGCCCTCAAAACAGAGTTGAGGGAGCGAGGGGTACGAACGTTCCCCTAAGAAATGAGACACACCTCCATTACGTCATCACGTCGTCCGGACTTGACGCTCGCGGACTGCTACATCAACAAGCCGATGCGATGCTTGTTGATGTAACAATTCAAAAATGCCGTCCTCACAAGTAATGTCTGTTGCCTGGGCTATTTTTCTGTTTTTACGACTGTCAGCTGCTAACAAAGACATCGGCGGCGACGCTGTGAGGAGTGTTCACACACACAGTTACAGCGACTGCAGACCCGCTGCATTACCATAGCCACACACACACACACACACACACGGTGCAGAGGGAGAAAGCTGCTCGCAGACAGAGCGGAGGAGAGCGGGGACTGTGCACTCCGGCACAATTTGTTAATGTTAAAAAAAAATAGCGATAGCAGCTAGCTAACCACTTACGAAAGGAACGCCGGGATAGCATCGGCTACGACTAGCTAGTAATTCAAAACAAACTTGACTAGTGATTCAGAAACACCGTTGACAATTGAAGAAGACCACAATACAATCATTACACATGACTGTCGTGATTAAAATACTGAAAATACATCTGTGCGAGTCTTTAACGGCCAGCTTTCAAACTTCGCTGACAGGTGACGCGGCGGAAGCTGCGAAATTCCTCGAAGCCCTCCGTTTCAAGTGTGGTCCTGAGGAAGCTTCGTTTCGAGGGCTACGTAGCCCTACGGCTTGGCCCTACCCCTTAACCCTTATGAGAAATGAGACAGCACTACCCCTCACATGAACGCGCAAAAACAAGGGGTAGGGGGAAGGGGGAGGGCTAAGGGGTGGTATTGGGATTCAGCCTAAGTATAGTACCATCTAAAAAGTTTAAGGCAGGTGTTGTTACAAATGCTGTGAAGTAACAATGCTCACCCAATAATAAATTATAAATGTTTTTTGTTTTTTTCTTTTTATCAATTTACAAAATGCAAAGTGAGTAAATCAATATTTGGTGTAACTACTCTGCCTTCAAATCAGCATCGATTCTTATACATTCGCACAAAGTCAGGAATTGAGTAAGATTATGGTCAAGTGCATGATTAACCAATTATACCAAACAGGTGCTAATGATAATCATTTTCATATCTAGGTTGAAACCCAATCATCAACGAAAACAGAAACAGCTGCGTTGGAGACTTGAAACTGGGTGAGCAACAGCCAGATTCTGCTACCAAGGTGAGGTTGTGGAAGACAGTTTCATGTCACAGGTCATACATCATTGGCAAGACTGAGTACAGCAACAAGACACATGGTAGTTATACTTCAATAGCACGGTCGCTCTCAGCCAAATATTTCAAAGCAGACTGGGGTTTGCAAGATGTGATGTTCAAGCTCATTTGAAGAAGCACAAAGAAATGGGCAACACTGAGGACTACGACTAGTCTACTAGATCTACTGTCTGGAGAAATTGAGGCCAAAAGCCAGGCAGACATGAAAACAGGTCAAGTCGGCTATGCATGAAAGCATGAGAAATATAGGGTGCCAAAAATGGCAGCAATACAAGCATGTTCATATCTATCAGGTAGGGCTGTAAAGTCCAAGTCAACTGGTCGATTAATTAGCCGACACGTTCTGGCTCGACCAAAATTGTGATTGGTCGACTCATTTTTTATTTTTAAACGTGACATGAAGGCAGGAAACATCAACCCATCTAAACTGGAGGAGGCTGTAGCAGACCGCAACAGCTGAAGGACAACCGTCAAGGCAGGCATCCACACAAGTGAGAGGAGGAGAGAGGATCAGTGGGAAGCGAGGAGGGAGCGGAGACGACAGAGGGAAACATCAACCCCTACTAGGCCAAGAGAGGGATACGCATGTAAAACTGCAACAGAATCTGCCTCTCAAAAATCGGACTGTACAGTCACAGCAGAAACTGTAACCAACCTACAAACCCAGACTGACCCATGGTGCGGTACCATTGTCTCTCGAGACAGACGGTTGCCAACAATCACGCTGACGCTCCGGTGCCGCTTTTCAATGTGTGCGCTGTAACGTTTTTTCGCTCCTGCTGGTTTGATCCATCTGTGTTTTAAAACTTTTCCACAGTACTTTGCTTAAAAAATAAAATTACAATCTTGATTGCATTATTTTCCAGTTAGTAAAACTGCAATCATCATCCATCATACTCCACCCTCATTTGTATTTTATCCAAGGAAATGGAAACCTAATTTTCGACTGATTAAAGTACTGGTGTGGATTCATTGTTTTGTATTACTGAAAAAATCAAAAGCAAAAAATATTAAATCAACACAAACTGCATCCAAAACATAATGTGATTGATTAAAGGCTGATTAAAGAGATTATATATGTATATGTATGAACAAATAATAAAATGAAAAAATGAAAAATGCATTGGTCAGTTAGGAAAATCCTTTCTCTCATCTCTTGCGATTGTTGAACTTTAATTTGAAGGGTAATAACTACAGTTGCCATTTTTGACGCCCTTGTCTTCTCCATCACTCCCACTTTCCCACACTGAGAAAGTTGCTTTCATTTATGACCTCTATCTGTCTGCATCCAGCCAGAGCCAATCAGCCCATGTATGCTGCTCTATATCACTGCAATACTGTCAAGGCTGTCTTTCTAAACCTAATACTGCACAATCTCAATCCTCTCCATCATCACCATGACCTTCATGACATTCTTGGAGCGTCAACTGGAATGATTAATCTTGTGACTCAAAGTGTCTCAACAAAATTCATTCAAATCAAAGAAAATAAATCACAAAAAGGGCTCAAATCCTAATGAAGTGGGTAAGAAACTGAATAATTATGATCAAGACTGCAGTCAGATTTCTAGTATCTTAATACACACAGGAAATATCCACATTTGACTTTTGAACTTACATTGATTGGAGGTCGGTTGTCATAGTCAACTCATTATGTACATCTTAATTGTTGTTTCCTTTAATTTTGAATATAAAATTAAATGCTCGTAGACTGCATCATGTCGTTTAATTCGTTTAATCTGCTTGTGCACCAATAGTCTTGTTTACTGAGGATTTCAGAGACCTTGTATCAGTGTAGTGTCAAGCTGTTACACATTAAAACGGACCTAGACCGGAAGTTCCAATTAACGCTGTTTTTTAGTGTGTATCTGCGTCATTACCTTGTTTACGAAGCCCTGAAGTTTCGAAACAAACAGTTCAGCGACTGCTGAGAACGATGTGTTGTATTGTAATCTCGGGCTCAGCGAGATCTCTGAAAAAACCCCGGTCCGGTTCTCCTGAACAGAAGATCCTCCTGCTCTGGGCAGTAGTCCGGGTACATCCGGTTGCGTACATTGAACCGCAGAAAAAGAAGAACGTCCGTTGTGGAGGTGTTTCATGAGCGACAGTGTCTTCCGACTCTGGGTCAGACTCCGGGTCATAAAAGGGACTGCGGTGGGGAGTCGTGACGAAACTATTTTTAAAAATTGTTAAAACAATGTTTTGATATGAGTAGCAGTGCATCCACCATTCCAGAGGGGGGAGCTGCGCTTCTGAGAGCGGGTGTGCTGATTATGTAACTTCCGGGTATTGGCCAATCACAAGACAGTTGGGAAGGCTCTACGCTGGCTAGCCATTCACAACACACTGTCTACTGGGTGTGAGATTTATGTCTGAAATACCGCGGCTGAGCACAACGTCAGAAAAGAAAGATTTTTATCGGCTTGTTTACAGCAACTAGGAGGTTTTTGACCATAAAAACAAGTTAATGTATGTAAGTAGACCTCCATAACTAACATACATGTACAACATGACCACTCTATTTGAGCTTTAACACAGATACAAACCAGTCAAATTGTATGTAACTGCAGATTAACATACTTATGCTGTGTTTCCACCAGCTACGTATCTCGCTGATGCAGTCATCAGGTAAAGGTACTGTTCTCAATTCAAGCCTGACTGAGGGCTTTACCACTCCAGACCGCGACATACTGTACCAAACCGAACTGTACGACGATTGAAACACAGCTTTAATTTATTTTGTTGTAGACAGCTGAAAGGTAATAGGATCTGTGAAAAAATCTGAGAAAAAAAGTAAGCATTTGGATATAAATTAATAGTTTAAGGCTGACAAGAGCTGGTTGCTTTTATATACATTTGCTTATTATAAGCAAAACACATTTATCCAAAGCAACATGCAACTAAACGACAACACTAAAGCTTCAGACAATATAGAAGCCCATCGATTAGCCCTAGCTGCCAAAATGTGTTCAGCAAGACAAAGTGTCAGACAATAAAGTGCAGCTTAAGTGCATACCAAGTGTTAGTTAGGTGAGTTGGGCTGTTAGAGATATTGGGAAAGGCGGTGTTTTCTTTTCTTTTCTTTTTTTAGAGGAGGTGTTTTCAGATGAGTGTTCCTGCTCGGACAGCATTCTGTAGCTTTTTTTTACACCATCGGGGGAACCTCAAAAGAGAACAGTCCCATCTGTGACTGGGAGCACAATGCAGGTCAACTTTCCACAGAGGAACTGAGCAGCTGATGAGCAGCATAAGCCTGTATGATTGTTACAGTAAATATCACCCACATGTCATTCTGTTGGCAAGAATTAATGAGTCATATTATTTCTTCACTCTCTTGGTCAGTCTAAATTACATATTCAAAGTAGAAGTCTACACAAAATGGAGCAGATGTGCTGGGGTGAACTGGGTTTCAATTAGACTACTTAATATAATCATAATCCCCCTGTTCTTCTGACAGCAAAGCCTCCTTCCTGTTTTTTAATCTTCCTTTATTAAAGGGGTAACAAATAAGTTTTCCATGTCCCTGGTGGTTTCTGTTTGTTCATTGTCATGAAGACACAGCAGTGTAGCAAAATGCAGTTAAGGCCACAGGCATTTCTCCTGAGAGCTGCTGATGTGCTGTGTCATAATAAACATCCCTTAGATATCAGGTGAACGCTTTAATCATTGTTCAGTGTTTTGAATATAAAATAACAAAAGGTGATTCCTGGCAGGCAAGATAATGACAGCAAGGCTTTTAGGTGACTAAAACATACATGAATGGTGTGGTTTCTAGCACCATAACATTGTGCAATCTGTTTTAACAACATAATGACAAGCTTAAAGTAGTCTATTGCAGCTTTAATGATGACTTCATTGCAGTTAGTATATAGCCATGTGTAATTAATTATAAACTAACAAGTGTGTAAAGCTCATTTAGAGTCTCTGATGGCAGTTTTCCTGACACATTTGACCTCATGCTATAAACTGCATTGAACAATAAAAGTCTGTCAAAGTTCATTGAGTCGATCATCAATCCAAATCTACATTTCACACACACACTTGCTGTGGCTGCTCAGTGAACAATTGAATAACTATGTCTACACTATGAGACATCTGCTTGATATTTAAAATGTCTTAACAGCAGCTTGTTTAAATAACAGATTACTAAAAGTCATCAGTGGCACCAATACTGTCATCGCTCACTTTTTTGCAAACCCCTTATTTGCATGGAGACTGTGATGGTTTGCCAAAGATTTGATGCAAATTACTGTATCAAACCTAACGAGCTATACTGAGACATGTATCTTAGAAGAGTTACAAGAAAGATATGACTAGCATTAGCCATAATAACAAAGGAAAGCTTTCACCTGTGGGATTTAACTATCGTGTGATGCTGTTGAAGGAAATCTATATTAAGCTTACCATAAACACATTGAGGTCTGTATCACACAACTTTCATATTTTGTTATTTATTATTTGTTACCTAAAAGTTAAATAGCCAGCCCTCATTTTAACAAAAGTATTGATCAACGAGTAATGTACATTTTGAAAGATAAAACCATTTGCATCCTGTCTTATGTGACATAATGTGTAATGAATTCACACACACACACAGTGTTGATGTTAGTTTGTCACAATAAAAACCACACAAAGTTTCCCTGACTCTCTTTCTTTACACTCATTATACCATTATCATGCAGTTAGTCAGCCAGACGACAGAACCACTTCACTTTGTATGGCAGCGACCTTCTTGCAGACCACTGAGATATGAATGTGAAGCTGAATAAATGTCCATGAGGATCCCAAATCAAATACTTCCTCTGCTGCTCACCTGCTGTCAGTGCATATTCACAAGTTGGACTCTTCAACCACCAACACTACCACCAAAAAGCTTGTGCATTCGATTCAAAAAGATGCACTCATCTCATCAGAAAAACCAGGCAAAATCACAGCCAGCAGTATGGAGAGTGTTGCTGTAGCATGACATGGTCGCCCAACAGTGCCAGACCGATCTGCCATACTTTGGTACGGTTCCTCTGGTGTGAAAGCAATCAAACCAAATGGGACAAAAGGTATAGTCTAATGTATTATGTGTATGAGATGGGATAAGGGATTACCCCGGGCACGTCACCCCCCCCCCCCAAAAATATAAATAAATAAATAAAAAATTGCCAGGCATGCAGAGCTTTTGAAAATTTGAGGTAAAAATAATAAGAAGAGAGTGTCGCGGGGAGTTCATAATCCGCGCTGCAACCTAGTTTCGCTTTTGCGCAAAGAGACTTTCCAGCATTTAATAGGTGCTGTTCCACCGTGTACTCACATCTTGTTGGAATCTTGTGGTGTTCCAAACTGATCTTGGACAGACTCTAAGCGGGTATAGACAAGCGCGTGCTGGCCGTAGTTTTTGCCAGCACGCGCCGCAAAAACGCCAGCACATAGTTTGTTTAGAACTATGCATATGTGAAAGCAAACCGTACCCATGTCTGTTTGCTACATTGTAACAATTTTCTGATTGGTGCAGGCCAAAGCAATCGAACTATAGGTGTTAAAGCGCCCTCAGTCTCAAAGCTGAGGAGGGAAAGTAAAAGGATGGCACTACAAACACATTTTTACAAGATATTATTAGACTAAGAAAGACTGAATAGATAATAGAGGGAAATTAAAAGGGTTAGGGTTCTTTAGAGTATGCATTTCATCATGGGGAAAAAACATTTAACAACAGGTTTATGCTTGGTAAAATATTCATCCAAACGGAGTTGCGACTAAGTGCTAGCTGAATCCATAACAGCACATGCTGGCCAGTGATATGTGTGTGTCAGGCTCATGTGAGAGTGATCTCAATAGTAGTTCGATATGCTGTGTTTGTAGGCTTGTTTGAGTCGACATGTTTGGTCGGTGCAAAATAATTTCATCACGTTACAATAAGTGAGAAAATGTGACCCTCCACAGATCTGTCTGTGCTTTTGACTCGTGTTGTTATACTGCTGTGTTGTTTATATTTGGCATCTCCATGGAAACAAGAGTCATATGGCTGGTCTATTCTTTTTTTTTTTTTTTTTTCACACAGCCTGTGCACCTATAATGAGGTGTACAGGACTTAAGGGATAGAAAAAAAAGAATAACACAAAGTTCAGCCATTCAGCAGTTTCAAGTAATTAGGCAAACGAACATTAACCGTGATATGAATGGGAAGAGACACAGCCCAGTCCAGTCAGACACAGACCAGTTACCACAACTACAAGAGTAACATTTGGAAATGAGACCTGAGAGGTCTCAGGAGTAAAACATAATTATCAACATATAATATAACACCATGTAGACAATCGAAATGGGAATTTAAAAAAAGCTAAATGAGTAATCATGACATAAAAACAATGATCCTAGACTAAACTCGACAAGTCTATAAAATTGACTCATCTGCACTAAATGAGAGGGAAAAAAAGATAGAGAATCAAATCAAATTGTGACCTTAAAATTGAAAATCAAATTGAATCGAGAGATTTGGAGAATTGTGACACCCCTAGTCATTAGTAATTCATGGAGCTAAATTTACCGGGGAAAATAAAACCCTGGTCAAAAAAAACAACAGCTGAGACAAGGAATCAATCTGGATTTGGCCTTGTAGAGCCAATGTATCTGATTTCCAGTCACACTGTCCTGCACTCAGATGTCATTTTGACAAAAACAACGCAAACAGTCTTGACACAAATGTAAGATCCTTCCTAGCAGGACAGCACCTGTACCTAGAGACAGGAAGGCCAGTGCTGGCAGGTGGATTTGTTAGAGGATCATCTTGACATTTAAAGATTTTGACTGGTATTAGGGGCAGACTGAGTAGTGACAGTGAGAGCCAAAACATGTCTGTTTTGCAAATTACAGTAGCTCTTCACAAATTTTGTATTCTTTCCAACAAGAACGAATTGTAGAAAAGCAACATCTCAACTAAACAACGGAGCACCATAACTATTTCTGTTACATGAAGTCTAAATAAACTGTAATACAATTGTCTGTGCACTTCTGCTGCAGATGAACATGCAACTGCAACAAGTCTATCTCTACACATAATGTGCCAAGTGCTTATCCAGCACAACAGGTAGTGCAAATTCAATGTATGAGGGCATATGCAATGGTCACTTTCGATTAAAGCAGCCTGGATATGTTTTACCCCACGAAAAAAGACCCAGGAGGCTTTGGACAGACAGCTCTCAGTTGAGTCTGATCACTGAGATCTGAAGAGCTTTAGGGCAGCTTACAGAGATTAAAGAGAAAGAGAGAGACAGGTGGACAAAATGGGAGTCTGAAAGAGGTTGTCAGGCTGCTTAAAGAGGGAATGTGATCATTTCAGCACCAGGTTTGAGCATCGAACACTCAGCTCAGCTCACTGTGGTAAATTATGGAGAGGGGAAGAAGACAGACATAAAAAAGAGCATAAAACAGACCGCACAAGAGGAACAGTATCAGTGCAGCCAGCATCAAATCACATGTTTGACCACTATGTGGATTACACCCTAAAAGCTGCCCTATTGCTGCAGAAGAATTGCTTCTGTCGTCCTCTTATGTACTTAAACATCAGGACACGTTCAAGTCACCATGACAGAGGAAAATAGGCAAAGCAGATCATGAAGTGGAGGACAAGTGATGGATGAGGTTCAGCTTCATGTCAGTTTATTACTTAGCAAGGTAGCATCTTGGTTCTTCAACAACAGCATGGTTCAGAGTTCCTTATCCATTACATTTTTTTAACCAAGTAGAAAACTACAAAAGAGCAAAATAAATTCCCTTGGCCAAAGGTAAATGGCTGGCGCACTCGCCTTTGTGTTGTTCAATGAGACGCAGAGACTGCTGCTCTCGGACTGCTCCTGCTGCAAGCGTGGTTTCTCCTGCATGAAACAGGTGAAGTCAGACTGGAGGTCTGCAATGACACTCTTGACAGCCTATATATTCGAATAGGTTTTAAAAACAGACATTCGGAGGTGAAAATGAATACTGAATGTGGAAAAACACATCCGCACAGCCGCGGCGCTGCCGTCTGCTTTGCACGCCCGCACTGCATGTAAACGTTTCATTAATGTTGACATATTTGTTTCAATCACTGAATGAAGCCTGTCGTATTTGGGACCTTTAATTGCTGCACAAAGCTCTTGATCAGCACTCAGCATTTGTTTGTTCATTTAAACCAGTATGCGCAGAGAGAGAGAGCGCGAGCGAGTGAGATCTGCGCTCTTGGTCATCAGTTCATTTACTTATTTTTATGTAGGTAATATGTTGTGAAATATGTTTAAACTTAAATAAACTACCTGTATAAGTAGTTTTGTCTGGTTGTATTAGTTGGTCCTGTTATTGACGTCATGCTGTCATCACCTGACAGTCTGGCTGATTTAAAGCCCCCAGATGCAGCAGATGAAACGCACCCCAGATGCGCACGTCATTGATATCATGCACAAATAGAGATATTTGAATATTTGTGTTTTTTCAAACGTAATTTTTGAGAAATTTTGACAGCCCTAAACAGCCTCATGCAAATCTCAATGCATGGCCCTTCTCATGACGACTACAACCCACTAGTGGCAGAAGGTCCGGTAGGCCACAGTTCTGTGACTCAGCGTGTTGGTTGTCATCTACAACAACACAACAAATCTAGTCTGTAAATAAATATATTATTTATTATCAACATTATTTATTGTGTTTTTATTATATCATCAGTAAGTAACAACTCCCGATTTTTGGGACGATTCAGGACGATTCGGGACGGTTCAAAATGTTTTTCGGGACGTTTCCGGGACGGTGGTGAAAAAAGTTAGTTTTAATCCCTGCCCCTCTCTCAAATATATCCAATCCAAAACTTAAGCCTCATTGTATTTAAGTACTAGCAGTACTAGCAGCAACACTGGCTGAAGTGCAACTTCACCGGTCAAATGTATCAAACACAGATTCCAAGAATTATATTTTGGATATAAACCTCTTTAGGCAGAATGTTGCATGCACACTGTGAAATGCAAAAGCAATCATCAGCCCATGCAGTTTTAACTTTCCCCTGGTCCTAAAAAGAGCTGAACCATCAGCTGTCAACCTCAAAGATAAACAGAAAAAAACCAAATGTGTGGACTAAACTTAATATTCAAGGAGAATATTGAGATAATTAATGCTTAATGAGAAACCTGGCTGGGCCAAACACTGCAGCTGCAAGGAGCATAAAAATTTGATTTCAACCTTCAGCAGTTACACAGGCAACAAGCCATAGTACAATTACTGACTACAATCAAAACCAATTCCATTAGTTTTTCACTAAAGGATAAATGTGCTTTGTTTTTGAAAATATAAATCTGATTTTCCTTTTACAAACGCTTTTCATATAGCTTCCTCATAACTGCAATTACCACTATAATGGTTGTAGGCCTCACCCACAAATCCAGATGCAGTTAAAGGAAATTTTAGTCTTAGTGACATACAGCCAAAAACATGTCATCTGAGGTCACAGTTCAACACAAACAACAAACCAAGAATAACTGCATGTGACAGCACATCAACACACTGAATGACACATGAAAATATAAACACATTCTCCTGCACCTTCAAAACACACAAACACTTATGAAGAAACACAGCGCAGCATGACACGTCTTTTCCTCCAACTCTTCCTCCTCTGGTGACCAAGATGAAAAAGGGTCTCAAGTCAGGCTTCTGTCTAATGAGCCATTACTGCTCTGCACTCATCCAGTTTCTTCTTCTCACTTTTCTGGTGTTAATAACAGTCAGCATCCAGACACAAACTGCAACTACATGTCCCATCTTTTATTTTCCTCTCCTCTCCTCAGTCACTGCCATTGCTCTCGGTCTCTGCTATAAACTACTTGGTTTTTTTGTCTTCCATGTGAGTCCAGAAGATTATTAACTGGGTCAGCAAATAAAACATGTTTCTGAGGCTCAGTGAATGTGACTGTGTTTTACAAAGTCTATGGGTGAATAGCCATCCTCTTCTTGACAACCAAATGATGCACAGAGATGGGGAAAGCATCTTCTGCACTCAGACATGAGTTTCCTTCCACACATCCATACACCCACAGATCAGGTTCATCTAACCAGTAACTGAAAGTACAGTATTAGCATGTTGCAACAACTGCACTTGACTTAATGTATTTTATATATCTACCTATAAGACAACAAAGTCAACAAAATAAAAAGATTTGATTACAAAAAAACATTTGGAGGTGGTTTGAGGACATATATGGCACATTCCTGTGCTGCATGAACGCAATCTGACAGATTACAGATTGTCTCCTTGGCTGATGTCTTCTGACCTTCTACAAGTTAACAGCAAGCTTAAAAGTATTGTTTTGCACATATCAGCACTCACTGTTTATTTTAGGATGGATGTAAATACCAAATCTGAATGGGACCATGAAGGCAGCGGAGCCAGACTGCATTTGGAGGTGGTCTTGGACACGTGGCCAAATTCTTCTAGCAACGTGAATGACAGTTTGGGCTGTGTTGGACACCCCTGCTCATCCAATGACCTCTGACCAGCTACAATTCATAATTAGATGTCTCCAAGCTCTTCATTCACTAAATCACAAAAAACAACATAAGTTAGACTTTGTCAATTAAAATTTGTTTTGTTATAGAACAGGAAAAACGCTCTTATGACAATTGGTCACTGGAAACGCATTATGATACCAGGTGTGAAATGACAAAGTTATAGCTGTGCCTTATAATAACATTACCCGAGATGCATGTTAATACCAGGTCTGAATAGGCCCTCTGTCTGTTTTTCAGTACAAGAACCAATGGAGCTTGAAGACTCCCTGCTGCGAGGTGGAGTTTCAAACTCCCAGTGTTTTGCCAGCCTTTCCCTGCACTTAACTTTTCAAGGAAACAGACACAAGCTTCCCAAAGGGTCTGTGAAAAACTACAAACAAAAGCATTAGATTCCCTCTCATAGTGTTTTATTGTTAACATGATTAGTGACTGTTAAGGTTGCTCTTGCTGACCCGAGTAAACATATTTTTCAGCTGGAAAACCATGCATTTACACTCCTTTTCAGATTGACTGAAACTCCAGCAGCACAGCACACAGTGGTGAAGACTATACCAGGGATTACATGAATGCAGAATTACATCTAATTTGATTTTTACAGTACAATTTGTCCAGCAGCAACTCTCTTTTTGATCAAGGTTAGCATAAAATGTGAAAAAGATATGCAAGGCTTGCTATTATCATGAAGTAGTAGCAGAACAAAAACGCTGATGTACCAACATAAAAGGTGTCAGAGTACCACGTAATATTGTTAGCTGATGCAGTTATTGAGATTCTGCATCTGTTTATCTACAGATTTAAATTGGCTTTCTACCTACCTGCAGTCTCCATGCAACACGTGACGATTAAGCATTTTGAAGACCAGCTTACACAACTGCCTTTCAAGGGCTCTGCTCTTTAGGTAATGACTTTTGGTACCAAATGATGAGACATTTTTCAATATTCAGTAGTATCAGCAATTTGTTCAGAAAGTATTGATATTGTTGCATGCTTTATTCAGAGCACATCCTCAGCAAAATGTCAAAAAGTAAAAAACATAGCTTATGTAGTCAACACAACCCAAGCTGCTCACTGCTCGTTTCTGACCAGGTCAGTTTGCCAACGAACTTTGAATTCATTTTCTCATGATTTGACTATTTACTCCTCATCGGAACCTCTGATCAGCACGAGAGAAATCTATTCCAGCATTGTGGACATTGAAGTTGCAACTTATTTAAGTGTGTAAGCCAGCGGTTCAAGAAACAATAAGAAAATCACTTTCAAAATTAAATCTCTGAAAATGGATGAAGCCACACTATATTATATTTGAACATAAACAAAAACACATTAGTCAGTTACTCATTTAATTAATCAATATACCGCTAACTGTCAGTGCAGCCCAAAATCAGTAGCAGTTGTTTGAGGATAAGAAAAGGAAAATAAGTGCCGCTTTAAGCCTCATCACAAAACACACTTTATCAACACCCTACAATAATCCACCACTGCAGACAGATGCAGTGTTTACCACATAAGCACTATCCTGAGCTGTCGGTCTGTGGCTATATTCCAGCTTTTCTTCCAAGCTGGTTAAATAGCAGGCTGCCTCTCCGAGGTGTTTTATAGTGGTGGGGCTTATGGGTGGCAGTGATGTTTTCCATGTCTTTCAACCGATTCAGCCATAATGCCTGCCAGAAATGCAAAATACCGTGGTAATGTCACATGAGTAATGAACAGGGGCCTCATTTATAAAACTGTGCGTAGGACCGACGTCAAAATCGGCGTACGCACGAAGCACAGAAAGTGCTTACGCACAAAAATATCCTGATTTATAAAACAGTGCGCACGCACGTCCTACGCTGATTTCCCTTTATAAATCACAATCTACTCTAAATGTGGCGCACCTGTTTGCGGGTCATACCACGCCCATATTTGCCGATAAATATTCAGAGAAACGCCCCTCATAAATATTGATTCATGACTGAAATCATGCCGAAATCGGAGAGAAAGGCCAAATAACGTAATTTCACGAGGTGGAAATACTTGTCGGGGAGGTGGAGAAGAGGAAGGCTTTATTGTTTGGTGTTCTAGAGTGGCAGCATGTGGCGGATAATGTCAATGCTGTTTCATCAGAAGGTCGGAGTGTGGCCGAGGTGAAAAAAAAGTGATCAGACATTAAAGTAGACGCAAAAAAGCGCCTGGAGTCACACAGGCAGAGCGTCTGTGCCACGGGCGAGGAACAGGCCAACCGGAGCTCACCCCGCTGGATGAAAAACTGGTGGGGATCATCGGGGAATCCCTCCTGAGTGGAGAGGTGACGGAGGTTTAGGGGGACACCCATGCAGGTGTCGCGCCAATGTAGGTATATCCGACAGAAAGTGTTGCCGCGGAGGCGGAGAAACAGTGGTGCGCTTGCTTTCACCCAAGTAAATTAAAACAATTGCATTGTTTAATGATGTATTTTATGTATACTTCACATACTACTCTATAACGTCTGGCAAAGATATGGGGGGAAACACATTAATTCAGACTGTTTACCTGTCTGCCATAATTTGTATCCCCCCATATTTTTGGCTAGAATAGAAGAAAGCTGTTAATAATACCAGAGGTTATAGACTAGTATGTGAAGTACACATAAAATAAATCATTAAACAATGCAATTTTGAGTTTTAATTTACTTGGGTGAAAGCAAGCGCACCAATGTTTCTCTGCCTCCGCCTCCGTGGCCAGGGTGAACACTTTCTGTCGGGGATACCTACATTGTCACAACACCTGTCGCCAGAAACCCGAGTGTTGTGAGCACTTGGAGCGGGACTGGCACGGCGTGGTTTCTGCGGGTGCTCCTCTCTAAGGATGGGCCCAATGCCGCACACAGATCCAAGAGGACAGCTCGTGGGAGTCGGAAACGGCTCATCAGCCACTCATCACTGTTGGCCAGTGGATCTAGCTCGTCTCGGAAGTTCCGCTCCCTCCGTAGCCTTCCGTTTGACACATCCTCTAACAGTGCCAAATCATTGTGCGCCATGACGCATTGTGAGTACCTGCCTTTATATGCCCGTCGATTAGGTATCTGCTACACGTGTTAGAATTACCCTGATATCAGTGAATACATAATTTGCCCTACTGTTGTCTTACTATTGTCCTAAATCATTATGTTTCCCGTGTGCACTCCAGGGAGTTAGCTTGTTTGTTCGTTGTAGAAATGTAGTTGTTTTTATCCATTTCTTGCAAATAAACTGTTCATATATGAGAGGTAATATAACTTATAATTTATTTTACACGATCAGTTTCACACATTTCTCCCGTTTCTTTCTTCTGCCATCAGTGGCGCAGTTTCGCCTTACCCCAGGTATGTGCGTACGCATGGGTCAGAGTTGGCGTGGAGGACCGCACATTTTCCCGTCAAGTTCTCTTTTTATAAATCCCATGGTTTGCGTAGAGAGTGGCGTACGCCTTCTTTTGTGCGTACGCAACGTTTATAAATGAGGCCCCAGGTCTGTAAAACGTTAAGAAACAAATTTGAAGATGATAGAATGCAACTAATGAGATTAGTTATGAGACGAGGACTGGGAGGACAGAACACAATCCTTGCCACTTTGTGACCGACACCAGTTTTGTGAAACTGTGCTGCCAGGCAAATCTAGCCATGCAACAATCAGTAAGTGAAGTGATAAGGCCAAAGGTTGGGTGTAACGGCTAATTGCTGTAGCAGTGAACAGCTAGCGCCATTACGGATTTGCAGTGCTCATCCAACGAGGCTCTGGTAAGAGGAACAGATGAGTGTCTAATTAGTGTCTGTGTAATACAGAGCTCAGGGTCTGGCTGCTATCAGGTTTCACACTGTGCGTGTGTGACAGGGTCATCCCTGGCCTGCAGGGCACCAGGGGTCTTTATATTTATGTAAGTGAAGCACGCTGCAAGTGCAGGGCAGGGAAACTGACATAATTCAAGGGGCTGACACTGATGGGGCTTGTCAGCAGGATCAATCAATGTTTAGACAAGGTTGTAATCACACACATCAAAACAAACAGTCCAAGGGGAACCCATTTATTCTCACACACATTATTTACTCTTACTGATTTCATCACAACTTCTAAGTCTGTGGGTCACAAAAATAAAAATCATCACTATTTTGTAATTTATCAAAATAATGACGATCATAATCATCTAACAAAGATATACAGATATTATTTTCTGTAATGAGGTCAACACATTCTGACAAATCTCAGGATGACTTTGTTCCCACTAGCACTGCATCCAATATGCATCTTCCCTTCTCTCTTCTTGCTCTCTCCATCTCTCCCTCTCACCTCAGCTGGGTGTGTATCTGTTTGATAAGCGTTCTGCAGAGCTGTGTAATGACAACATACATTATTTGTTTGACACAACTGTAGCATTGTTGCTGAACGTACACTCACGGGCCACCTTATTAGGTACATGAGACAGCTAATAAAGTGTCGGGAGTGGTCTTCTGCTGTTGTAGTCCATCTGCTACAGGGATGATATGTGCATTCAAAAGTGAGTGGTTAATTGCCCAGACACACTATCTTTTTAGACCATTATCTATAAACCATAAGGATGGTGGTGCCTGAAAATCCCAATGCTCGGACCAGTCCAACTGCCACCAACCATGCCATGTTTAAGGCCACCTAAATTGCCTTCCTTCCCCAATATGATGCTTGATTTGAACTTCAGCTCTTGACTAGATCTACATAAAAATTAAATATTCATGTTAACAAAAAGCTCACAATAAAGTTGCAAATGAGAGCATTGTTCTTAATATATCCAGAAATACAAGGTAAATTAGATATTTGCAATCAAGACCTCCCTAACTACTACCACAAACAAGCCCAATCCTGTGGAAGACACTGAGCTGAATTTTCAGAAACTGTCTCACTGATCCACATTCACATGTTGCTAATGGAGACATCTCAGCCTTCATGCAGAGATGCTGGATTGAAAAAGCTTAAGCAGGCTTGAGCATTGTTCCTTTCATACATATGATTGGATGGGAGGACTGCTGAATTTGGCACAAGATGTGCCCTCCTTTGTTAAATTCTTGAAAACATATTTATTGAAGTGCTTATTGTGGATGGCTAAGGTGAGGTGGGTGGCACATGAACATAAATTAACAAGACGAATAATCTCCACGTTTTTATAAAGGTGGAAATGCGCACACTGATGCCACCGGTTTCTCTTTTGTGTCATGCTCTGCTCCAGTGCCATAAAGTCACATCAAATCGAGTCCCATAATCCCACCCCTATGGCCATTCATCACAATGTCACTCAAATGCTGACTCAGGTCCCTGGAGTGTCATGGTCATGTCCCTGTGTGTCATGTGTCCAGTAAATGTTAGTGTGTTAACATATTTCTTTGTGGATATACAAGTATATTCTGTTTTTAAAAAAGGAGCCGTTTCTTTTCCCTCATTCCAATCAGAAGGTGCTGGACATATGAAGGTGTGTCACTGCAATGACAGAAAGAAAAGAGTCAAATCACGCCACCAAGGAGGAGTGAGGGGAAGTCAGGAGGGGCTCAACAGCAGCAACAGGCAGAGAGCAAAGAGGATGACTGTGCCTCCTAGTAGCCTCTCTGTCAACGCGATTATCTTTGAACTCAGCTTTAAGGTCAGACAACATGCAAGATGGTTGGCTGTGGGGAGTCAAATAGAGACTCAGTAGGCTACATGAGAGGGCAGAGACAGAGCTGAGCAAGCTTGGAATTAACTCCCTTTCCCTTCCTAAGATTCAACAGAACGAAATTATGAAAAATCACATGTGCTCCCCTGGCAGACGGGAGCAAGGGACTGTTCACTTTGCTCACTAGCTTTGCAGCAGCTCACTGCAATATGGATCTGAGCTCAAGCAGATGCATCCATCCAAAAAGGCACAAACAGAAAATGATTTCAGCCAAAATGTAATCCACCGTTTGCCCAGTTAGTATCTGTGCACTGAGAACCTCTTGGGGTGAGGCTTTATAGTTCCAGTCCAACAGGAACGGGTGTTAATGTCTTTGATTACACACAGCTGAGGTGTATTAATGACACTGACACCGTCTCTTAATGAGCACAACGTTCAGTACATGAAGATCGCACAAAAGCACTTCAGATCCAGGAATGCTGTTTTACATGCATCACTGGTCATTTTCAGGCTGACAAAAAATAGTCACTGATGGAGATGTGAATCAATTGGAATTCACCCAAAAGATGACCCTGAGCCATGATATTAACTGCAAGACAAAGCTCAAAACTGTACAGTCCTGTTAAAGTAAAACACTGGCTTAAATACTGGATTCTTTTGGTAGTTTCACTGTTTACATAGAACATAGAACACAATATTCTGTGGGTCTCGAAAGATGGGTCAAAATGCTCGAAAACGGCTGTCAGTATGGGACTCTCTGCTCTGAAAATGGCCGGCAGCGAATGAGTCAAGTACAACTTTTTTTTTTTAACTATAAGCACCTACACAGGACTCATGGAAATTATTACATTTTAACTAAAACATGGTCTGAAGATCACTGTAACATTTTATAACAATTAATGTAGTTCATGAAAAGTACTGTTCATCTCATTTCAGGTTGGTACTGCTGGTTGTGACATTTTTACTAAAAAAAAAAAAAGGTTTTCTTTCCTAAATGCCAATAAAATGTGACCTAAATGTATTTATTCGCATTTTAGTCATAACTTACTGTTATTACATACTGTTGCCTGTATGCTGAAAATGCTAAAACCTAAATCCATTTAGTTTCGATTTGGGTTTGATTCAATTTGGAGTCATAGTGCCTCCAGTTTTTGTTATTTTTATACAACGTTGTCTTCTCTAAATCAAATCAGCCCTTAACTAGTACGCAACAACAAAACTAATGCAGGCCTGCTGTTCAATTTGATGGATTACAAGTCAGGAGTGTGTTAACGATCTTTAAGAGAACAGCAGAACAAATATATTCTGTGGATGAATTTAAAAATGGTCTGCAGGCATGAACACATCATTTGTGGTAAGGTCAGACCATGCAGCTTGGCCCTTTAAAGTACCAGCAACAAAATCCTTCAAAAACATTTCTGATGGCATTTTAAAAGATCTTAAAAAGCATGGTGACATTCTGCTTGTCACTGGAGAAATAACCAGAACAGACAGGATTTTGCTTGCAAGGTCAACAGGGGAAAAAAGAGAATGTACGTACCATTTCTTTGCCAACTCTCATGTGGTATATGCAATGTGCTTTCCACATATTCACACATCAACTTTGTGAACAATCAGTCTGAGAGAGCCCAAGTATGTGACAAGTGGGAGTTCAGAACATTGGTTCAAAACCAAGTTAGTGCCAAACGTTGCTGCTTTATCTGCCAAAAAGAATTTGCTGAAAGACAAAAGCCTTTAAAAAATCAGCAGTTTTAGCAGTTAAAAAATGCACTGAATTCCAATAATTAAGGCTACCCATCTATTTGGCATACAAACAAACAAAACATCTACACTCCATGCCATACAATTTTTCTAATACTCTTTTTTTGAAGAGATTAATATCAGAAACCATCCAAATAATACTACATTTGTGTAGCTGAAATCAGCAGACCCACAAACATCCTTTGAATATATTGGGAGGGGGGATGTACAGTTCACTATGGCCCAAGACAAAATAAAAAAAAAATTCTCCAGTAACTGAAACAATACACACCTGTTGTAGAAATGTACGTGCCATTAAGCACAATTTTATCATGTGAAGGCGTAGGACAACAACAAGGTAACAGCAAAAAGTGTATTTGCAGAACAAAGCTTTACAGTCAATCTGTGCAGCCAGGCAGTCACAAGGAGAAAACACAGCAGGAGAGTCCCAGCATGGCAGCGTGGGAAGGACAGAACAGCTATCAAAAATGCAACCTAAAAACCTGTCACAGTCATTTTAGGGCTGGGAGGCAACTAGGACACTCTGAAACAAACTATTCTAAGAGAGCTGACATTCAAAAAAATAAAAAAAATAATAATTGGACTCACGGTTTTGAAGTCACTGTGGCTGCACTCCTGCCCTTGGTAACGACAGTACAGCATCATCTCTTTCAGGTCATGGCCGATCCTTTCCATGAACTCCTTCATGCTGAACGGTGTGGGCTTATATTTGGTGAAGTTGGCTTTTTCCAGAAGGGAAGCAAGCACATCTGGCTCAGCCAGGTGCGGCTGGGGGATTTTCAGGTGCACATCCAACAGGGCCATCAGTTCTCCGGCATGGTACAAATCATTGCGCGTGAGGCGACTAAAGCGGTATGCATTGAGGTTACAAATGGTCACGGCAGGGAAGACCAGGCAGCCGGATACTACAGCATCCACACTGGTCACATGAGGGTAGGAGAGGAAATAGGCCAGACGCTCAGCACTTTCCAGGGCTAACAGTCCCAAGCAGGCCAGCAGAGCTGCAGCCCAAAGCAAGCGGCGCACACTGGGCTGACCATAAGGGAAAACAAAGCGCAGGCCATGAAGTGTGCTGGTGTGAGCAAAGGTCTGCCAGGAGGAGGGACGCAAGCTGGAGCTCTCCTGACTCCCCTGACTTCCACAGCGCTCCTTCAGATCCATCATCAGCCCTCCAGCTCCTCAGCCAGGGTGCCCCTGGTGCACTCACACCTGCACAGACAGAGGGGAAATATTATTAAAAGACTTCAATATACATCTCATAATTCTATAAGCCATGGTGATTAAGTTACAAAGAGAGAAGAAAGTGGAACTGTTAAATAGAGGACATAAACGGAGATCCCCAGCAAACACACATGGAAACGTGACCCCAAACATCACCACAAACCAAATACTACTAAGGACAGTAAGATAGAGAGGACAAAGATACCCCCCAGGTCATCCTTCTATTCTCAATAACTCCCTTGAGCTGAGAGTTACTGCCACGGCAGCAGCTCGTACTACATCCCCTGGACATATTCTTACACATAGCCACTCAACATACACTTTAAACAAATCCCAAACTGTGCCCCCTCCCCCTGCATGCCTGCCTCCCCACCATTCTGTTGCCCTGTGACAGCTTGATTTCATTGACAAAAATCCCAGAGGCAAGTCCTGTGTGACACCCGGAGCAAGAGGTGAGAGCTGCCTCTGTGTATTTAATGTCCCGACTCATCTCCATTCAACAACACACAAACACTCAGCGCAGTAATAGTGGCATGCATGAGTGTTCGCACTGATTCATACACACACGCACACACATCAAGGTTTCTCGGGATCTCCCATGCCCTCCAACTAAAGACAAGCCTCAGCACCTCTCTCGTTCAGCCTAGCGAGGAGACATCCACCCGGCGCAAGTGTGTGAGTCTGAGAGTGTGTTAGTGCGTGTGTGAAAGAGAGGGAGAGAAACACAGAGAGTGAGAGAGCAAGCCCTGTTGATGATCAGAGCTGCTGGGTAGTCTTGCATGGCGATTCAAACTCCTCCTGAATTCCTTTTCCTCTGGCCAGATACATCCGCTTTACCTCCTCTTCCCAGCTCATCTGTGGCGGCAGCGAACAACGGCAGAGTCGGGAGAGACGGGAGTCGCACACACCAACACACGCTTGCACAGAGAGCAAGAGAGAGAGGAGAGAGGAGAAGGGAGAGGGGAGGAGGAGGGGAGGAGGGGAGAGAAAGAGGAGGGTAGGCGACACTCTCCTTGCTTGCTCTCTCCACAGCCAAGTCTCGAACTGAATAGGTTAACTCCTCTCTGCTCCTCTGCTCCTACCCAGCCACCTTCACTCATTTGTCTTTCAGCCATTCATATTTCACATCTTGTCACCGCAAACAGAGTGATGGATGGATGCAAAATCAGAGACTGTCAGAAATACAGACAGCAGAGAGGAAAACTGTGGGGCTACTTGGACAATGATGGGGGTGTGTGTCATGGGAAGTGAAGCAGAAGTGGAGACAGAGGAGTGAGGGCAGGGATTTTGGTTCCAGGGAGGGACGAGAAACAAAAATTAGATACGAAAAAAAAAAAAAAAAAAAGTAAGACAAGCTGCACGGCAATGTCACTTGCACAGATGTAAAATTTAAAAAAAATACTACTCAGGATGTGCAGTGTGCATAAAACACTGAAATAGCGAACAGGAGGCATTTTATCCTTGTAAGGAGCCCTGTAATATCAATCAAGAGAGAGCCAGTATGTGAAGATATACGAGTAGACAGAAGGAGGAAAGCAGCGAAAAAAAGAAAAGAACGTGAGTGTGTTAAATCAGGTTGTGATACCGACCGAGTAGAACGAATAAGCCAGAACATCATCATGCTATTTTTATTAACTGTTTCTGATTTTAAAACAACACAAATAAATTGCATGCAGGTGCACATACATAAATACTGTATATATTGCTTAACAGATCTGACTCAATAACACACACAGCTGACAAAGAGTATATATATATATATATCATATAGACTTGACCTGTAAGTGAGTTCAAGCAAACTTCACGTGGATCATTGCCATAATCAGAATATATTACACATGCCACACATTCTTTCAATGTTTGTTTCAGTGTTTTATGTATCAGAGCATTACACAAATACACCTGTGACAGTTAAGTCTCAGCAACAGAAACCTGAAAACAAGCATTCGAGGTGGATTCAAAATATTCCTCATGGACAAATGGATGGCACACGCTGTTTCTGACTATATTAAAAATTCAACATCACTTTTGGGAAAATCCGAACGATCAACATCGAGCCTCAGTTCTACTAAAGTTATCAGGCAATTACTGTATACATCTAATTAAGCTATTAAAAAGTAATGAGCGGTCCAACTGCCAGGCACATAAATATTTATACCTCTTGGATTAAAACAATACAATTTTACAATAATAAAAAAAAAAGAGTTCATGCTGTAAAATTGTTTCATAAAGTTGCCACAGTTAAACATTAACAAAACTGAAGAATTATACTAAAAATGCGTAATTTAGAAACCCCCCTGTTGTCAGTAAATCAACTGTCAAACAAGCTATCAAGCTTGCTATCTGCTCCTACAGCTCAGTCCCTCATTGTCACACAATACAAGGAGTAGCAGTAACACTAATTTCGAATTAAATGAGGTGTTCTTACAAAAACAGTGCTATTTCAATTGGTTTCAATGCGTTTTGTCAGGCTAAACATTAAGCTAATTATCTTGTTAGCTCACCTGTGGGTGTCGCAGTTACCACCGTTTGGTAACAGGTTGAGGTTGAGCACCGAGTTTCCTGTTTTAATCGTCCTCTTCATCTTCTTCTTCCAGGTTGAACTTCTTTATTTAATTCATACGCTGGACAACGTTTGCGTTTGACATCCCATTAAAATGTTCACGAACCAAGGCAGGTGCTTCGGGACACTGTTTTCATCCTGCCCGTCACGTTTGTAACATCGATTCAAAATGGCGACTCAGGTAGAAGTGGGCGGAGGGACCGGAAAAATTTGTTTTTTAAATAAACTCAAATTTATTTAAACGTTTTTCCTAATAAAGGTTTCCCCTCTTAAATTATATACTTAATTTTACCCTTACTCGCTGTGAAAATATTCCTATAACCTATAAATTTCCTATAACCAAGTCTATAATGAACTAGAAAGGAAACTATTTGTTTAGTACCTTTCATGCATATGTGCTTTAAGACCACACAAATTAGACAAAATCTTAGTCTTCTTAAATCTGTACGGCGATTGTATTTATATAGAAAGAAATTCAACCTGCTTTGCAACAGACGGCATGGAAAATGAATATCGGCACAGAAACAATCAATCAACACAACACTTTGGGCACATCAAAATGATCCATAATCGCAGACACACAGATACAATTATTCAAGTAAATACCTCGGAGAAAAAGTTTATTCATAAGCTCAACATGTATCCTGCATCCTGGGGCATCTTCTTTGCCATTGAAGGTTAAGTTTTTTTCAACAATTTACAACAAGTCAGAACCACTAACTCTACATGCATGTAGAGAATAGGTGAAGCACAAATACAGCATGATATTCATATCCCATTAACACCAACACATGCTGTCAGTCGATCACAGGCGTTCTCCCAAATGAAATTTGCTGTGGTCTCAGACAGCTGCAGGCTTTGCTGCTTTCTTAACAACTTCATTAAGCAAACCTCCACTTTTCCCACCGAGGTAATGGACGTAGTGTTACAAGGATTAAACAGCCGCCGAGGTTGAAAATAAGGCTTTAGGCTTTAGCAATCTTATGTGGCTTTATCCATCCAGCCAACTTTCCATCTGCAAGATTTATAAAGGAACAAGCCATCTTAGCTTGACCATATTCTCCTCCTTTTAATGTGTTAATACTTTATAGCTCAGTGCAACATAAAGAAATATGAGTGAGTTTACCCTTTTGTCTATGGATAAAGGCATAAAATTGTGTTGACTTTTTAAATGTATTATTTTAGTATGTAGTATTAGAGAAAACATTACGGAATCCTCAAATGCAAATGAGTCCCACCTGAATACACGCATAAATAACCCTTCTATCCACATGGAACAATCTGCATTTCCTCATGTATCTATTGTATGTGTCAACAATGCACATATATTTTCATAAACATATTCAGAGTGTTATATAAATTCAAACATCTGAAAAGTGCAAAAAATATAAAGGAACAGCGACAATGGCAAACTCTCTCCAGACCGTGCAGAGAACGTAATATGATGAAACTCTCCAGATGAGAAATGAAGTGATTATATTCTCTGGGTTGTGACCATCTAATATTGCCATAACCAAGTTATCGTGACTTTAACAGTAGTGGTAACGGGGGCCACTGCATTATTTTCTAGTTCATTTATGCCATTCATTGTGAATTAGGCCCTTTTCTTTTAGTGCGAATTGAAGTATGCAACACTTTTAAATCTCTCACAGGGAAGTTTGACTGCAATTTCTATAGTTTTCTTAACCACTGTGAGTCATCAGCTATTCACTTAGAGTAGCACTTATTAAAAAAAGATTCCTGTTGGATACATCAGGCTTCTCTCCCCAAATCTCAGAGAGTTAATGATACTAAATTAGATGAATTAATTAATAAAGATAAAAATATCTATCTGTTTTTGGGACATTATATACGAAATGCAATGGGCCAGCAATTACACTCTGACACTATATTAATGGAAAATGAAAAAGTAATATGTTCTTACATGAAATAATTAGGATGTGTAAGTCCCAGCGTTTGATGATCATCTCGGGCAAGAGGCGACTGCAGTTGAAGGGCAAATTATTCCAGATTGTGAACAATAGCTGCACACTTTATTTGGAACTGAGCCCTTCTTTTGTGGTTGTCTTAATTGGTAGATTCTCAGATAAAGGGAAGCAGCAGCTGTACTGTGCACGCACAAAGACAGATGGTTACAAAGAGCCTCGCTCTGGTCAAATGAAGTTCCCCTCCAATTAGGATTTTTATCACTATGACTCTTAACTGAGTGTTGGAAATCTGTATGGCTCATAAACCTATGAACTTGACTAATGATGTCAATGAGGACCTGGACTACTGGGGAGGGTGTTCAATGCTGCCCCCTGCTGGTACACCAGGGTGAAGTGAAGTGACTGAAGGGGCTTTTTAAATATTGTGAGTTGGACAACATTTCTTTTTTTTCATGAAACAAGCTAGATTTATTTGAATTGACCAAACCTATGAATACAATAATAATGTTGCTCCAAATTAATTCAAGACTTCTGCTTAGGGCTAAATATTTAAATAAATATATTTTCTGACTAAATCAGCAGGACAAGTGTTTGTTTGGACACCACGTCCCTATAGTCACATATTTAGTCCCAAATGTATTAATAGATGTATAAAGCTCATAAATACATTCCCCTCATGGCATTGGGTCCAATCTACAGTATATACGGTACTATGAAGATGTGCTGTAACTACAGCAGTGTTTCTCAACTGCTTCTTGAATGCTTCATCACAGGAGATGACCACAGTGTGAACAATTGCAAGCATTTTAATGACTTTTTGTCCTGCACTTGCTTCAGTCGGAGAATTTCCAGATGCTTGCAGATGTGAAAATATGCAGTATCATGTAGGAAGCTCACAGCATTATTGATCTGAACGCAGGAACAGAAAAATTGATTCCTGCTACTGTCCCTGAATTATTTCCCCCCACTGCCAATTATGGAATACCATCAACCCAATTACTGTTAAGGCAATTCAAGGTAGTAATTATGACCGTTTAGTTTAAGATGGTAACATACTGTAATCATCTTGATCAAGGGTTTAAGACACAAATACCACTAATTTGACCTTTTTGGTTCAGCTTAGAATGCTTTGTTTGAGTCGTAAACACCTGGTTTGGCACCAATCCTCTTAACATCAGTCCCTAATTATACAGACAGTGACATATTTGTAGTGCGTGTCCTGGTTACTCTGAAAAATGCACTAGATACAATGTGAGCAATGTTCATTCATCTCTGTATTGGTAGCTTCACTGTAAACATTTCTCAGTAAGGTGTGTGGATTACTGGACCTTTGGCCTTTGGATGTTATTTAAATCTTTATCAGGTTATCTGTAGTAACTGAATTTCAGAAGCAGGAGGACAAGCTACAGTCACAGTGTCTACACTCTTAAATGCCCTCAGATTCAAGCCAAGAGTCAGCACTTTACCCTTATGGTCATCTTCTAATTTAAAAATCAATTTTGCAGAGATTCAGAGCCAAAACAGCAAGTCAGAAAAATGTCACTGTGCAAATACAGAGTGTGCTGTAAACTCATTTCAGTCACAGAGCTAAGAGCCAAAAGTGTTTTGGATCATGCAAATTTACCTCATTCCTTCATCCTAATTCCCTCCTGCTTCTGATCCTGAACCAGAAGATTTCTTTAGCAGCATCACAGACAAAACAACAAAGAGTCTGAGGATTAAAATGAAACCGTTGCCATCTTTCCGATGCAGGGTTAGAGCAGGAAACTTGATCTGAGAGAAAGCCTCCATAAGAACCGGTTAGTCATGGTGACTCCACTCAGGATTAAGGCAGGACTGAACACTTTCTGGTCAAGCAAATCTCAGAACTCTAATAGTGATGCACCTCTTAATGCATTGCAATTCACAGATGCAGCTGAAGAGCAAGCGCAAGGACAAAAAAACAAAACAAAACACATTACCTTGCATCACTTTGCATAATTAGCAAATTGATGATGCATAGATTTGTCTTTCATTTAAAGGTCACTGAAGCAAGTGCTGCAATAGACAAGAACAAAAATTTACATAACTTCTCCACATGTGCGCACACACACAATCACTAATTATAATTATGGTCTTTATGAGAATATTAGTGGTTCTATAAGTGGAGCCAAAATCAAACAGGGTTGATTGGTGGAGCTTTGTAATTAATTAATGAGCATGTGTTGGCGTCAAGTGAAGGCGTCTTATAACATCAATCATCAATGATGCATGGCACTGAGACAGTTACAGCAAATTAACTCAAGACTACACTCTGTGATATTGTTCAAATGGAAACGCAGTAAATGCAACAGGAAAGAAAAAAGCTTTTCCAAGATATATTTCCCACATCTCCACAGGTTCACAGAGTTTAAAGAAGTGATGTCAGCAACAGAAACAAACTTTTTGTTAGTCATAAAATAAATTAAGTGTGTGGAAACAGTCTGTGTGTTTGCTGATGTAAAGTTACATCAAAGGCTGTAGGTGTCCTCTGGTAACTCTCCCAGGAGCTCATCCAAGTCATCATCTGCACAAGAGACATAAAACAGACATATGTGAGACCATGGCTGAGATTTCATTCACATCACAGTAAGTGTCAAGGCAGTAAACTCAAGAATTAGACACAAGAGGGAGATTATACTGGATAGAAATTATGTTATTGATGTTTGTTGTTTGTGTACATACTAAGTATGTCAGAAACTAATCCACTACTTGTTTATTAATTTGTCATTATTTTATCGATCAGTTATTGTTTAAAAAGTCAGAAAAGGTTGAATAATAATAATAATGTTGTTTCCCAAACCAAAGACTTGCGAATTCCACAAGTGAGTATATAAGGTGCTGGTCTGATCATCTGTCTTTGTATGTTAATGTCTGGCATATGAGCCAATGTTAAATTTAGTCTGCACAGCTGGTCTTCAGGTATCCTGTCATTGTTTGTTTAACTGGATAATTTGTTGCAATTTGTTAATTTGAAACTGTAATTTTATTTAATCTACAATAACAGGGTCTCTGCAGGTTTCAACAAGTCAAATTTAAGACTTTTTAAGACTCTTTTTTAAGACCATAATGAATACAATTTAAGACCCATTTCAAATCCATACTGGCAAAAAGTACAAAAGACACAAAGGAAAATTGGAGCCACAAATCGTTGAACTTGCAATTCAGCTTAACTCTTGGCTTTCATTAAGTTTTCTCCGCTGCTATGCTAAGCTGTAACACACCGCGGCGCGCGCACAGCACACTAGGTAGTGGTGCTCGATAAATTCTCACCGGGCAGCACGGGTGGCCTACTTTAGTTCCGTGTTGTAGTTGTTGTTATGTTATGGCATCCTCAAAAATAGAGACATTTCAAAGCGAGACTGAAGTTTATGCATGTTTTAAATAAAATTAAGTTGATAGATTTTTAAGACCTTTCAAAACTGTATTTAAGACCTTTTATTAGATTTTTGGAGAATTTAAGACATTTTAAGGCCTTAAATTCAAATTATTGGATTTAAGACTTTTTAAGACCCCGTGGATACCCTGAATAAGATCTTCTGTTTCTCCTTGTATCTGATAGGAGGGTCCCCACCTGCATCCCAGGCTGGGTCCTGTGGTCCTGGATTCCCAGCAGGCTCTTTGGTTCCTCCACCTTCTTGTCCCTCGTCATCTTCCTCGTCGAACACCAGATGCATGCGAGATATTGGCTCCCGGCAGGTGTTGGTGGACCGAATGGGTGATGGCAACATTGGCTCCTAGATAGACAGAGAGGAATTATAAAAAGGCATTTTTGATGGATGAAAGACTTTAAAGGTCCCATATTATACCCTATTTCTCCAAGTTAACCTAGTTCCCTGGTGTCCTAATGAACATGTCTGTGACATGCTTTGGTCAAAATACCATAAGGATGAAGCACCACAGCAGTTCAATCACCCTGCCAAAACAGCCCTGTTCAGAACGCTCTGTTTAGTAGTATCTCTTTAGGTCTACCTTAAAGGTCCACCTTAAAAAAAGTAAACCGAAACTTAAGGGACAGGAAATGACATCAAAAACAGAGGCTACTGGGAGATAACAGCACTTAGCATTTCGAAAAAATTATGAGTTTGTGTAGAACTCTGTGCTGCGGAACCAAGAATAGGACTTTTCGCGGACTTCCAGTTTTCGGATACTGTTGCCCTCGCCAGCACTCTTGTGTGTTTTACGGACAAAGTGGAGCTCCGCGAGACAACATTTCCAGGAATTGTGTGCATTGTGACGTCCCTGTCAGCGCGGAAGTCAACATCACATGTTTTATCTCCTGTACTTAGACTGAGGACATGAGTGAGTCATCTTTTTTCACACTTTGCCTACTGATCGGACCTCCAGAGTCCCAAATATAAGGATTTAAATGATCAAAAAGTGCTCACACTCACCAGGAACAGTGGGGGGAGCTGAGTGGAGGACAAACTGACTCCATCGGAGTTGTAGACCCTCAGAAGGTTATTGGCCGTCACATTCAAGTAATGGTTACGATGAGAGGGGGAAAAAACACCAACCTGTCGACAGCGCAAGACAAAGATGAGTAAACACTGTACATTTAAATGAAGTCAAACAAACATACTGCAGTTCCCATCATGATTGAAATAAGTGTAAAAAAAGTAAGGGTAATATTGAGTTTTACTTGTTTCAGCAGCATTACAGCGCCAACCTTCAGTTCCTCGGCTCTGTCCTCCAGGAGGCGCCGATGCACAGTTCCCTGAATCTCCCCTTTAGCGAAACATGTGAACAACAGAACAAAGCCCACAAAGTATTTCAGCTCTTATTGTTTTACAGGCCATAACATCACAGTTTTCTGGTTCCATCTCACCATTGTCAGTGTCATTTTCCCTCAGAGGAAGCAGCTGCTAACGCTCAGATAAACTGAGTATAGACACACACAGACACACAGAGCACCAAGAGGCACAAGGGCCAGTACTGAATGCTAATGTTGTTGCATAACTACTGAATGCGAAAACAAGCAGCTGCTTATTTTCAGGTTTATTCCAGTCACTTAAAATGAATAAAATATACAGTGCCTTCCATCAATTACCAAGACTGTGGACACTAAAGACCTGCCACAATGCCATTAATGAATCCTGAATATTTTCACACTGCTGTGTTTCCTTTGCCTATTATTATTTGTGGCAGCCAAACACAATATAAACATTGATTTTCTATGTCTTCATTCAAACTATTTCAAACGAGTTAATTGTTATTCTATTGTAGACCAGTGCACAGAGAATTGATTCTTCTCCACTTCCCCCCTGCTCTCTTATCAATTTTGACCTTGTACTGTTTTGATTAAATGATTTTAGTTTGCAACTGTGAAATAAATCAGCATTAGTTTATTAAGCCCAGGTTTATAAATGTATAGCATAAAATATATCTTTCTGTGGGTAAAAAAGAAGTGAACATTCTCACTCTGTGAATAACGCTGGGATGTTTGACCCTGGTTCTACACCTACTTATAATCACACGATGACTTCATTCATCAAGAAGAGTTGAGCTGTCCTAAGAGGTCAGTATTTTTATTACCTGAAGGTGTAATAGATTTTTAAGAAGGATGACAGTGCAGGCTCTGATACTACGTTTAATAATGTTTGAGTAGAAAATAATGGTACAACATTAACTGCACTATGTACGAGTGTAAATCCACCTAAAACCCCAAAGAGCCTGCACGGCCTTTGGAGACCTGCTGCAGAAATAAAGGTGACAGACTTGCCCATTTTGATTGGACTGTGTCTTGTGATGATCTGCAATAGTCCAATCACATTTAATAACTCTAACTTGAATGTCACACATAGTGCAGGAACATTTGAGTACTGGAATTGTGCCTGTACATACATCATCTTCATCACACCCTTATTGTCTTCACAGACAGATTTACTTGGCATGTTTTTGAATTATTTGTGAAAACAATATTACAAGCCTAAAACAATTTGACCGGCTTTGTTTTTACTCGTCATCACCCCTTGTTGGGTCCCAGATTTCCCACAAATTCAAGTGGTGCAGTTGTTTCACAGTAAAATGGCCAAGAGCCATGAACCACGGCCCGAGAATATAGGTAATATAATATAATTAAAGTAAGACAGGTCGCCAGTCCATCGCAAGGCAAACACACATAGTGACAAACAACCATTCACGCTCACGTTCATACATAAGGTAAATTACCCTCTGAAAACCACAGAACACAGAAAACATGCCAACCCCACAGAGAAAGGTCACGAACCCAAGTCATTTTTTGCTTTTTGTGCTAGCCCTGTGACATTATCAAACTGTCCCTGAAAAATTTCATAAGAAAGGACAGATTTAAAGGTACAGAGATTGAATATATGAGTAGCCTTAGATCGGGCTTTAGAGTCAAGGGCCTTTCTTTATAGATGCCACCATCTTGTGACACCATGTTTCTACAGCAGTTTGAATGGAAAAACCAACCACAACATGCATTTTGTGTTTTAAATCAGAAACTTACTACACAAACAAAATTAGACGCCACTAATTATTACAAACTGGACCTTTCAACATGTGAAATGGTGGCTACAGATATCAATTATCTGTAATATAATCTTTTCCACACTGGTACTGGTACATAATCACCTCAGATGGTTAGCAAAATTCAGTGATAACTGCCTGCTAGGACACAAAAAAAAAAGCTGGAGGAAAGCTGCAAACCTTCTGACTGCTGGGAGGCAGAGAGCCACTTATTACCACCCACTGCAGATGCCAATCTACTGCAATTGAATCCCTAATAAGCACTTAAGTCCAGTGTTGAGAACAACATCCACTCCAGTGTGTTGATAATCAGTACACCTCATGTGGATGTTCTCTCTGGCATAGACGTGGATCGGACAAAAAGTGTGAAGCCCACACGTGCAGGGCAGATGTCAACTAGAGTGGATGTTTAGTGTGTGTACATGTATATTTATGATCCTGTTTGTGTAATTGAGCATATTGTGCTTTCACACAACGGGGGAGCTCAATCTTTTCCTTGACACGTCTCACATGTAACCTGTTCTGTGTTTTCAGAGAGCTGTTTCAAATGTATGCATGTGCGCACAGGCCCGAGGTTCTGTTCATACTATTACAAGAGTCTGTGTCAGTCTGGCTTTGCATAATTGCTTAGTTGAAATTCCACTCCAGCAGTGGGAAATTCTCAGCAACCCTCACGTGTGCGTGTCCTTTTTGAGTGATGGGTACATGTGTGGGTACTGGACGACCTCACATAACCTCAAGCAGGTATCTCCATAGTTACCGTCTTCTTCATTGTCTCTTATTTATTGCCATCCCACCAACTGGACTGTTATTCTACAGGAAGCATGCGCTGTTATGGTCCATTAGGGCTCATACAGTCTGTGCAGATATCAAACTGGATGTGTGGTCGTGTACGTCCATGTAGGGGAGTGCAGGCCATCATAAAGACGGGCAGATGGCAAAATGTACGCCATGTGGACCCTAGCAGACACCCAAATACAGAAAGTATGACCTAAGCCTAAAGCTAACACCACTAACATCTCACAGTTTTTTTTGTCTTTTCTTTACAAGAGCTCACAGCTCGAGTCTGGAATGTTTTTTAATCAGCTTCAAGATTTCATTATTTCTCCTTTTTTGTAGACTTATTTGTGTGTGTTGTGTAATACCTGTTGGGTCTTTGAATACAGCCTTGGCATCGGCATGTGTGAGGATGATGCTCTTCAGAATCACAGCCATGTTAGGCACTTTGTTTTTTGCCAGCTGTTTCAGTGCAGCCTGAGAATGAGACACACATTACCTTCTTTAGTTAAAACCTAGTCATATACAATGCAAAAAACAGCATAAATGGTGATTTTGGACTGATCAAATAAACAAATAAGTAAATTCAATACTTTAATTTGAGTGCTCTCAGACATTATTATGTGCATTTTATAACTATTTGTAGATAAAGCAGCTATTTGATGGCTGTCACTGCACCATAAAACTATTTATTCAAGTTGGAATAACGTGACTCAATCAATAATCCTGTAGGCAATTACTGATGTTTTCAGACATGAACTATGTCCAAAACAAAACAAATAAAGGTTCTGCTCTCACGTCAGCATCTGAGCAATAACAAAGCCGTTAGCCATCATCATGAGGCATAGTTATACTAAGCTTTTACTTAATTTATAAAACTTGTTTCAAGTTGATTCAATCACAAGAAAACAGAAAAATATACCCATCTCTATCAATAATACTCTCCTCATGCAGCTACCTTTTTAAATAATTCAATCACCTCAGCCTCAAATCTCACCACTCTCACTTTTGGCTTAGGGTTGTGGAGATTTACTAATGTCAACAAATAAACAGCGAACAGCAGTATTTACTGTCGAGATCATTCTCTCTCCGTCTCTCTACTGCATTAGATGATCTGCGTGATTGTTCAATCAACAGAAACAGGGAAAGCCTCTGTGACGGGGAATTTTCGAGCTCGATGTTCACGTAAACAGCTTAACCTGACGGGGCTAAGCCAGAGTCCTGCCAGTGAGTGTGTGCATGTAAATGCAGCAGGTGACAGGTCAGCATGACATAAAGCCAACATGTGTAAGCCTCCAACACGACTTCCATTCTACATCACTGATAAGTTATTCAGCCGAGGTTGAGCAGATTAACAGCAGAGTCTCCATTACAGTGATTCATTAATGATCTCACTGTTTATAATTACAAAACACCTCCAGTAGAAGGAGTCATTTGTCCTGATTATGTCAGCAGACTTCAGGTAGTGAGCCACAATCTGTTATGATGGTGGGAGAGATAATTAAAGAAAAGTGCTTTACCTAAATATCAGTAAAATCAATCAATAAATGTTTTCTTAATCACAATCAAATACAGCATTTCAGTAGTTGAGCATGATTATTCATATTTTTAAAAAGTCTTTACAGTATAAAGCATTTTTACCAATGTATCTCCATTTGAGATTTAAATTACTGCAAATAAAGCTACTTAATGAACTTGTCCTATTTGATTATTGCAATGAGTGCAATGAGGTTACACAATGTCTACTTCTCATCTCTCAGCAGAGCTGCTCTTTCATTTATTTATTTATTCACTTCAAGTCAAGAAACTGTTTTCCACTTTTCTTAGTTGCATACATCACACAACGGTCACCAGCCATTTAAAAAAAAAAAATTTTTTTCTCTCTCTGAGCGAGCAGCTCCAAAAACACTCAGTGTGTGAAGAACATACTGTACGTGTGAAACACCACACACAATGCATGCGATCAAAAGTTGGCCCTTAATAAAGCACCATCAGCTAATTAGTTGAATGTATTTTCTATCCTAACAACAACAATGAAAAAAGACATGTGGTGGCAGTGGAGGGATTACCTTTCGAAGCACCATGACCACGCTGTAGGAGGACAAGAAGCATGATGGGTTCCTCTCATCCAATCCCATCTCAGTCTTCATCGCTGCCCAGGCGCCGCCACTGAACTCGTCCTCCTCCGTTTGTGAGATGGAAACCTTCAAATCAAAGAGAAAGAGATTAAATGACCACCTGCTTGGCTAACGGAACTCTAGACTTGGGGTTCGTGCGATGTAATGACGTCGCACTGCTCTGAGCCCACAGCTGTCATTTTCTAAGGCATTTCCTGTCATTACAGTTTTCACATGGCCAGTTTGATTCTGATGTGATCAGATCGGGTGAAAATTAATTTCACGCACTGCAGGCCGGATATCCTCGCTGTCTGGGTTTGAAGATACAACAAGCATATAAGAAAAACTAATCAAAATAAAAACTTAAACCCAAGCATACTTTGAAGTGTATGCCAACATGATGTTAAGAGTCAATCATAAAATCCAGATATTTCAATGAGCGTTTAATGGTTTCCCATTAAAAGCTCATAATTATTACTTACTGCCTCTGTGTTCTGCTCACAAAAAAGCATCATTCATTTCTATTTTTATAATAATTGCACAAAAACATCAACTCTGTAAATGCAAATTGATCATGTTTTATTATTTGCTCCACTTTCCTGTTGTGCACTGTGAATTCATAAAGCTTCTCCGAACATTCGCTCTGCGAGAGGCAGTGTAGTGGGTTAATGTCTAAATGCCTCTCCTCTGTTAACTCGCTGGGAAAAAATTTAAATGAATCACATCTGCTACATTTACACCTGCTGTAAAAATCTGAGAAGTATGGAAACTCCACTGACCCCTATTTCAGTTTTTAAAACCTTGTGCGTTCTATGAAAAACAATCAATGGCAGTTACCATAGTAGTATGAATGCAGCCTTTCAGACACTCGAATACCTGGGCTTAGGCTTTAGGAAATTTTGCCCCTATACTCTTATTTTCCAACTAAACTATTTTTTGACTAATCGAGAAAATCATCAAAAGATACATTTCCAAAATTAGTTGCAAATCTAGTCATTTGATTACCTGGCTTGGCAACCGGGCCACAACACCGTGAGCAGGAGTGTGAGGGACAGAAACCACAATGTCGTCCAGGCTGTGACCCTGCGGCTGAGAGAGAGAAATTCAATTATCACATGGCACCATGGTGGAAAAACAAACACATAAATGTTGGATTTCTTTGGCAGTTATTTCATTAGAGCTTACATGACAAATCTACAGAGCAGAGGCTCAAATTCAGACTGTAGCAAACACTGAGTCAGTACAGATTTTATTCGATTGCTCCGATACTTTTATCTGAAAAGTGATAACATTAAGGCACAGCAATCAGGAGGATACAAACAGACATATTTCATCTGTATGACAGAGGAGGAGCACCAGGTCTGGAGACACTTACCTGCTGTGGCAGGAGTCCAGCAGGACCAGGGAACCGTCGTGTCCTGGGTATTAGAGGCTCAGAGCGAGGCCTCTTCTTGGGAAGCTTATTTGAGGCAGACACCAGCTGGACCAGGCGGTTAGTGAGGAAAGGGGTGTGAAGGGGATGAGGGCTCAGGATGGAGGAGTTCACAGACGACGAGGAGGGTGATGGGGAGATGGTCTCAAAGATGCCACGTGGGTGAGGTGACGGTCCTGGAGTTGACATCAGTCTCTGTGGGTGCTGGGGCCTGATGAGTGTCCTGGAAATGGGGCTCATGGTGGGAGAGGTCGCAGTGCGGCCAGGAAAAACACAAGGACTCTGTGGAGGGGCTAAGGGAAGAGTGGGGCAGGGAACTGCAGGTCGCACGGGAGCAGCCGAAAGGGTCCGAGGAGGTAAGTTATGAGTCCGATTAGGTTGTGTCTGAATCCCTCCACATGTTGGGGGTCGAAGTGCTTTGGTTGAAAATGCAGGTGGAGTGGGAGGAGCTTGAAGCGGTGGTGCCATTTGACATTCACTCTCATCCAGGTCTGCCAGGTCAACGTCCCAATCATCAAAATCATCCTGAGACACACAGGGCTTCACTGATGCCCCAGTGTTGGCATGACTCTGTAATGTAACTACATTAACCTTAGTGTTTTTCAGTGTGGAGGGAGACTGTGAGGCAGAAGAAGAGGAGGATGAGGAGAGCTGTCTCAAACCAGGAGTGTCCCTGTTTCTTAATGCCGTGTCTTCACACAGAGCAGCTGATCCCTGTGCACTTTGCTGGAGGCATTTTCTCTCTGGCTCTCTGTGGACTACAGAAGAAGGTCGCAGCACACAGGAGGGCCCATCAGCTACCGCAACATCGGCTCCTCCAGACGCCGGGGGGACGGTCCAGTCAGTTCCGAGCAGGTCCTGGGAAACACACGGATGGTCGTTACTGTATGTCACAGAATGAGAGCAGTTAAATGACTGATAAGAGCAGGTGTGCGCTGAGACTCACCTCATCATCAAAGTCCTCTCCTGTGCTGAACAGACCGTTTATTTTACAGCTCTGTAATAAAAATGACACACGCATGACGATCAAGTGCAGATGGTATAATGCAGAAATTCGTTCAAATAATCAAAAACTATAGTGTTGCAAACTGTAAACAAACATTTCTTTAGCTCATGATATGTTAGCCTAGTTAGCTTACACTGGTTTTAGTTTCCTGATTTACCATCGTAGACATTGGATATCGCGATGAAAGTCGCCCGTGATCACGTATAGCAGCAGACCGACTGCCATTCAACAAACATGTGAAAATATTTGGTTGTCTTTTCTGACAAATTTGTTTTTTTTTCCTGCACAAACAAACTCCGGAGCTGAACAGGGAGAAGTTGTTTTGCATCGGGTGCTGCTCGTTAACCCCGCCGCCACGTTCAAACACGACGTAACGACGTAACTACGTACATACGACCGTGTATACAAAGAGTATTAAAACAGATTAAGATGGTTCACTCCTCCACCTTTTTTGAAAAGCCCGTTGCTGACTTTGCTCGACCTGCTTACGCCACTGCATTTTAACGTTGGCGATTAACGGTGTTGACATTAACGGATGTCAGTATTTTCTCAGGTGGTACTTGGTATAAAAAGTGTGAGAAGTACTGCATTCTCTTGTAAAAATAAGAGTTGAAATATACACTATTGAAGGTTTTTCTTGCAAGATAAAAAGCACTGCATAACAGTCCCTGGTGGTCTAGTGGTTAGGATTCGGCGCTCTCACCGCCGCGGCCCGGGTTCGATTCCCGGTCAGGGAACACCTTTTAGACAGCACCTGCAACACGCGTTTATGTGCGTGTTCGCTACTGGTGTAGAATAAGTTAAATGCACAGGGTAAATCACGATCACCACGAGGTGTATACAGTAGAAAATAACACTTACAAAATGAAATTTGAAGCCACTGAACAGAAAGTACAGCTGACGTTCTGCGATGAGCTGATAACTGAGATCGAAGGATATGACATCCTTGTTCCCCGGGTCCATAGGACCTTTTATTATTAGTATTAGTATTATTATTATTATTCTAATAATCCTGCGTCGGTATTTTGGACAGCTCCATCATTACCTGACGCATCAAACAAAGAAAACTATGGACTATGGATGGATTAGCGGATCATCAAACGGCTTGTTAGTCCCAGTCCGTCCCTGATTTCATCTGTGTTAATTAAAGGCCGAGTTTCCATTACGCGTGCCTACAGCCTTTGATCTGACATCAGAGGCGACGGGACAATCGATATAGATGATATATCTATAGCTGATTCAGATAGTTACATTAAATAGTGATTGTTGTGATTATTTATTGCATTTAAATGTGCCCGGAACTGTGGGAACCTGCCTGTGAGGTTTTGGTGACGTTTGCGCACTGTGCCACCTGCGCTTCGCCGTGCACCGAGAGTAGACCAGGTTAGAGCTGGACCCATTATGGTAAAGCGGGGTTCCCCGTTCCTCCGGTCTTAACCGGGGAACAAAGGTGCGACTCCTCCTTGGACCACAAACTGCAGACCAAGGTAAGCCCATACCAGTACAAACACACATTTCTCCTCTGGATATCTATATTTAAGTTTTTCATATATACCAAATAAGAAATGAATCTGCGTCATCTGTGAACGCGTAGTTGAACATGCTCTGGAAAAGCGTAATTTCCTGATTTACAAAAAGTATTTTTGCTTATGGATTTCTCAGAGAATATGTGCGTAACCGCAGCCATGTGTGCGCACCGCTGTGCCAGTTAAGACCTGCCTTTCAAACGTGTTAAATATAGACGCAAAAATAAGCACCGCAATCATTTTCAGGTTTGATAAATCACTTTGCGCATGCTAAAATAACATATTTACATTTTGTCCTCCCAACGCACGTAAAATTGCGTGTAAACGACCCACATTGCATATGCATTAAGACAAGAACGCTACATGGGCTGCGTGCTATTTTGCCCGTGTGAGGGACACACTCCTAGTTGCGCCCTGTTAGTAGATCAGCATCAACGCAAATGTGCGTGTGCAATCCAGTTTGCGCAAGTTTTTGCACATTCACACCAAACTGGGTAATGCCCACACGGAAATAATTTACTAATCTTACTGTTCCTGAGACCCAAGGCCATATTTCTCCTTTCACAGGCGCCTTTTGTGTGCTACACAGATAAGTTCATGATGTGAGAACCGGCTATAAAACTATGTATCTTTCTCTGTGTGTCAGAGCCATCTTCACTCTCTCTTTGCAAAGAAATCCTCAACAATCCATTTAACACTCAAGCTTTTATGTCCTCATCAGACATCTTAAGACACATTTTCCCACAACAGTGTGTGTGCAAAAATGCCTAATTCTAAATACAGGATTTTCTTTGGTCTGATAGAACATGTAACAAGGGCAACACATTAAATGTTAATTAATAGAAGTAATGTCAACAAATTATGATCATTGTCATATATTGTCTGTTGGGTCTATTTTAAGGTCTACTGGATGTTATGAATTGTTGCTATACAAATACAATGTAATTGAAAAGTGATTAAATTTTTCCCCATATGGAATGATTTTCATCCATCCATCCATTTTCCACCATATTTTCCTCCACATGAGGGCCTCACAGTGAAAGGCAGGGTACACTCTGCTCCGAGTTGTATCATTTATCAATTTAAATCAAAACCCTGTCATCTTATATGCTAAAGCACAATGTAACACAGCATTATAATTGAAAATACTCCATTAAGCTTGATTTTAGATGGGTGTTGTGTAACATTTCTTTGGTGCAGGTGATTTGCTTTTGAGCAGATAAATGCTGGAGCAACGTTGCCATCTAGTGGCTAAACTGGAGAAGTCAAGTGTCAGCTTGCATTCTGATCTATAAATAACAAGTGCTGAAGTTGAGACTGAGCCACAGACTTGTGAGCGTGCTCACAGAGGAAGGACGTAACATTTTGAGGGTTGTTGTTGTTGTTTTTTGATATGCTTTAACTTGAATAAGGAACACAGTTGGTTTCTGTTGTAAAGGGAAAGTAAAAGTCTTTACTTGACCTTTGCTCATACAGTTGTGACTCACTGCATTTCCAGTAAGGGGTGAGTAGTAGTTGTAGACTGCTCTTTCTTCACACAGTATTGCTCAGCAAGACCATTTGTTTCATTGCTTAACTTAATGTATGGAGTAAAGCATTACTTTTAAACCAGGTGTAAAAAAAAAATAAAAACAATTCTAATTTTTTTTTTCTTGTGCTGACTCCAAGGTGTAATGTCAAGGGAGACATTTCCGTTCACTTCTACGACACTGCGCTCTCTGAGAGTGGAGCAGGAGTTTCAGGAATGGGAGGATGCTCGACGAGCGTTGGCCCAGAGGAGAGCTTTGACCAGGATCCCGCTGCCTCGAGCTCCAAGGCTTCCACCCAGGCAGCAGCGGCATCTTCAGGAGGTCCGGGCTCCTCCACCCCAGATGCGATGTAGGGACACATCTGTCCACAACACCTTCATGTGTGGAGACATGAGAGGAGTGTATGCAGTGCTGAAGGACCCAGCGATGGTGAACGCACTGATGGAAACAGTGCATGAGGAGATGGCATATGCTCCAGAGATGGGTAAGACTTCCAAAACGTCTTTTTTTAAAATTATTAATATTATTATTATTATCTTACATTAATGTTTTTTTGTTGATATTTAACAATCGCCATTCCTCTGTCAGGCATGTGGACACTGAGCTCCAAGGTGAAACAAAGCTCAGCTTTACGTCTGGCTGCCAGCAGAGGACATTCAGGATGTGTGGAGGAACTGCTGTTTCGTGGAGCTGAGGTGAACGCAGACCCTGGAGGCAACACAGCTCTCCACGACGCCTGCATAGGTGGCGATGCTGTCTGCGTCGGGCTGCTTCTCTCCCACGGAGCAGACGTTGAACTGCTGACCGCAGATGGTAGTGCCGCTCTTCACCTCTGCACATCTGCACAGTCCTTCCAGTGAGTTATCAAGAAGCTGAGATCGCCGTTAAAGGTTCATCTTAAAGGTCCGGTGTGTCACATTTAAGAGGGTTTATTGGCAGCATATAATGTACTTCACAGAGGCATTCATTCTTGTTCTGCCATGTTTCTAGTGGATGAGTCAAACCAGCTAGAGCATGCATCTTGTGTATGTGTCACTAAATCTTACACACTGGACCTTTAATGTTGTAATCTTGGTCTGCCAAAAATATAAGAAAATTTAATATTTCCTAAAGGCTTTTTAAATACAAAACCTTGGATCATGCACCACACACTTTTTGTATTGTCAGTAATTGTGCATGGCTTGATTCGAAAACTGGTACCTTGTTTCAGCTGTGCCGAGTTGCTCTTAGAAGGAGATGCCGAGGTCAACGTGAGGATGAAGGAGTCGAGGCTCACACCTCTGCACGTGGCGGCTCGGCGAGGCCTGGAGGAGCATGTGGAGCTCTTCCTGAGCCATGGGGCAGACGTGTTGGCCACAAATCGGGAAGGGGAGACTCCTCTGAACACTGCTTGCTCTGGAGCCGAGAGGCCGTCGGAATCCGGCCACTACCTCAGAGTGATTCAGATGCTGCTGGGTGCAGGAGCCGACCCCAAAACTGCAGGCAGGAAGAAGCACACCCCACTGCACAACGCCTGTGCAAACTGCTGCTCCAGGATCGTAGACATCCTCCTGCAGCACGGAGCAAAGGCCGATGTCGCAAACTGTATCGGATACACACCAATGGACTGCCTGTTACAGGTAGTAAATAAGGGCTGGGTGAAATTTAAGTAAGGGCAGTTAATTTTAGTATTTTAAAGGGCAGTTGTAAAATATAGATTTATGACCATGAATATTATAATATTTTCTTCCCTTGTGTCTTAAGGTGGTGGAAGACTATCTGGACCAGCAACCTGAAGAAGTAGCACGGTTGCTTTTGAACTATGGAGCCAAGTCTGTTTTGCCAAAGGTCTGGAAGAGAATATGTTAACACGTACATGTAAAATTAAAGGTCCAGTGTGTGATATTTAGGATTTAGGATTCAAATTAAATTTGCTACCCATTTGTATGATTGTATGAGGTGTAAAAATTGCTTTTTTGACTTTTATACCCTTATAATGAGTCTTTTTTTATGAGCCTATTTACCATCTTCTTCCAGAATCAGGAAACTGAAATAATTTTTTTGCAGTACATCAAACAGTTGACTGTTTGATGTACTTTAAATGTATTTTATCTTATTTAAGTGCATAAGTTGATGGATTTGTTCATGTCCTCTGTACAGACGCTAAAGCAGTGCATCCTCTCTCCTGCCACTCTGGAGGTGATGCTGAACTCATATACATGTGTTCCTCCCTGTGACTGGATGGACTCTCTTCCTGCTGAGATAAATGAGGTATACAGTATGAGTTATCTGCTGCGTTAAACCACTTCCTGTTTGGTTGTTCTTTATAACCAGTGCCTCGGTTTCTTCCTCTCTACCTCAGGAGCATCAGGCTTTCTTTGACTTGGTGCGTCAGCGCAGTGGACAGCCTCGCTCTCTGCAGCATCTCTGCCGATATGCGTTACGCCTGCACCTCGGAGCCCGGTGTCACTCAGCAGTCAATAAACTGGACATTCCCACTTCTGTGAGGGATTATGTGCTGCTGCGTAATGATGGAACACTCCAGTGACTGTTAGTTCTATAGAAGAGCAGCAACGATTTTATCGCAATCGATTAATCTGTAGATTACTTTCTCGATTAATAAGGTACTTATTTGGTCCATAATGTCAGAAAATGTTGATTGGTGTTTACCAAACCTGGAAATGATGAGGCTCTTGATTGTCTTGTTTTGCCCACAAACCAAAATGATTCACTTTTAATGATTTATTTGTCACACAGAGCAAAAACCCCCAGAAATGATTCACATTTAAGAAAAAGAGGACGATTGATTTAGTTATATATTAACAATCAATTAATCGAATAATGGTTGCAGCCCAAGTGTTGTTGCAGGGTGGTGCTTGTTCAGAAATATTGTCTGAATTGTCTGATATAAAATATATATCTTCATTTTCTTCATTCTGTTTATTTTTCACTTGTTTTTGCAAACTTTAAAGTATTTTAATGTTTGCAAGTTTTACAAACAATGCATAATTAATAATTAATTATGCATTGTTTGTAAAATAATAATTTTTATTTGAACTCTTTGGAAGAAAAAGCACATTTGGCTTATCTTTTTTTTTTACATATTTACAAGGAATGCTTGTTGTTGGTTTTGCAGTTTTACTTTAATATCAGCATTAAAGTGCTGTTATACATCTAAATATAATATGGAGTTATACCATTGCAGCAGTAAGAAAATTAATGTATTTTTCTTTTCTTTTACGTTTTTATGTGTGCAGTTAATGTCTTGTCTAATTGGCCTGAGTTTATCAGAAACAGAAGCAAAAATAGCGTCATACTGGCTTTTAAAAATTTAATTACTAATGCCTGTGACGTCATTTTGACTAGTAAACAATGAATTCCAGATATCTGTAATGGTAATTCCAGACAGTCAAACCTGGCGATCAAATGTTAAAACAGCTTGCTAAACATACAAACCGGTGTGTCCCTTAACAGAAACAAGCGCTACGTCTGTCCCGGGATGACGTCACACCGCCTGCGCTGTGTTTATTATGTGGGGTTTAGCAAATGCTAACTAGTGTTTAGCTCCGTCTTCAAACATGCTCTGAGCTAGCTGCGGGCAGGTAAGGTCGCGTCATTTCTACACTAAAACAACTTTAACACATCCACACAAATATCGTACATTTTCAGTTGTTTTTTTGTAAGACTTTGGCGCAGAAACAAACCGAGCAGCGAGAGTCGTTAACTACCGAAGGACGTTTTTCGGCTAGCAGTGTGGGCTGGCGAGCTAGCCCTCAAGCTAAAGCCTACAGCTACAGCTTAGCTCGCTAAAGTGTGCGGTAGAAGGAGGTGAACTTAAACATCTACATCTGGTGCACGGAATGGCTAAGTCGAATATAACGACATACGTATTACCACGGAGCGTTGTGTAGGTGTATCATAGTTACAAGACAACAGCTGTGGAACAGCGCCTATGGTTGCTGTTGCTTCGGGTCTGAACTCAGTGCAGTCGTTTTCATGCTAAACAACTTTTCTACATGATCACACCTTAAGACTGGATCGCAGTTTGTCTTCCATCTTGTAACCAAAACAGCCGGTTATGATTTGCTGCTCGGCATCGTGACTTTCATGGACTGAAACACAATGACTGTGTAATGACTGTTTCATATAGAATAGCTTTGATCTAAGGTGCAAGGTCAGAGTTCACGTCATCTGAACTATGCGATTATTGTTGCACATTTTCTTTCCCAAATTTAAGAAATAAGACAAAAGTGAAATTTGGTTTCATATTATTGTATGTTCTATTTTTAAATTAATTACTTGAATATAATGACTAGATGTTTTGGGTGTCAAATAGATATGCTGTTATGCAGGGGTGGGTCAAAATATCGATTTGGTGATATATATCGTTGTTCGTCCTCATGCACGGTAATCGATATCGATATTTTAATGAATCAATTAAGGCACTCTAAATTAAACAGTCCCTGCCAGTTTGTTTTCGCACAGTGACGCTGTTCAAATGAATGAGGGGGAACTTGGGCAGAAGTTACCTTGCTGAAAAAGAGGGAGTTTGCAGCAATACATAGACTTTATGCACTTTGTTATCCGTGTAAATAGAGAAATCCTGCACTTTTAACTTTTCACAGACGTTTTGTTTTCTTCACGGATCCATTTGCTACTTTTCATTAAGGAGCAACGTTTGGTTTGTAGTTCAATTGTCAGAAGTTGTGAAAGCCATCAAAACAACTGATATTTACTGTCCCACACTTTGACACCCTTTTGTTGTAGGGATTCCCAGCATAGTGGTCTGTTGCCTAAAGGGTGGGGTGGAGTTGGATACACTGCAATTTGAATTTGAGATCGGTCAACAGAGAATGCAGACAAACAGGAATGGGGAAAACACATTATGACAGAGAAAGGATTCTTTATTAATTAATTATTTTTTTGTTTCCATTTAAAGTAGAATTCCAGCACAGCAGTGTTAACTGTGTCATGTTTTTCCTCCTTGAGTTTATTGGTGGGCTACACTGTGTCACACTGATGTGATGATGTCACATCGAACTGCACTGTACTTTGGTGGAAACACAGCTTTCGGTGATGACACGTTGTTAGAGCTAGGTATCGAAGTTCAGCACTACTTGTGGTATCGGCCGAACTTCCTCAACATAGAAAAATGCATTGTCATTCAATATCGTATGAAGTTGATCTAATTAGTTTTGATGAGCCAATAGGCAAACTACTTTGAGTCTGTTAACATGTTAGCGGAAAAAAAATCAAATAAAACAGATTTGACAGTAATGCTAATTTACCCAAAAATAGATTTCAGATCAAAAAGTATTCCAGATATCAATATTGCTACCATTTTAAATATTTTAATCAACACCCAGCTCTTCAGCTATGATTAGGCGTTCACTGCATTTTGATTGTAACATTGTTTGCGTTTTTCTTCAATTTCTGTCTTCAGCAGGTGAGGAAGACAGAGATGGCAGTGTGTGCACTGACCATGTTGGACGGGATGGAGGGGGAGGTCACAGCAGCAGGGGGTGTGTTGCTCCTGGTCCTGGCCCTCATCATGGCTTGGCTCTCAACTCATGTGGCCGATCGCGGAGACCACATACTGGGCACCATCCTCACCGTGGGCGCTCATGCGTCTCTCATCGGACTGGGGGGCCATGACACTTACAGCGGAAGCTCTCCCAGCGCCGATCCCCCTGAACAGCAGACTCCTCCACCTTCACAGGAAAACAAGTCGGATGACGGTGAGCCAGGGAGTGAGAGAGGAGAGGGGGAGGAAGCGGAGGGAGTTAGGACAGATCTTCTGCTGGACATTCAGAGCAAACAACCACAGGCTGAAGGACTGCATAATTCTGATGATGAGGATGAAGGTGATGATGATGAAGATGATGATGAGGAGGAGGATGAAGAACTGGAAGAGATGGAAGAGGGAAATAAAGGCGTCATAAAGTCTCTCCCTGTTTTAACCAGTACCGTTGCCCCCACCACGACCACCACCATGACTACAACTTCCATTTCTGTACGGCTTAAGTTCTTAAATGACACCGAAGAGTTGGCTGTTGTCGAACCACAGGATACAATAGGAGAATTAAAGAGGTAGGTTTAAAACATACACATTACATAGGATTGAGAAAAACATCTATACTCAAACACTTATTATTGCCGAGTAGCAATTGGTCACAAGGAGGTTTTGCAACTGGGAATGCAGACAAACTACAACCAGACATGAATTGTACTATATCAGCTGTCAATCACATTGGTGTGCACTCGTGCCATGCTTCATCATCCGTGTTTCTCTAATTTACAAAAGTGACACCCTGTGCTATTGAAGAAGATCTGAGACCAACTCCTCAGGAAAATGTTTATGGATGTTTTAAATCAAGTAAAGAGGCATAAGCATGAAACACATGAAAGTTAGGTGATGTTCTTAACACTGAGCTGGCTGAACTTAACATACAAACTTAAAATGGATACCTTTTTAATGGCTCTTCTCTTCTTTTCTTCTCCAGTAAATACTTCTCAGGTCGGGAGCATCAAATAAAACTCATCTACCAAGGCCAGCTGCTGCAGGATCCTAAGAAGACTTTGTTAGCCCTAAACATCTCACATAACAGTGTGATCCACTGCCACGTCTCCCCGGCTCTTCGCGAGGTCAGTCCAGAGGAGGGAGCCGAGTCTGGGGCAGGAGTCGGGCCTGGGGGATTCAGAGCTGCAGGTGTGGCCATCAGCACCAGCAGCCTGGTGGTTCCTGTGTTCGTGGTGGTGCTGGCTGTGGTGTGGTACTTCCGTATCAACTATCGGCAGTTATTCACTGCCCCTGCGACCATCTCCCTGGTAGGAGTCACTGTGTTCTTCAGCTTTCTCATATTTGGGATGCACAGCCGCTAAAAAGGCAGAGATGGCACACGCTTGTAAGCTGAATGTTTTGTGGTAAAAATAAAAATAACCACAGTAGGTGGGGGGGTATTTGTAGACATGGACTAATCAAAAAAGGCCTCTGTACAAACACAGGTGACTGGAGTGTATATGTATGTGTGTATGGGTGGTAAGCTCAGACTGTTTGCGCATGTTCCAAGATAAGATGGGTGATTGTACAATATATGTGGGTAAATAATCTACAGTAAGTGAACATCTGCTTAAAACTGAACCATAATTTAGCTTCTCTTCAAAAACGACTTAGTGGCTCACACCACGTTTTATGCTTTATCTTGTCCGCTTTTTTATTTTAATTGTTAGTCCAGTTTCTGTGTTTTAAGATATAGAAAACCAGATAAATGCAAGAATCTATATCTTCTGGAACCACTCTCTGTTGTGCTGTGTGCCAGTTTGACTTTTTAACGTTACTTTGCATTATGTGAATGATTCAAGTGGTGTAGGCAAATACAAACTGTACAGCTACGTCAATGCTGTGCTCAGAAACTAAACTAAACTAAACCATAGTCTTTAAAAAAAAAAACTTTTTTTTGAGAAGATATTGTAAATATACTGTATTATGTATTTTCTGTAAATAAAAAGATCAAATGAATCGGGTGAACCTGCATCTGGCACTTAAAATTGGAGGGGGATATTCAGCTCTCCTGATAATGCTGGACTGCTCTGGCTTCAGTGATGTCTCAGATTAAAGCATTTCAAACCAAACCTGTTACAGTATCTGTTTGTGGTCCAAAGAAGTGACCTCTCTGAGTGTGATGTGTTTATTTATATACAAACATAGCTATGCATGGCAGTGACAAAAAAAAACCAACATTCCGTTTTGTTCAGATACAACAATCATTCACACACGCACCCATGTGAAATTGTGCGTGAAAAAATAAATACTGAAAACCCACAGCATTGTATTTTCAGTCACTTCCCACAGAAGTTTACCTTTAGTGCACGTCACAGGACCTCACTGCAAAAAAAAGATTAAAAAAGGGCACAAACAAACGTTACTGCAAACACATGTGGAAAAAGTAAATTCCATTATTTTGATCACACTGGAAAAAACGAAATATGCCTGATAAAATACAGAGTATACAAAAACACCTGGGTACCACATGGCCGGCAGAACACTTTACTTTGATGGTACAGGAGGATAGTTAGTTTTCGTTTCTAATATATTGAAAAATAAAACAATGCTGAAGAAGTGGTTGTTTGTACATTAGAAGCCCTGCTTCACCGGAATTGTTGGCTTAGTTGTATTGTGGAATTTCAGGTTGTGCTGCATCATGTAAGCAATACGAGTACGATACGTAACTGCGATTGTACACGTGCCTTGAAGCCTGGATATTTAATTACCATAACTACTTGGATCTCGAGATGAGCCGACAATACTCGGTCATAGGTATTGGTCGTATATGCGCAAAAAACACTGTATATGGGTATAAAATAAAGAGTAACCAATACGATATTGTAAGCGCAACTACTACACAAACAAAATGCTTTGAAGGGAGGTCCACCACGGTCATGTGACATGGACATGAGTAAGAGCTGCATTATGTTGAAATGGCTGCTGCTGCTAAATGCATCAATGCAAATATATTGACAACTAGGTTGTTAAAAGAGGCGAAACACTATATTAGACTGATACTGATAGACTGGTATTGTTGTGCAATAAATGTTGATATTCCCAACATTTACAGCTTTCTGTACATACGTTCACAAGCACGGCAATAGTCAAGCCTTTTAGTGAAGAAAATAAGACCCCTTTAACATCAATTCTGAAAAGTTGCAAGAACTAGATTTGTTTTTAAATAGTACATCCGATCGCTAAAGCAAGTAATTCATCTTCACCTCTAACAACACACATTGTTTATTACAAGATGCAGATGCATCGTTCATGACCACAAATGACAAGCAAGAGTTATAGAATTGACCTACTTAAATGTAGAATCAGATTTTTTTTTTTTTTACATACAATAATCGGGCTAGTCCTGAAGGTAGGAAAATGTCAGAATCATGATTACATTTTTTATCTTTCGTCATACGCATGTACTATACATGTGCCGTAAAAGCCTGTTGGCTCGTCAAATATCAAAATCTGCATTTACACACAAATAATAATAATAATAATATACACATCACTTATTAGGCAGTGACAAATTAAAATTTAACCTTATTGTTGATGTAAACACTTAATTTTTTTTGTTTTGTTTTTTAAAATGGCACGTACCAAAAAATGTCACATTCTAGGATGCATAGTTTTATGAAAATATAAACAGTACACAAACACAGAAGTAAGTCGACACACACACACACACACACACACACACACACACACACACACACACACACACACACACACACACACACACACACACACACACACACACACACACACACACACACACACACACACACACACACACACACACACACACACACACACACACACACACACACACACACACACACACACACACACACACACACACACACACACACACACACACACACACACACACACACACACACACACACACACACACACACACACACACCTGTGCAATACAATGCTAAAATTAAAAAGCTGATGATGGGTACTACAGGATACAAGTGTTGAATTAAAAAGCATGTCTCGTCACGACCGGGCGTAAGTGAACAGTGTCATAAAAAGGAGGTCACGACTAAGACAGAGTACCTGAAGGTGTCAGAAAGCCACATAGAAGACTTTAACATTTTCATGATATTGAGGGAATGGGTTTAGAGCCACAAAGAAAAACTAAAAGCAGGTCATTTGACTTTAAACAGCAAGATGAGCTCAACACGTAACAATAGCTGAGGCACACAACACAGCCATGACTGTAAGAAAGCTGGACAATCATGTTCCTATTTATGTGGCTTTCCTGCCGTTTCATGTACTGTGACACCCTCTTATGATAGATGTATAATCGGGTAATACAATATTTACTATTGTACAGCACAATTCTCTCCTTCAGCTGATTAACAGGTAGTAGGATTTTTTGCAGCCATTAAAACATATGGAGCCGAGCCTCGACCACAACACAAAACACTTTCAGGATGCGTCAGGATTTATCGCCTAATATCAGTGTTAGATCTCACTAAAGCTTTTTTGGCTGAAAGGGATAAACAAAACCCTGCAGCAAAGTCCCAGAAGCAGATGGAGAGACTTGTTTCAAGTGAGGAGGCTCTGTTTAAGTCCACGGTTAAAGCTTCTGTCGATCAAATACTTTCTTTCATATCTGTGGTCCACAAAACTTAATTCGACACAAAGAAGCTTTGCTCTCTGGTTTGTCTGACTCACCAAACAGGTTCATGACATGACGTCGGGTGGAGGGAGTGGTAGCGGCAGCAATGGACAGGAATTTACCCAAAAGTTGGCATTGCTGACTTTAACTTTAAGAAATTTAAATGCTGACAAATCCGCTAAGGGTGTAATCTTCATCTGTGTGCATTCTTTTGGTGAAAGTGTAAATAGAAATAACCCGATGTTCAGCTTTCCACGCTTTTAAGAGCAACTATGTTGATCAACTTATCGCTGTAAATCACTGCTTGAGTTTAAAATGAGCAGCTACTAAAGTGCCACATAGGAGTATTGTCATGTCACAGCACTCTTAGTTTTTTTTGTCATTTTGAACAGTGCATGTAAAGGACTCCAGTTTCCTTCTAAGTACCTTCAGACACTCTGACTGGAATCTGACCCATCTTTTTTAGAACACTGTGTTCATGAGCAGGACAAAATGTCATCATTAGAATGGAGATGCCTTACTTGTTAAGGCAGACTGATTAAATTAAATTAAATTAAACTAAACTAAATCAAGTTCAATCTCACCCTGTTTAGACCTATAAATGAAGGGAAGACAGGAGGGATTATAATCAGAGGAGGGACAGAGTTTGTCAAACAAAAACGGGGCTGTTGCTAGTTTAAGTCATCATAGATACTTGAAATGGAAGGTCCTGTAAGTTTGGGCCTCTTTTTTTTGGTCGACAAGCTGATGTTGCTCTGAGAGCTGCTGCCGCTGCTGCAGCCTCCAGTCAGACTGCCTCCTCCTCCTCCTCCTCCTCCTCCTCCTCCTCCTCCACTATTCAAACTGAGAGACGTCCTCTTCTTCTTCTTAGGCTTCCTTGAATCTGAGTGGTTGGTGCCTGTGAGAGGTACAAAAAAAATTAATTGTCAAACTCAGTTTAGATCAGGGGCCACATACAGCGCCATCAAGTGGGCCGGACCAGTAAAATAAACACAAGGAATAAGAAATGTATCCCTTTGGTTTACATTTAATGAAGTAACTTCTCTTGAGGAAAAATATGTTTCAGTTTCAACAATATTATGCCCAAGTTTACCATTTAATCTTGTGCATTATAACTAACAGATGATCTACAAAGTGACAAAACATTTAGTCGCAGGTATCTGGAACTGATTTCACATAATGGTTAGATTCTAATCATAATGAGAAATGTTCACAAATTCATCCTGTGGGCCAGATTGGACCTTCTGGTGGGCCGGTTCTGGCTCGTGGGCCGTACAGTCGACATCCCTGGTCTATACAATTTAAATAAATGATTTTCAATGCACTGCACTGTGTTTCCTTACTGGTTTTAGATGAGGCAGAGTCAGTGGGTGAGATATCCGGAGAGTCTTCCCACTGCAGACGACTCATCATCAGGGTCTGTCCATCTGGAATGTCAAAGCTGTCACTTTCCACCACTGGGTCTGTGTCGGGCAGGGGAGGCCTGTTACGATAAAAACAACAACAACAAAAAAACAGTCACACAAGGTGAGACTGGTGCTGACAAAACTCTGTTTAGACCTGGTAATAACATCCATCCATGCAGACAGTGCCAATTACAATTCTTTAAATGCATTCTAAATGTGACCACATGTGACTGGATCTCGCACTGTACTCAAAAACACACGATCGACATGTCGAGAACAAAAAGAGGTTTTATCGACACACTGCTTAACACAAGATACGGTTTTGGTCATAAGAAAACAGAAATAATGTGTCGATCGGTGTCAATATTGTGATGATAAATGTACAAAATACTGTGAAGCAGGTCAGAGGTCATCAACTGTGGGCAGTGGTCTTTAATGTGTCCTGCAGCCACATCTATCTGTACATGTTCTTGCTGATATATGTTTTTTTTTTATGATTCTGTGGGGTTTTATGATTAAGATTGTGATCCTGAAAATTGATTATTTTGTATAGTATGTACTGTATGACTGTTTGTCTGTAACCTTGTTGTTGTACTACAATACTTTGTTCGTTACTGTGCTGCTGCTGCCTGTCTTAGCCAGGACACACTTTAAAAAGCGATTTTGTTCTTCTGGTTAAAAAAACTATAATAAAATAAAACATGTATCCTCAAACTTTGTTGTTTTGTGACTGGATCTGAGGATGCATTCAGGATGAATGAAATGCATTCAGGCACACACTTCTGCTGTCTGCATGTGACCTGAATAGTCCACTACCAGGTCTAAATGGGACCCTAATCACACTTAAATACAGACACAACTGAAATACAATGGCTTTATGAAATAAAGTGAAGCAAGAGCTAAAGAAAGAGTAACATATGAATATAATGCAGACTTATGCAAACAAGCTTTGTGATCCAAACATCCATGTGGCTTACTACACCTACACAAATCACCCAGGACAAAAAACCCTCAATTTATGATAAAAGGTCACAAAAAAACTCCCTTGAGCAACAGTGTACTTTTCTGTTGCTGAATATACACAACTCAGCCTTTGTACCAGAGTTATTCACAACACTGGCTACCAGCATTGTTCAGCTCCTGCCTCTGGTCATGATCAGGAACACTGAGCTTGTGTCAGCAAGCACCTGCACCATCATGGTCAAAACACTCATTCAAACATGGCTTTTGTTAGGGGACACTTTTGGGTGAGGGGAGGGTGACGAAGGAAGGGGACAGGGGGCACACTCACGCGGACGGCCCCAGGAGGAACACCCTGACGGCCCTCCTCTGTTCGTCCGTGTGCTGGGGACACCGCTGAGACCTGGTGGGACACAAGGTGGCATTATACATCCCCGATTGTCGCCGTCCACGTCCCTCACACAATTACATGAACCACCCTGCTTCTCACTACAGCCACAGGGAGCGGTGGAGGGATGGAGGTGGAACGGGCTGCTGCGGACTCAGTCAGTGACCAATCACAAGAGGAGGAGTAACAGTGAGATTGATTAAAAGGGTGATGATGATATGTTAGTATTTGGTCACTGACAGAGTCGTCCATGGTCTGATTACAAATGTATCTCTGCGTAATACTTCTGCAGAGAAAGCAAATCAATCACAGGTATAATGAGTTGCCACTTGTGTACCATTGAGTTAGTCTCAACATATAAGATAGATGAAACTGATCATGTTTCCAGCGTTTACATGCAAACATGAACTTCAGTTTCAGAGAGCATTTTTTAAGTGGTTTAGTGCTGAACACTCTCAAGACAAAGTTTCACAGAAGGGAAAAACTAAAAAGGGGCATTAAAACACTAACCTCAAAGTACAGATGACATAATGAAAGGTGTTACAGTACCTGAGTCTATCATCCCGTATTAACCGAGATCTTAGCTAGACAAAAGTTTTCCCAGTGTGAAAAGATTTTTTTTGTCCATGTGTCAGTAGATTATACAGTAATTACCTGGTACACATCTTCTTGGTGTGTTCAGAGATCACCCCACATTGCTGTGGAAACAAACAAGTATTGAAAAAAGAAAATTCTTTATTATCAAATACAATAGAATGGGAGGAATAACATTTTTAGAGAAACACACAATGCTTTCATGGGTTAATGAAAGTTCCTTACCGTCGTTAGAAGGGATCTGACTTCATCAGGACCTAACGATTCATAACTGATGCCGGTGCTGTAGTTATACTGGAAACAACAAAGAGGCACCATAATCACAACTGTGCAGTTTGTTTACAAAACAAGACAGGAGAGACAAGAACTAAGCAATATGACCAAAGAAGGGAAGTGTTACCTTGTAGGGCTCTGTACTGATGCTGCTCCCAAGTTCACCTTGGACAAAAAATATCGGTTAGCTTTTTTGTTCATTTAAACAATATCATATCACACAAGTTATTCTGCTGTGTGTTGTGACCATATTCAGAAAATAAATACATGACTCACTCACCATTTTTGTGTTTTAGAGATTTGGATCTTCTTGGGGAATTTTGATTCTGCATAAGACAAAAGACTTGTATTAAAGTAAACAAAATAAGTATTTACCTTAATACCAATTAGAAAAAAAAGAAAACATACCTTATCTGACTTTCTCTTCTTGGCTGTAAAAGGGAAATAACAAGTTTAATAATTATAATGTGAGATCAACCATCTTAATTCTCTATACACATAGTAGATTGAAGAGAAATTATTTTCAGATGCTGACCTTTCTTTTCTGCCCCATACGACCAGTCATTATCATTGAGATCATCGTTGTCTTCCTGATCACTCTCTGATTTGCTCATGTTATTATTGCTGGCTAGCCTGTTAAAAATAACACCATCAGATCATCACACACATTTAGTTTGCGTCAACACAACTACAAGTATTTCCCTGACTGACCTGCGGTTGGCGATCCGACTGCTGTTGCGTCCCATGCCGAGGCATTTCTCCAGGTGCGGTGCGAAGCGAGACGCCGCTATCAGTCTTTTGCAGTTCGGACACTCGCACTCTTTATTTTTCCACTGATTGTACACCTGCCCGAATATGTCCACTCCCGGTTGATCCACAATTTCTACAAGAGCAGTGAAGGGAAAATGTGAGCAAACACCGCAAAGACAAACGAGCAGCTGAACAGACAAGGACAAACTTAAAGGTTATAAAATGTATGTATATGATATATTCAATGCCACTAGATGTTGCACTTGCCCCAGAACTTCCCCCAGTCTGAGTCTCACTTATAGGTAAGTGATTCTGACAGTGTCTGAGCTTTTGAGTGAGAGGCTTTGGTCTGCAGAGCTCCAAGAGAATAGCCATGTCATGCTGTATTAAGACCGTAAACTGTATAAAAATAAAATATATCCACTCTGTTTCAAGTTTAGTAGTGTGGTGTTAGGCATGTGACAGGTGTGTTTACAGTAACTGTGTGCTGTGAAAGACGCCACAGGAAAAGGAGTTAAAAATAGCATCTCAGTCCAGGTGTCATGATTACATCACCACCGTTTGGAGCAATTATGCATTGAGGGTAAACAGTTTCATTGAAGTGGACCCACATGTGGCGACATGCACACACACACATCACAACTCCAACACAAAGGCAGTGTGATTTCACTCTCTACTCAGGATTCGCTGCGTCTTTAGTTCTAAAGTGAAATGTAATACAGAGGACAAGGCAGGACACCAACCAAACTCTTTCATGCTCTCTTGATCCGTTTCATCCAAGAAGAAATAGCCCTGTTTCACGGCACGGTGTACTTCAAAACACAGGCCCAAACAGGCATCTTCCACCAGTTCAGAGTAGATGTCATGGACCAAGGCCTATAACATGAAATAAATCATTTAACACAAATATAATATTACAGAGAAAGAGAAAATTAGAAAAAAAATATCATTCAACATATTATTATATTATGTCTGACTGTATTTAAATCTCTTCAATTTTGGCATCTATAATGTTCCGGAACAGTGAGTCTTTTCTCCCACCTCTGTAGTACAATATGTTTGAGAGACAAGTCATTGGATTCAGGCCCTATTTACACGAAGGGAAAACTCAGATATTTCCACACGGTTTGGCCTCTCATTTACAGTTTTTTACCTCAGAAAATTATAATATAAAACCAATAAAATTATTATTATTATTATATTTCCAAAAACTCCTGCCAAAGTGGAGATTTCGGAAAACGCCAGTTATGTGTTATCGTGCCAACTGGGAGAAACCGGGTTTTAGGTTCTCAAGCGTCACTCGTGTTATTCATAGTTGTTGATTCTGATTGGCTTGCATGGCTTTATCCTCCCTACACTGCTGCCCATAAGTTTGGCGGCACTCGACAGTGTATTTATGCGGTTTGATCAAATGACAACTAATTTAGTATCCATCAATGTCTGACCTCCAGCTTGGTGTTGTCTGGGCCTGACAGGGGCATATCCTCCATTTTCATTTGAAAATCTGTTTGGGAAATCTTGCTGGCAAGGTAATAAGATGACGACCTGTGAAGTGGGAACAAAGACACAAATTTCGGTCAGTGTTTTTAAACGTACACAATTTTAACAGATTGAATGCTGATAAATCCAGTCCATCAACAAGCATTCAAGTGATAAGTTTATACTACTGAATACTTACTTTTAAAATAGCTATCAATGGTTGTAGGTTTGTCCTCGTACTGATGAACAGAGGAAAACATGAGTCAGATATTTGAAGTCGATATTCTCTAATAATCCTGGTATTTCATTCATATACCTACATATATCTGCAGTGTATGTACTTCTTATATTTCTATATTTAGTTATTTTAAATAATATATTTTTTCAATTTATATTGCAGACATTTCCCAGTTTGAGATCAAATACACCCATACATCTAAATTCCCTGGACAAGTGAGAGCCAGGACTAATAATGTCCAGCCAAAGGTAAACAGTTGACTATCACAAAAAAAATCGCTAGCAGAATCATCATAACCCACCTGAAAAGGAGAAATAATAATAATTAGGACTAAAACAATAGCCCGATTAATTGATAACTATATTCATTTTCAACTGTATTGATAATCCATTAATTGGTTAATTAATCTTTGCGAGAACTCAGCGTCTTTAAATGAGAGTATTATGTGGATTCTTTGTTCCATTATATTACAAAGAAATCACTAAAAAGGAATAATTATGGTTTGTGGACAAAACAAGACATTTGAGAACCTCATTATTTCCAGGTTTCAGGTTTCATTTCCATGTTCAACGACATGTTATGGACCAAACAATGAATCAAGTGAAAAACAATCAACATCGATTAATAAAATAATCGTGAGTTGCACTACTAACAATATACTACAAAATATCTGTCAAAAATTATAGAAATAAACCCCCAACACTTATTAAAATTCGTTATTAACACGGCAAACAACAAACAATTACAGGCATGGAACAAAAAGCTCTGAGCGACATAAATAAATGCAGCTAACGTTGTCGTGAATTTGTTAGCAAACTCTCTCGTTACTTTTCGGCTTTTACATTTGTTAGCGAAGCTAACCACACTATTCTGCCGCTAAAGGAGACGCATTTTGTGCCTAAAACATCCTTGTGCCGTGTCGTCAACACACTGGTGTTTTTGTTGTTGAATTATCCCCCTAATAAACAACAGTTTCCTCTTACCCAGTCATAGCGAAAACTCAGCCAGAACCCGGCAGTTTCCGTGCGGAAGGCAACATCACCGCAGTCCGTTCACGGTAAACACGTTAGCACGACGACGGTTCTTCGGACACAGCCATCATTACATCACCGCTGAAACATCAAATCCTCTCGATTCAAATTGACCACAGTCGCAGGTGTCGGTTTAGTTGACGCCAGAAAGCAGTTTGACGAGGAGGCCGACGGAAACAGCAGAGGAAAACACACAAAATAAAACAACAAACATCCGGTTCCAGCTTTCAAAATAAAATACTGATTAAAAACAAAAACCCTGCTTCTGTTTTGCTTTTTCTTTCTTCTTATGTTATGTGTAAGTTTTCACATCTTGAACTGACATGTGAATACTAACATGTGCTGCATTAAAAGATTTAGAATTTTAGATTATGATATTAATTTTGCACTTTAAAATAAACAAAAATTACATGTTATGTTTATTATACCTCTTATAAATTGGTTTATTCCACAACAAACCTATTAACAATTCAAATAGCCTTATTTTTATTTCGGCTTCCCATTCAGGGGTTGCCACACCAAATTATATCATAACTTTTATTGACATACTCTTCGTTTTATACTTAATTTTAAAGGTACCATGTGTAAGAATGTGGCCAAAAATGGTTACTACATTCAACACATGCCAAAACATGATTCCAAAAAATAAACATGATTTGCAATATTTTGGCTGTACTGATAAAAGTTAACATACAGCTCTCACAGTTGTATATTACTACTGTATCAGATTGAGACTGCATGAGACATCACTCTATCCTTGTTCCATCTATATTTAGCCAAAATTTTCCAATAAAAGCAGTGGTTGCTAGGCAATTTGTATGCTGCAGGATGAAGCTAAGGCCTTGCTGGTACTTTATTGTGGAGGCACATATGCATGTATGCTCCTTGGTAGGCCAAGAGGTTTACCTGTCACATCACATCAGCTCTCAATAAAAAATCACTATGGAGCAGCAGTAGCAGCCGCAAAAGGATGACTAGTTATGCTCCCTTTTGGTCAATGGTAATACACACACCATTAACCATTTAATCACCTGCAATAGCAGTCTACTGCTGTGGACGCACTGGCCAGATACCTTTGGCCATTTCAGTAGAGACACACAATTCAGTCTGTTTGTTTAAACAATACACCCTTCAAATTGTTAAAGATTTTTTTATTTGCCCAAATACTTGAACTACAAGGACATAAGAGCACCCTCAGCTATAGAAAACATCAAATTTTGTCAAATGATCAGCAGTACAAACTTGTAAAGCTTTGCTGTCTTAGATATCTCTATAAACCAACGAAAGGGAGAGAAGAAACAACAAGTGAATGGAACCAAAAATTCTCCCCACAAGTGAAATCACAGATGAGGGTTTGCCAAATTGAAGTACTAAACAATAAGCACTCAATACAAAAACAGTATTTACAAAAAATTACACGTTTTTTTTAAACCCCAATTTCACTGGCAACGTGGTTCCCCCAAACCCCTTTAACCAAATTCAATCAATCCATTTACCTACCCAAATTATTTAAATAGTCCACGCTGGTTTTATTTCAGTTTGAGATGAGATTGCTTAATATCAGTTCATCACTAACAGATTATTAATAGTTGCCATGGATTCATTTGTCGGCAGACTTAAAATGACAGCAATGGAAGTCTATTCATTTGTCGATTCTCGAACAAATGACTCGACAGCGCAGAGACGAATTACTCAACAACTTTGGAGAGAGAAAAAAATTTAACAATATCTACATTCATGATGTTGTACAACGTCCCCACACAGGCAGAAACCTGCACGCTGCAGTCATATTATGGTATATGCAACAAAAACAGCGAAAAAAAAGCAAACATTAAAGCAAAACAAGAAAAAACACCCCTATATATACATAGTTCTGTGCATGCATGCACGCAAACTTACAGAGGGGCAGATTTACAATAAGTGCACACTCTTTTTGGATAAGCAACAAACTAATAAACCCAGGAAGATTGAAGTCAAAACCATTGAAATTTAGAATAAAAAAAACAGATGAAAACCATACAGTCCACAAATGATACCAAGTGGATCAGAACACAACTGCTCACAAATAAACAAACCTATTAACAATTAAAATAATCCTTGAATGAAATGTAAATCGATGTTTCCAAGAGGAGACATACGCCAACTGTGACACTCTATAAAAACAAGACAGCTCAGTCGGATTGAGTGGAGAACAAAGTGATTAAACTGTCGATCTAAAAACAGTTTTTCACACTCACACCAGACTAAACTGAATCAACCGGGATTGTTTTCATACTGATGAATATTTGCACTACAAGACATTTTGAAAGGGGAAAAAATAGATCCAGGACCTGCAGTGCCTGTATACAATATTCAACCACCAAGGAGCCTTCTGAATCTTAAACACTGAAGCGCAGCAAGGATAGAAAAGGCTTTTTGACGTGAACACTTAAAACTACTTGACCAATATCAGGCAAATGTTTTACAACACAAAGACTAAATAAAATATAGCCAATAAAACCAAGTCGAAACAGTGAAACAAGATAAAGTGAAACATGTTTACTTAAAAAAAATACATTTAAGAGAAGAATGCAGGGACAGAAGAGCCTGCAAATGACAGGAAGTCAGACCAATTACTTGACTGCTAAACCAAACCTAAATCAAGAAGACAATGCAAGGGGATTGAACATTTTATAGGCACTGCATCTTTCAAATGAGAACACAGGTGAGGAATAAAGTTCTGAAACTTTCCAGCAACAAAAAAAAGGACATTCATAATGGCTTAATTTTTTTCCTGAAAAAATACCACCTCTTTAAGAACCAAATGATAAAACCTACAACACAAATTGAGATACAAAGCAACAATGTTCTGGAAAAATAAAATAAAATTAAAAAGGAAACATTCTCAAGAGTGCAATTTTTCAGTGCCCTGCAAACCCCTCCCTCCATAAAGTGATCCCCCATTCTTAATATTCTTTGGCTCCACAAAGCCAGTTCACATCTCATGCCAAACTATTAATCCAAATAAGAGAAGAAAAAACTGGAGGGTCGTTTTCACCCCCCCCGACATTAAAACTCTAAAGTTAAACCAATGACCTTTTAGGTCAAGATTGAAACCTGTGGCAGAAATGTTCATGACATCACCAAACCAGTGGGATGCTGTTTTTGGCATTATGTCAGCAGCCCATCACAACAGGGAGGGAATGAAACAGACTTTGGACATAAAGGCAAAGTCTCTCTGTGAGTACAGACCACCAACATGGCAATATAAAGCGGATGAGTGTGAAATGGATGAGGCAATGCAGGGGCTCCCTCTGGTGGTGGGAGGAGAGCAGGGTTGGCACAGTGGCAGAGCTCCCTGGACTCTTGGCTCAGCTCAGCGCTGCTCAGTTCGTCTCTGGGTGATGTCGGCTTCTTATCAGTCTGAATCATCAGAGTCTGACGAGCCCCCTGAATTTGACTCGCTGCTGCTGTCTTCAGACTTGTTCTCCTTGTCCTCTGCCTCATCGTCGTCCTCGTCGTCGTCATCCTCATCCTTCTTCAAAAAGAAAACAAAAAGATAAAAAATTATATTCAGAACAAACAACATTACGTTATTTCTCCCACAGTTAGCCAATATAAAAATGTCACTTACATCGTCATCATCTTCCTCGCTGGATGAATCTGCTTCAGAGGAGGCCTTTTCTTGCTCTTCGTTGTCATCGTCATCTTCCTCCTCCTCCTCCGTGTCCTGTCGGAGAGACATTCATCAGGTCCGGCTCACATGAAATTTAATTTTGAAGTATAATGACTGCAAACGGAAGAATCAGAGTTGGCACGTACCGATTTTTTGAACTTTGCCTTCGGACCTCCTGGTTTTGCGGTCGATCTTCTTTTCTGAAATGTGAAAAGGGATGAACGTTGTTTTTATTATGTCAAAGAAATATCACAGCGGCACTCTGACGACAACAGAAATAAATGACTCACTTGTGAATGATATTCTTTGTAAGTGTTTCTCTCTTGTGAAGATAAGCTCTGTAGAAAGATGGAAGCGTATGTTTAAAAATAAATACTTTAAAGATATTTTAAGGCTTCCCCCAACCCAAAAGGAACAACCAATCCTTACAGCGAGCCACTGTTCCAGTATGACTTTATACTGCCTCTGTTTTTCCTCAGCAATCTTCTTGTAGCGGTCTTTATCCTTCAGCTGCAATCTCTGCCAGCGGCTGCCTATCTCCGTCATGCGCTCCTTCATAGGGAGATGATTCAGCTCTCCGTTGGACAACATCTCCTGAGAGAACTTCTGATATCCATTTCTAGAGTCAAAATGGAGACAAAAAGTGTAAATATTACAGTGGCAGTAGCTTACAAACAGCAGGCTGTGTGGATGAGTCGAGTGAGACAAACGTACGACGGGGGCTTCTTGGGTTCACCCTCAAACTTCATTTTCTTCCCTGAGGCAATGGCGGCAGCAGCAGGTGAGCGCATCTCGCAAAGCTCTCTCTGTGAAAGACAGAACAGACAGTCAGTGGTACTGAATATAAAACGCTCTAAAACATCCTGCTGAAAGGGGACGGTGATACCTCATATCTTTTCTGATCCTCTGCTGCCTTTTTGATCCACATTATCTTCTCTTTTTTCTCCATCGTGCTCCACGTCGCTTCCATTGCCTTCTGTGCCTTTGGACGGTCACTCTACAAAACAAGATGACATTACATGAGCCGATGTGTGATGATAAAATTGTATAATACACGCAGTCGCTCAGAGTACTGTTCAATAAATAAACATGAACAAAAGGAAAGGAAAGAAAATATACACTGAATGGATTCATTTGCCAGTTTAATTTCATGTTTACCTTAAATCTGGCCAGGTAATCTCCAATGACACTCTGTTGCCAGATGTCCTGAGCAGTCTTGGGTGGGTCAGGCAAACGACTACGATCTTCCTTCTCTTTTTTCTCAGACTCTGCCTTTAGAACTGTTTCCAGGCGTTTATATTTCTCCTGAACAAGTAAGACCAAAAAGTAATTTTAATAAAAAAATCAACAAAAAAAATCACAATTCATAGATTGACATTTCTTCTGCAGTTTAATCCATTGACTGGTTACCTTCTTCTTATCTGGCAGTTCATTCCACATGCGTGCCAGCAGCCTTGTGAGCTCACTGTCAGAGAGGTCTGGACGCTCCTGCTGCAGCTTAGGGCGCTTTTCCTCAGAAAAGATGAACATAGCTGAGATGGGCCTTTTAGGTTTTTCTGGTGAAGCCTAGATTTTAAAGCAAAGAAAAAAAATTACACAAATGACCAGAGAAAAAAACCCCTGAAAGTTGTGACCGTGTTAATGGACTGTATGTGTGGATGTAGGTGTATCCTCAGTCTTGCCTTTGCTCGAGCGTTTCTCTTCTTGGCGGCAGGACTGCCGGCTGCACCGCCCCTTCTCATACCCATCTTGTCCTCGCCCAAGACCCGCTGCTGTTCCTCCACTGACAAACTCTACAGATGACCACAAAGAAGAAGAAAAATAAACACCAAAAACTCAAATAGTAAAGCATGAAAATGAAAACGATAAGGGATGTGATGTAAAAACTCAGAGCACAGCAAAAAGTTAAAATACTTACACTGAGGAATCTATTCATCTCAATTTCATATTCTTTCTTCCTCTGAAAAAGAAAGAAACCCCACATTAAAACAAAGCCTAACGCCTTCTTCTGTACAAGATGTGAGTAGAATCTGAACTCACTTGTTCACAGCGCTTCTGATAGGCGTCCTTCTCATTCTGTTTGAGCAGCTTCCACCGCTGGCTACACATCACCATGCGCTCAGTGCTGAGTACGTCCTTCATACTCGACATCATCTCGGCGCAGAACATCGAGTAACCATTTCTGAAAGCAAACACAAATTAAGTTTCTACACAAACCGGTCAACGGGCAGTGGCCTACGAACACAGGGTCGTCCTGCACTCACGGTGGTGGTTTGTCGGGGCGGCCGTCAGATTTGTCCTTCAGGTGCCTTTCAGCCTTTGTCAGGGTGGACTTCACAATATCCTCTTGGGTCATGTTTAACTCTGGGTGCTGCTGGATGTAGCCCCGCATCGTTTCCTAAAAAATTGAGGAGGACACAAACAAATACAATAGGTAAAAATCCTTTTACAGAATTTGCATGTTGTCATTACAATACTCCCATGAGTCTCACCTCGTATTGTTTATGCTGCTCCAGAGACTTTGCGATCCACTTGAGTCTTTTTTTGTCAGACAGCTGTGTCCACTGTTTGCCAAGACTGTCCTTAATATCTTTGGTGGTCGCCTGGTGTCACAAAAAACATGAGTAAAACAACAACAACAACACATTACAGTTTAAGAGGCTGCATTGTTTATGCTGTAGATGCCTGCACTTACATCTGGGTGTGTTTTGAGGAAAGCCTTTTTTTCATGGTTGTACCACAGCTGTTGGGGTGTCTTGGCCCTCTCTGGGACATTTGAAGCCTTCTTAGTCATGCTCTCCATAAGGTCTGGATGGTCTGTCCTGCATTCAAACATCATGAAGCAGCATTTAGTCAAAATGATCATCCTAAAATAGGCCGGAAGCCATATTCCGTAAGTAAAGAAAACATTACCTGAACTTCATCATGCTTTGCACAAATGACTCTTTGTCTCTTACAAAGTCGTCAACATACTTTTTCTGTGGAAAGTAAAGTTCTGTTAGAGCGCGTTATAAACTACACCACAGTCAAACTTAGTATATGTGGCTTTGACCTACCTTCTTTTTGTCAGGCAACTCTCGATACTTCTTGGAGAGGATTTTAGTAAGGTCTAGGTTGCTCATCTCAGGGTGCAACTTTGCGTACTTGGCCCTCTTTTCCATGAAGAAGCGGAAGTATGGAGTCAAAGGCTTCTTGGGGAAATCCGGATGTTTCTGTACATCACAGGTGAAAAATGTGAATTTCATTCATTAACTACTAGATTTTTAAGAGCTAGGTAAAGTGTTATGATTTTACTGACCTTGATTTTCTTGCCCTTGTAAGGATTCTTTATGTAGTCTTGAGCATCAAAGATCAGTTCTGTCAGAGTCCTGAATTTACGAATCTGTTGTTTGAAACGGAAAAAGTTAACAAATATGAACTGAAACAGATTTTCGGACAGTTCGCAGACAATATATCTCACTCTCATGGCTCACCTCCTTAGAGACCTCCACCCATTTCTGCTTACACATCTCAGCTGTGTAGGAATTGAACGCCACCTTCTGCCAGTCGAGGTGGGTCTCTGATGTTTTGTATTTAGTCATGTCTTTCTGGGGCAGGGCCACTTTCATGCACTCCAGCAGTCTTAAAAGGTCCTCCTGTTGCCAAACTGCTGTAATGTACAAAATAACACAAATTACACACCGGCAGTTGAAAAGTTAACATGTCTTTCATAAAGCTGCACTTCTGACTGTAACCGATTACACCGATAATTCAATTTCTCTTAGGTGTTTAGTCCAGGGCTGAATGGTTTGTATTTTTTTTGACAGAAATTGCTATTGTGATATGATTCACAACATGAGAGCGAATGGTATTTTTTACACAGATCTGTGAGAAATAAAGGTGTTTTCAGCAGGAAATGAGGTGTTTAGACCAAGACATTATTTAATCTAAAATGGTCATTATTCACACATTTTGATAAATTGCACCTCCTGCGATTAGAGAATTCAGCCCGTTTAGTCTATGCAATAGTAGAATTGACCATTAGGTGTTATCACATCATAAAACATTAAAAGCTTTTCTTTTATAAATTAAATTTTTATTCATCTTTTCAGCTCTTTGTGTACTATTTTCCTACACAAGATACATCACAATTTGGGATGTATCGGGGATTTGGGAATGAGATTGTTGTTTGGTGTTTCAACAGTTGGCATCCACAATGCTTCTTCTTCTCTTCCATTTATTTTCATTTCTGTGGTTCTTAATGTAATCTACCAATAATAATTTTGAATGTGGTTTTGCTCCAAATACAGTAAGTAACATCACTGCTAATTGGCAGGTGAATATGAGGAAATAGTTGTCCTCCAATGCAAGTACCTTGGTTTTGAGTGGATGCCTCCATTTCTCCATTCATTTGTGGTTGTACGGTCTTTTATCTACAAAAACAACAAAAAGTAGTTATAAAACATGTTACCATACAGTAATAGGAACTTAAAAGCAAATATTAATAACATGAGCCACAATTTGCATACACACCGGGAATATGCGTTTCTTTCTTTTCTTTTTTTTAAATGTAGATATTTTTTTTTATTTTTTTCTCCGTTTAAAATATCGTATACTTTCATTTCTCTAGTTCTGTGTCATGAGTACGATGATAAAGTACAAAGGTGGTGCTTTCAAGTGTTGGATTTTTAAATTTGCCTCGAGATAAAGGTTTATGATCATTACACCGCCCCTTAAACGTTTACGCTACATGGTGAGACATAGGCTATTTGCTTGTGACGGCTTCAAATCTCAAATAACACTGCGGAGGGCTTCAACTAGCACAACTAGCCTCGACAACAGCAGTCTCCGTCGCGCAAATGTTGCCAGTTGGAATTTAGCGCATTAGCGATGTCCCTTTTTTCCCTCCCCACATTAAAAGTATCGTGGACGCACAGGAGCGACCATTTTCTCGTCTGGTCCGCTCGGTAATGGAGGATTTTCTGTCGCAGCGCGGAGCTTGGGGAGGATCCACGGAAGGAGGAAGAGCGAATGGACGTGGACGGACAAGCAGCTGTAGGCAACCAGCTGACCAAGGACGGGGGATATGCTTTCGGTCTCCGACGAAGGGGGAATGGTGGCTTGGAAGCACTGCAGCCAAATGCGCCACACGGCAGCAACGCCTCATCACCGCTGGACGTGGATGTAGCTCCGCCACGCAAACCTGTAATCTTCTCCGCAGGTTTTCACCCACATGGGAGCGGTATAAATCAATATGATATCCGCAAATACGTGTTTTTATTGTGTTTACAGGCGGTTTTAACACAGGTTTTCACAGTTTAATGCCGGAATATGAGCGCAAGACATAGTGCATTCTTCAGCGAGGCGTAGCCGATTCGTGCTCCAATGATGGCGGCTGCTCGTTGTTCGTCGTGTCCTTGATGGGGGCCCAGCTCACTATGGTGTCCACGGTGTGACCTAGCGTCATTAAAACCAACGAGGCCACCATTTTAAATCACCCTAGAACTGACACAACGCTCACCCGGGGCTTTTAAAACATAAAAATGATAGGTTTGGCAATAATTGCAACATATAAATCTGTTAAGTGTGGTATTACACAACCAAGGACAGCTTGGTTGTGTTGTGGCAAGACAAATTTTAGTTTTAACTTGGTATTTCTACTGTCTATTCATATTCATATCTGTTATAAAAATGTATTTCACAGAAATACATGCATGCATTTCATAGACATTTTAAACTTATTTGCCTTCAACAACAACCCTCGCTTCAAAATACAGCACAAAAGATAAAACGCATTAAAACGACTGGAAGTGTAAATATAGCATTAAAACACGGTTAAGTACAGTCATAGTATAGTGTTTAATCTTTTAAATAATATAAATAAGTGAAAGAAATATCTAAAATGGCAGATATCATTCATGGTGGTGGGCTGTAAGAAGCACTTGCGGAGGCACATGAAGAAAGAAGAAAAATGGAAAATATTTTTAGCCACTAAACGATAGCGCCTCGACGACAACATTGGAATACCATATCTGTTATAACTGTAGCTTACAATAGTACACATTTTCTTTAATATTGCGCGGTTAAAAGTGTACCGAAACAGATGGTTACAGCTCATAGGAAACACGATTACAGCCGAGGCTGAAGCAGCTTCGCTGGCGCGACAAACAAGCCCCAGGTCCGCCATGCTTCAGCTCTCTCTGTGTGCTCGACAACGAAAAACCTACCGTGACAAGGTCCAATGGCGCACTGCAAACTCTGGAAACCCAGCCTGAACCTTAAAGCCCTGGGCGTTGCGGACTCCCTTTCTCTCGGTGCAAAAAAACAAGCACATAAGCGAGGACAGGAAGGCGGGTTCTCCGCGCTGGGTCGTCGGTGAAGCTGTACTCGCGGAGAGAGAGAGGGGGAGAGAGAGGGCGAGTCTCTGCGCGGTGAGATATTAAACCGAGATCCCTGATGGCTGACCGAGAGAGGCGGCTGGCTGTACCGCCAACAGCCGCATGGAGGTCTCGGCGCGGAAACCCAACGGTAATTCCACCACGCAAATAATCCGGTCACAGCACGAATACTCGAGTTTCGATGGAAGCAGTGAGCTCAGCGCGTAACCTGGGTTGCAGTTTCATGAAAAATAATCACATTTAACCTCCGGGTATTACGTCCACACTCATCCCGCTGTCGAGGACGATACTCGGGGTATGGCCGACCTCGTCTGTTCGCTGCCACAGCGGTCGGTTTATTTCGCTACCAGAACAAGTCTACCAACCGTGGTGCTTTGTACTACAACAACACATTTATTATCCGCGTTTTGACTTTTTATTAATTTTTGCCTTTTTATCGTGTTTACCGCGCTGTTTTAACAAACCGAGCGGCTGTTGTGCTGGCTTACCTGTCTCTCGGCGTGAGCCTTCGGCGTCGCTGTGGAGGAGGAAGGGGAGGGTTGAACGATAGCCAGCACTGCGCCGTCGGTCCTGGGCTCCAGTCCCCGCAGAGATGGTCCTTCCCCCCGCCTCCATCTCTCTCTCGCCGTCTCCCTCCATTCAGCGCGCATCGGCTCCTCTCCATCCAACCATTTCGCCACACGGAGACATCCACATTTCCTCCCCCTGCTCTGTGTGAACGCAACCGCGCCGCTGCCATTATTTTTTTCATTCGCGGAGACCGAGCTTCTCGCCTCAGCTGCTGCCCAAGTTTCTAATGTCTTATTGGGAAGCGGAAAAGTTTAATATGGAAGCCAAATATATGCCAATTAATGCGTGTTAACATGATACGACTGACTAATCATATACTCATAAACAAAATATAAATAATATAAAGGCAATTTAGTGTACAATTAGAAAAAAAAACAAAAAACCATAAAAATAATCAGTGTCACATTTGACAGACGGCTGGCTAACCGGCTACTTGTGTGTCTTTTCACATTTTTTTTACCAACTAATATACTTTGGGACTGTTATGACAGCATCTTTTTAGCCCAACATGTTTTTTTCTCCTCCCCCCCCTTTTTTTTTTTTTTACTTTGTAACGCCACTGTGTTTGTGGGAGGAACCCCCGGCCGTCCAATCCAGTCAGTCCAATTCAGGGAAGACAAATGACTCTGAAGCACTGGGCCTTGTTAAACCGTGCTGCGTTCACAGACTGTGGGAACACTGAATTGACACTGAACCATTTTGATTTATAGTAATGCTGTAAAATGAACACACAGGTGAGACACCCCAACACTTAATCTTGATTAAATGAGCTACCCTTTTCTGTTACTTGAGTAGGTTTCTTTTTTTGCCACTTGTACTGAAGTAAAATTTCAATAAACTAATACAACTTTAACAGAAAATGTGAGTACTTTTTCCACCTCACATTGCAGTAAACAGTGCATCAGCCTCTTCTGTTGCTGACATGTTCTTGTGTAACATTCTCCACCTTGATTTGATGGGGCAATTGTTTGCAGAGTGAAATGATTCATATCCATTTTCTTGGTCCTGCGATAGGAAGGTGCACCATAAACATGGGTACACCTATAAGAATAAGAACTTTTTTTTATTGTAGTTGGTACAATGAAAATTTGTTCAGCAGCTCAGAGAGACTAGCAGCAACATACAATACAAATTAAAGGATAAAAGGAGTCAAATACAGTATTATAATACAATACAACACTACAAAAATAGAATAATAATGCAGGATTACCCTGTCTAAGCAACCCATACAGATGGATTGGTTATATCTGATTTGATCGCCTGCGATTAACATAACGGACAGTCTGCAATTTGCCTGCAGTCTGAATATAACCATAGGCATTATTGGTCACAATATGAATGAAAGTTAATATGAAACAATTAACTATATTAACAAAGTAAACTGGATTAAATGAAACATTTAATTAATTCTGAGCTGATTATGCCATCTGCAATGGGATTCTAACAAATGCAGATTTGGTCCACTATAAAATGCGTCATGTCAGTGCCTGAGAAGAAGAGTTGTTCATGATGTTTTTTCAAAGAGGTATAGTACGGTGAGAGTTTCAGTTCACCTGATTACATTGAAGGCAGCGTGTGACAGGTACCATGGTCCAATTGCACAACCTCTTGTAGCAATTGGACAGAATACAAAATGAAAAACAAATACTTTTTACATTTCTTTTATTTTAATAAATTGTAAATCCAAAGGATGTACAGTGTGTCAATGACACACACTCACACGTATAATGGGTAACACAAAAGGTTTAAGACACTTAAACAAATCATTAGCTCAACACTTGGCTCAGACTATTATTTAACACTCATTCCTGCAGATCCCATTAAATGTAAGCAATCTAAATCAATCTTAAGTGCATTACACATACTTCTTTTCACATTCTAAACAGGTCACCTGAACTGGAAAGATCAAATAATTCAGTAAATCCTACACAATATAAGAGTCAATGCAAACTTGAATAACACTGCTTGAAGCATGTTTGAGAATAATCTGTACTGCATGGAGCAAAGGCAGGAGCCACGGTCCCACAAATGCACGTAATAGCTTAACTTAAATAGTAAACATAAGGTATGGTGAAATTGTATTTTATAAACACGAGTAGGTCTAGATGGGCAAGCACTGGTTATCACATCAAAGCTAATGTAAACTGCTGATAGGCATGTAAAGGAAGAAAAAAAAATGTCATAAAGGAATTACCTCATGTCCTCAAAGGAAAATATCTCTAATTTCCAAAAGTTCCTCCCCTGAATCAAACACACTGAATTCCACATGAAAGGATGAAATATTAAACTGAAACGTAGACAATGTTGGAAAAGTAGTTTCATACTGTACGTCATGTAAATATGGACCAATTGTTAGTTTTCTATTGTAGCTGAATGTCGGAATTCTAGAGATGAGAGGTAATTTCCTCCAAAGATCAATAATAATAACAGAACAGTTTGAAACTGCAAAAAGTTGTGTATACATATTTTCCGAGACACCTGATATTCAGGTTTACTTGTTATAATAAACTGACTTCATGTAAAAGTCTGTGAATTCAATATTGATTGCATGCTGCTGATGTTTATGGCAGTGGGGACTCATTGTAAACATCCTCCCCTGGTTCTTCATCTAATGCCACTTTGGCATCATCTGCATCCAGCTGCAACATAAACACATCCAGTTATAAAACAAAGTTATTTGATTATCAAATGAAATGGCGATGTGTGCCTGAGGTTATGAGAGAGGTGCTTACACATTTCATCTCCATGACAGAGAAGAGCCTTCCGGTCATGAGCATGCGCAGAGGGACGGTTAGAATGAGAACAAAAGGCAGAGCCAGGGAGAAGGCACTCATCTTCACCACCCACAGGACAGCCAGGCACACGAGCTGGATCAGAGTGAAGAGATGCATCCGCATTGTCGCAACCTGCACATACGAGACAGAGGAGGGTGTTGGCGGAGGAGAAAATTGTTTATTTTACATGAAAATGATCAGATTGGGAAATATATAGTTGTACAAGGGAAATTAAATCTGAAAAGTAAAGATATCATAGGCAAATTGCAGTTACGTCTAATTTTTTGGACCACAAGCAGGCACAAAATGACCACAAAGATAGTCAGAGTAAGTATTATTACACTGCCATTAGATGCAAAACAACAACAACGAGAAGCAGAACTGCCATAAAGATGAAAACGTGACATTAAATGATGCACAATGGCGACAAAGATTGGTAGTAAAGTCACAGAAACCTGAATCAACCACAAAGAGACACAGACCAACCACAGGTACACAGAATAACTATGCAAAAAGTTAGCAAATATGTAATTGAAGAGGCATGAAAGGACCACTGTGATGTGGAATAATACCAGAGACCTGAAGCAATGGAAAATGCAACAGCAAAGGGACAAAAAACCCCACAGACAAATGCAAAATGATCATGGACTAAGATAAAGTCATAATTTTGAGAGTCTCTCTTTGAATAACAAAGTGTTTTTACTTCATGAAAACAAGTTAGAAATAATTCTAGGAAAAGTCAAGATTATCCTTAATACTGTGTAGATAGCTGAATATAGACAACAATCAAGTGCATAAATACTTGGGGGAAAGAAAATCGGACACTGTATTTAATAAAAAAACATATAATAGACATCAAGAAGTACCTCATTAAAATATATTCACAAACATTATTTTAGGAAGTTGCATACCCTGGTGGCGTAGGCATCAGAGGGATGGTATTTCTTTGGTGTGATCAGCAGCAGTATCCTGTCCCACATCTGGATTCCACTCAGGGAGGTGACACCCATGTAGAGGAAGATGCCAAACAAAGCCGTTATGGGAATCATCTTCAGGAGAGGCTCCATGAAAATGGAAGCACCTAGAAATCAAAGAATTGGTTTAAGGAAAAAATCTCATTTGTCTCATTCCTGCTGTGTTTGTATCTGCACTGTAGGTGGGAGCCCTTACCAACAAGGATGGCCACAATAATGCCACTGATCCTTTGCTCAACCACTTTCTCAATCTCTGGTTTCGGACCCTTGGACATGACAGTGAGAGCGTTGGCATGGGTGACCGACCGCACAGTGGCAGCGCTCAGCCAGGGAACCCCGAAAAAAGAGGAGATGCCTCCCATGGTGACCAGGAGAAGCAGATCAAAATGGAAACCAGATCCTTTCACCATCTTCCTCTCAGGTTTGCTCACAATCAAGCTGAGGAAACCACAGAGACAATTAAAAGAAACTCACTGTTTTATCTTGATGTTTAAGTACACTGAGTTATGGATTAGTTATGGACACAGATAAATGGAGTGTAACAGCATCACATGTAGTCACTCACGTAGTAATCTGGGACTCGAGGAAGATGAGGATGAAGACAAGCAGAGCAGGGACACAGCAGGCAGCCATCATCCAGATGGGGAAGTTCTTCTTCTCTCCCGTTGGGTTGATGAACCAACCTCTTGCACTGGGATTAGTCACTTTAACGCCATCCGGCACCTCCAGTTTCTACAAGATGATATTATACACAGGAGTGTAAATGTGTCTTTTTATGGCAAATATACTCGGTGTACACTTAATACCAACAGGAATGTAGGTCATATGATTTTCTGTTGAAGGTTCAACAGTAATTCACAACAGTGTGATGATCATGTCACTCACATTTAAGATAGTTAAGAACATAAAATGCTCATGGTCATGTAAAACATGATGGATTGCTGATGGAAACATCAGTCCAAAGCTTAAAATAAATGAATACACCTCTAGCAACAGCAACATATCCATCCATCCATTTTCTACCGCTTTATCCTCCACATGAGGTTTGTGGGGGGATGCTGTGCCATCTCAGCTGACATATTTAAGTATAAAATCAAATAAAAGTTTAAACTGCAGATTAAAATAAACATTAACATGACACAGTCAAAAGGAAGGCTCAACAATAATGGTTTTTGTCTCTGATAACTGAACCAAATCCATGACTTCACTCCTTTTAATAGCGATGGATAATTTTACATAGCCAGTGTACAATGTTAGACCATTTTAAAGGCATGCAGTTAAACCATTGATATACGCATTTCTGGGAACCTTTTCAATGTTTTCATAACACGTACCTGAGTGTAAGTATCCTTAATGCTGATATCTATTGCTATCATGATGAAAATTGCAATGGGTACACCGAAATCTCCAATCAAACGTCGGAGCTAGTGAGGAAGAGGGCAGAGAATAATGTTGTTTTATTCAAAATTACAGGTAGGGATTTCTCCTTCATAATACTTCAGAGTCTGGCACAACTACACCATCCCCAGGGGGAGAGAGCATGTCTTACCGGGCCAGGAAGGTAAGGACCAGTCTTAAATTTACGGAGGAAGAATGCAATGAAGAAGCAACCCAACATCAGGCACATTGACAGCAGAGCAGTGTTGGCGTAAGCCCTCGGTATCTCTTTATGTAGGGTCATAGTAGTGTTGCCTTTAACCACATTATATTCTGTGGTGGCGTAGAAGGGGTTTTCCGCCGTGTCGTTCAGAGGTTCATAGTTCAACACCAGAGGGTGGGCTTTGAAGATCTGTGCAAGATAGAGGAGGTGTCAGAGGTAGCCAAAACACAGCAAGACAACAGTTGAGCGAGTGATGGCATAGAAATGTGATGTGACTTGGATGAGGTGAGAAAACCTTAAAGAGCTTAGAGAAGGTCTCATAGATGAAGATGAGAGAAATGAGGATGGAGAAGATTTCTTGAGTGAAGCGGGAAATGAATCGGACCAGGAAGCTGCCTTCCACGGCCACGATGATGAACACGATGACTATCAGCCATATACCAACCCAGACACGACCCACGATGTACTCATAGCCCTGGGACTTGCAGAACTAGTGTATGATTAATAAATAAAAATGGTTGTTAATGGAGGAAACATGCTTTTCCACACACAGATTGCAGAGATCTACATTTTACAACATGTACGCACAGCAAAGAAAGCTTCCTCAAACACCAGCAGTGGTCCAGAGAAGCCAATGACAAGAACAGGCTGGGCAGCAATGATACAGAAGATGACACCCTGGATGCTGGTGGAGATCATAAGCTCTGACACACCCATCATTTTCTCTGTTTTGTCCGCTATGATAAGACAACAGACAACAGACAGAATTATTTGAATGATCAAAGGTCAGTAAACACCAGTGAATTAAAACAGCTGGAGAAATTAGACAGACCCAGGAGTCCTCCGAAAGTGATGGCCGGAGACAGTGCAGCAAAGTAGATGAAGATGATCGCTGCAAGGACCTGGAGGTTCAGAGCATCTGTGTAGTCGCTGAGGTAGTGACGGTAACGACGCTTTATGTCCTTCACCATTCCACCAAAAGGATAGCCAGTGCGGGCCAGAGGATCCTCCCTGGGCTGCTCCAGAGGTTTCTCAACTGAAGAATCACACACGCCACATATATGTTAATTGTATTGTCTAACTCTAAATCTGCTGATTTTATAAGCCACTTTCTCACATTGTTTGCTCTGCCTTTTTAGTGGTTTCTGTGTACAAATTAACTAAATCTAAAGGTAGTGAAAAGTTATATGAATGTCAGAGATGATCTTCTTAAAGGTGCCATATGTAAGAATGTGGCCAAAAACGGTTACTACATTCAAATTCAAAATACCAAGGTCTTTTAGCTTTCATTTTCTGACGTAACTGGCAACCCGTGGTTGCTCGGCAGCTGAGACTCTACTGACTGCAGTGATTGGTAAACGGCGGTAGGCGGCGCCACATGCCAAAACATGATTTCAAAACATAAACATGATTTGCAGTCTGCAAAATAATGTTTTAATGCAAATATCTTGGCTGTACTGTTGTTGTTGGTGAGTTAAGTATGTTTTATGAACATCATTCCTGAGTCTCTGTGACATATTAGGAGGATTTTATGGTCAGTTGCTTTAGATTTATTACATAATGCACCTTTAAAGAATATGAAATAAATAAAGACCTCATTTTCCATTACACCTTCCATGTTGGTGATTTTAGACAGAAGGATAATGCTGCCTAACCCTCTCCTAATGTTTTACTGCAATACTCTCAATAAAGTATAGCAAATATACAGTTCATTCATAATAACTGAAAGATGCCTCTTGAATAAATGAAAAAATAAAAAGGAAATTATGATTTGGTTCTAGATACTTTGAATTACAGTACAATAACATCATCATATTTCAAATGCTATATCCAGCTTGTGTTAATAAGGACATGATATTACAGTAGTACCATGTTATTTCAAAGTATTAAAGTATCACATCAAGGTGATATCCTGGCAGTGAGAAATACTATTGGCTACTATCAGTGTAATATGTTCACATGAAAGTGTTTGGAAATCAATTACCATATTCTAAAGATGAATGCCATTCTCGCCTATTTACCATATACATTTTCACTGTTATTACCAAGCTATTACTTGCTGATAACTATAGAAATAAGATGACATTACCATCTATCTAGTCTAAACTGTGTGCCGTGCATTAAGCTGACCTTTGATCCTGTCGCCAAATGCGAGACGTGTGTCAATGGGACGGACTCTGTCACGCAGCATCTTCTGCTGGAAGTTAATGACTGGCTCCAGCATTGCCTTATCTTGGATCACAGTGGGAGGAATCACAATGCTGCAGTCCATGAAGTCAGCAACGGCGTTGGTCACATCTTTGTCAGTCTTCGCCAAGAAGGCCTCCAGACTGAACACCTGTCCAAACAGTGATCCAGCACATTTTAGTTCACCTGCACCTGAGTGTGTTGTGTTTTTATTGGCTACATATTGCTGAGATGTTGAGTTTCTCTTTTACCCAGTCACCCATCAGAGCACCCATGGCACGTCCACTCTCACTGTAGTCTATTCCGCTCTGGCTGGGGCCGACCAGGATAAACACAAAGCGAACAGGAATGGGAGACTCCAGAGCAGACTCCATCACCACAGAGTCACTCAGCCTGACAAAAGCCACCACTGGTTTCTGCAGGAATTCCAAGACACCTATCGGAAACAACAGCATTTAGCCATATCTGGTTTAGCGCTACATAGAAAAACATGAATACCTCACGATAATAAGAACATACCTGAGAGGACAATCGAGGCCTCCATGCTGTCAGCGCTGTCCCTCTGCAAAAAAAGGAACCAGTAAGTTCACTTAGTGCCAACTATGATATGTTATGAACATGACATGTTCACGACAGCCAAATATTTAACAGTTGATCAAATTGAGTAAAAACAAGTATACCATCTTGGTCACAGAGAATGTTTGCATCTGAATTTCTCCACTGGATGTGACCACGGGGCCTCCATTTTGACTAAAAGGACAAATAAAATTAGACTTATAATATATTTTACAGAGTCACTGTTAGAAAAATGATAACTCAAGTGTGTTACCTGCGTCTCTGGAGGAGAGCCCTCAGCAGGCCGTCCCGATCAGTGGTGCGAATCTCACTCTTGAAGAGGAGCTCATCAGCTACCCTCTCAGCCACAGCAGACAGACTGGTGGCATTCAGGTCCAAAATGACAGCCCCTACGGTCATGTGAGGTCATGCATGGTCATGTGTTACTGTGGCCTTTAAGTCATCATTCAAAAGACTAAACCACACTGATTTCAGTTTTAATGTATTGCATGGTTCAAAAGGTTCACCTGTAGTCATGATCTTGCGAAGCTGGATAAGACTCTTAAAAGTGAGAAAGGAGACGTGAGAAGGACCCCATGTTCCTCTAGCGAGGTTGAAGTTCTCCTCGTAGCCCAGCCAGCGGCCGGTCTCCTGCCAGCTGCTGCCCTGGAGCTCATTTAACTCCACATAGGCCTGTGGTAATTCACCAAAGTTACGTTAAGTTAATGACAGTAGTTGATGGTGGTTTGTGGCAAAGAACATCTTAAACTTTCAGGAAATGTGAACTAACTTGAGCATCCCCTCTTGTGGTGGCATTGGTGTTCACATTCAGATAAGCTGCAAGAAACAGATGAAAAACGATCAAGACACAGGTTTAAGATTCAAAACCAGCAACAGAGTCGTAGACCGTGAGGTGATTTTACCCTCTGAATCACTGGGGATGGTAATGGTTGTCATAGGTGGCTCTTCCTCCTCTTCTTCCCTCCTCCTTTCCAAGTCATTGTTGTTGATGTGGCCTGATGGAGTCCTGTTGGAGTATGTGAATTTAACTCAAACAAACAAACAACCAACCAATGATTTTTGAGTTAAAGAAATGAAAACATACATGCATTTCTGTAATTGTATTTTTTCAGGTAAGTTTGTAACTGTAGTTAGTAAATGGCCTAATTTACTTCTTAACCCTAGAACACTATCGCTCAAATTCAAAACACCATCACTAACGCCGGGTGATTTTTACTCGAGATAATAAATACACCCAATAAAAAGTACTTGAGAATACATGACAAATTTGAGTAGTGTTCTTTTATTTTAAACTGTGTCATGTCTAACAAAATGAAAGAAAAGCATCATGAGGGGACCATATAAAAATGCTCCAAAACTACTGGAAAATTAGGAATTTGGGAACAAAATTCCCAAAATAAATAAATAAATAAAAATAATAATAATGAAGATGAAAAATTGGTTTTCATGAAAATCACATAAATGTATTTACTCTTACGTTGCCACTATTGCCAAATTCTGCTGTTCCTGCTATTATATTATTGACCACTAGAGGACATGGTTTCACAACTTGTTTGACTAAACTTCTCAGACTCCCAATGACGTCTGAGCTACTCATGAGGGGCGGTACATCCTAGGAGCACTCCCTGAGATGCTAAGTTCAAGACAAGAAGGCCTTTTCAGGAACAAGATGCAGATTTTCAGTGAAAATAAAAACCACACTTGCAAAAGAGAGCAAGATCAACCTGCACAGGCTGCTTAATCTGAATGACTTTACAGAAGGAAAAGAACTTACAGTCTAACTGGAGAGGGGAAGGATGTGTCATTGTCTTCATATGACATATCACTGCCCTATAGACAAAGGGGAAAGGCACAAAACACTTAATGGATGTATGATGAAAATTGAACCATGAAGAGAATATAGTTTTTGTTGCAAGATTTGTTGAACAAATCAGTGTCCAGTTTTCCAGGAGAAAGACTTGGAGCACGTATTTAACTGAACACAATTTCAAAAGGGAACATTTACCACCAATCGGTCATACTAAAAACTGCATTTTCATGTTATAATGAAACAATTGTGGAGTTTTATTATTGGAATAAAGCTTAGCTTAGCTTAGAGCTCTCTACATTCAAAAATTCAGACTTCAAACAAGGGCAAAAGACCAACCTCCTCAAAGCTGAAATTGTTTTCCATTGATGTTTCTTGGATTTTGGACTTTCAGCTACTTTTGTGCATTACCTAAGATGGACAAAAAATGAGCAGAGAAAAATATAAAAACACAAGGTACATCAGTATTTTTTATTTCTATTTTGTCTAATAAGAAAAGAACCACCAACTCAGTGTGGATGCAAACAGCTGCACCAAAGGTACAGGTTTTGTGACAAAAACATATGAAAACATTATTTACAATCTAAGATATCATGAGAATGTGGTCAACTATCAGGCTTGATATGATGAAAAAAGACCGCCATCTACCATCTACCAGCTGCTCTGAGTCTGTCTGCAGAGCCACAGCTCAGGACAGATAATCAGTCAGCCGTTGAGAAAGTGAGCTCTGCTGCAGTTTAAATAGAAGACGTACAGAGCCTTATCTTTGGGTTACACCCTTTTTTTTTCAAACTGGACACCTCTGTTCTCTTCAGCAACATTAAACAAGTGTGAACAACAGTAATATACAGTGTTAAATGTATACAAAAAGACACAACAGTACACAAATTACTCATAAATTACGTTATTACTTGACTAATCTCCTGTCTATTTCACAAACAACGCATCAATCAAAAAAAGATAAAATAAAAAAAAGGCCAAGAGCAAAAAACCAAATGTCCTACAGTTAAAAAATGGTCAAGGTACGATAAACATTCATATCTAAAACAAACATAAACATGGCCAGTGCATGCAAATATACTAATAAATCTTCCTCTGAGTCTTAGAATATACAGATATTTAGCGCAAACCCACAATAAACAGGTGTTTAAATGTTTAAAACATTTCTCACTGACTGACATTTCCCAATGATGATCATCCAATATGACCTTGACCTCAAATGTTAAAATGCAGAAAATATTTTTCACCCAGACAAGAAATTGATCTCAAGCATATAATTCACACTACTGAACTCTTAGCCCTAAACAGAACATTTTAGAACATGGTTACAAAATTATGCTCAGAAATCCATCTTGTTTGACCTCTACCTATAAGTATGACTGACCCTTTCCTGTGTAGGTCACACCCTTACCTGCGTGTAGGTACCCACACCTGGTCTCCTGCACTGTAAACAGGACGATCTGTGCGCTGTCAGCGTAGTTGAACCTGCTGATAAAGTAAAAAAAACACAAGTGTGGTCACGGAATCAGAGGAGCAGGAACACCCACTGGAAACTACGTTGACGCGAAGATGCGACGTACCCCTAAACCTCTGGTTGCTCAGCAACCTCACGAGGTTTGGTGGAGATAAGACATGTGTGACTAACAAGTCACCCTATCAGACAGGGACACCTTGAGACAGGGATATCCCAGCCCTTTTTTCCTCTCCGCCCTCTCATCGTGAACCAGGTCCATGCGTGGCCAGGGGTGTCGAGGAGAGACATGCAAGGCCCAGCAGCCTGAACCTCATCCTGACTGAGGGGGCACACAGGGGGTGAAGAGGGTAGAGAAGGGTGCAAGGTTCAGTATCAGCAGTAGAGCATCTTACAACATCATCTTGTTTACGTACCGGGGATTCCCTCTCCATGATCAAGGGGTGTGGTGTAGGTGGGTTCCTCTGCCCTTGACCATCTCGAGGAAAGTGATGCAATGAGCAAAGTAAACTTTTCATTTCGGCACTGAAGCTTTCTTTGTTTATGGTACATGTGACGGGGTGAGACATGATCACTGGAGCTGGAAGGCGGTGGTGTCCCAACCTACAGATGCAGACACAGGGATGCAGGGCAGACTGGTGAAAGACATTATAGATCAACACAACAAAATCATCCAGCTATCAACAATATATAGTCTTTGATTTTTTGGGCAGGGGTCTGCAACCTGCGGCTCCGGAGCCTCATGTGGCTCTTCAGCCCCTCTGCAGTGGCTCCTTGAAGTGTCTATTTTTATTTTATTTTCATGTTTTTTGACACTTTATTGTAGAGATAAAGGCGTATATAAAAGCGTTTTGATATTTTGTGCATTACATTCGATGTCTACGTCAACTGCGATATTGAAAAACCTCGAAAGCTGTTAAATTAAAGTAATGTTTACATGAAGAAGTACTCAGTCGGAGTCATAGGCATAGACTACATAAAATCGTTTCATTTCATTTCAAAGTAATTTCTTTCCCCCCACACTTTATAAGAGGTGTCAACAGTTTTCTTTTTGTAGTTCTAAAATGTCATAAATGGGCTAAACTGTAGTTTTATTTAAAAATAGTATATATGTATATACAGTATATAAAAAAAACTTACATGATATTAACTTCATTTTAAGAGTCAAATAGTTTTTTTTTGTGGCTCCTTATTGATTGTATTTGGGTGGAGAAGTGACAGAATGGCTCTTTTAATTCTAAAGGTTGCAGATCCCTGGTTTAGGGGAAGGATACCGAAAGATATCTCAGAGATTTAAGCTCTCAGATTCAACTGTGAGGAACATTGTGAGGAATTGGAAGACCACGGGCGCAGTTCTTGCTGCAGATGGTGTCACTGTGCATCGTTTAACTATTCAGCACATTTTACACAAGGAGATGCTGTATGGAAGAGTAATGTAGAAAAATAATTTTCTCTGCACCCGCCACAAACAGAGTCGCTTGAGGTATGCTAAAGCATATTTGGACAAGCCAGCTTCATTTTGGAATAAGGTGCTGTCGACTGATGAAACGAAAATAGAGTTATTTGGATAAAACAAGGGGCGTTGCGCAAGGCGGAAAAAGAACACAGCATTCCAAGAAACAGCTGAAGTTGTGCTGGGGCTGGATCTTTCACCAAGACAAAGACCCTAAACACTGCTCAAAATCTACTAAGGCATTCATGCAGAGGGACAAATACAATGTTCTGGAATGACCATCAGTCCCCAGACCTGAATATTATTGAAAATGTGTGGTGTGATTTAAAGCGGGCTGTCCATGCTCGGAAACCATCAAACCTGACTGAACTGGAGATGTTTTGTAAAGAAGAATGGTCCAAAATACCTTCCGCCAGAATCCAGAGTCTAATTGAAAGCTATAGGAAGCGTTTAGAGGCTGTTATTTCTGCAAAAGGAGGATGCACAAAATGTTTATTTTGTGGTGTTTTAACTTAGGCATATGCTTAATTTTGTTTAAATAATTCTTGCACACTTTTCACTTCTCAAATATCACTGTGTTTGTCTCCTATATGATATATACTGAGGTTTCTTATTCAAACAACCAATGATTTATAAAGGAAAATCATGAACATGTACAGGGGTGCCCAAACTTGCAAACCCAAAGAACAATTACAGAAATTTTTTTAAAGCTTGTAAAGCATTGAAATGATGTCTCAATGTGGGAAACCCTCAACAAAGACTCATTGTAGCGGTGACACTGGCTCAGGGCAATTCAATCTGAATGTTTGAAGTATTACAAGCTGAACTTAGGTTAGTAGCCCATGTATTAAAGAAATAGTGAAAACACATACAAGTCAGTGTGATCCCCTTAGTTAGAGCTACGCAGCATGTGTAGGGTGATAAATCAAGATAGTTTCACAGACAAAAGGCTCTATTTTGTCACTCAAATCAAACACATTGTTGTTGATAATCGATTTCAACTTGCAATTTCAACCAGGCCATATGACGCACTGGGACGTCACTAATTTGGCTGCGTGGATGATACAATCTTTGCCTCTTCTCAAGAGCAGGCAGTCCTCACAACATGGAGGAAACTTTCCTTATCCAATCTGATTACCTGTTAGCACATGGGGTCAGATTACATCTTGGTGTTTTGTCATCAAACCATTAATGTATGTGACACGAGTTCTAGTCCCGGTGTTTTAGAGAGGTGCCAAAACTAATAAGGAACGGAAGAAAGACGTGAAAGAAGTAACTGTTGACTGAAGCAATGCTAATGTAGTTTGTTAAGGTCATTTTCTCAAGTACTCTAAAATGATTTCACAGTATTTAATGTGAAAATTCAGACTTCCTTCTGAACCTGATGTAACAGTTCTATGTAGGCTATTTAAGTCTTCAAAATATTCCAATAATTCAATATTTTTGAACAATTCCAGAACATATGAGCCAATGACGCTGGTGCAATAGTTTTCTTAGAATTCATCTTGAAGGCAGCACAACTCTCCGAACTGAATTTCATGGAGAATATCAGGCATTTAAAACTGCGCGGACTAAATGTTCCACAAACTAAAGTTCTTCAACGCTACTTTACTGACACTTGCCACACAGACAAAAGCCATGAAGACTGCAAACCTCAACACCGCCACAAGAGACACCGGGCCCCAGCTCAGCACTAGAAAATAACTCTTATCACCAGTAGTAGAAGCTATCTGCTGTGTCCATGTGTCTCAACATTCAGTGTGCCGACACTCCCATTCTGCATTTAGCATTATCTATAATTAATTGAAGACATTATTTGGGGGGAATCTAAAGGAACACAAAACACAAGATTGTATACTGAAATTTAGACACATTTCCAAATCCTGCTTCACACACTGCAAGTAACAACATGCATAAAAGGACATATAATTGATAGCATGCCTTTACGCAGCCTGATTTAGACGGGAATTTAAATGTGAAGTGACTGATATGAATGATTTGATCCATCATCCTTGTTAAGGAACGACTACAAGAGGAAGTTAAAGTTAGGAAAGAGAAGAAACTGTTCATCGCTGTGAGACAGTGTTTGTAGTTAATTGCTTTGAGAGCATTGTGCTATAGGATGTATATCACTCTTCACTAAGTAAAGTTCAAGGTAAAAACAAATATGAAATACTTACCTTCACATATTCATAATAATAATAATAACAGTAGTAGTAGTAATAATAGGGATGCTTTGCATAGTTTCATTCAGTTTCACTCCGTAAATGTGGAAGCTTAGAACAAAATGCACGAAAGATTTTCATACCTCTTAGTATATGACTAACTATAACTTAAAGGCAGCACAGAGTACTCCCTGTACGCTCATATGCTCTATCAGCATTACAACAAACAGGCTGCTGTGAGTTATCAATGAGAGCCAGAGACAGAGCCAGCACCAAAGACCCACCTAGTCACAGTGAAATAACCACACAACATGCCATCCATTAACAAGGGCTGAAGTCTTGTCTATATTGACTGGGGTTCACACTAAGTGACTCTTAAATTAAATTAAGTTATTTTGATTCAATATTATTAGAGTAATTAAGAAGATTGTTTTTCAAGCTTTTGCCTCATGGCCGAACGACTTGGTGCTTAATTATGTTTGGAGCATGCGCATTTGCAAACCGATTTTAAACGACATGCTACCAACTGGTGTCTGCAGAAACATCCATTTAGACTAAAATGCAAAAAGATCGTTAAAGGGATATGGTAACTTTTGTCACACTGCTGCATTGTCATTTAAACTCGCTCTCTCTCTGAAATAGATTGCAGTGCGACACTGTCTTATCTTTGGCGTGGAGATGCCTGAGGCCAAATTCCACCTACGGTGAATGTGGCGCCCCTTAGTGTAAACAATTAAATGTTCCACGGCTTAATGATTGACTTGTGGTTTGCTTATCATGATAAAAGCCCTACATGATTAAAATGAAAACATCACATTATCTTGTTTAGTTATCACACAATTAAGACAGATTCACACTTAATAAATAATTTAATCAATAAATAATCAGACTTTATTTTATTGTCAACATTGAAGCATAATAGTAGTTTGTTACGATGCAGACGGTCTACAACAAAAAGTGAAATTTGTTTTAAAAATGTACTTCTGATTAATAGGCAGTTGCTGGCAAAATTAATAGGAGAGTGACGCAAATGAGCAGCTGTGTGTTGAAATGCACCCATTCTTTCAGGTGTAAGGTGCGCCTTGCAAAACAGGTAAGACGGACATATACAATTAAACACCTTTTGTGGCTATAGTACCTACAATACATTACATTCAGGAAGTTAATTGCATAGAACATTTATATAGTTTGACTAAAATTGCAGGAAGAGCAACCCAACTTTAAAAACCATTGTGTGTATACTGTATATTCCAGTGATGTGAAAAAAGTGACAAAACAATTGGAATTGCATAACCAGTACTTTTATTTAAAGTTTGCAGTTTGAACATTTGGATTGAAAGAGAAAGATGACTTTGATAAAAAGAGCTGACATCATTAGAGTGAGCAGAGAGACCAGTGGGTAGTGGTCTTCAGATGAACTGCTGACAATTACTCAAGTACTTGACCAATTTAAATAACAGGAGATAAAAAAAGAAAGAAAAGAAAGCGCACAAGACAAAAATATCGAGCTCAATGTTACAGTAGTCTCATAGGAATCACGATTCTAAATCGATTCATAAACTTCAAAAATCGATAAAAAACAACAAGAAAAACCCACCAGTTTGTGTTGTGTGTACAGTTTATTTTTGTAACTTCTGGGAGAAAAGGGCAGCTAGCCTAAGCTTTTATTTATGCAAGTTTTTTTTTTAAACAGTAAGTAAGTTTATTTGTTTTGAATTAATAAATGTTAACTTTTGTCTTAAGTTTGCCTTTGTGTGATCACATTATCTTATACAAACTTTATTGTTTTGATGCCATAATTTGCCTTAATACTCTATGCATTGTATACATTTTGAATGAATCGAATCGTGAGCCACCCAAAGATTCACATCACTAGTAGTCTCACATAAAGTTGGGATGTTTACAGTAAATGGTGTTCTGAAATTATCAACTCAAGGACACATCTCCGCCAAGGCAGCTCAGTGCCTACAAAATACACCCTGCCCACACGCCTGGGTCAGACAGCAAGTGTTGTAACCAGTGATAGTCTGTGGATCGCGCCCAAAAATCACTCGTTTCTGGTCCCATTGCAGACATTTCCTGAAAATTTCATCCATCAGTGACTTTTCGAGTTATGTTGCTAACAGACAAACAAACACTGGTGAAAACATAACCTCTTTGGCGGAGGTAACTATTTGAGTTAATAATAATATTAATAAACTGTTCTGCATTGAGGGGTGCAGAGTCTCCCTTTATGCTCAACTATGTGACTGATTTGGGCAGTCTTACATACACTGAAAATTGTTAATTGCATGTGACATGAATGGTCTTGCAGAAAAATTAAAAACAGGTAGTTTGAGGATATAAGAAACAAGGCTATGGTCTAAGAAAATTAAAGTCAGCTCTTTCTGATTCTCTTCTGCAAAATCTTCACCTCATCTCTGTTCCTATAAAAATTAGGGATTTCCCGGAATGGATTCATCAAACCATGACCCTGAACAGTTTAAGCCACAGTTATCATTAACAGCCTCGAGCACCACTATGGGAACAGAGAGGAGTAAGAAGGCAGAGCAGAGTTGGCATAAGAATCAGTGAAAGCAGCTAGCCGTTATGATGCCACCATGTTCGTTTCGGACAAACCAAGGTTTTACCCGAGCTCGTTTTAGGAGGGTTTGTCCAAACCAGAGGTAACATTGGCAGTTTACAGTAGCACTGGCCTGTCTCTATACTGCTGATGTTAAAGCAGGATAGAGGGAGATTTACATGATGACGCATGGTGCTCTGCTTTTGGTAACCTTTTGCATAGGTTTTCCCTGAGAGGCAGCCTGGATTGTATCCAAGATCTGTAGCAGAAAATAAAATAAAATTTGAAGACATTATTGATGGATTTAATATTGTATGGACAGTTAATGCGACTGTAAAATTACTCACATCATCCTCATAAGGGAAGCCACCAGTTTCCATCTTGGAGAAGACGAGCTGCCCGTTGATTACGATCTCAAAGCTAGCTAAAACACAAAATAAGGGGAGATGATCAACCGCATGCCTTCCAGATTAACCTCTGTGAAAGTTGATTTGCTCTTTCATATACACTACTCACAAAAAGGTAGGGATATTGGACATGAATATCCCTCTGAAAAGTTCATACTACAGTGATATTCTACCATGAAATTTGGGTATTTAAGTAGGACGATGCAATGGCAATTTCTTTATCTCAAACAACAGTGGTGGCAATACCACAACAAAAAAAACCTCAATGTCTCAATAACTTGATCAGTTTTGAAGTGTTGTCTTGGTTTCACAATGCCAAAATTTGAACATCGTGATGAAGACGACTGTTTGAATACAAATCGTCACACAACCAGAACTTTTAGTGGTTCAATAATATAATTGCTAATATATATTAATATATTAATATATATTAGCAATTATATATAATAATAATAATAATAATAATTGAACCACAACATCAGACTGTTTTTTGCGGTTAATCACCTTGTTATAGAACAGCATGCTATTAAATAAGTACTGAAAAACTGAATGTGCATTCAAAAGTTTAGAGAAGGTTAACTTAAGTTCACCTGTGTAGGTTATAGTGCACTTTAGGTGCATTCTGAAATTGAATCCAAAAGCCAAACATCCCTAACTTTTTGTGAGTAGTGTAAGATAATCCTTACCTCTTCTTCCCACGAAGCCTGAAACATCCGCATCAGGATACTCGCCCTTGACAACACGGGCAAGCTCCAGATAGCGGGGTTCATACCCTCAATTACCACTAGACGGAAAAGAAAAAAAACATCATCATATGGCAAAGCTATGTCGTGGACAAAAAAAGATTATATGACTGATATGACCAAATCCTCCGAGTGAAAAAAAGGATAAAGCCAACACATAGTAGTCAAGGCAACAGTTGTGTCAGGGTGTAAGAGACAAACAGTATGTCTCCAAGGCAAACTTCTACATGGGATCATAGCTTTGAAAATCATAAACAACAGAGGAAGGGATGAGGTAAGATTGTGAAAGTATAGATAAGACTGCACAGCAGTAAATTATGACCATGTTTTGATGGCAGTCTTTGTTGGATGACTGTCAGCCCACAGGGAATAATGACCGTTTAGCTCCAATGGGATTAACTAGCATGTTAATGGTTTGCAAATGTTGTTCTCATAATTGCTAAGAGTCTAAGTCGTTATTATAACATTTGACGATATAATGTGTGCTTTAATATTTGCCAGTTACTGGACACCCGAGTTTAACAAGACATTTTTACAATTTCAAGACCAGGACAGAATGAGACGTGACAATGAACAGATTAGATTAGTAAATGAATGGGAGCACATCACACTAAATTTACAGCTTTGCACTGATGTTCGTCACAGTTTACACTAGTATTAGCAGCATACGAGATGTCGCATGACCCAACTAACAAAGCACTATTTTACCATAGGATTTACTCCTGCTGCAGAGAACAGATGATTTCACCGTATTTTACGGCACTAGGCGTAAGGTGAATTTCCTTTGCACACGACACGTTAGTGTTCTAAACCCGTTTACACACCTCGCAGTTAAAACTCAATACCATGACTTATATTCGAATTTAAATTGCACATTAAGATAGATATATAGTCCAGATCTGAACTCAACCTCCTCAGATTAGCATACTATAATATTGTTGCATCTATTGTCGGGTAACTTTAAAATTAAGCCTAGCTAGGATGCTTAGCTGTGAGCTCAGGAGGCTAGCGCCGCTAGCCTAGCGGTGGCTTACAGTCTTTAACTGCATTTAAAATAAAGACCCGTGAGATAGACGTGCAGACCACGTTAGCCTGAAGCTACATATGATTTTAAAAAAAGTGTAATATAACACATACATACCAGTATTCGACTCGTATTGTCACCCCCATTTTTAGCGTTGTCACGTCGGTTTAGCCAGCGGACAGCTCTGCTAGATACGGTGCGTTCTCAAGTTTTATAAGGCTGGTCCGGAGAGAGGGGCGGAGTTAAGCAAAAAAAAAAAAAAAAAAACAGAACATCCACCAGGACAGCTGACCGCAATCCCACCGAATCCAATCTAATTCTCTTTAGTGTCTTCTCTGTCGCATTTATGACACCAGATCACAACATGAAATCAGACAAAACGTCCTGGTAATGCCGACTTCCTGTATCATCTGCATGCACAGATCTGAATCTTGCTCCCATGTGAGTTTCACCTTTGAAATATCTAGACAATCTCACTTTTGAATCTGTTAATGCAACTTTAAAGCTGTTGTATGGTTCAACGTTTATCCAAAACACAGTGACTCTCAATGACTTTATTGTCCTTTATGTCAAATGTTCCTCAGAAGCAGAAAGTTTCCAATTATTTCTAATATTTCTACTGATTCGCTCTCTATACTATATACTCTATACTCAGTGTAGTAAATGTAAACATACATACAAGTTCAGTAAAAAGTCAAAATACTTTATTACTTAAGTACAAAATTCACATATCTGTACTTTAGGCTACTTCGTTGTTTATATTTCCTGCAAGTTTTACTTTTACTCTACAACATTTCTTAAATAAACTGTGTACTTTCTCTTAAATACATTTCCTCTAATTATTTTTGTTACTCATTACTACCAAATAAAATCAGAAGAAGAAGAGTTGCTAATGGTTTGTATTTATATAGTGTTTTTCTGGTCTTGATGAGCTGCTTTACACTACAGTTTTGTCATTCACATGGGGTCAAGTGTCTTGCTCAAGGACACATTATAGACTAGCAGAGCCAGGAATTGAACCCACAACCTTCCTCACCCTACCACTGACACCACTATATCAGAAAATTATTTTTGATAATTAAATGCATTAAATGTCATATACTTTAAGACTTTCACTTTTACAAACGTCATTTTCTGGTAAGATATTTGTACTTTTAAATATCAAATCAAATATCCCTTTTAGGTACTTTAAATAAGACTGACTATACTATATATTTTCTGTTACTATATCTGTTCTGCTGAGTATTGTTCAATAAATAGAAAGCATATCTTGGACACACTTTCTGTATAGTTTCCAAGGACCCTGTGTTCATTCCTCTGCATGAATATGCTGTGGTAAAAAAAACAACAACACGTCAATGTCTCAAACACAGCTCTGTGTTTTAGCAATAAAAAGGCAGTCAAAACTCCAGTGTACTCAGGGAACATGTGACATTAAATAGGCCTGCAGCAGATGACAGTGTGAATGTCTAAAACCTAAACTGGTTTTATGTCTTCTGATTCCAGAGACATTCACTTACAAAGTGTATGTAGTTACAAGGATTTCCTAGAGCAGCATGTGTATCTCACTTCATCACTGATAACAATAGTCAGAATTCCCACAGTCTCTTTGACAATTTGAGGAAAACACACAAGATACAACATTAGTTCCTTGTTTCCAGCTTTTCAAAACATTATGCTGAGCTCCAGACTGTGTCTGATTCTCTGGAACCAGTGTTTTTAGCTGTTATGGTTATTGATGTATTAGTTTGAAGCATTTAACTGATAAGCTGAAGTATTTCTATGATTCCAACTTGTCTCTTTTCTCATCTGTGACAGTAAACTGAATGTCTTTGGTTTGCCGGTTTGGGGAAAACAAAATTCCACATTTTGACAATTTTCTATGTTAATCAACTAATCAAAGACAAATAATCAACATAACAACCAACAGCAGTTAGTTACAGCCCTAATCCTGACTATCTTATCAGTAGTCCCTAAGGGTTGAAAGAGTCTTGCTTCTTGGTAGCTTTGTGCCCACATGACTAAAATCCCTCAACATTTCAAGCTGCATTTGTTAAAGTAGTAAATTCCATTTTCCTGTCTGTGACTTCTCTTTGGCCAGTCCTCTTCAAAGAGTGGGGCGGGCCCCCCTGGGGGGGCGGGCGTGTGTGACCCCGGGGAACATGCCGTTTTTGCCATACTAGTATAAAGTGTATTGATGCACTTTAAATATTTTCTGTTACAGACTAAAAAACAATGTTAATAAAGTTTTTACTTAGTTGTAAGTTGATCTATATTTTGTTTTCTTTAATGTTAATAAGCATATGTTATGCAGAGGTGTACTTATAACAATGTTCCAGACAAATTATACTATTTATAGCAAAATGTTTTCTTCATCCTAAGGGGGGCATAACAGAAAATAATTGAGAAGCACTGTCTTAGGCCCACCCACCTTGCTTTTTTACGATTTGTGTGAATGTGAGACCGATAAACAACCAACTGAGATTATTTATTTCAATCTTTAACATATTACACCCCAAAGTCAGTGCCCCGTGTGTTTGTACTTTCACTTTTAGAATTTAAATTTGAATATACTATATATTTTAACCTCTAGATTCAATGAAATGACTTCTCTACTTCGTTTCTCTGGGTGAGGTTCAATGATAAATGCTGCACACACCCTTGTTATGAGTGGACTATTGACCTGTCGCTGTGACGAGTTGTCTTTACAGTCGACTGCGGGGCACGTTTATCCGATTACGCATTACAGACAACCTTCAGACTCATAAAAACATAAAACAAACGTCTGCTGCTTCCACTCCTTCAGCACAAGAACACAAAGAACGATGAAACACGAATGTGACTTGAACTGAATGTTTCTTTCTAAACCGATTATAAACAACACCAAACGAGAGATGGCAACCTGCAAGCTTTCAACATGTAAGTTTTAGTTTCGTATCTTGTAGAATAACTGCAGCCATGATTGTGTTGTGTGTGTTTTTGTTTTATTATGTGAAGCACTTTGTTTCACATTTAATCTGTATGAAATGTGCTATAGATCAACTGATTCCATGATGTTTTTAAACTGTCATATTGTAACAATTAATGTTATCTTTAAAAAAGCTTAAGCTTGTGATATTGTTTACATTTGTGCTAAAATAAAATAAAATAAACATGGATTATGAATATGGTTGCCAGTTAAGTTAAGTACAATGAGTACAATGAGGTTTATCATTATTATTATTACTTATTTCACTAATTTCATGTGTTTCCTTGTTTAGGGGAAGGCTGGTGCACATCTCAGTTAAACGTCATCCTTCTTGGTGGCAGAAACTCGGGAAAGAGCTCTGTTGGGAACCTGCTCCTGGGAAAAGAGGAGTTTGTCACCAAAGAGAGGACCTCCTGCTCTCGGAGAGTGGGCATGGTGGCCGGTCAGCGGGTCACCGTGGTGGACACCCCAGGCTGGTGGTGCGACTTCAGTGCTCAGGACACATGTGAGCTGGTGAAGAGGGAGATTGTAAGCAGCGTTTCTCTTTGCTCGCCGGGCCCGCGTGTATTTCTGATCACCATCAAGGTGAGCTCGGCCTTCTCAGAGAGGCGTCGGCAAGCCGTGGAGGAGCATGTGGCCCTGCTGGGTGAGGGAGTGTGGAGTTACTGCATGGTTGTCTTCACGACCACTGACAGGTCGAAGCACATCGAAGCAGAAGAGCATGTACGTTCGGCAGGAAAGGTTCTTCACTGGTTGAGTGAGAAGTGCAGCCAGAGGAGTCACATTGTCAACTTGACCGATGACACGGAAGTCGTCGGGCTGCTTGAGAAAATTCTGAAACTTGTCAGAGAAAATGGAAGCAGAGTGTTTGAAATGCAGGAAAACATTCTGGAGGTGACTGCAGAGGAGAAGAGAAGAGTGGAGGAGAAAGCGCAGCAGAGGATCATGCGAGTTAAAAAACACAGATCTCTGATGCAAGGTGAGTTCATCGCTGTGGTTTCATTTGGATTTTAAGGGTGGAGGGTTAGTATGAACACAAACGTCCAGCTGATAAGTCGCTGGCTCTAGCTTTAAGGTCTAATGCAGTGGTTCTCAAAGTGCGGCCTGTGGGCCAATGGCGGCCCGCAGAAACATTTCTGGCGGCCCGCAATGAATTTCAGTTGAGTTTTAATCCAGGTGCTACTAAGCTTGTTAAATGTTTATTAGACATTACCATGACCAATACATGTAAACTGTAGAACTGCATTGCATATGCAATGGGATATCTTTCTGTTTTTTTTTCCTTTGGCAGCCCTCAGTCCAATGTTGGGTTCCTAAATTGGCCCTCAGGTATCAAAACTTTGAGAACCCCTGGTCTAGTGTTTAACATTTGCTCATACATTTTTTGGTATGGGTGTCCCTTTAAAATAAAAATGACTTGGTGTCACAGCTTTTAGTATAAGCCTTTTAAATGTAAGCCAAGTGCTCTGCCTTACAGAAGCCGCTGCCTTGCACTACCATGTTTCTATAGCAGCACAAATGGACAAACCAGCCAGAACATGCATTTTTCAGCAGCATTGTATTAATCAAAGTAGAGCAACAACATTTTTGCGTTTGCCAGATTTACTTGGGAAGGCACAGTTCTCTCTTTGAAACAATCAGCAGTTCTTAGAAAGTGTGAAATAATTTCTGTAACCGAGACATCTGCTGCCAGTCATAAAATATAAACTATACGCAGAAAATATAGTCAATATAAGTCAGACAAAGACTCTCCATTTACCCTGTACTACAATTTTATTTTTCTTCTCTTTCAGGGAAGTTGAAACCATTTACTGATATCAGGATTGTGTTGGTTGGAGCAAAGGGTTCTGGGAAGACTTCAGTGCTGAATACATTCCTGGGCAAAGACAACACCCAGCCACGCAGGAGAACAGCTCAGTGTCTGGTTGAAAAAGGAGCGGTGTTTGGTCGAGACGTGACTGTGGTGGACACTCCGGGCTGGTGGATGAACTACTTCTGTGACGAGAGCACCGTCTTTGACCAGAGGGAGCTGGTGTTCAGTTTGTCTCTCTGTCCTCCTGGGCCTCATGTGTTCCTGCTTGTGATCCGCGTGGACAGGGCCTTCACCGAAACCTACAGGAGAGCAGTGCAGGAGCACCTGCAGCTGATCAGTGACCACATCTGGAGTCGCGTGCTTGTACTGTTTAGTGTCGGGGACTGGCTGGGAGGCACAACGACTGAGCAATACATTGAGAGTGAAGGAGCGCCTCTGCAGTGGGTTGTGGAAAGATGTGGCAACAGATATCACGTTCTGAACAACAAAACTAAAGGAGATGGATTTCAAGTCAGAGAGCTGATTGGAAAGATTGAATTAATGTTTGCTGAGGGTTACCATTATTATGAAATCGAGAGGAGTTTGGTGGAACAGCTGGAGGTGAAAAGGAGAAGAGAGAGTGAAAGAGCAAAGGAGAGACGACTGGTGAAGGAGAATTTCAGGCAGATGGCAAAGTCTCAGTTGGGTGAGTTAACTCCATTAGGAAATTATATACAATGTCGGCATGTCGTGTTTTTGTCTTGTTTTAAATTTTTGGATGCAATTCAACCCGAAAGAGTTTGTTTACTATTCGATCTGTGAAACTTCCTTCCAACAGAGAAGCTCAACCATCTTCCAGAAATGAGGATAGTGCTTGTTGGTGGCAAGAAAACAGGCAAAAGTGCATGTGGAAACACAATCCTGAGCACAGAGGGCTTCAACGCAGACACCCAAACCTGTGCTGAAAAACAAGGCAACATTAACGGCAAGATGGTTACAGTACTGGACACTCCAGGTGGCTTCCTTGTGACCTCTGAACTCCTTATGGCTCCCTTGTCATGTGCTGTCCTTCTCGTTGTTAACGCGAGTTCCTCATTCAAAAATACTCACAGGGAGGAGCTGGAGAAACAGCTGGAGGCCGGAGGAGGCCACGTGTGGAGCAGAGCTGTTGTTCTGTTCAGCTATGGCGACTGGCTAGGTGACACTAACATTGAGCAACGTATTGAGAGTGAAGGAGAGCCACTGCAGTGGCTTGTCGAAAAGTGTGGGAACCGATATCACGTCCTGGATAACAAACACATGGGAAATGGAGCTCAAGTTGACGAGCTGATTGAACTGATGGAGGAGATGCTGGTTGAACAAAGGCTGGCAGTTCTTCACCAAGGTGATCACATGTGGAAAAGTGTTCCAGCAGCATGTGAGGAGGAGAGACACACTGTGACACCGTGTGAACAAGATTTAGACGTGTCCTGTGAGTGTGAGTAAAACTAAACCTGTAATAACATGCTTGTTTTAAAGAATTAGTTCTGGGATTCATGGAGGTCACAAGGGTGAGATACTGGAAACCCATGGTAATCAATGATCACCAAGAATGATAATCAAACAGCATTAAACCCACAGTCACATGAAGAAGTGACCTAATTTCGAGAGGTCACAAGATGGAAACGTTGCAGATACAATGTAAATACCAACAGACAAACTTGTTGACATTTGAGGACATGAATGATGTGGTAGCCATGTCTATGAAAGGGAGTTATTTTTGTTTGATCTTGGAATGGGTGGTTAAAGGATTTATTGGAATTTCTACAGCTCACATAAACTCCTCTGTGTTTTTTTTTCTACAGTGACTGAATCAGACATTTCCACAACACAAGCAACACAGAGCTGCTCAGATGTCACACCACATCCTGGCGGTCAGATAGTGGCATTGCCGACAGGAAGAGCAAGAGGACGCAACATCCTGGACAGACACAGGTTCACGTCCACCTTAGCCTCTCTGCTCGCTCATAAAAATGGTCTGAGGTGGACTGCAGCTGGTCAACAGGGATTAACAGCAAATATTCCCATTTACATCTCAAACGGTGATCCTCACAACAGCCTGAGAGTGAGCAGTGAAAGCCAGGTGCGTCTGTTCTCGCCTGCACGTCCAACAATGCTTGTGCTTTTACCTCAGATACAGAACAGGCTGTTAACAGAAGAAAATGCCACTCTCGTGCATTCCCTTTGCCACCCTGTCCTGAGAGAACGGACCCTCAGGAGGCTCACAGAGTGTGGAGGCCTGCAGCAGCTTATCGACCAGTGGGGTGACAGCAGCCTGGAGGAACTGGAAGCCTTCATTGATGCATACTTTGAAATGGTGTGGGAACAATCCATGGGGTCATTTCAGCTGACTGAGTCTGACTCTGCTGCGCCAGAGCAGGACACTGTGGTCGGGGAGGATGGCCAGGAGGAAGTGCTCTCATCCATCGACAGGAAACTCTCAAAACTTGAGCTGCTTGAAGAGATCAGGACTGATTTGTCAACACTGAGGGAGAGTCTGGAGCACAGCTGGATGGCCATTCAGGAACTCACACGTAAGAGTAAAGAAGAACCCACCAATAGTTCATGTTAATATGAGGAAATCAACAAACAGCAGTTGGGGAAATATAGCTGGAATTATTCATGATGCATACTATAGCTTAATAATATAAGATTAATCCTTTTTTTTTTGTTTCTTCCCATAAAATCAATCAATCAAAAAAAAAAAAAAATACATACAAATAAGCATAAACATTCTTAAATGAACCCCCCTCCTGCTAAAAAAAAGACAAACAAATAGGAATTCAATTCAAAGCCTTCAGTCTTCCCTCACATTTGAATCACTGTTGTAGGGTTTTTATCACATTTATCCACAAGGGGGAGCTCTTGTATAAGTATGGGTTTTGCTTTTCCACTGATCCAATGGAATTCCTGTGTTTGATGGAAGAAATTAAAGAAAGTTTGATTTATCTTATTGTTACCTCATGGTACCACATTAAAGGAAAACAACTGATTAAGCAGATTTTTCTCCTGCATGTACAATACACTGTATTGTACTCAATCAAAAACATGTAGAAATATCACTCAAAATTACAAATCCTGTGTTTGTGTATTGATGTAACTGAAGAAAATGTGTGGTGTAATTTTTTTTAAGTTTCCCTTACCTACATTGAAGCATGACAACACCACAAACAGCCTGTGTACAGTGCAGTTTCAACAGCTATTAGAAATATTAATGGACACCCATATGTGAGTGTCAAAATGTGGGCATTCAAATGCACATAAATCAGCCTCTGTTCACGTGAGAAGGTTCTCTGCAAGATTCTGTGCAAAAGAAGATGTACTAAAATCCATTACAAAGAGGAGTGTCCTGTTTGTGTTTGTGTGTGGTCAGAAGCTACTGACTTTTATATAAACAGTTATAAAAAAAGAAGTGCTGAAATAAAACATTTGTAGCCACAAAGTAGCACATAAAATCCACTGCAAAGATGTGAGCAGTGTTTGTCCAAGGTAATAATACAACATAAAATTAAAATAGGAAAAAAGGAAGGAAAGGAAACGATGTAACTAAGGAAGACGTACATAAAGAATGATGAAGACATCATCATCTACACTATTCATGTGTAAACACTGTCAAGTATAATTGTTCCCCACAACTTGGCAGCTTCTTGCACAGGCATTAAAGCACTGAATGTATGAAATGATTCATCTGCGTCGGTGAGTTCACAAATGTATGCCTCCTCCTGTTTACAGCCAAAACATATACTGTATTGTCTCATTTTCAGGTATATGACATTTGATGAAACAGGAAGTTGACTTAACTGACCTTCTTTGTAGAGGACGCAGATTCTGCTGCTTCTATTTATTGTTTTTTTTTTTTTTATTTCTATAAGATTTATTACAGGCTTTAAGGTGAGTCACAGCAACACAGGCACATACTAATGTGAAATTCAGAGGCTAATAGGGCTCCAGGAGAGTTAACAGTGTGAAAGTCTGCAGCTGTCAAGGTTGATTTTTAAATCCACGAATAAAGATATATGGTAAGACCAAGGAGCAGGTAGTATATATGTTGAGGTACATTCGTTTGATCTTCTCTTCTGGTTCAGATGCATGTACAAATATGAAATATGAAACATATCTGAAAGCATCACTCTTCCATTTCACATTGAATGTGTTCATTTTTCGCTGTTCATTGTGTTTCCCCCTCTTATATTAAAGCTCACATAGAGTGGTCCTGTTGCACATATATGTTAGTTATGGAGGTCTACTTACATACATTAACTTGTTTTTATGGTCAAAAACCTCCTAGTTGCCTCAAACGAGATGATAGAATTTCTTTTTTCTGAAGGTGTTTCGAGATTTGAGACTCAACTCTCACACCCAGAAGTCAGAGTCTTGTGATTGGCCAGTACCCGGAAGTGACAGCACACCCGGTCTCAGAAGTGCAGCTCCCCCCTCTGGAACGGTGAATGCACTGCTACTCATTATCAAAACATTGTTTTAACAACACGACTCCCCGCCACAGTCCCTTTTATGACTTTGACCCGGAGTCAGACCCAGAGTCAGAAGACACTGTCGCTCGTGAAACACCATTATTCTTCTTCTGCGGTTCAATTTACACAACCGGTTGCGCCCGGACTAGTGCCCGGAGCAGGAGGATCTGCTGTTCCGGAGAACCTGTGTTTACGTAACCGGACCGGGTTTTTTCAGAGATCTCGCTGAGCCCGAGATTACAATAAACCCAGCGTTCTCAGCAGTGGCTGAACTGTTTGTTTAGAACCTTCAGGGCTTAGCTAACAAGGTAATGATGCAGATACACACTAAAAAACAGCGTTAATTGGAACTTCCGGTCTAGGTCCGCTTTAAAGTTGAATTAAAGGGCAACTTTACAGGTTGGTGGACAAAGTCAAACCTCAGCAACCGGATATTAAGTAAATGAACATTGTGATGATTTATACAACTCTTACACACTTATATTCTACCACTTTATCCTCCACATGAGGGTCACGTCGGTCGCTGGTGCCTATCTCAGCTGACATAGTGAAAGGCAGGGTACACTCTGGACAGGTTGACAGTCCATCACAGGGACACATATAGAGACAAACAACCACTCACACGCACACAGTCAATATAGAGGCATGTTCTTGGACTGTAGGAGGAAAACCCACGCACACACGAGAAGAACAAACCAACTCCATGCAGAAAGGCACTTGTTGCAAACGGATCGTGAACCTGGGTCTTCTTGCTGAAAAGGCAATAGTGCAAACCATAAGACAGGCATGCGCCTGCTAAACACAGGGGCAGTTAGAGAAAACCCATGCACACACAGGAATGCATAAATAAATGTATGCTACGTCACAGTCACGGCATAAAGACTGTAAGTAACTTTTTATTTATTTGAGATATGACGTTCTTACTCAATGGGAAAATTCTCCCCCCCCCCCATAAATGTTGTTTTGCAGAACTTCAAAGGGTAAAACAGCCTAAAATGTTGTGATAAATGTGACAAAAAACATCTCAAATGGAAATGGACAGAGACATTTTGAGGATGGAGCTCGTGCAAGCATATCAACAAAGGAGCGACTTGGCATTTACCTATTTGAATATCATGACACCTTCAATCCTTCCCCTCATGTTATGCTGCTGCTCATTTTCTCTCTGCCAATTCTCATTTTTCTCTTGGCCCACATCTCTTCTTTTCTGCAATCCCATTCTTTCTGCAGTTCTTCATCTGGTAGTCTCCCTATCCCTCTCTCAAATCAAGGTGTGATTGCTCAGCACTCCCCTTTCATTACAGGAGCTCTGCTGCCCAGGAGGAAATGCAGGATAAACGAATCTATCTCTCCCTCTATCTCTGTCTGTCTCTCTCTCTCTCTCTCTCTCTCTCTCTCTCTCTCTCTCTCTCTCTCTCTCTCTCTCTCTCTCTCTCTCTCTCTCTACCTCACTCTCTTTCTGTCATGGAGGCTGTTCAGGAGACAATTCTGAGTCCACATCCATCTCCATTAGCGGGACAGCGCAGTGACCAGTGCGACCCCCCCCCACCCAACCGTCCTGTATCACGTTTCACTGCCTGCTATTTTTCCAGGTGGAAAAAGAAAGCCAGACACAGGGATGGGCAGATGCTGGTAACAGGGATGCAGAGTAAGGAAAGAGAGGCATGATTTAGACCTTGTGTAAAGGAATCATCCATCCTCCACTTCTCGTCACGCATCATACAATGACATCCCCTGAGAGAGATGTCTGGGACACGACACAGCGTCGACCAATGCACCTCAGTGGAAAGACTGAACTTGTCTTTGTCTCCAGCCTGTGAATCATGACCTCTCAGAGATAAATATGTTGCTAACAGATTTAAGGTTACAGTACAGAGGCAGCTGATTCAGATGATCATGCCTGATCATTCTCATTATTCATCGACGCTGAAATTGCATTCAGGTCACATCCAGAATAAAAAAAACAGTCTTAAGGGATGCAACAGGAAATGTGGGCACTGAGGGTATTTGGGAATTGTAAGAATGTATTCCCCTGAAGCTGGAGTTGTGTTTATTTCACATTTATGCCAAAAACAATTTCCGACCACTGCTGTTGTAAAGCATTTTGGGACCAAGTCCAAAGTCTCCAGTCTGTCAAAACAAAAACAGCCATTTGAAACTAATCAAGTCAACTCCCCAAAGGCAGCTGGTGAAACACTGTACTGTATTCTGCATAGTACGGCTCACATTCTCTCAGAAGTAAAGCTTAATTAAGCACTTTATTTTCTCCTGTTTATTCACCTTTACAAAGTGTGAAGATGCAATATGTAACATTTCTGCCAAAAAATGTTGTTCAGTTATGTACTTACATTAGCCAAAATGGAAGAGATGAAACATCAGTGTATTTTCCAATGCACTGCAAATCTACACTACAAATCTAGATGTCTGTATTTCTATGAAGGATCGCTTCATTACAGTCGCCATTAAAAGGCGTCATCTCTGCTATAACTTCTGGGTCAAACCTCCTATAAAACATCAGAGCGAGGAAGGAAATATTTGTATTTGTCACTGACAAAGAACCACAAAGGCTCATTACCTGTTTCCAAATAAATACACAGATGAAACCAAACAAGTAAAACAAGACAACAATTCTCATGATCCCACGCTGCATCATCAAACCATTAGATTACATGTGCAGTTCAGTAAAAAGGCTGGTCATGCTAACAATATCTACATATTCCTGTGATATTTATGATTTTGTCTGACCAGAATTTTTTTTTTTTTTTAAATGTCAAGTCAAAAGCTTAGGGACTGATTAACCCTAACCCTAACCCTTACCTGGAGCTGGAACTTCAGGGTAGAAAGTTGTCTGGGCTACCCTGCAATGGAAAATGGATGAGTAGATGGATGAATGGAAACTGCTTCAAATCTTCATTAGTTAGGTCTCAGGTATAGGTCAACTCTCACTGCAGCCAAGTCAGTTGTGATTCCCAGTAGTTGTCTATCAAGGAAGCAAAGGACATTAGGCTTCTGACCTGGAGACACCATTACAATGTCAGCCACCTGGCCTAAATGAGAACAACTCCGCACACAAACACACCCGCCAGGACTCCCCTCGTCCATCTTACCCTATTCACGTCTGTCATTGTGTTCCACTAGGATACGTCGGGTCAGGGGAAACCTCAAGGGCAAAGTTCAGGAAACAATTAAGGGGAATAACTGCACACTGGAGGAGCAAATTCCAGCTTCATTTTGAATATATGTCTGTTTCTCACAAGGCTCCACTCGTTAAATCATTAACCCCCACAACTGGAGACCACAAAAGAGGAAAAGCAACACACTTGTGTGTGAAAAAATTTAGACGACATCTGCTTCTCAATTGGCTATTACAGGAGCTATTACAGAGAGGGATGAGAGGAGAGCCCCCTGTAAATCAGTGGAGGCTTACCGGGTTTGGTTTGACCGTGAAGTCCACTTCACCTTCAGATACACAGCTCACACCGCCAGCAAGGCAAAAATGCTTTCACAGCATTTTATCATTGCAATATGTCAGTAGCACTTAAATAAGATGTATATCTTAGACATTCTAAAGTGCTCAAGCTTTATAGCATTACCATTTATGACATTAGCTAAGCATGGAGACTAAGCATATTATTTGGATTCAAACACACAAATGACAAGAGTGATGTTGTTGTTTTTTTAACGTAAATGACAAGAGTGATGTTGTTTTTTTTCACGTAAAGTGAATAGTGAAGTGAAATAATTTAGTGTTGCTGGACAGATTGCTGTGAATTACATAAATCCTTATGGTCCACAGAATCTAGAGTGTAGTGACTTTAGTGATCCTTTCACTTTTCCACCAAAACATCAACATTTTTTGATGACATAGTGTGGAAATCGCGTGGAAGAACATGCAGCATTTGATAGCATTATTGTTGTCATTATTGTTACGTCCTATACCTTGGATCTTGTCATTAGAAAGCCTCGTCTCACTGGAGACTGAAGTTTGTGTTGCGTTGTAAACCACTCACTCCCTGCACCAAAGAACAGAACATGAAGAATATCACAGATTGCTGTAGTTGATCCACTGCTGCCTCCATAAGGGTGTTATTTAGTGGTGTTTTTTGGTAAAAGCCTTAGCGCTGTTGTACCAAACTAACACAGACGTACCAAATGAAGCAGCAGTAGACCAGCAGCACCAGTGTCCCCTGTGAGCTAAACATGCTGATTTTCTGAATAGATGTTTGTGCAGAAGACTGAGCAGTTTACATAACAGCTGGAAAAGGATGAAAAAAAAAAAACATTCTTAAGATATCATAGACTTAAGCTTATGTACATTTTTATTAAGTGAGACTTTAGTGAAGAGAGTGAAATCTGTTCTCGTGTCCCTTCTGGCAGCTGATGTTTTCACTGAGGGTGAGCGTCTGCAGCTGGCTCCCAGAGAACTGTGTGGCCTTGTTCAAGGAGCTGATTTATGATTTCAGATAAGGACTTCCCCAAATATTGTATATTTTTTATACATTGCACATAAATGAAACGATGGTATTACGGTTGAACTGCGTTCAAACATAAACACATAGTTAGTAATTGCATACCTCATTGCGTCATTTCAAGTTAGGTTTCAATGCAAAAAAAGCAATGTTTGTTTTGATTAATTACATACTAATGGAAGTAATTTCATGAATGGCAAGATCCATGAATTCAGCGACTGATACAATTTAAACTCAATTTTCGATTTTTCGGAAGAAAAAATGTACAGTTGAGCAGAGAGGAGTTCTACAGCGTGAGTGACAATGAGGTAAAAGGGAGTAAAGAGGTTATTGGAATGCAACTTGTGTAAAGGAGATATGTAATGGAAAAAAAAGATAACATAAGACAAAACAAGAGCAGGGTAAACAAAACAGATGAATGAATACAGATTTTCTGTTCAGAGCCAAGACTGAGAGTAACACACATGCATGCAAATGCAAGCACACACACACACACAGTGAAGTTTATTTTCTCTCTATTGAGGATTTCCAGGACATTAACAGCCAGCCGTGTACGCCGGATGAATGAACATGACTGGCCCCAACAAGGTTACAGCCCTCAATCACAACCAGTGAAATGGAATGTATGATATATGGAAACACAACAATGACTACACACATAACACACACACACACACACACACACACACACACACACACACACACACACACACACACACACACACACACACACACACACACACACACACACACACACACACACACACACACACACACACACACACACACACACACACACACACACACACGGCACGGTGCAATAAAATATTGCACAATCAAGATGTGGTTAATACGATAGATTCACATGCACAAAAGTGTTTAATCACCTGAATTAAAGCCTTCATTCTTCAAAATTATTTAACAGTATTGAGCTGTATGTGGAAGCCCAGAGCTCAGGAGGATCACATTCGAGAAGTCAAGGATGCTTGGAGGAAGGTGGAGGAAGAGGATCAGGTTATCCAAGATTGCTATTCAATACCATCCAACCAGCTAATTGTATTACTCCTTTTTCTGTGCCTGGCTGTCAATACCCATCCTTGGGTTGCTCTCAGTCAACAGCTCACCTTTATCTAGCATCCACTTTCTTCTTTCCTTTGCTCTTAACACATCATTTCATCTGCTTCACTCTCCCTCTTATCCTCTTGTGTCCCTCTGTTGTCCACATGATATTTTCCCTCCTTCCAGATGCTCAAGAGATGAAACATCAGTGGTCCACACACTCACTGACCAAAATAAGATACACATTAAGCTGCTTTGATCCCAGGACATTTTGCCTGCATGAAATAAAAATTGTGCTAGGAAAGAGAAATGCTTATGAATGCGCCTGCAGGGGTATTATGCAGATGCTCTGTTGCTTCTATTTATGCAAACAACAGGATATAATTGCAGTTGTCACATCTGAATATATTTAAATCGCATTTTGTGCAAGAATAAAAGTTGCTCTGCTGAGTGATGCAGAGGAAATTAACTTACCTCGTGATGTGCTTGATGCACTCTCAAATAGTGGGGGCACAGCTTCCCTATAGATATCAGAGATTTAAAATCATGTAAGGCCATTAGTATTCCATCACCATCACCTTCCGTAAAGCAGCTCATCCATTTGACTGATTTTAGCGGTTAGCATTGCCATGAAGAGGACAGAGGAAAGCAGGCAGGAATGTAGATAAGAGGTGATTCGCTCCATTACAGTGCATCATAAATGGTTTTCATCTACGGTAGTGCTTCACTTCACTCCAAGGAGAGGGACAATGTGTTATTACTTATGGATAAAAAAAAAAAGATGCTCTCAAAAGCCTTTTTTATAAATGTGAAGAACAAAATGATTAGGACCATAAGTCAGACAATTACTCTGTAAATTACAATATGAAACACAGTTCAATCTAAAGTGCTCCCTGGAAAAAGGAGGAAAGAATACGGAATATAATCAGGAGACCATCTATTTCTCTGGTTAAGTGCAATCAAAGCATAATTCACCTTATCTATACAATCCGATATACAGCAGTAAACTGTTGTCTTTAATCACGTTTGCATGTGCGTGCTTCCACATTCATTTGTAGAGTCAGTGTGCACATGAATGTTAAGAGCATGTGCGCAGCACGTCAGAAAGTCTTGAACACAATTTAACAGACGATTCAGCAAGTGACAAACATACTTGTCAAATCAGCGGGCATTAGGTCAGGGCCGTTATTAGTTACTGCCAGTGTGAGCACTGCAGATGCATTAGAAAAAACGAGGTGGAGAAGGTGCCAATGGTGTGTTCTGTCCACAAGTCATCAGTCACCCTTTTATGGAACTCTAAATTTAAACCTATCCCTTCTGTTGTCAGAATCGTATTTACAGATAATTAATTACCCTCTACTTAAACACACCAAAGCATTATGGATACAGCAAATGATCTGTTTCAATAATGAAGAAGTTCCCAAGAATGAATTACCCGTTGATGAACCTTAATTTAGCTTAAATCAACGATAAAAAAAGTATAGCACATAAGGAGTAGATAAGATTGGGCCAGTGTGCTGAAAGTAATATTAGGCTTTAGCACTTTGAGCCGGGAGAATCAAGCAAGTATTATCTACAAAAGTAATGATATGTTTGTTTCTTCTTCTTTCTTTCACATCAAGCAAACCTATTTACATTAGAATCACTTTGTGTGGTTAATATACAAATAAAGTATAACAACACAGACCTTTTATATACTTTTCTGTCAAAGATTTCTCTTGCTACTTTCCTTTAGCTGAAATTAGACTATAGGAAAATCTCATATGGTTTTTAAACAAAGTGCATTCCTAATTTCAGAATTACTGCAGGGTTTTGTTCAAATGCCATTCAGTTTTTCCCAACAAACACACACACAAAGTAACAGCCACATCAGAAACATCTTAAGTGTTACTCCTAATTTCAAAACTCAACACTGACATGAAGTGCCTTGTCAAGATGGACACTTTCTGCAGTCAGTGAGTGTATCGATGAAACCACTTGTATACGTGTCCATGAGCGTCACCCGTGCAAATATAACCTATTCATGGCTCCTAAGGAACGTCAGGGTCAACTGTTCTGAGGGGGTCACATGTTTTACAGCCTGTAGGTTTCATGCTTCTGCCTCACCATGCAGTGACAGCAGGGAATCCAAGGGTGAATATGGACATGAACACGCTCCGACCACCAGCTGCGTAGAGTCTGAGACGGAGACAGAGACAGAGACAGAGACAGAGACAGAGACAGAGACAGAGACAGAGACAGAGACAGAGACAGAGACAGAGACAGAGACAGAGACAGAGACAGGGTAAGCAATGAGGGCCTTTCTGTGTTCAGGGACATAAGTGTGCAGCTGCTCAATGTGGTTCACCCTCTCTATGACTCTGTCTGGTTTGATCCTGATAGAAGGACTGGTGTTTAGTGTCTGTATGTTGGGTCAGTGTAAACACACTGAACCATCTCTGGAGCAATATGACACTGCAGTCAGATGTTTTACTGCACCTCCGCTGCATCCTGTGGCTGTCTGGGTGTCCACGACTGTCAGGAAACAAGCTTTCTGATGTTACTGCCGTCCTGGTAAGAAGCACCCCTAAGATGGTCATGCTTGTGTAGGAACTGTGATTTAAAGTTGAACTGGCTATACTTACATACAAGTGGGTGCACAAACACCTGCAGTCACAGCTTAACAAAAATATAATCGGATTGAACATACTTGTCAAATTTGGTCCCTGGAACAGCATGTTCCATGATTAACTTTTGCAGACATTAAGAGTGGTGTTCAGCAATTCTGGTGCTGTACAAGCCATGGTGATACAAATGAGGGTTTAGGGTGTTAATATATTACACCTGTCAAAGAGAATAATATAGAGAATACAGCACATTTTGAGGGTGCTCTGAGCCAAATGTTGCCGAACCAAAACATTTGGCTCAGAGCATATTATTGTGAATATTATGCATAATAATAATGCTGTCAGTGCTGACAAAGCACGAGCCAGAGACCAAAAAAAAAGACAAGACTCTAACTTTTTAAACTTATTTAAAGATGTTGGCTAAGTAAAAAAAGGGGGAAGCATGAGTCAGTGGTCAACCAAAGAGATCAGGAACAGACGGGCAGAAAACACAGCTGAACAGATGAAAAGAGGTGAAGAAAAAAAAAAACAGGCAGACGATCAAACAGGAGGGGGAAAAAAAAGCTCTGGAAACTGCAGTAAAAATGACACAACTGACAATCTGGCAGGGGATGAGTGGAAGTGGAGTGGATGTGGAGCAGGTGAACAGGTGAATGTGGTGGAGAGGACCGCACAAGATTCAAATTCATGTACACCAAATGACAAGGCAGTGTGTTTGTTGTTGTTATATAAAGACTCTGCACTGATTATTAAGCAAATTAACATCAATGCTAGACAATCTAATTATGGGGTGAGGTTTTTTTTGGCCCTTCAAAAAACGTCTCCGGAATCTGGGAAATGTGTTATGCCGTTATTCTTACTTAAACTTTCCGATGTCTGCTTCCAACCTGGCGTCCCATGGGGGCTTTTGGCTGCAGGTCATCTCTCCTGCTCCTCCACCGTGGAAAGCACATGGGATGTACAGCATGGGATGTACAGCAACGGCTGCAAACGATGCTTTGAACGTCCTAGTAGGACAGATGAGAGAGAGAGCGACGGCATGATGAAAAGCTTTGATTTCTTCGTTTTTTTGTGTGTGTGGAGAAGATGTTTCCAATAAATTGCTGTAGAACTCAGATAAAGGCTTTGTAAAAGTGCATTGTAATGTAACATTCCAAGAAACAAACATCCTCCTCCGTAAGGAAAGGAAAAGGAGGAATTAAGTGTTCAGTGGAAACACATTCATTGAAAATCATTCATTATTTACCTCTTGCATTTAGCAGTGAAGTTAATTTTTGCATCACTATTCCACTTGGCACTGCTGCACAGTGGAAAGAGACAGTGCAAATGTGACCCATTTGTCTCGCCGAGCCCAAGGAACTGTGCAAAAGCCGCTAGACTTTATTTTTCTAAATATATTGGCAGGAAATGTTCATTGCTGGGAGGCCACAGGAAAGCAGAAAACCACTACCACTGTGTTATTGGCCCAAAATGCAAAAATCATTGATTATAGCTTGGGACAGTGAGACAGGACTTCTGAGATCAGGAAACACAGCTGATATTTATAGTATGTGTTTGAAATACATGTATTTCATAGATGACATTTTGGAGGAAACTCACCCTGGCTCCTGTAATAATGCTTTAATGAGTTCAGTCAAATGTCTCTGATGGGGTCATCTACTTAAAAATCCATTTTTATTCTTCCCTTTGAACCTGTGATATCCGAGCTTAATGCTCAGGACGTGGGCAATCCTTCACAGTTAAAAGTTAACCGAGGAGAAAAATCCCCGACCATGAGTATGACAGCGTAAAGACAGCCTGCCAGCACAAAAGTGTACGTTCCCCTCCAGCGCTGGCCAGGCTCCAGCTTTCAGCATTCACTTTTTGTGGCTTATATTTGCAAACGATTTGTGAAGGGTGAGTGCATCTCCTCCTCTGTACTGAACGGGGGCTATAATTCTTGTTTTTAGATGTGTAACCAGTCACAGGTGAAATCCTCTCCTGTACTTGGCAGTCTCCTGAAAACATCTGGTGTCCACCTTCTCGAATTGCTACGACTCCCCCAGTAGTTCCACTGATGCCTGCGTGCGCGGCCATATAACTTCATACAGTGGCTAAACCGAATCTTATATCAGCCGTGGTCTGTCATCTCCACTGCATTAAAATAAGAAATCACTGGGGTGTTTTTGTAACATCACACCGGGGTCACACACTGTCATTAAAGTGCAGCGAGGAAAGTCTCTTGTCATGACCAGACTTATCTGTGTCTAAACAGTGCAACATCTGTGTTTTATAAGAAACACATAAAAAGAGAAGAGATGTTCTACATCCCTGCAGAATACGACGGTTTCCTTTTAATCTTGATCTGCATTTAAAAAGAAAAAAAAAAGTGTAAACCGAGACAATATTTGCCTTATTGATGCAATCACGTTGGGAGCAGCAGGCAGGAAGTGGCTGATTACACAGATCAAGTCAGTAATTAAAACATACAGGATTGTTCTAAAATACAAATTAAATGCTTCATATGAGTTTATAGAAGTAATCAGGAATAGAGTGCAGGTCAAGGCTGTATTTTTTCTCAAAAGTGACACGTTTTCATTGTTTCAGTGGAACCGAAATAAAACAACGGCCTGTGAAGTGTTGCCAGAAATTCAATTATTGAATTAAGTACATGAGGAGGCACAGTTCCTACTCTACTTGTCTGGTATGGCTGCGACCACCTTCAAAGACCCTCGTACAGCTGAAAATCATCACTTTAACCTCAGTCCTTGCTGCAGTCTTAGTCCAAACAACTTACAGACAGCGCTGATGATAAACATGCAGGCCTGTCAACATCACACAGTTTAAGTATGTCAATGGCAATCACAAAAACATTTGTTTACTCCCCTCTTATTCCTTCTCCTTTGTTTTCTTTACCAAGACACAGCGACTCGGTGCCATAATGTTAAATAAGAAGCGCTCATGTAAACAAATAAGTACGACCACATTTCAGGGAATGTTGTGCTTTGTTGCCCTTCGTGTTGCTCACCATAACAAAGGCATCTCGTTCAGGATTGTATTTTAATAGTGACCTTGCAGACTTACATGACATTTCCCTTTTGCTGACTAATCACACAGCTGGAAACGTGATACCTACAAGTGAAAAATACATGTATCCTACCCAATGCTCTGTCAGCACAGATCAGTATATCCATGACACTACAGAGCTCACATCCAGAGGACATTTCTCTGTTTGGATAGATGGATTTCATGTGAGAGTTGTAGGACATCTCTGTTACACCGTTGTTTGGGATCAGACAATAAAAACAACACAGCTCGGAGAGATTTGATATTAAGTATCGTTGTTATTTTTCAACCGACAAAAAAAGCTCACCTAGATTATTTATGATCACGTGGCTTAAGTCAGAGTGTAGAGATTAATACTGGAGTATCGAAGATGGCTTTACAGATTAAGACGGGTGCTGTCGTTGAAGGTAAGTCAGAGGTGCTGCAGGGTGGATCTCAGAGGAGGATGTAGGAAGTGGGAAAATTGATGTGTCCCAAGATCAATACTGGAGAGCATATGTATCTCAACAGTGTAACTGAATCACCCTGTGGCTGCTGCTGCTGCTGCTGCTGCTGCTGCTGCTTCAGGGGCATCGGACTGTTTGTCCCCTGAGCTGATGATGGCTGTGGAGAAGGTTGAAGCGCCAGGGTCAGGAGGATCAGAGAAGAGGAGCTCAACATGAAACGCAGTCAGTTTTATTTTTGTGTGACAACAACGGCTTTATCGCCGCGCTGTCTTGGATCAATATTAATATCCATCAGTACTGGTTTTTCTTAAGTGTAAAGCCTGAAGTACCTCAATGAGGATCTAACAGAATCATGTACAATAGTGGTTTTCAAGTGATTCAACCAAATGTATTATCATCTTGAAAATGTCATGAAGTGCTTAATGGATTCAGACCTCAAACATTGTCAGCACGTTCAGCTACTTTATAGAGGTGCTAAATATCTGAGTACACCATGCCACAGAAAATGCAAAAACACACGATTCAAACATTCTAATAACATCAAAGAAGAAAAGTTTTGTCACACTGGTGTTACGGCCTTCCTAAGACGATAGACGTGGCTCAATAGGAGACAGAACACAGAAGGACGCCACAAGTTTATCCAATTATAATTTGGTTTTATTAGCAAAAACTGATTATTTCAAAAAGAAAAGAGTTGTAGATCCCGGTAAAAAGTAACAAAAGGTGGGTATAACATCTGGACCAGCTCAGCAATTGGCTGTCGGACCAAGCATGTCCCCAAAAGAAAATTAGATAAGATAAAATAAACCTGATAACAGGATAACCCCCAACCCCCAACCAAATTAAGTGTTATGTTATGTAAACTGAGGAGAAAAATCAAAGCCATTACTAAATTAACAAAAACCATCTGAGGAGGGAGGAATAAAACAAAGAGCCCTCCAGCTGGCTGTCCATTCTCCATCCAATCTCTCTTTCCTGTTCCTTTTAAACTTCCCTCCCCACAATGATGCTGACATTGTTAAAAAATGAAATCTCCTCTCATCTGTCATTGAAGAAGAACAACCACATCCTTCTTTGTTAGGCTCAAGATCAGCACACGCTGAGCGAGAGCAGCTGCTGATCTGAGCTCAGCTAAGGCTCCCTCTAGTGGCACGTCACGTGACGATCATTTACCTCCCAATGCCTTTGAAACGAGGTTACTTTTCATGGCAGCCTTTTGATTTTGCTCAAACATTTGAATGGTAAAAATATCTTTTGTGTGTCATCAAAATAAATGGTACAGTTAAACAGAGAGAGACAGTGCAGTGTGATGACAGGCCATAAAAAAGAGATGCATCACATCCCCACAGACTATGACACTTCTATTTAATTATTTGTGTGGTGACCCAGTTCTCACATAATGTTTCAGGGCTGTGAAAAGTGGCCGTCTCGTTTTGAAGTGCATTACAGGAAAGGTGTTTCTAATATACTGACTGCCTAATTTACATAGTGTGGAGGAGAAAGTAATTAGAAACACATTCCAGCTTAATGTGATCCAGCACAACAATGCCACACACGGCACTCTTTGGCTCCGTGTCACTAACAATTAAGTTTAAATGATGCACTCTATGATGGGATGGACTACAGTACACGACCAAAAATATGTGGACATCTATATGACATCTGCATGTGGTTGTTGAAAATGTTCTTAAAAACATCTAAGACCATAAATCTGCTGCTGTAACACCGTCCTCTGCTCTCTTTCTTTGGTAATATTGTTCATGCAAATCATGTTGTTAAGCACTGGAATCAGCAGAGGATCTTTCCCAATTATGTCAGAACAACACTTTTGTACAAAATAATCCTGATTTATGAGATGTGCCCACATGGATGAGGATGATCAACTACTTTTCACCAAATAAAATTAAACTCTATTAAAAACAAGGCATTGTGTTTCATTCTAATTACATTGTTTCTCACTTTAGTGAACATATAGGGCCCTGCATTAGCATATAGCGTTAATTCATTTCTTGTAATAGATTGCTGTACAGAAACCAAATAAATACAATTTGGCCAAAAAAAAGTACAGAAGCAGAACATTTAAAATATCAAAAACAAAGCAAAGAACAACAAGAGCCAAATATCACATTACATTTTAGTAATTTGGCACATGCTTTATCCAAAGCATATTTGTCCAGGAATACATTGGTATGTCGACGAGCAGAGCTGGAGCACAAACCCACAACCTGCTCTGCCACTTAACCATCCCTGCCCCACAATAAATCAATAATAAAAATATTATTATATGGAAATGTTTGCAGCTTCATAAACTATAGCTGAGTCTATATGGTCACATGAACTCAGATTTTTGAATGTGTTAGACTCTTGTTACAACCAAGCGGTGCGGCCATGACAAACGGGAGCGAAGTTTAATTAATTTGAACAATAATTAACAATAGCGTCAATAGCATATCATCAGCATGATTAACAGTTATCACGCCATTGGGTTTCATGAACACATCTAACCTCTATATGGTGATGGTATGGGCTTAATAAACCTAGTAGTAGCTTGGCTGCAGATGAGCCCAGTAATTGTCTCCTGCATAGTGACACTCTGTCACGCCTATCTCCAGCACCTGTCATAAAACAAGGACATAAATGTAAATATTGTTTTGCATTTATGAATGAATTTCGCACCAGCACCCACAACCTCCCCCTCCGTGACCTTCGTGTGAAGGATAAAGCGGTAGAAGATGGATGGATTTATGAATGAATTTCAGTCAGAATCAGCAGGAAATAGAAACAAGTCTTTGTGCCTCCTATTTCCCCTGAATGTCCTCCACTCTGATTCACTACGACAACTTAACTTAATAGCTTTTGTTGCTTTCAATTGTTTTCTAAATATGCATTAAGCTTAATCAGAGCCAGAAAATACAACTGAGGGTACTTATTTCCATGTCATGGCACTGACTTTAAGTAACAACCATACGGTGTTGAAGGTGAAGAAATGTGGCCCAGTATCTGCCACCATAAACTCATCAACTGTCCCTGTTCAAAACTGATATTTGGTCCAAAAATCTAGAAAAAGTCCACATGTGCAACACCGACACAATCCTTAATTAGAGAAAAGTGAGGGCAAAGGGAAACAGCAACCAGAGACATTAGCATGTTTGTCAAAAAACACATGTTGCGCTGAAAGCAACCATGACCACAAGTCTAAGCAAAAAATCCCAAGCATCTACATAGAAGGACATGAATGAGGACACCACGCAACAGATCCAAACACATCAAATCTGTCTCTGGCCAAAATGCAGATTGCTCTGGATGTTACCATGACCACACAGCTTATCCAACCCGCCCCCCTCGCCCCCCGCCCCATGCACTTACAAACAATTACATGAATCCGGTCACACTATGCAACTATGCAACAGCCGCAAACAAATCCAATTTGGAAGAAGAGCCTCCACTTGCAAAGAAAGCAGCCACACAACTCAAGTAAGGGATTTGTGTGTACATGTCACTTTGGCCAATTTAGACCTCAAGTGTGTGTCCGAGTATATGTGTTCTCGTATGGGGTTTGTGAGGACCGAAATAAGGTATACATGAGGACATTTTGGCTGGTCCTCACATTAAAACAGCTTTTTGAGGTTTAAGGCTTGAGTAAGGGTTATAGGATGAGGCATTTAGTTTGTGAATGTGAGAGTGATTGTAGTCTCTATGTGGCCCTGTGATGGACTGGCGAACTGTCCAGGGTGAACCCTGCCCATCGCCCCATGTCAGCTGAGATTGGCACAGTGCCCCCCACAAACCGCATGTGGAGGATAGAGTGGTAGAAGATGGATGGATGGTCAAGGTTAGGGTCTAGGGAATCCATTATGTCTATGAGTGTCCTCACCACTAATGCTGCCCAAACATGTGTATGTCTACTTGTATTTGTTACCTCGTGAGAACTTTTTTTTTGGCATAAACTCTGACCTTTTCAGAAGTAGTAGTCCTCATAGGGACAAAAACCTACTCCGAATGTGGCAGGAACTCATTTCTGAGGCACTGGTTTAAGTTTAGGGCTACAATTCGAGTTAGGTTAAAATTTGGTTAAGGTGAGGGATAACACTTTGGCGAGGATGTCCAAATGAATACAAGTCCTGAATGCAGTGTCCTAAGAAGGATAGCTGTGTGCAATCCTGTGTGTGTGTGTGTGTGTGAGAGAGACAGACAGAGAGAGGGTGAGGTGAGGGTGAGGGTGGGGTGGTGGTGGTGTAGTCTTGCTGCAGGAGTATCAGGGGCAATAAACTGGAGGGAGTGGACGTGCCCCTTCTCCTCCTCTCTCCTTTCTCCCTCCTCCGCAGTGCACTTGCAGCTGAGCAGCACTCCGGACAGGACAGTCTCCTCTTCACCTTCCTCTCCCTCTTTCTTCTTCTCCTCCTTCTCTGTGTTGCTGCTGCTGCTGCTGCTGCTGCACAGCGGTGCCGGTGCTGAGCTCACAGTCGCCTCTGACTTCAGTGCCGAAGTCCCGGACCTGACGCGTGATGGCGCGGACTCATTGATAAAAATCTGCAGCTGGGATTAGAATGAGCACTCCTGCTGAGCGGCTCTCCTCCTCCTCCTCCTCCTCCTGCTCCCCCTCCTCCCCCTCCCTCTCCTCCATATAGCGCTGCCTTCTCTGCACATGATCTGTTTTATGTGACTCAAGCAGGCGGCGCAGGATGACTACTACCTTATCGCTGGTGACTTTGTGCGCTTTGGTGAGTTGTTTTTTACTGTAATCACTGTGATATTCCTTTAATATGCTGTTATTGGGCGAGTTTTTACAGACACGCACATGTGATATTATTATTATTTTTATAAACATATTTGTATGCAATTACATAGTTTCCATGTCTTAAAGGGATTTAAGTAAAAATGTATATATTCTAATAGAATGAACCTGCAGAGACTTTAGTCGTGAGCTTTTTCTTCAGTGTGATGGAGGATGTGATGCTGTGAAATTGTTGCTTGGTGTTTTTCTCCTCTAATGCGCCCTTAATGGACTGTTTTCCCCTGCTAAACACGCAGGTGCTCCGTGTTGATAAACACTAAGTGATTTGTTTATTAGCTTATATTATTTCCTCTTCTGTTCTGCACGTACACATGCCCTCACTCATTCATTCACATATCCATTTTTTTTTTTTTTTTTTTTTAATCCAGGGAGGAAAAGTTACACAATGCATTTTGGATTACTATAAAACATTTGCTTCACATTGATGTGCATTTAAGAGCAGATTGGAATAATCTAAAAAGTAATTTCTACTTTTAGGTGATTTTTTTGTTGTTGTTGAAAGATTTAAATGCTGCAGGTTAAAATGACAAAGTATGCAAACTACAAGGTGTTTGGCAGACTTTGACATAAAACATAAGGTCGTGTGGTGACTGTGTGGACAGTAGTGGTGATGAAGCGCAGAGCTGCGGGCTCATCCTCAGCCGTGCGTCCTGCTCTCTTCTCAGCAGCTGGTGCAAATGAGCTGCGCAGTTCAGTCACAGAGTGCATGTGAGGGGACTCTCTCTCTCTCTCTCTCTCTCTCTCTCTCTCTCTGTGTTATGACAGCTGGTTGAAAGGGTGCACTTTGGCAGAATTCAATTCAGATATTACATTCTGAAATTGACCATGAAATTGGGACGAGTAACAATATCACACCGCGATTAGGAGTGTGTTGTGAACACAGAATTGAACACAGAATTAGACATTGGTGTGAGGGAGGTGACACGCAGACACACACGTGTCAATGTGGGTTTCATCCAAAACATGCAGGCAAAATCAGGACTGAATGTAACACAATAGGTTTGTGAGGAAAATGTTGGCTGTAAAATCCAGAGACAAGGAGGAATGCACTTCAGGAGAAAGAAAAAAAAAAACTTGGAATGACAGAAAGGAGGAAATGTTGTATATATATAGAGAGAGAGTTCTGGTGTCTGCTGTGTACATCTGGTTTTGAATGAAAGCAGGGAAAACAGAGAGGGAGAGGGAGAATGACAGAGAGGTTTGAATTGATGTCTCAGCAAATGTGAATTAAGTGGAAATGAGCATTTGCTCGTTACATAACAAAAGCCACTGGAGATGAAAGTGATTCAGTATAATGATTTTCTTTGTTCAGGAAAAAACGTCTGGATAGGAATTCCTTTTATTTGGCATTGTTGTGCACACGCCAGTGAGAGGAGCCTCTCAGTTCTCTGGCCAGAAACCTGAGTGACATTTATATCAGAGTCACACAGTGAAACAACATGAGAGGAAGGAGAGAGAGAGAGGGAGGAGAGAAGATTAGACATATTAGACAGCATAATTGTACATGCAGGACATTGAAAATTAAATGAGCCAAATAAAACATGTAATTAATTATGTCAGGGACAGTGAAATGCTTACTGCATTAGTGTTACAGTGCCATAGCTGTCAGGTATTTATAATGACTTGAAAATACACACATTTGGACATAACTTCATCCAGTTGAGAGTGAAGGTTTCTGGCATTCCCTCTCACACAGAGCTCCACAAACCCCTGAGTTTGAAGTCATCCATGGCACCCAATATACAGCACAGTAGATTGAATTCAACATATTTTGACATTATAACGATATATATCGATTGAAATAAAAATCAATGAATCAGGAGAAGCAAATGTTGTACGTATACAGATACAGACATCATTTAAGTGTGATTAACCAAATGAGAAATAGCAGCAATAATGTTTGGTAAATAGGATATTTTTTAATAGTCCAGACTGCAGTACCTCCAATGCCCACCAGTGGGCCATGGTACACACACTTTGGGACAAACTGCCCTATGTTACATTGTGGGGACTTTCATCCATTCACCATAAACATTTACATTGAAATTTGGTCAAAATGCTACATCACCATTGACCAATGACAAAAGTGTCACCCTTTATTTGTCAGATAAAGCTCTACTTTAGCGCATTTTCAGAAAGATGGGACTTTTTCCACAGGTCCTGATTTTTTTTAGGTTGAATAATTCAGTTCTTCTATTAGGATTAAGTAAATCTTTAGAAGTTAATCATGCATGTCATGGTTAAGGTTAGGATATACAGTAGGTGCAAGGGAATGCTTTATTTCTAGCATTAGTGCTCACAAGTGTAGTAGTACAGGCATGTGTGTGTGTGTGTGCAGTGATCAGAGGCAGCTCTCACCTTTAGACATTAATTAGGTCAGACATGTGTATAATGTTGTGCACACACGATCTTATGGTCCCTGCTTGGACTGGAGGATGTTGTAAGTTTACTATTAGAGCTGATGTGCCTTCAGGGGAACTATTAGAGCCACTTATGTGACTGCCTTGCTCAAAGTGAGTCTAATAGGCCATAGGTGGAGACATGATTTATGATGAATCCTGATACAGCGTTGGATTTAAAGAATAATTTAGACACATGGTAGTAATTTTCATCAATTTGTTTTCTTGTCCTTGTGTGAAGCATTATTTGTCAGCTCTGTGTGAGCGTGTGCTGCGTATGTGACTAATCTCTAATGTAATGTACTGTTGTCCCCGTGTGCCAGGTGGCGTCGGCGTTGGCGTCTAAGACGGAGCGGGCTGTGCTTCTCCCCTGTGAATCGGGCCAGTACACAAAGGGTGGAGAGTGCTGCATGGAGTGTCCACCCGGAGAGGGCGTGGTGAGGAAATGTGGAGCGACTCAGACGGTCTGCGCCCAGTGTTTGGACAGTGAGTAGAGATTAGTTTTGCATTATAGTGTTCACTGGACTGTTCAATCTCAAAAGAGAGGATATTAAGACTGTGACGCGCTGTCAGTTCTTGTCAAATCAAAGAAAAACACATGCACCATATGGGGTGAGTTACAAGTTACAACAAAGCGATTTTATGGAGGCTAAATAATATAGTTGGTCCAAGATGAGACATGGCATCAAACTTATGATTATTTGATAAATGCTAAATATATGTAGTTCATTTCCATTATAAAATATGCTTGGCTTGTCAGGTGAAACATAACACATTGAGGTTACTCTGCACAAAAACAGACCTTACAAGTATTGCATAATAGATACATCTATACAATATGTATATTTCTGGCCACCTTTTTATTGACTGTGACAGACGAGAAAGAGACATAGAGAAAAGAGGGCAACGTGGATTTAAGGGCCTGTGACAGTCAGTCAACATGAGACGACGTAGAGTAGTTCTAAAAAAAAGTATGTGGCAATCGAATGCAACCAAAGTGCATTTCGTTTCTTGGGGATGAACACCAAATATATCTGGTGACCAAAATCTTATAAATTGTCCAATCGCATGTCCTTTATTCAATAAAAAGATGATTACAACTGTGTATAAATTCAATAATAGCATATGAGAAAATGGATTTTTGACCTCCACGAGGAGGAAAATAACCTGTTTTTGAAAAAACAGCAAGTGTCTTTGAGCTCACAGTCATAGTCGTTGTTGCCTCATATGTTTTGTATTTCAGCGGCTTTGGGTGAAATGACCTATAATTGATCAGACAAATAACAACATATATGTAGACACATTACATGTTGTGCAGCTGCAACACTTTATGTCCTCACCAGTAGTATTCACTTGTGACTTCTATACGTGCAGTTTCTGGCCTTTGCACAGGCTGTGTACTCCAAACATAATCACCATCACAGCCAAAATAAACTTCCCTTGTCCAGTTTGGTCATTTGTAAGCAAGTGTCTGCTTTTCATTTTATCAAGAGACCCCCGGAATCCAAGGCAGAAAACCACATGTTTGATGCTTGTAAGTGGGCGACCAAATGCGTTGGCTTACAGCTCGGTTCAGGCTGTGAACCATTAGCCCTTGCTTCTATGCAGCAGAGCTCGCAGAGATGCCAACGTCACAACATTTTGGTAAAGCAGAAGGAGAAAGAAAAGCGGGCACTACAAACAGATGTGTCTTTCTGCATCACATCCCTGCAGCAGCTTTCTCTGCCCTTTAAGATGTTGGTCTGTAACTTTGTCAGGGCGCAACGTAAACGCCAAAGTATAGGTCACAGGCGTCACCGCATAGCTCAGGGGACGCTGATAAACTACAGCAAGACAAATTTATCTCACCTGCCTCAGCCGTGCTGCATTTTCTTACCTTTCAAATGCATGCGCTTGCTGTGTCAGTTTATGGTTTTTCTGACGGATCAGAACTTTGGTTTTAGCCTTTTTCAAGCGTGCACTTTAATGGAACACTGATGGTTTGCATCAGTCCATCCTGTCAACACATGAACAGAATACACTGGCACATGGTGGCTGTTGAGTGAAAAAGTATTCGCACACCACAACCATCACTGACAGGAATGAACTTAAATGTAAAATAAAAGAATTCTGTAATTATCAAAGAACTTATGAACCTTTTGCACAGTGGATTCTTCACTCTGTGTTATGTTATGTCATGAAAAGTTTTAAGGTCTGGCTTTTGTCATCTTGTGCTGAAGATTTTATTCTTCACCTCAAGAAATTCAAGACCTATTGCAATCGGTAGAGGGGCATGGAGCCAGTTTGCTACATATAGAGCGTGAAAATTATAACCAGGGAAAAAAAGGAAAAAAAAAGGGACTGCTCCTTTCACAAGAACCGTCAAACCAATCAATAAACAGTGATTGAAAACGTAGAGCAGAAAAATTGACAATTAACACCGAGAGAAATACAAAGGAATGTAGACAGCACTGTTAAACAAAAAATAAATAAAACAAATTCAGTCGCACCAGTGGAAGGCGACTGAGTGCAGTAATTAATAGTCATCATCCAACAACGCAAATGATAGACTGGAGCAGGCAATTAGCTGCGTCGGCGCCGAGTGTGTGTAGAGGAACACGGTGTAGCTTCACTAATGTCTGGACTTTGTCTTTGCTTTGACGTCATGAAGAATTTGTCCTGCACGTCATATTCTCTTTTCTTTTCCGGCTTTAAATAGTGACAGACAATGATGGTAGATGGTAAACTGCTGCCCCATTTCCCTATAATGTGGGTTGGCCCTTCAGTAATGTAACTGTGAGGAGTTTTCTTTTTTTTTTGTTCACTCACTCATCTCCCATTCCTCCACACCAGCAAATCCCCCCAGCCTTTGTCGTGTCTCCTCTTTTTCTCCATCATGTACTTGCTTTTCTCAGGCAGCAGCAAAACCCCCCCACCTCTATTGCTATGACTCATCGTCTGTATTAGCGGATAAAATGTATTAGAGAACCACCAGGCACCAAAGGGCAAAATCTGCTCATTCATCATGCATACTGTTACATCAAAGCATCTTTACTCCTCTGATCCAGCTAATTAAAAATATTGAAAAGCCTATTATGTCTCTAATAGTGAACATCCACTGTATGGACGAGTGACAAAAAAGTAATGATCAACACATTAAGTGTTGGTAAGACGGTAAACAGCTTCAGAGCATGTTGGTATTGATTGTCTGGTCTCTTGAGCTCAACTGGAGGGAGGGAACACAGTTCTGCCAGATGGTTTTCCCTGGTTTTGTGTTTGGATGATGGTGGTTCAGAGAAAATGTCAAACATTTTTGTCCAAACTGCCTCATAGGTTAAAATGGGATGAGATCATAGACTGTGTATGAAAATGGACATAGTCTTCGAAGCCTGGGAAATATGACAGAAGTAGCAGTTATCCCCCAGGGGGAAAATGAGCCTACTTCACACTGGATCAACATTTTCCTGAAGAGTTAGTCTTCATTAATAGCGCATGATGTCCATCCATTGGGGACATGGGGGAGCTGGAGCCTGTCCATTGCAGGGCAAACATACAGAGACAAACAACTAGTCACACTTTACATTCACACATAGGATGTCCAATCAACCTAATATAATCCCCAATCTGCATGTTTTTGGACTGTACGAGGAAGCCACAGCATCCAGAGAGAACCCACACACAGAGAGAATATGCAAACCCCAATTCAACTGGGATTTGACAACAATGTTAGCCACAAGACTAGACAATAAAGCATGGCACGTATGAATGGAAACTAAAGTTTGATTGACAGCTACTATCGTTCAATATGTACCTGGTTGCAGGTGACATCTGTGAAATTCTGGCTCAAAATGCAAATCTCAAGGTTTCTCAACAGGAGACTACCAGAAGACGACGTCCATTTCTATATACACACACGCTATGGCTAAGATCTTGTGACTTCATAGGGCCTAGCATAATTTCAAACCATTCAGTGACCCCTTGTGATCCACAATTGGGTGCACAGGAAGCCACCGCTCCCATCAATATAGAAATGAACCACTATGATGAAGGGAATCATTCAGAAAAACCCTGCATTGATTCGAAGTCCGTGCAAAATGGCCACAGCACAAGAGAAGATGTCAGATCTGCACACTGTACGGTGTCAAGCAGTGAGGCCTGCACTGTTCTCTACGTGTCACACATGCACTCTCCTACTTGTCAACATTAAGTTGATTGATGACTCTTCTGACGACACCCCCCACACACACATCTGTAGACCAGTTTCTGTGGTTTTTCCCATTTTTCCAGGCCCTCACATATGAAATGTGAGGTTTATGGACTGTAGCGCTGATATAATACCATCCCTTTGTGTAATTGTGGATGGAGCATTCTTGCAAACACAGTCTGATCGTGTCTGAGCTACAGTGACAGTTTTTGCTTACATATAACACTATAATGAGTAAGCATCACAGCCATTAAATGTGCGCTGTCGACCACAATTTACAACTTTATTTACAGACGTCATAGATCTCAATGCAGATGTCGTTTAAGTCAGCATTCCTGCTGGAACACCAGTCAGCTGAGCTGTCTCTGTGATCGAAGCACCTGCTTCTACATACCACTGAGAATGGCACTTTACTGTGCCATGCAGTGCACATTTTTGATTTTATTTTATTTTATCACCTGTTTGTATCAGGCTGGCAGGAACAATATTCACCATTAAACAACCGGGCTTTAATACCCTAGAGGTGTTCAGTGCAGGTGTATTTTCATTGGTTTCAGTATTGTTTTTCTTTCAGCACACAAAATGAAGCCTTAATTTACTGGGGCATACAGGAGCACACACTAAAATAAGGATATACAGTATATATGGAAGTTTTGTGCTGAACCACTGACATTACCTGAAACCCCCCCAAAGCTATGAATACGTTTTCTTAAGTGCAGAAATGAATAATTGAAGAGTAAAATTCAACACATCCATTTCCTGTTTCATGGTAAATATGGTTCAATCTTTATTTACCACCACCCCCCCGAATTACCCACTTCCTGTCGGTGTAATCCCCCTCCCCCACCACACGCTTGGGACGAGTGCCAGAGTCAGCAGTGCTGAAATATTTATCAGTCTCCTCCACTTTTCTTTGCTGTCATGGGAGACAAGAAAACTGGACTGGCCTCAAACCATTCAAAAAAATGCAAAATGTCTGAGGATCTGAGAGAAAAGGCAGACCCTCACTAGTCAATGTAGCGTTAAAGATTAGACCTGCTGGCTGACGGAACAGGGCTCACTGGGGATTTAAAGGAGGAAGGAAAGTAGGAAAGTGGAATCACAGCCTCAGCTGGTGAAGGCTAAAGCAGAGCATCTAGAAAGGGTTCCAACTTTGGATGATGAAGGACGAAGAAAGAGGAAATTGAGATTTTTTTTAAAACATTCTGGCAGAAGCTCCTTCCCCAAACAACATGTCAGGAGATATAGATCACTTGTCCTCCCACCAGATATGACAGAGAGGGACATTCTGCAGGGATTAATCCTAAAACCTGAACATAACATTATTATTCCTGCAATTTCAATTTCCCTTGTATCAGATTCCGTTGTTTAGTTTTTTGCCTAAAATAAGGTAAACACAACTTTAGGATGTCTTAAGATAAATGAGACTGGAGGTTGGACATTACAATCATCATCATCACAGTGAACATGAACGTCTCTAGATTACTAGATTTGTGCAGCAAAATCAACTTTAAACAATTAGGTTTGGTGGTGGTGATGGTGAAATTTATTTCTGGCAAAAGTATATAAAAGTTATAAACACTCATGTAGAGTATTATATGAAAATAATTTAGTCAAGGATACCAGGATGATGCTGGCCAACACGTTGCACTTTGGACAAGGCATATACAGTAAAGTGATTGGCTTTGTTTTGGAAATTTTCGTTGGCTCACTTAACAAAATAAATAGCCTACATCCTTAGGTTAGAGGACCTTTCTTGTCACGGTTACAATAAAAAACATGTGGTCATGTTTGGGGAAATGAAGCCGACTATAAAATTCATATGGGACAGGAACAGATTAACCTCGTCACATGAACTTTGTTGCTCTATGTATATACTTCTTCACCTGACTCCCTCATCATTATTACTGCAGCCATACAAGTCACCTAACAATAAAAGACAGCTTTTGGTCAGAATAATCTACTGGCACAGATGCTCTGTGAGTGTTGTTTGCCACAGAAGCACAGACTCTGCTCTAAGTTTAGTGGAACAGGATGCAATAGTAAATGTTGATGGTTAAATTACAGCCTCCTGTGGCCCACTAATAATATATTTGGTAATATCCTGAACAACCCGTTTCAAATCTGGAGGCAAATTAAGTGGAGCAACGAAGCATGGGTATAATTAAATACAGATCTTTAACAAAAGAAAGCAAGGGAAGATATGGGGATAATTTATCCACAGACAGCCTGAGATGTGGTTTTTGACACGCAGTGGAGTGGCAGAAATGGCCGAGTGTCCCTAAGAGCTTACACCGAAACTGCTGATAGAGAAGTTTGTTAGGCAGTTTCATGGCCATCCAGAGCTACATTATTGATGACGCTAATGGGCCTGAAACGCATCAGTGTTTGAAAGGAGGGCCTTCATGGGGTGAAGTGACACATATTTAAGTGCATCATGCCCCCCCCCTTCTGTGCCACCACACCCCTCTTTACCAATGGCCGTCTCCATTGGCCAGCATGAAAAGCCTCCATGCTGAGCTGCACTCATCATAGCTCAACTGGGGGCAATTAGAAATAAGATCATATTTTATTAAAGAAAACACTCCACCTGAGTCTTGATGGCCTTTTACTTTCTCCTTGTGGCCCCCAGATGATACATAAATTAGATACACATGCACAAACCGCACACTTTCATCCTGTGCCGGCTCAACACTAAGTGCATATGGTCACATTCAGATGTGTTTACACACAAAGACTGCAAATGGGCTCATGCATGCAAGTTAAAATTAGCAAGGAAGCCTGTGCGCTGTAGGATAATTGAAATGAATGAGGAGGAGAGCTTTACTGGTTGAGCCTGAGTGCAAAGAAAACAAATGCCCCAAGCTGGAAAATTCAAATACCCATTTACCTCAGAGGTCTGCTGTTTGTCTGGGTCTGGGTCATTCAGCCTGTGTCACTCTGCTCTATCAAATCTGCTTCTAGACACCTACAGACTTACATCACTAATAAGTGCAAGAGGTGAAGGAAAGAGAAAATGGATCTGATGATGGTACGTGCAGTATAGGAAAGTGACCTAAGGTATGTACCGTACTATAGCGTCCCGCCTGACCCTTCCCCTTCCAGTCATACATCAGATCAGCACTTCCTCAGCACTTTGATTACAACATCATGTTTTTTTTTTTACGCTCTGGTTTTGAGCACCAGACCACCCACAAAGACTGTTTCTGATTGCGCTGTGTCAAACAGTCTCGATGTTGCCTTCGAACAAAAAAAAAAATCAAGCAGCCCCCTCCTGCAGAGCCAGCCTCCTCCCCGTCTCCCGTAACATTACCTGCGTCTACTCATCTCGGTTTGTCTGTATAACGTGACAGACTTCATCGTTGGCTTCTTAGGCTGTGTCGGTGTTTACAAGGTGTTCAGAGCTTCAGTCAGTGCCAGTGTTTATACCTGCCAGTGCTGCTTACAGTGCAAAAGCAAGTGCTGAGATATTGCCGCAGGGCTTTTCACACTGACAATATGCTGTTGCTCAACAGAATACCCTCTAAGAAGTGCTCATGGAGAACACACACACACACACACAAACTGAGAGGCATATGCTAATCCAGAATTGTGCAGATGTCCAACATATTTACAGTTTCACAGCTCCAGTGCTTTAGACATTGATACATTGTGCATTTAACCACAAAGCAGATTTTCAACTAGTGTAGACTTGCTGCATATTAAAAAGAAGAGATCGAAACAGACTCTGGAGTTAATTAAAACCGTTTACAAAGCTGTTTTAGCATGCATTCTTGCCTCGTAATCATATGTTTAGAAACGTTCATGTTGGTTGAACGGATACTGTTTCCAGCTGAACTTTCTAATGTTTTCTGTATGCAGCAGGGATTTAAATTATACACATTGTGGAGTGCTCTGGCAGCACTCAGCACGCCACACAACCCTCAGTGACCATGGTTTAATTCTTGCTCGGGGGGGGATTGAGTCGTTTCTGTCCAAAGTGCATCTTTTTGCAAGGTGACTCTTGTTATGTTAAACAGGAAAAATGAAGCCGTCTCTGTAAATTTCAGCTGTAGGGTTTGTGTTCTCGTGACAGCCTCTCTCCACCGCTCTTATCTCATTTCACCACTAAAACACACATAAAGGACACACACCTCTCTCTCACTGTATGCATAAATCAGCAGGCATCCAATTGTGTCTAAAAATAATTAGATATGAACATGCAATATTAATAGATTACTGTGTGCCTCCAGGAACTCTTAGCGTAAGACTCAGCTAATTTGAGGTCATCACTTCTTAAACAACATCCTCTCCACAGTCCTCCCAATGCAAATGTTCCTGAAGAGCAAATCTTAAGTGTTTGAAGTAATTGAAAAGCAGCAAGCAATTAGTCGACATGGCTTTCACTTCATCCCTGTCCTCACCGTTCACCACAGTGCAGCTGTGGTCGGATTTTTATTGATTTTCAAAAAAGGGATTTTTGGCAGGAATTCAAAATCTTCTACTTCAAAGCCTATGAAGTGTTAGCAAATAATGCAGTACACAAAAAGGATATATACTTGTTAGCCTCATTAGAACTTGTGGTATTATGACAAAGTCAGTCAGTCCATCTGTTACAGACTGAAATTGAGTGATCAGAAAGATTGCTATCTGAGAATAAAAATGTTCAAATATAACCTATAGTTAATGTTTTCTTTGCTAATGTCCAAATATCAGTGTCTAAGCAAAGGTCACTTGTTCCAAACATGGTTTGAACTTTGATAACAGTGAATCCGAGGACAAAACATAATATATTAGATTAAATGTAATATCAGTCATGCATTAATCATAATAAGTTGTTAACAGACAGCTTTACTTGCTGTATTGTGTTGAGATACGTTTGATTAAACAATGTGAATTAAGTATCGGCAAACATTTCGTCAAATAGCCAAAGTAATTACTTGATAACTTGGATCCCTGAAAGCATGTGGATGCATTTGCACTCCACTCCGTGCATGATTGAAATCAGAGCAGTTTACTCAGCAGAGCACAAACACATTGAGATCAATATCATAATGAGCACAGTAGGCTTTTGACTCAGTCCTAAACAAGAGCACCTTTCTCGTCCTCAAGCACAAATCACTAAGAGCCCAGTGGATCAATGTGTCCCCCTTTCCAACGGATATGCAGTTAACATGATTCATGTCATTAGACTCACTGTTCTCCCCATTTTTCTCCTCAATTCCATGCTCAACCCCCCCCCCCCCCCTCCACTCTTTTTCTCCCCCATTTCCTCCCCCGTCTCTTTCGACCTGTTCTGTCATCTGCAGGTGAGACTTTTTCAGAGAACTACAGTCACAGGGAACAGTGCAAGCCATGCACAGAGTGTACCGGCCTGATGCGGCTGGAGACGCCCTGCACAGACTCTAACGATGCCGTGTGCGTCTGCAACTACAACTTCTTCTTCAATTCCATGTCTGACAGCTGCGAGCCCTGCACATTGTGTCCAGTAGGAGAGGGCGTGTTCAGTCACTGTGACCATGACCATGACACGATATGTGAGGAGTGTGTGGACAACACCTTCTCTGACCGGGAAAGCTCCCTCGAACCCTGCCTGCCTTGTGCCATCTGTGAGGAGGAAACAGAGATAGAGCTGGCGGAGTGCACACCGTTCAGTGACTCTGTCTGTCACAGTAAGTCTTCTCTAAGTTTTTGTACTTCTTACAAATGTAGGAGACATGGATGGACTTTATGTACAGGAAATGAACCAGTGTGATTTACTCCCAACTTTAAGTGAGGTCACCCCCCCCCCCCCCACCCACCAATTTTGCCCCTGTACCTACTAACAGTAATAACTATACTGTAAACACTAATCGCGTGTAAACAAGGTGATATTCTTGAGGTGACCCTTGTGTGTGTGTGTGTGTGTGTGTGGGAACGGCAAGGTCAGAGGTTAGCCCCAGTCAGATTTTCAAATAACAGCAAGTCTAAAGATTTAGCATTAAAAGGTCAAAGTCTACTGCAGTGTCAACACAAAGACATTGAATAAGCAGCTCTCCCACGAGGCAGAGGGCAACAGAGAAGTGGCAAAGTCAAGCTATTTTCCCATCCAAGGAAGTTGTAAACTGTCAGTTGAATGGGGCATGAAATCGACCACATGAGGGGGTTATGCAGCTTAAATCCGGTCAGTATGATGTTTTAGGTGTGTTTGCTTTCATTATTCTTCTGCGAAAAAAATCCCTAAAGCAATATCAGATAAGTGAGGAAGGCAAAGCAAAGCCAGACAACGTATACTCACAAAACATCCCCCCCTCCCCCTCTATGATGAACTCTGATTTTAGGAGAGATTTGTGGTTCTAGTGTTTGGTTGCTGCTCTTCTGGATTTTTTATGCAGACGTTGACCAAAGAGGCACTTTAGCTGTGGTTTGATTAAATGCTTAAAAGAAAGCTCTTAATAGCTGGAGCATTTGCTAATGCAGGGCCTTGTATTGATCTCTTGTGTGCATTAACATTTTCAAATGAACGTTTCAATGATGGCTTTTAATACAAACACTGGGATTAAAGCTGTAATATTTGTATTTTGGGTCGATATTTCAGAAAATTTCATGGCTTCAGACTCTGGGCTATTTGGAATTGAGTTAATGAACCTTAGAAAAACTCCATCAGTGTCGTACAGTGGAAGTGCTTGCACCACATGGTGGTTGTAAATTCCTCTTTTAATAAACTACATTTAGTTTGACAGGGAGCAGAGAAAATGGACCAAGCAAAGATAAGAGGCAGAGCGTATAACCTAGACAATGACTTACTACCTGTCCTTTCCCGAGCACCAAACACCATTAAACGTGTTAAATTTAGTTTTTTATGATGAATAAATCATGACCACATTAAATGCGTGCACAAAAAGACCATTAAAAATGTGGCCTCCTCTTAGACCTGCACTGCATTTATGTTGTGAGTCATCAGGTCAAATTTAGCTAGAAATCTGCCAGATTGATGTACAATGGGGAACGCGATGGCATTGTCAGTGTGGTGGTGGATCCACCATTTTAGGTCTACATTAAAATATGTTAGAAAACTATTAATCCTTTTAAATTTGATACAAAACTGATGGTCCTCAGATGATGACTCTCACAGACAGTGACTTTTCTTGACATGGTTTGACATTTGCATTTTGGAATGAAATAAACTCCTATGAAGTGGATCCCCATTAAATCTGGTGCACATTTTCAACCATTACTACTACTTTCTTTTTTTTTATTTGTGCAATTCCTAAGCCTGAACTTATGGTACAACAATCCTCATCAGCTTTTTGTCTTAGTGTGTTACATACTAATCCATGGTTTCCTAATTCTGGTCCCCATGGACCCCTGTCCTGCATGTTTTAGATGTTTCCCTACTCCAACATACTTGATTCAAATAGTCAGAGCTCATCATCAAGCTCTAAAATGGTGAATATGCTGATCATCTGCAAGTACAGCCTCAATGTCTTTATTTTGGTTTTCGACTGAAATGATAACAACATCAGAAAGATTATTCAAAACAAAACAACAATCTGCATGTCCTCTCCAAGATGAAGACATGTTTTCTTCGCAATGTGCACGTCTGCTTTAATAAGAAAAAAGAAAAGAAGAAAAGACATGCAAAAAGTCATCCATTCAATACTCAGAGTAAAGGACTACTAATTTAAAGTTGTATGTGAACTTGGTAGAACATATCAGAGCACATACCAAATTTTGCATGGTGGGAGGACAGGAATTGTTTTTTTCCTCGCTTCTGGCCAACTCCGCCTTTTACTTTTTCATCAGGCGACCGATTGGAAGCATATCTACACATGAATTACACTGTACAGTAATGCAATCCAGCCAAGACTTCTGCTGTTTCTCAACAGGCGTGGACGAACGCGCTTAAGGCTAAAGTGATTTGACTGACAGCTATAAAAGAGATTTCCCAGTATATCGGCTTAACTGTGCACAGTATGATTTCTACATTTCTGATGCACAGTGGGGGCACAAAATGCTATATTGTGCCCCCACTGTGCAGCGCCCACCCATGCTGCTGCTCTCAACTTTGACCTGCCTCATCCTGAGCAATGGCACAGTTAAGCAGCAGCAATGGCGGTGAGCGGAGATGGCATGATAAGTGACCTTGGGCGACATCTATTTGATAGAGGAACCATTTCGTACCGCACCAGTGGCTCCATGGGTAATTTCACATGTGGTGGTGATGATGTTTCCATGTTTTTTCCATGCACAGATATGTTGTCTGCAGCAAACAGGAAGCTATCCCACTGACATTCTCATCCTGTTTTAAGTATTTATTCATGTGAGGAATTTATATATATGTCTCCTGCTGTCATCTTCTCTTTTCTACATGTGGAAAAAGAGATAAGATTGTGGCATTTTCAAATCCCCAAATCCCAAGTTCATATCGAACTGTCACCAAGTGTCAATTACACAATACAGTGGCAGAGAGATGAGAACAGACAGAGAGAGCTGCAGCTGTGCTGGTATTCTATGGAGAAAGGTCGATATGAGTGCTGGGATTTCTTCAGCTCATGCTCAGGTTTCGCTGAGTGACCTCTATGTGCATCACACACACACACGCATACGCACACACACAGGTTTGCGCAGCTATCTTTTCAAGCACTCTGCATTCATGGACAACCAAAGCGTTATCCCTCACTTAAACCATAAACAGCGAATGCATTACCCTGAACTTAACCAAACCACAATTCCAATCTCAAGTTTAGAAATGAGATTTTCCCTTCATTAGGACCAGGTTTTAATGCCCATGAGGACTACTGCTTCTGACAAAGTCAGAGTTTATGCCAGAAAAGGTCCTAAACAGGGAGAAAATGCAAGGACACACAAATACACACACTAACATGGCCATACATGGTCTTCCCTCTCAAGTGCATTTCAACTTCTGCATTTTTCATTAAACTATGGACTCTTTGATCTGAAATTGAAAACACCTCCTGCGTGTTTCATTGAAGCGTTCTGCCCATGCTGATTCTGTTCAGTCCTCGACTGAGCGCCTGTTCAAGTGTTTCTCCTCGAGCACAAGAGAGGGAAAGATTAAAAAAACAGATAAAGGAAGACTTCTTTTCTCTTTATTACTTTGTTCATCAGTCCTTCTCCTCCCCCACTCCTCTGTATCTCTTCCCACGGTGGCCCCTGAGTGGCTGGGCTACCAAAGTGGTGGAAGGTGGCCAGCATGCATTCAGTGCCTTCACCGCTGCAGTATAACTACTCCTTCTAATCAGCGTACTTTACAGCAGTTCTTCTGTTCATCTGCAACCCCCCCCCCCCCCCCCCTGAATCTCCCCTAACACTCTGGCTCTCTGTCTGCCCCGGCACTCTCCCCATTAACCCTCTCTAGTAGAAGACAGAGCGCTCATATAATTTGTGGTGTGTGTGCTGTGAATGCATGTGATGGATGTGTGCGCGTCAGGCGACAACACTAAGGAAGATTGAGATAGAGGCTGAGCAGAGACAGAGGGGAGAGTGTTTGGCAGCTGATAAAGAGGTCATTGTGCATGTGCTGAGCCTGATAGTTGCTCATCTCCACCCTGAACTGGCAGCAGAAAGACATCAACCTCCTCACAGGACCCCTGGGTTAACTTCACCATAAAGACCTCAATGGCTCGTAAAAATTAAATAATTTTTTCCTCTGACCCACTCGTCTACACCCCGCTAATAAACACATCTCCCTGCCCACACAGCCCCATGCTCGTAAAAACCCTGGGCTAGTTTTATTTTGTTTCATGAGTGTTTTAAACCCACTGAAGCCAAAACGAAATTGTTAAAGCTCCACCGCTGCCTTGAAGCTCCCACTCTGCTCCAGCTGAGGTATGCAGCCTTTTGTCTAAAGTCAGCTGTGGTTTCAACATCAGCCCAGAGAAGCGGAGAAAAAAGAGGGGGAGTTTCAATAAAGTTGCAGAACACTGTGCTTCAGCTTTAGCTGCTCTGTGTCGAGTGACAGACACAAGTCCAGTGGTGGGACTGATGTACGTATCTGCATGGAGGAAGGGCGCTTACAGCACCGATAACCCAGTTTGATCAGGTTCTGAGATTTAAGATACAGACCGGTCCAAGTGCACACCTTACCTCACTTTCCATTCACAATGTATTCCATTTGCAAGCTCATGTTGCATAGCTAATACTGTTAGCCAGCCCTGCATTAGCTGGGTGATGTATGGTGGAGCTGAGGAAACCTGACTACATCCCAGGAAAGGTCAAGAAATGCATGTAATACATACACCCGTGTTCCAGCCCTTTACCTCCTTTTAGACAGGTCCAAATCAATAGTGCTGCTTTAAATAGGCCTCTGTATCATTTCTGTGTTTCTAAATATGGTACACACATGTGCTGTGTTTTTCTGTCCGCGAGAGATATTTTCTTTCATTTCAGTAAACCAATCTTTCCCCATGGGGGGCAGGAATGCCCCGTCATCACTCCGCGGACAGACAGGCCTACGCAGACTCTTAATGACCAGCAGAAGTTTTTTAAATACGTCCACATAAGTTGCCTGTCAAGGTCCCATTGGACTTTTAAAGGGAGTAAATGTGTGTGAATTATGCAACAAATCAATGCGGAGAAACCCGACTATCTGCCATGTCAGTGAAAAGAGAATATCTGAGTAGACAGACTGTAGCTGTGATGGTTCAGTGAATGCCCCCTTTTTACTTGGAGATTCTCATCTGACCACATCAGTGGTCACGCCAATTACTAAATCAAATGTTCTTCCCCAGAAAAAAATGCTAAGAATTTTCGGGAGCATTCTAGTTTGTCATCAATGCAGCGTTTGTAGCACGGGGAGTGGTTTTTGAGTTGACTAATGCACATTTTTATCGTTTATCTGTCTGTGAAATTTACACCAGTGTAGAGGTGAATGGATTTCATGATGCTTAAAAGCAATGAAAATTACTCAAAAACTCAGCAGACACGTGTGTCTCATAACAATGTCCTCATCACTCTTATAATCCCCAGAACACTGTGCCAACAGTTTTTTTTATAGGGACTATTTCTTTTGCCTGAAGTGGGTTCAGTGGAAACTGTTGACATTGTGATGTGTGGACTATTCACAGTAACTAGGACATTGCTTTTGTAGATGCCACTGAATTATTAATATGTGATTGTTCAGTGCTGTGAGCACCACAAATTAAAATCCATTTACCACCGATGAACTATGGTGGATACAGAAATATATCACACCTCGGACAAACAAGAGGGGAAGTATCTTGATACAGGTATAAATAAGATAATATAAATAATATTATATTTATATTTTGGCTGTAATTTGTTGAATTGTACTGTGAATTGTAAATGATCATAAATATCTACCTAGTCACTGTAAACATAAAAACATTTACCTGAATTAGCTTTATATATGTACCATACCAGTTAGAAATGTGACTCCCTCACCCTACTGGGCTTATCCATTATACCTATTTATATGACTAAAACAGAAGAGTCGTCAAGTAGTGTAGCAGTGAAACTGCTCGGGAGTGAAAGTCCCAGTCTTTGGCCTTGAGAGAAGCCTCGGGGGTCTCCACGGGGTTAATCCTGCGAGCACCAGTATGGAGCTAATGAGGAGCAGCCTACGATTCTACTGGGAATTTCAGGCTCAGATCTGAAACAGGCTGCACATTCTCCATTCCCACCAGGCTGCTGCTCAGAGAAGTTTTGGTTTTGGCCAGACAGGCCCCTCTCCTCTGCTCACTGTTCCAAACCCCCTAGGGAGCGACGATTTTCAAAGAATTACCACACTGTTAAAATGCAGCACTTTTCAAAACAGAGGCATATAAATGTGATGGGTAAAGTCATGCCCATGAAAGTGAGCATGTTGCTGCTCCAACATGTTGCTGGTGAATAACACCGACTCACACAGAAAGAGGAAACAGGACAGTTTATGAAAATGACTTGTCTTTCCGTGTTTAGCTGTGATAGAAACCAGACCCACCCGGTAGTACAGACCTGCCCTGCCTCTCTGGCCTCAGCAGAGGCTACAATCAAAAATGATGACCTCTTAATGGCCCCGCACTTTGTTCTACATGATCCTGCATGACCTTCATGTCATGTCATGCAACGTGCAGAAATCAACTAGATTAGATTTGGTGTGAGGAGATCAGGCGTGCAGGACTCAAGCATGGATGGTGTGGGGTGGGTTGGTTGGTGCATGACAGATATTGCCGCCCCCCCTCGAAGAGAGGAACATTCTGTTTCTTTTTGTATGGAGCAACACAGCCCAGAACCCATCTGTCTATCAGAAACAGCTGCTGCATGTGAGCAGTGATAGACATCTGGTTGAGGATTTAGTGACTACACCCCTTTAAACAAGCTCTGAGAGAAGATACAGTATGGAAGTGTCTTGTCATGACAGGGTTTCTTTTTAGCCATGAAGGGAAGTGGTGTCACTCTGTCAGTATTAATCTTGAAACTACTGGAAGGATTGACACATTACAAATACAATAAGTGGTCGGAATATGAAGCCTAATACTTACATTTTCACTTGATCACAACTGTGAGGTTGGCATTTGATTTAGAGCACAAATAAGCAAATACAACAGGATAATATGTTATGTGTATAGTTTTATCATTTTCTCTTATCTTCTTCCTTACAGATCCCAACCTCCCCACAGATGTAATCCCCACATCTGATATGGGCCCCTTTGCACCATCGTTTGCCTATTACTTCCCTCCAGATGGCTCTGACAGTCCATTGCCAGGTGCAGAGACAACCACATCAAGTGCTGTCTCTCCCCGCTTCCTCGGCCATGGCTTCAACGAAAACCTCATCCCCATCTACTGCTCTGGCATTCTGGCTGCCGGGGTGGTGGGCCTGGTGGCTTATATCGTTTTTAAGAGGTCAGTTGAGGGGAAAGACTGGGATGAAAAGCTATTCTGTGGCTCAAGACATTATTATAATTGGGTTTCACACCTCACTCACAATTTGATCTAGGACACAGCGGTGTAGGTCTAGTGGATGAGTGACAGATATAGCCTCAGGCTAAAAAATGGCGGGAAGGTGGCTGGGGAACTATTCAAGCCTGCCACAGTTAAGGTTGAGGAGGTCTTGACCCACTTTTGGACAGTCTCTCGCACAATACAATGATTGTTTTTGAAAAAATAAATAAAAAATGAAACAACAGAAAAATGGGTCACACAACAGCAAGCGCTGCAGACGTGACACACACACACACTAACGAGGACACGCTACGACACATGCAAGCACTCAGACAGAAGGTTACAAGTACGAGCTAAAACACATTTGAAAGCGAGTAAACAAGCTCATTAAAGGCATTGATTGTTTGAAAAGAGCCGACCAGGGGGAACGTGAGTGCCAGAATTATCAGCCACCACACACACACACACACACACATCTGGCTGATACTCCTCATGCACTTACTGTATGTCATGTCTAAACAGACTGCAAATTGTGTCAACTTCTTCAACAGCCAATATTTTACGAGCCGACATTCAGAGGTGTTGACTGTCTCACTCAATACTTTATGGATATTGTAATCATTGATTCATGAGTCATTCATCTTTGGGAGAAAAGCAACAGAGAATAGTTGGACCATGCTGTACCTCGGCACATCTTTATGGTGTTCCGTTCTAGGATATGATAACGGTTTCATCTCAAGTGCAGTTTGAAATATTATAGTGGCAGATTTCCAACGGAAATTTGTAGTAATTACCAAAAACAATGATTCCTGGGTTTTGGCTATTCAATTATGAAAAAACAGTCTCTCTCCTCCTTGAGTTCATAATGTCCCCAGCTCAACATCTGTCGAGGATGCAGACTTTGCTTTCTTCTGTGAACAGAAAGGCTTTTAGGATTTGAGCTAATGTGTTTGGCAAACAAATGTTCTGTCTGGATCCATAAAAAGCAGGATAAGACGAGAACAAAACTAAATTAGTGACGACTGGTGGCTGATAATAACCTTTTAGAAGTAAAGTTCATCTGTTATTGGCAGGACATGCCTTGATTTTCTTGTGCAGACTAACTCCATCCATAAATCCATCTCTTACACTTTTGCTGGATTAGGAGGAAATGAGAAATGAAAAGCCAAATCAAATATCTACCGATATTTTATGTTATATCACACTTTTATATTATAATATATAATATTGTTATTATATTGGTCGAAACTGCTGTGAAATTAAACAGAAAATGAACTGAACTGTAACTATATCATATCCGCTGACATGCCACTTCTCCACAGGTGGAATAACTGCAAGCAGAACAAGCAGGCGGCTAACAACCGTGCGGCTACAAATAACCAGATGGTGACGCCGGAGGGAGAGAAGCTGCACAGCGACAGCGGCATCTCTGTGGACAGTCAGAGTCTGCAGGAGCAACAGCAGCAACATCAGCAGCAGCAGCAGCAGCAGCAGGCCCAGGCTGAAGTCCAGTCTCAGCCCTCTCGCTCACACACGCAGGAACAGATCGGTGAGCCTGAAACTCACTTTGTCATTATGACTGAATAATAAGACCAGGGGGCAAAATGACAATCATTCCACATTTAAATCTGCAACGTTGGGAAAGGGCCTGAATCATTTCTGTACTCTCTGCCAACATAAGGTTTTTGGGTTTTTGAGTACATTCCTCCCTTACGTCGTCATATTTCTTCATATCACATAAATCAAGTTGCTGTGGACGATTTTGTGGACACATGTTGTAGTTTATCACTGCTGCACAAGCATTCCCCTCAGAGCAAAGACGAAGTTCTGGGATTGAGAAAAAACATCAAAAACAATAAATCACAGCACCAACACCTGCTGCCAACAGCAGATAGGGGAAGCCAAAGCTGACATAAATGCGTTATGGAGAAGAGACTATGATTGTGAAGCACTACATTGACATGATATAAGAACACAGTATCACTATGAGTCAAAAGGCAGATTATTGACAGATGCTTAATAAAGTTTTCTACCTTATAGTACAATACATATCATATAACATATAAGAAGTCACTGCATCTGTTTGATCTATATTTGCTTTTACTGCTCTTACCATTCCTCCTCATCTATATTTGACTCTGGGAACGCATTAAGTATTTCAGGGGGGTATAGGTCTCTTGGACAGATATTGCCACGTCGTCTTGCAAGCCAGACAAAATCTAAAAGGTTTTGTAAAATTAACTCAGTAGATCATACCGGACACTTTGCACTTCATCGATCCATTATGAAGCAATTTAACATTCGCTATATTTAGTTCTTGCAGCGCTGCGCATTCAGGGAGACAAAAAGAAGTAGATTTTTTGGACGCATTTTATACCGCATAATTTTATTAAATGAAAATGGGGCACAAGTATAGTTCAAAAGAAGCTGTTTCCTTTACAGAAACTGCTTGCAACAGCAAAGCAGTGCAGATTTTCAAGCAAGCAAACAGAGTAAATATTGCACAGGGACTACTTTAGCTCTAATGCACACCACCAGTAAGCTTTTGTTTTGTTGTTATGTTAGTTTATTGTTGACTTTGGTCTTTATGAGGCATTATTCAAATTAAGACTACCACCAGCATTATACAGTTTAAACTGTAGTAATGTAAACAATTTACATTTTATGTGTTCTGGTAATTAAGTACACGGCCTCATTAACACACAGCACATAACTCTATATGTTTATCCCCCTTTAATCCAGTTTTACTCAGACACAGTACGGTGCACTGGTGCATGGTGGGGAAGCTGCAGTGAGCGACTGCAAGAATAGAACAAACTTTAAACAGCCAACTGAAAAAGAGCCAAAGCTGCTGCAGTGAGATGTGACCTCTGTACAACAAAGAGTGGTCTACTTTCCTTTAGTGCTCAAATAACATTTACAGTAAATGAAAGAGATGAAAACTGTATTCTCACTTGATCTATACACGCATAAACCTGAGAGGCTTTTTATTTAAGCAGTCTCTGGTTCAGTCATGATGTTGTTATTCATTCATGATTCTCTCCCCGACTCTTTCCTATTCAGGATTTCACTTTTTCTTTTCTTTGTTGGCCGTTTTTTTGTGTATATGGGGATAATAATGTGCTAACAAGCCAAACCACCGACAAATCCTCCCTTGAACGATCCATGGCACTGTGTCTTGTCTAGGATAGCCATTGCATTCTAATGAGGCTTTGGAAAAGCCTATTTTGCTTTTTTTTTTGTATTTTTTCCCAGTTCCTCTTTCCATTCTTCCACCTAACAAAAAGCTACACACACTACATCCTGAGGAGAAAAAGGGATTTCTTTTGGAGGAACAGCTCAGGATTCGTTTGTTAAGCGGATGACTGTTGCCTTAGCTAACTGATTGGCTTATTAGTAGGTGTTATGAGACGCGATCCAGGCCTAGTCTCCCTGTCTTTTTGATCCAGCATCAGCGTTTAGCACGTGCTAATTGGCATTAGCACTGTCTGTGGGTTGTGTAAGCCAGTACAAAATACTCTCATGCAGGGGGTTGCTGGTTTTCCCACATCCAATTGGCATCCCTTAAAGACAGTGATCACAGAAATCGCAGGGGGGTTTCCTGTTTCCAACAAACTGGATTTTATTGGTGGCTAAAATAATGGAAACAACTTTAAAGAAGAATACATACAAATAAGCATTGACTGACAACATCCAGCACTCATGAAACCTCTTTTTAACAGAACTTTAACCCCTCACTCATTGTATAAATGTATCTTTTTTTTCCCTGTATTTCTCAAATTAATAATAATAAATAAACTGTTAAAGTAAAGCTCAGGGTTATTGACAAATGTAGATTTCCACAATGATGGGGTAAACTGTGAGATGTTGGGGATTCATAACTGACAGAAAATTGTATCGCTGCAGACATGTAACCCAACAAAAACCAAAATCAATATATTGTCTTAAATCCCACAACACAACAATGAAAAGTCTCACTTTAGAGCCTGTAGGAGCCAGGTCTTTATTGCATCGCTACAATTAACCATCAACAAGGGGTTTCAGTGTAGTTTTACTAAATGTTTGTGATTCTGGATGAAAGCCTGCGGGACCTGTAAGAGTTCAACAGTACATTCCCCAGTGTGTAACATTATACAGCTGTGAGTTACAGTAATAATGAGCTGAGTAATGAAACAAATTACAAATGCAGTTTCAGTAATAGAGGAGGGATGTCTCATAGCTAGCTGCCATCCTCTCTCGAAGTTTTAATATACTTCTCAGAGTAGAAGTGTTTTCAACTCTGTTCAGGGAGAACACTGATTACACTGAGGAAAGGTAACAACAACAGCAACATCATATAAACATGAGCAGGTCTGGCGTTTGCAGGCTCTGGGCCCCTAAGGCTATAAAAAAAAACAGAGTCCCTGTTTAAAGAGATATTCTCTCACAGGTCTTTTTTTGGGACCAAATAATAACAGGAATCAAGAAAACTACCACTCATCTTAGAGTACCTATTGCACATGACTATCTGTTATTTTTATTTATTCTATACATGGTGCATTTGTATTCATTTCCATTAGTCAGCAACGTATATCAATCGAGAATCTACATTTCATTGCTCTGCTAGAAGAGCAGATCGTCTTTCAACTGGAATATTATAGGTTCGATCATCCCCAGCTCAACACGCTGTGGTGTCCCTGGGCAAGACACTTAACCTAAAGTTTGTCCTGGCAGCTGTGCCAGCAACGTGTCAACAGGGTTTGATATATGTGTGATAGTAAAAGTGCTGCGCTGTATGAAAGTGGGAGTGAATGGGTGAATGACGAACCTAGTAGTGTAAGCGATACACACATACAGGCCCATTTATGATTTCATTTGTAAGATGGAAGAGAGGCTGTAAAAAAACAACAACACGATGTCATCTTGATTTCAACATCAGTAAGCACATCCTAACCATGGATTAGGATCCCATCAAGCTTGTCTGAATGTGCTAAAGGAAAGAAGAAATAAAGAAGTTGCCTTTGCTGCAACTGGGAGTTCACATTTCAGAGTAAACCCGATTGAACTGGTTGAGCGAAAGACAGCTTGTATTGATTCCTGGAATGTGGTCTGACTCTATAAAACATTGGAGAGCCATGTGGCTATTATTATCACTGTTGCTTCCAAAAAATGAGGTGCAATGCTGTGCCAGAAACAGTTGCACTGAGGTAGAAGCACAGGTGCACAGCCACTGTGTGTCACCGGTGTTTGTGCACTGACCATCTCTTCTGCCCTTTGTTACTGATGATGTGAGCAGAGAGTCTTTTGAAACAGGAATAAAACGATAAGGCTGCTTTTGGCTGCGGACATTCACACCAAATCACTGAATAGAAGAGAGGCAGCAGAGTACATGGCAACTCTGATGTATTTTATACAGAACAGTATGCAGAAAATGATGGGCTTTAAGGAAGGGAAAAGGACTTTAAACAGAGGAAGCCTGTAGCACTCAACAAAAGCAACCCCCCTCTTCTGAAGCTTTAAAATAAACCCTCTTGTACTACACTTCCCTGGCACAAGGATGCATTGATGAAGATGAGAAAACAACCAGCAGACTCGCAGATCCTCTCAGAAATGCCTTTGCATTCCCCAGGCGTCTCCATGGCTTCGCTCAATTCACAACAGGTTAAGAAGTTTGTGGGAAAAGAGAGCATTTGTCTCTGGTCCTTATCTGGCTAATGATTACAGTTTAACAGGTTTGAATGTGTGACTGACACCACAGGGCCCCCTGCAGGGAAATGTGATCATTAGGGCTTTTTCATGTAGGAAGAGTTTTTTTGTAAATAGGTGTTTTGCTGGATGAGAAATGATAATCTTGGTGGGGAGGGAAGTAATGAAAAACATTTTTTCCATGAATCAGAAACTAAGGTGCCCTTAATCAGAGGATTTCCCACTCACTAAAGATGAGCTGCTTAGTTGGGGACACAAGAAGACAGTGTTGCTAGGAGTGAGAATATGCATTATTGAGTGAATAGGAAAAAAGGTGTTCCTGTTTAAATATCACCACAAATCACCTGTGTGCCCCCCTACCTCAGTGTCTGACATATATGTCTTTGTGCTTTCCCCCTGCAGTGGTAAGGATGGATGGTGGCCCCCAGCCTGACTCACCTCCCCCTGAAGTCTGAGGAGGAGGACGTGGAGGAGAAGGAACAGCTGAAGAGCAGGGAGAGGAGAGCAAGGACCTGACCCAAGGACCAAAAACTGTTGGTGGGGAGGCTACACAGAGAATGTAAAAACGGACTCTGATTCACACCTGAAGTGGTCACAGAGGAAAGAAAAGACTTGCACGGACCTCCCAGCACCTCTGGGCCACAGTCCGACTCCCCATCCCTGCATATAGAATCTGACTCTTATCTATCAGTGTGCCTGGACACAACCACTACAGCAATATCACTATCTGTACCAATGCTCCTGCACACACATTGCCATAGATGTGCCCGTGCATTTCCTATTAACTGAATACTCCAGTATCCAATCGTGACACATAACTGACATAATTCCATAACTGCCAGCTTATCCTCCAGCTTTCTCTTTCCCTCTAATTCCACATTTGCTTAACCACTAAACAAACGCGCCTAAAAGGTAAATAGGCAGAAAGGTTCTCCATGATCTCATCTTTCTTTTCTACCTTTTGCGTCTCACATATTCCTTTGTGGCATCACACTCTCAGAAAACCTTCTCTCCCATGGATTTACTTTATTATATCCCTGCTGTCATGCAAACAGCAGTGAAGGGGGAGCTGTGAGTCACCGTGCAACTTCTTCTGAAGTTTCTTGATCTTCTATCATTTGACCAATGACGTCTTTCATGGCATTTTGTCTTGTAAAATATTTGCATCTTTGTTTTGAGATCAACTGCACTTACAAGTAACAAGTCACAAGTGCCGCATATTGGGGTCAATTACAGTGTAGCTTGCTTGGTAAACAACATCCTCCCCCCCCCCAGTGAGATGCTTGTTTCTGCAGTGCGTAGTCTTTGCCCTTTCTGTGACACAGCCGCTACCAGGTTTGTGTTTCAGTAATTTCATGCTCGTAATGCCACACACCCAAATATTTGTCTACTGTCTGTTGTGCATTCATTTCATTTCGTGGCTTGAATTACGTGGCTGACTCAGCAGAGTGCCTCCACCGTCCTCCTGGATGTGCAACACGAGAGCAACATCTCTGGGCTGTGGAGCTCTGCTTACTCGCTGTGATGAGTTGAGGGGAAGAGAAGCTATCTGATGAGCTGTGACATCATTGATGACCCAGCATGCAATTCTGCTCATTACATTTAATCCAGGACTGAAGAAATTATAAAACAAATCCTTTCGATCATGATTTACTCTGACTAAGTGGAGAATCGGGACATCCTCTTGAGACTAACTCTCCTTTAATGATCCCCACCATTCTACCAACACATTCTCATTATTGTACAGCTCTCTTTGCATTATAGAACCTGATAAACAGTATTAAGGTGCTAATGCATCGCCACTGGTCTCATGTCAACATGGGGCCCATTAGAGAGACTTCCTGACAGGCAGGTAGTAATTACCTCAGGGTTTAGCTTCATTTATCCTCTGCTCCACTCAGTTCAGCCACCTTTCATCTGGATTATTGCCGTGGACTACAGAGGGGCCACACAGTCCACTTTGAAGCCTCAAACCTTACAGATCCCTTATCCGCGTCCGAGGCCGCTGACATTTAATATATTGCCATGGTGATATGAGCGCACTTCGTCCTGGCTCACTTCTAAGGCTGGGTGACACCTTTTATCACACAGGGCCACTTTTAAGTTTATCCCACCTGCTGCGTGCAGGAAGTGTGAAAGCAGTCATCATACAGTAGATACATTGTAAATGAGGTATACTGTAGCTGAGCTTGCTTAAGTGTTCATTCCTATAGGGGCACAAACCTCAGGGTCCCTCGTGGTATGATTAAAAATCGTTAAGAGATCCATAGAGGATCACTGTAAACAAAGCTGTAAATGATTCTGTAGTGGTATGATAGATTATAGGTAGATAGACAGGTGTAGAAAGATAGGGATTGATAAGCATGTCAGCAAAGTCAATGACAATTCAGAAACAAATACAAAGTTTGTTTGATACTACCAAACTCATGTCTGTACAATGAATGTATAAAGGAGACAAACTGAAAGGTAACAAAATTGCCTTCCAGCACCTTTAAATCTCACATTAACATGTTCTATTGTATTTTCGAGAACAATACAAAAACCAAACTGAAGAACACAACTGGCTCTATTATGTATTGTATCGATTGGCTCTTCCAACTCTTTCCAAGAAAGCAAATAAGGGTACTGATTATTACTTCATCGCAAAGATGAGAAGTGTTTCCCTGTCAGCAGAGCGCGTACATTTAAGTGAGCAATAGGCGGACGTTAGGAAGTGAAAGACAATGAAAGTGAGACATTATATGCTGTGTGGTGCTCTATAAATTGGTCACATGGTCATCAACGCCTCATCGTCTCTTCACGTGTGATTCATTCTGTGTCACTGTCTGCGCACACACACAACAGTGGATGATTCACTCCTCACTGACACTGAGTGGCTATGATTCATTCTGATCCTAGCAGTGACATTAAAGCATACGCTGCTACAGTATTGACCAGAGTGTTGGAAAATATACCCCTTCTGGCCCTGAGGACCAGTTGTCCCTCCAGCAGCATACTCATCTACGCTAAATCACCTTCTTCTTTCTCTAGCAGCTTGTGACGTAACACACACACATGCACACACACACTATGTGAGAATGTACAACCAGAATATAAACAGAAAAAATATGCAAGACACATTTTAGGATTTGGTTGTTGTTTTTGTTTGTAAGTTGTTGTTGTTTTTTGTTCATGCATTTTCCTATTTGTTTATGAACAGTATTACACTTTTGGAATCAGTATTTTTTCTAACTGAAATGTTATTTTGTAGCACTTATTAGATGTAATATGAATACACTCAAAGAGTGTACCGCAGTTCAAGTGCCTGTGTACAGTGTTGGTTCTTTAAGTTTAGAAGTTTGACTATATATGTTTTTTTTGTCATTTGTTTCCCACTTACTTTATGTTTTTGTGTGTGTTTTCCTTTATATCGTGAGAGCAGATGAAGGATTTTAGTCACTAGAAGTCAAAGTAGATCAGCTTTGGAGACGCAAACAACTGTATAAACCTGGCACCGATATGGAGACACTTACGAGGATGCCAATTAACTCATACTGTAATTAACATGCTATGAATAGTAGTGACAACTGAAAGGGCCATGTAGCATTTTGAAAATATCTATCATCTTAGACTTCAATTCCAAAAGTCTCGTACGCTGTAAGTCAAATAGCTCTCACTTCTACTGTGCAGATGTTTTGCATGTGGAGGGAGTTTCATCAGGTTCCTCCATTTCAGAGGTGACAGGAAATACAACTGTTGGCGGTAACATGAAATCTACAGTATGTGGAGGTTCACTGTGATTCTTTGTGATATTATCACAAAACAACTTGACACAGGTTGATAAGGTCCTGCTCCCCCAAAAAGCTGAATGTCACCTGTGCTTACTTACTAATGTAAAATACATTGTGTAAATGTGAATTTCTTAGAGTTGATACGAGAGACAGAAATACACTATAAAATGTACAAAAAAACAACAAATGTGTGCAAATGAAATTAACATGTATAATACAATAAACAAGAGATGTCATTGGATCAAGTGTCTCATCAGAGAATGGTTCATAAAAATGAGGATTCTGATGCTTTTAAAAAATACTTATAAAAAGAGAGAAATACATGTATTTTGAGTGTTCCCTCATTAGGTTTTATTACAACCCAAAGTTTTTTTTATTGTTAGACCTAATCAGTATTGGTATTGGTCGCAATGGACACATTTAGAGAGTTTATTGCTAAACGAAGACCTACTCAAATTGGCTGAAACAGTGTAACTGAGCTGAGAGGCAGGCAGGGAGACTGTGTCAGGTGAGGCATGGTGACCAGACAGTACCAGAGGAGAGGTGGACCAAAAAAATGGAAAGCCCGCAAAAAAAACAGACTAAACTTTCAAGAATATTGCCTGGCGTAACCACATAAAGCAGCTGAATGATCTGGCAAAGACTGGAGATGAGAAATCGGATAATTTAAGCAGATGAAGATGAGATGACGAAATGCAGTTGAGATGTTAAGGAGGGGCTTCAGCCACGCCCACTGAGCAGGCACACAAACATAAACAGAGAGGAGAAAAGGGGAAAAGATAGAAGAGACCTGCCTAATAACAGAAACACAAGTGAGGGCTCCAAATGACATGACAACATGACACATTTGGAGGATTATTGTTTATGAAATGGCAAAAATGGAATTGCATGTCATCAAATTTCTCATCAACAGTTGTTGTTTAAAAAAAGTAAAAGACTGGACTGATTTAAGTATCATTAAAAATTCAATGTTTTGACAGTGGTATCCTATCAGACACACAAAAAAGATGTTAACTAGTGGAATCAATGTATAGGTAACATTAACTGCTTATTGTTATTACACTGACAAGGTTTAGTGTGCTGCTGCTGCCAGTACGCTCCTGTGTGTCATATCTTAGGGTGAGGACACAACCATTCAAGTGCATCAGGATATTTGGCTTAAGGAGAATACTCTTTTATTGAGTTTTCCCTTCTTCACAAACACACCCAAAAGTTAAAGTGACCTCATGCAAATCAAAATAAAATACTGAAACCAAAAGTATGGAGTGGCAGACCAGCAAAAGCCACAGTCAAAAGCAGGACCATATGTGACAGAGCACTGGACCCAGAGTGCAATTTCTTGTGGTCTTATCACCACTTAAACATTCTGGGGTCCAGTGGCAGTGACAGAGATGAAATCTGACAGATAAATCCCAGACAGAAACAGGCACTACATGAGTGGATGATATCAGAGGAGGAAAGTCTCCAAAGCACAGAATATTTTTGGATTGGAAAAAAAGCACAGCTTTAACATGACAACATACTTTTTCACTTGATTATTTTGTGGACATGTGTATGGCCGTTCCCCAGCTGGCCTCTGAATGAGCGAATGCAGCAACCCAAACCAAGATGTGGCTGACAGATAGACAGCAGACTCAACATTTCTCAAAAAAAAAACACACTTATGTGGAGACACTAATCAAACTGTCTTAAATAGATAAAAGGTGACAGGCAGGCATGCAGTAAAAAGCAAAGACTTTAAAATATTCTAATGACGATACAAGACTCAAGCAACGTCACTGAAAATACGTGAAGTCATTTATGACTCTATGTGTCTGGAGTGTCTTTGTTTATAGATGCTCTTTCTAGTCATTTAAAATCCATTAATTATTGCTTTTGCCTCCATCACCACCTGCTGCAATAAAATGTCCATTAAGGACCATAACAATATGTGTGATTACTGTGTGAGACAACAATAGATCGTCTACGACAAAACTTCTGCCCCTCACATACTCAGCTGCTGCTGTGGCTCTGATGGGTGATTCTGAAACGTGTGTGAGGGTGACAGCTGTTTCCAGCTGAGATCAAAGCAGCGGACGAGGATCAAGGCTTAAAATACATCTGTTTATGCTCACCTGAGCTCTTTTCCGGTTGTTACGAGGACGGATGGACAGGTTAATGAAGTGTCTTTAATGAGAGAGACGTTTTTCACGTCTTGTCTCCTCGTCCACAGGTCGGTGAATAAATCACCATGAATGCTGTATAAAAAGTTGTCACGAGTGGAACTGCTTTTTCCAAGCACAGATACTCAAAGATTAAACACATTTTGTGAATAAATGTTGACCGACATATTGAGTATTAACATTTTACTACTTAATTTAACTGCTTCCTAATTAAGATGATGTAAAAGTTTGGTATAGTTGCTGCAAATTAGTAGGAGGGATTTATGGAATTGAGGTGAAACGGGTAATGGTTCCTCTTGCAGCTAATGAGGCTTTTTGTTATTTTCAGTGTTGATATTCTCTATTTCCATTTAATGTGAGTAACGGAGTCCCTGGTATATTTAATAATGTTGGTTCACTGGGAGCTTGTGGTTGTTTGTTGTCCATAGAGATGAACCTTCTGGCTTCTTCAGAATGCAACAAAATATTCTCCTCTATAAAAACAAAAATAATTGCTGTGGGGATGAAGTGGAGGGTGCATATATCACAGCCATACACTCTTATTTCTCTCAGAGGTTAAAATGAAAAAAAAAAGACCAGACCATGTAACCATTGGAATAATCCATCTGCGACAGTCAAATGATTGATGTGGACAAACTGAATCCCACTCTAACTCAATGTTTCCTTAGTCAGCCATGTTATCCACACAACTTTGTGGTAGAGCAGGGAATAAGTAAACCAGAACCATGCATTAAAGTTCATTCAGTAGCTGCATCAGTGCTGGGCAGAGTTTTTATTTTATGTTAATCTAACAATAGAGGGTTAAACAAATAGCAAATTAATGTTGCAGGAAATGTATTTATTTAAAAAGTAATTTATCTTGTTGATAACTTGTCACACACAGGGATAACTTTGTTCAGTGAGCTGGCCAAAAGTTTATCCTTTCTTTCCCAAATGTTTAAATAGTAGTCATAGTGTATGCATGTGGATTCGATTTATGGATTTGTGTAGAAACTGTAGACGGTACTGTGCGATATTCAGGGGGTCATATTTCTCGACGGAGACGAAAGAAACACCCTCTTAATTTGCAGCTGATGTTCCTTAGAAGTCCCACAGCAACAAGTGCAGAGTAATAAATTAACATGGCTGACTGATGAGGCTTTGTGGTGGGGTGTGTTTGACGTGGTGGTGCTGGTTATCCACTAGAGTGAGGTGTTAAAGGATGGGCTTCTCGCAGCTGACTGCCATCACTCTTGAGTTTATTACTCTCCTCATTTCCAGCTCCATCTCTCTCTTTCTTTACTTCTCTTCCTCTTTAAATCCTCTCTTTATAGGAGTGGGCAACATATTTTTTCTAGAGGGCCCCACTGATGAGCCAGTGATAGTGCTAGGTTTTGAAGAAATGGTAATTATTAAACAAAAAAATGCTGTAAAATACCTGATTTTTTTTTAGCCGTGACATAACTTTACTGATACATTTCCTTTCCCAAGATCATTTCAAAATAAAAGTCTGGCTATTTCAATGGTTTAATACTATTAATGTGAAGGTGTGAAACTGAAATCGTTAATATCGTGACAACCCTCTCCGTATCTGAGGCTGTTTCTCTTTAGCTTTGATTCTGTCAACACAAAAACTAATATCACAACTTGAGCTGAGCGAGTTAAGAGTCAAGTTGAGGTCACCTGTGAGGATGTCATGAGCCGGATAACACTGGTGCGCATAAGCGAGGGGGTTTATATTTGTTCACAGAATGAGTTAGAATGTATTAATGTAGTTGCTAATACATTATTTTAAGGACATGTAGGCTGAGGAACTATAGTTAATTGTGAAATAACCTACACGGAAGAGGTCAGTGAGACAGCGCCAGTGCGCTTGCAAAGCAATGGCGAGACAGCGGCAGAAAAGAACATCTTATTATGCAATTTAAGCCAAGGTAAGATGTGTTTAAAATCAATCATAGTAACACTGTCTACTTGCACTGCTGTTGTGTATTTACTGAAGCCTTTATGTATTTTGCTTTGCATGTGTGTGTGTGTGCTCACTTGATCAATGTGAGTCTGACTGTCAAATAGTCATCGGGTGCTAATGAGTGGAAAATTGATCATTTCACTCCCGTAGTATCGCTGTTGTTGTGAAAAGGCTACCCGATACATCCTTATAAGTTGCTTAGTTTGAGTGCAGTTGTGGTAATATTGGTGCTGGTGAATATCAGTGGTGTCGTTTTGTCAACTGTGATCAAAGTGACTGAGGACGTGATCAGCACCAAGGACAGCGCTGACGCTAATTTTAATGTTACCTCAATCAGACTAACAGGTAACTGAGTTCTGGGTGCCTATGTTAAGGTCAGCCTAAGCTACCTCACCTCAATTGTCTGGATCAATTCACAACAGTTCAAGTGATGAGACTTAAACTATGAAGAACATTTAAACAAAAACCTTTATTATGTCTATCACAGGTAATGGTATTCAGCGCTGGTCTGCTCAGACGTTACAATAAAGTGAGATTTACACAGACATTTATACAATGTGCATTACATCATTCTACTGTCATTCTAACACCTAAAGATCTGATTAGACAGTTCAAGTGTCATGTAACTGATAGGCCAACATCTATCAGTTGCTTTTAACATGTGTGTACATAAACGCCGTTAAGCACACGCATGTGTGTAGGGAAGCCCCCCCCACCCCCCTGCTAGAAATACGTTCCCGTATGCATGCTGGTGTGTGGCCCAGATCTGGTCCCAGGACCTCATGTTGCCCGTGTGTGCTCTATACACATGAAAGTGTGAGTTTGGACAGGGTGGTCCCCTCATCTCTACATGGGATAAATGCAGATGGGAGAGGCTAGAGGTTGATTGGTTGATTGAACTTTTGCTGCGCTGGATGTTTTCTTATATAGTCCACATATTTCCCACCCTGCAGAGACATGTATGAAAACACTGTAGCATGATAGAAATCTTGATAAAAAACGCTGGATATTTCCAGTTTGTTCTCAGGCTGTGTGTGCGCGCACATTGTTTATTTATCAGGTGTTCTGACCTCACAACAGGAATTTCCGTCATTTGGAGCCCGTTAAAAAGACTCGTCATTCTCCAAAAATATCCTCCCACAGGACGTCATCTCACGATGAGCGCAGATGTAGACAGATTGAAGCCGCACACCATAATATCTTTGCACGGACACATGTCAGTGATTTAGTATTTTGATTTCTCTCCAACCTGCTTTGGTTGCAGAGGAACTTGGAGTTAGAGGTGTGACATACTGTCTTGATGTTTTAAAAATTAGAGCCACATTTCCCATAAATCGTGGTGTTTCGGGCGAACAAACAATATGCTGGTAATTAGAAGTAATGTGAAATAATAATAATAATATATAATATTAAAAGGGAAAGAATATGTTTATGTTCCTGCTGAACCATAGCAGCTCCACAGCCTATATTTATATAGCATTTACATTTGATCCTATAACTCAGAGTAGAAAAACAGATGTATTTAATAAAAGATGTATGTCAACACATGTAAATATCCATGAGAATCTTTCAGGCAGATCAATACTCAAACGAAACTTGGCTAAAGAAACATAGTCTTTTTGCAAGCAAGCAATGTTAGTTTCTGTAGAACTTTTCACAGATAAAAGTCACAAAGTGCTTCAAATACAACGCACACATAAAACAATTAAAGATAAAAGTGTGCTCAGTAAAACTAGATTTTCAAGACCGGTGTAAATAGACACTGAATAACAACAATAACTGTGAGAGTAAGAGCCATTCACCTGGAGCTAAAAGCCCGTCTAAAAATATATGGTTTTCTTAAAAGAATCGGAAGACTCAAGACAGCGTAAAGGCAAAGGAAGTGCATTCCTTATCCATGGTGCTGTGGCCTGGAAGGAACCATCACCTCAGGGTTTTGAAATGGGTGTGAGAGGCCACCAAGAGTCTTTGATCTGAAGATCTTAGTGATCGTGTTGGTTTTAATTACGAAAATAATAATGGCTAAAAGCACGAGACATGATGTGAACACATGACGTATTTTAACAGAATTGCAACCCTTTACAGCCAAAGTGTTTTTTTTCTTTGTTTCTTCTTAATCTTCCTCTTTTATTTCTTTAAGCAATAGCAGGTCGTCGTCCCATTCTTTGTATGAACTGCCCTCCATTTTAGTGATGTATCTCATAAACAGGCAGCTCTCCATTTAATAGGAAAATACTTATCTGAAATAAATCCTAACAGCAAATGTATATATTTCCCAATAAAATGGAAGTGGGAAAACAAATTAGTTTAAAAAGTGTATTTAAAACACAATCATTGTATAATTTGAGGCAAAATTACGCTAGCGCAAAGTCCTGTGGGAGATTAAAATGAGACCTGAGACCTGGGTTGTTATTGCCAAATTTTTGAGCTGAAGCTTTCCCGAAACCTGTGGCTATATTTTCTCTTTGTTTCATACTTAAATGATTATCTTGCAGGCTATAATGCAACACACTACAACTAACTTGCACTTTTTCCACAGGTGAGTGTGTGACATACAGTATCAGCTTGCAACACCTAATACACTCAAATGGACACACACGTGAAACAAGGAGGGGAACAGTTTTAGATAAATTCAATTTGAAAATAGTAACAATACATGTTCCCAACCTTTGCCTTAAGCCTTATGGAATACAACAAAATCCAGGTCGACAGATTACATTACATTCGGTTTTCCTTTTTGATTGTATGTATGCGTGACTATACATTTATTGATTTAGTGTGATCTTATTTTTGGAATTGGGTCATGCACAGAAAATATCCCAAGCCCAAATACTCCCAAAGTTATAAATTAAATTAAACAAGACCTTAGATACTTGGGCAGACAAGTAACAAAACCTCTGACTTCTTGACATGTTTGCTTGAGCAACTGTAACCGTCCAATAGAAGATACGTTCATCTTCCACACCCATGGGTACCATTCTTGTACCAATAAAAAACAGTTATTGCCAAAAAAGAAACTAAGTTGTATATAACTCATGTCACTCATTCATTTTCCTGACGTCATTATAAGCTTGTCTGTGCCACTTGGATTGGAACTCTCAGACTATGTTTGTGAGAGACTCTTCTCTGTTTGATTACAACAGAAGGGAGGATTCCTACTCTCTCATCATCTCAACTTTTTTCATCCTGGTGTGTATGACAAACAAACAGCGCCAGCATTCACATTCAGTTCGACATTTGAGTGGACAAATCAAGCTCCTCCTCTGCATTCTGACAGTGGTTTGAACCACACTTGGCAGCAGGGTTGATGGTTCGTCAAAGCGTACTTGAGCCTGATCAGAGGCATCACACCAGTTTCTGTCTATCATTCTTGATATCTACGAAGGCAAGGGAAGGTTAAGTGACATGACTTCTTAGAGCACTGTTGATATCAGTTACATGACGTGAAACATGAAAGGTCCTCTAAACAAAATAAGTACCGACTCGGGGAAAAACTGAATCATCAAGTGTAACAATTATCAATTATATTCTCCCCATCATACAAACCTCACCTAGGGATGGATGTCAACATCACTCTCAGAGTTGTTTTGGTCTGCTGACGCAACTGCAGCTTCATGTGAATACTGAATGTCAAGTATGTGCAACAAAATGAAGTTTGTGAAGAAGGCGAGTGGGTAAGTCAGCAATTGCAGTGTTTCTAATCAATAATGAGTTGTGAATATGACTGAGTGATAAGGAAGTGTAAGGGTGGGATGTTTTTGGAGAGGTTGATATGAAGCCTTCTCCTCCAGACCCTGGGGATGCTGTGTACCCACAGCACGTCTCGCTGCCTCTGCAGCATGTGTGGGAATGACAGTAAGCAGACAGCTCGCTACGCTTCACCGCACACCTCAGTGCAGGCGAATGGACCTGGAAATCAGTTTTATGATAAAACATTATCTCCTGCATGTAATAGGACCGAGACTAATAAACTGAGGCAACAAAATATCGGTTGTCTCTCAGTGTAAGGAGTTATTTTCATTTCTCTCAGCTCTTCACTGAATAAACCCCCGTCTGAGGGAAGTTATTATTCAAAAAGCAGAGAAGCGGAGACGGCCTACAGCAACTTACTGTATATCCCTCAACAATAATAGTAAACACACTGGCTTTGCTTTATAAAAATCACATGAAAGTCATGTGGTTTTCAAAGGGCATAATATTTAAGAGAAAACAGCGCTTTATAAGATAATTACAATGACCTGACCATGCTGTGTAGAGTGCTAAAAGTCATAGGTAAACATGTTAAACTTTAAATTATACCTTCGGGATATTTATAATTTCCCATTCATCCATTCTAAATTACATTTGCCTGCGTATAGAAACAGATGCAGACATCAGGATAGCATAACATAACAGTAGGCAGCTTTACAGAAGTAACAGAAATTCCATTTTCTACATGTCACTCAGCCTATTAATACATCTGTCTGACTGAAGTAGACTGTGCTGTGTTGTGTGTCAGGCAGGAGCAGAGCAAGAGGCGGCAGGAATATGTGGAGAACAGGGAGAAGGGAAATAGAATCATGTGTATCTATTGATTTATAAAGAATCAGTGGCAAAAGAAACCCCAGCAGTGTGAGAAGCATGGGAGACTGGATGGTTTATCAGACCGAGCACACATATTAAGTTTATGTTCATGAGAAACACCTTTTCTTCTGTTTGCCTTGTTTCCACCCTTATAATCATCTAAGCTTTTTTTCATCCTGGTGGGACTTTCTTTATGACAAACAGAGACCGCTCACATGTGCGCATACAAACATATTTACGCAGTGACAAATAAAGTCTTTCGCTTGTGTACAGATGTTTAAAAACCACACTTGCCAGCGGGGTTGATTATTGTTGATGAGTAACTATACCTCAGGAGCCTGAGGCTGATCAGAGACATAGTACCAGTTGTTGTTGTTTTTATTTTCAACATTCTTGGTGGTATCTACAAAAACATGGCATGTTATATCATTACATTGAACTGGACTATATATGGATACATGAAATACCACCTAATTGATGAAAGATGCCAATATAGAGCCAGGAGGAACCCATGTGTTGCTTGGTCAGGTTCATTGTGATGTTGGTTAAGAGGTTTGCACAATTATTTACAAAAAAACACAGCAACGATCCAGTAATAAATGCTTCATTCAGTGTGTGTTTACAAAAAAAAAGAAAGAAAAGGAATCAACTAAGTCACTGGTTGATTTGACATGTAATTTGCCCATTAGTTGAACTAAAAAGCATCCGTCTGAACAGAGAAACTTCAAAGAGCCAATACATGCAGATTTTTCTCAGCTGTCATAACAAAATAGCCATTTACACTGATTGATCACCACTGTTGTTTTCCATCTCACAATTTTAAACACCTCGCATAAAACTTTTTAAATAAGGAGCAGTTTGAAGAGTTTGACAGTGCAGCTATGCTTCTGCAGCCTGTGTGAATGGCATGTTGTCAGTTCAGGTTGGGGATTGATGTTCTGCAACTCAAATCCAGAACTGTACTGAATGTTAGTAATACTGAAAATCAGCGAAATAATAACGCACACCTAAAGCTGAAATGCAGGACACAAACAGGCACCAAGAAATTGCACACTACTTTTAAAATTAAAAACAATATAACAAAAACACACTATGTGGTTTCATACGTGCTATGCATAAGTAAACACTTGAGGGGTGGAGGGAAATAGAGGAAATTGATTTTCAATGTTTGCCTTTTAGTTTAGTCATATATGAAAGCTCATTATGAGCAGACTTTCAGGAAAAACAAATATCCCAGACATGCATTTAAGCTGACCATTCAGACAACGTCTAATTGATCTAATACGTCTAATGGATAATTACCGCTCCTGTGTAAAACCACACATCAACCACAGTAGCTTTTACTGTTCCAAAAAGCCAGGCTAAAACAATACTGGTGGATTTCAACAACAACACACTTGGCATGCAATCATTTTGCCATAAAAAAACAACTTTATTCTCCCACTAAAATCCTCTGTTGACCAATCACTGATTGCTGACTCTTCATATTTTGAGATAAAGTGGTGATTAAAACAAACAGAGAGAGCAGGATCCATTACGGAAAAAAGACGAGGTTTAAAAACTGTCTCAAGACATCGAGAAGATTTTTTTTTTTTTTTTTTTACTGAAAAGAAAAACACCTCCACACTTGTCACCCATGTGTCTTTGCAGGAAATGAAAGGTTTCACTCCGGGGACACCCACATACTGTAGGTGAAGCCCAGAGCACCAGATTAAATGTGCAGTCATAAATCAGAGCTCTGCAGCTTCATCAGCACCGTAAGGATGTGGGTGTGTTGAGAAGCAGCGGGACTACTCTGCCCCGGCCTCTCCCTCTCCGAAACATACAGAGTCAAACACAGGATGTCTTGCTTAATAGAGCCATGCATTTGACAGTATTTATAACCTGTTACATACAAAGAATTAACTGCCTCTGTCTGGTGACCACATGCTGCGTGGCCGAGGGTTGAGTTTTTGACGGATCAGGTAACAATAAGAGTTGTTTGGCGGGAAGGTAATGAATAGTTCAAGGTATTGAATAAAGAAGAACACTCAGATTGTGAGTGCAGCAGTCTGAAAACTGACACACAATGTGTCATGTTAAATCCCAGATGAGGTCATCAATCAGCGCTGTAGGGAGAGGGGCTCTGACAGCTGCTAATTTAGACAGCAAGATGAAGGGAGATTTTTGTAAAAGAGTTGTAACGAGCTGCAACTTAACCCGAGCAGAATATTTCAAAATCTACAATGTTTGGTCCTTTTCAAGCCCCGACTGTCCTATTTTCTCTTTCCTCCACTGCTGCCGCAATGAAGTCTTTCCTTTTGAGGGCTTATCAACACATCTGTCTGGAGAAGTTAGTATTTCCATTCATTTTAACACCGTGTTTTCCTAAAGCGTCACTGGATCCCTGAGCAGTTCTGTAAGCACTCCACTTCCCTCCAGGCCTCCCTGCAGTACAAATGTAGGGTGTGAAACTAAAGACCCACAACTGACCACCAGCTAACCTGCCAACACTCCCTGAATCCCCCACGTCTGATCAGAAAAAGCTTGTGTTGTTATAGTATGGGAAGTAACAATTATGTTCAGCCTACGGGCAAATCTGTTTTTGCAAATTAGATCTTTTTTCAGGAAGACTGTTAATTGCAAGAAAATCAGATTTGCGAGTCCAGATATAACCAGTATATCTGCATGGGCTGCTCTGCTAATGATGTAGGCGTACCCATGTTTGTGGCGCCTCTTAAGCACAGATGCAGGGAAAATGGAGGTGCATCATTTCACTCCCCAAATAATCCTCCTGTCAAGATGCAGTGCAGAGCTCCTCTGTCACACAAGGAAAACTCGGCAATGGAGGAGACTGGTGTATATACTGCAATGTTCCCTGCTGTATTCATGGCTGGCCTCCCTTTGCAGTGAGAGGGAGAAAGAGTGAGTACTTTCAGCACTTCTGTCACCCGTTCTGTTGCTGTTGCTGTTGAATGGCACATTAACAGTGATGCAATTTATAATCTGATTTAAGTAGTCAGAAATCACATTCACATCACCTCCAGACGTACAAGGTACACTTCTGTGTCGGAAAGAGATGCAGCAGCACTTTCAATCAACTCAAAAGGATTTAGACGCTCAGAGCAGAGGTAAAATAAAAGATAGAGTATGAAGTAAGGGTTAGGGACGAGGTTCCAACTCCCAAGAAAACACCTGCAACACACTAAACCAACCGTTTTCAAGGTGAAGGTAAAACAAGTGCAGATTGTCTTCTGGTAGTCTGGCTGCGAGTGGTTCAAGGGACGTCCACTGATGCTGAGATAATCAGACCTTGAACATCCAGTTCAGGATCAATCAACTCCAAGGATCTAACTTATACACTCACACACTCATTCAATCAAACATGCAGACCTGCAACCCATCTCACACTCACATACAGGACACATACAGACAAGAACAAGAAGCAGCGCTGCCCTGAATGTTTGATACAACCAAAAGTTGTTCATTTTTTCATGTTCTACTGCCAAACAAGCTACAGAAGATCTAAGAGCTGAACTGCAACTCCTACGAGGTAACAAAATGGCTACGACCACGCGGGCGAAAACATCACAAAAGACAAACTCAAGTCTGTGCTGGAACACAAAACAGTTTCGCGGGTGTCCCACACAGAGTGGGGTGCAACAGCCACAAACCAAATGGGTCAAACCAAAGGTTGCCACCCAAGCAACACACAAAACTCCTCTACAGACAGGATAGGACTGAGGTGAGGCGGGTTAGGATAAATATCCAGGCTTATGCTTACTGGATATTTACTGTTGGCTCACACTCTGTTTACTTTTTTATATCAACATTTCCATGACCAATAATAAATCATGAATAATTATATGAGTATATGTTTTTCCTGTCAGTGAATGTTTGGTACCGGCTTGATGCTCACAGCAATGCTAAGGTGTGGATGGACACTGTGGATGCAGCTGGTTTGAGCATCTAAATGCGCTGCCCGGTGAGCCATTTTCAGAGCGGGCAGATGCACAATATGTAAGGTCACACGAAGGGACGTGACAGTGTGGCAATATATGACGCTCGGAATGAGAGGGGCTTTGAAAAGACTTAAAAAACCAATCTGGATATATTTTGGGTATACCAAAAACATTGTGTGTTTTTTTCTCCCCTGGCAGTGGAACAAAGCCAGAGAGACACTGTTATTGGCTTAACATTATATTTTTCTTTACATGAACAGGTTGATCTATAAATGGGCACAATGAACATCTGTTAATGTGCACTTCCCTGTTAACTGTTGCCTTTCATTTAGGGCTCTCTTATAAAAAAAATCTCTCTTTAACAGACATTGAGTAAATGGTTTCCAAATGGCATGACATGGTCACATAACTTCTGCACTGAATCTGTGTAAATTATTGTTTAATATGACTGAAGTTTTACTTCATAACACATGCATGCAACTGTAAACTGATATCAGTTAAATAAGCAACCACAATTTGCACTTGCTAGTGTCAGTGCTTTCTTTGGAAATCTGTTTCCAATCAGACACCACACTGATGAATTTATTACTGAGCTACTGACATGTCTAAACCAAACGTCATCTGAAAATGACTGTGAACTGACCTGGTGTTTTTCTCCCTGAAAGAGAAAACAAAGAATATGCAAGCCAGGAAACCACGACCAGCAAACGTGGACCTGAAGGAGCTCTAACTGATGGTTAGCCAATCTTTTTTTCTACAGAGCTGAGGGATTGGTCAAATTTGCAGATGCAGCTGCACTCGTTGTTAGTCATCCCACGTGGATCCACTCACCATCTTTATGGAAGTGCTCCTACTAAATTGTGTTATATTAGACTCCAGTGTTCTTCCCCTCCCTTCCTCTCTGGTCTCACACTCCTTCTCTCCAAACAGCACTTGAACCAGACTCACCACAGTGAGCGGAGCAACTGTCTGTGTGGTTTGCATTTTTTCTTTGAGTGACTTCTTGTTCTTGATGACAGCAGGGGAGCAGAGCTCCTGGACAAACCCACGGCTTGTATTTAATTGATGCTTCTGAGAGGTGGTAGGAGTGAAATAGGAAGCCTCCTAGGTAACAGTAAATATGCAGAAATACCCACAGGTCCTGTTTAGAGCACAACACATACACAGTTAATTTGTGCTTCGAGAGAACACTTTAATCTGCATTATTACTCTATAGTGTGTAGATAGTAATGAGCTCTCGTTAGCTATTTTACCCTGGTGGCATTAGAAGACGGTGTAAAACCTACATCTATACAGTAAAGGTTTAATGAACCACAGAAATCTATTTCAAACAGGTTGCCAATTTGATTGAACCATCTCAAGGGGGAAACAAAGCAAAGTCATTAATCACAGTTAAAACTGGATTCATGAGTAAAGAGCTTGAAGATCTCTGAAGCTAAAAATGACATAACAGTGGAGGTTTCATAATGGAATAAAAAAACACATTGAAATACATTTCAGGTGAAATGCTTTGAAATATCCACAAAATACAATTTATTCAAAAAAGTAGACACTCCGTGTAAACTCTGCTCACCTCCAAGGTGCACAGAGATTGAATATGGTCATAAAGACTCAAAGAACTTTATTGTGTAGACTGAGTTGGCTTACATAAGGGATTTTGTGTGCTGTCCCACATAAAACCTGTCATTTGTGAGAGTGATGCGTGCAGTTTAGTCTTCAGTCAAATACAGCTTTCCTGGGGTGCAGTGAGATTGTCCTGATTTAGATCACTGGGGCTCAGTGACAGCCTGCACCAAAGAACTAAATTCTTATTCCATTGCTTTAACCAACACAAGTATGAGAACATGCTAATTAAACACTAACTAAACCAAGATGATAAGGACAGAAGAAAAATATGTTGATGGGAAGAAAATAAGAAAACACTTTGCAGGGTATCTGTGGGGTCTTAAAAAGTCTTAAATCCAATCATTTGAATATAAGGCCTTAAAATGTCTAAAATTTCATAAAAGGTCTTAAATACAATTTTGAAAGGTCTTATAATTCTATTAACATTACTTTCACTTAAAACACGCATAAACTTCAATCTCGCTTTTATCGAGCACTACTAACTTGTGTGCTGGGCAGGTGCCACGGTGTGTTACAGGTTAGCATAGCAGCGGAGAAAAGTTTGCTTGCATAAGATGGGTAAGTGCAAGTTCAATGATTTGTGGCTCCAATTTTCCTTCATGTCTTATGTACTTTTTTGGCAGTATGGATGTGAAATGGGTCTTAAATTGTATTCATTATGGTCTTAAAAAAGTCTTAAAAAGTCTTAAATATGACTTGTTGAAACCTGCAGAGACCCTGACTGTGGCAGACAGATCGTGTAGCACTATGGTCAGAGCTTATTTCTGGGTTTGCCACAATTACAATGTTTCTCCTCTATCGTTACATCTGAGCGATGACGAGATTCAGCTCACAGTCTGTCTGAACACTAACACAGCCTGGTATAGATTAGACGCAAGATTGAAGTAGAGAGTGGAGGGGGGATTTTTTTTGTTTCCAGTAGCTTGAAATAAAGCTGCCCACCTCAGACAGAAAACCATTCAAACCTCATTTGTATTCAATCCAAACAATAACATTATGTGCTAAGGGCAACGTAATGCAGCACTAATGCACAACCATGTGCAACGTCACAATGACAGCCATAACTTACCGTCAGGCATTAAATATGTCTGCATGGAGACGGCTTAATGCACTAAGGATTCATATTGTGCAGGGAGAACTGTAGGCCCAGATTTTACAGTCTCAGAGCTGGCCCCCAAACATGAAAAATGAAGTGACTCATCTATGAGTGCATCTGCTGAAAGAAGTTAATGCATCAGGCAGGCAGGGAAGATCAAAAACAAAGACCCGAGTTCCTCCCTGCAGTGTTGTTCCGGGAGAGTGGACGTGTTCATTATAAATGCCACCCTCAAGATATCACTTGAACAAATCACAACTTCAGAATGCTCACCACTATTTCCATAGTGGGCATGGATATACATGCAAACAGTGCACTAATGGATTGGGATGAAAGTAACTGTGCAGCAAAGAGCAGCCCATTTATGTGTATAATGAGCTCAGTGAAAGCAAAGTTAAGAATGTTAGTCGTGTAAACTGCACTTTCTGTTCGGCGTCACTCAGCTGTTTCTGCTGCTCTGCTCAGCCTATAATTAGGAGGGTGCAGACATTTGATTTGGAAAAGACAAAAGGGCAATGAGGATTTGAAGTAATAGGCTTTAAAGGTCGCGTATGTAACAATCAGAAAACCCTTGTTATTAATGATAATGGCTGTTAAGTGAACTGCACTCAGTATCTTATTACCAGCATTTGTATGTGGGCATGAATTCCCTGTAGGTGGACATGGGTAAGTATCTGAGGTCAATCAGTCAATACAGTGATTTTAAGGTTGTACTGGCAAAGAAATTCAGCCTTGTGTGGCATTTGGGTAATGTCAGTTAAAAGGATTACGGAGAAGGAACAGACTATCCCTCTGACGCCACCAGACTTGATTGAGACTGGAGATGAGCGATGGACGCTGAGGTAATCTTGATTTCAGTTCAATTGAATTGAATTCAAAAATATTTATTTGTCCTCAGGGAGCAATACAATTGCTTGTAGAGCAAGACAATTAAAAACACTTAAGAAACAAAACAAAAAACACATTGTAAACAAGCAATTAACAAATTAAAGCGCATACTGGAAGCATGTGTAAATTTATGAATGCATTATAATAAAAACAAATCAAATAAATCATTCACACCTGTATGTGTGTGTGTGTATGTGTGTGTATAAGAAAGAAAGAATAAGTACATCATATATATATGATGTACTTATTCTTTCCAATTCTTTCCAAAAATACCAAGTACCATGTGTTGCTGGGGTGTGCCATGATATGTAGGTCAAAAGTCCCTGCATCCACTGCTGTCATAGCTGATGTATTCTGAGGCTCACAGACAGCAGATGCTCCCCTCTGCATGGTGGCTTCGGCAGCTTCAGCATGGGGCAAAACTAATCTTCACCTTCACCTCCATCCGCTGACATTGTGTCCATCTGGGGTCAACACGTAAAACCAAACTTTATCCATGTCCAAAACCAACTGCAGTACCTCCTTTAAAACCACTTTTTCTAAACGAGAGAGAGAGAGCGTGTGACAATGGTTTCAATTAATAAATAAATACATAATATAAAAGATCAAAGCTATAATCAGGCTCAATCAGAAACAGCATCATTAAAGAAGTGAAATTAGGTCTTCTGATCTAAGATGTCTCCTGAAAATACTCTTATTTATGTTGCTACACAAGCTTAAAGTTTTAATACTTTTCAGAGCTGTCTTCAAAGGGACATGTCTCGCATGCGCATGTCTCACTTGGCTTATAAAACGACTATAAAAAGGGAAACTCAATCCAGGGAAAACGATGATGTCTCGAAAAGTTAACTGAAACTGTGAAAGAGTTATGGTTGGGTATGCTATGCAGGAATTGTGCGTTGATATTTGTAAATAAAGCAAAAGCAAAGTTGGCCCCTGCTGGCCTGGAGCACAGAGTCTCTTATAATTAACTTACTTACACCTGGTCCACACTGGCTGCATGCACGGCTGGAACAGCGCTTTTCAGGTGGCCATGTAAACAAATTACACTAGTTACTACGCCCCAGACTGAGATGCAGGAGGTTGCATCAGCGTAAGTGTTGCCTCAAATGATTCACAGCCCAAACTCAACAATACCTCCAGGGTGAGTTCTTCAGTAGCAATAATTCTCAGTTTGTTCACTACATAAACGGCTAAGTATATATATATATATATATATATATATGTATATATATATACTATTTTACAAACGCTGCATTTGCTGTAAAAATGCTGATACTTCACTTCATCATACTTAGTTTAACTGCTGGCACTTACTGTATCTGTCTGACAGAAAAGACACCACCTTTGCATTGCTCTCCGTTCCTGATCGCCAGAGCATGAAAGTTAACCCCAGACTCTGTCTACACCCTTTGTCTGATTTGGTTCCATCTCAGCCATTACTGCAGCTTCTGATACCTGCAACTATAACCTAACATAAGACTAGAAACACGTTGGCCGAACTTTGTTGCACAAAAACGTCCTGAATCAAAGCAAAATAAAAACAAACCAGTTTAAATCGATGGCATAACACAACAACACTTCTCTTGTGGCTCAGGAATATTAGTAGATTTGCTGTCTCTAGTCCCACATGGGTTTATAGATTGTGCAAAAACCTTTGAAGTGAAACAAAACTGTATGCATTATATGTTGCCAAAGGTCAAGGGTCCTTTCTTGGTTTACACCCATGGAGATCTGTAATGCCCCTAATAAGGACATTATGTGAAAATGGCGTCCAAGGTAATTGTAACTAAACACAGCAAAATCTCTTGCTTCATCTCTTTAAAAGGCGCACCACTCTGAACCTGCCTGAATGAAATTTCAATGAAATAGTTTCCGATATCGTAAAACTTTAAATCTGGCTGTGAACGTTCCCGACATTAGATTTGCATTATGTGCAATCAAAGCAATCGGTTAACCACAGGCATTTCTACTGGTTTGGAGGTAGATTCCTCTTTTACTGCGGATCAGGGAATAGTTTGTGATCCCATGGAGAAGTATTTACAATAAAAAGCTAATTGACTGAACAGACTTGCTGAGGCAATGCTCAGATGTTATCTTTGTATTTCCAGCAATAGATGGTGAATTCTTTCATTTTTAAGTTTAATAACCATTGAATGCACATTTGCGTTTGTTTCTTCCTCCTTTTCTGTCGTCATTCATCCACTATTTTCTTTCTTTGTGCTCTTGCCTTTCTCTCAGCCACACCTGGTCCTCATTTCTCGTCCTTAACGGTCAGCTCACCTGTCTTCTCTCCTGCCTGCTGATGAAGTGACACTGATTAGCTCATCAAAGGTCAGCAGTATGTAAAGAACCCGAAGCAGTTTCAATGCTTTTAATATCTTGACAAGATTTGGGGTCATGAAAAGTCAAGATAATAAGACAAGAGTTGGAGCAAGAGACGAATGGATGAAACCTTTGGGACTTTGGATAATGCTAACATGCATCAATATTTATTATTATATTTTATATTAATAATATATTTATTGAATATTATTATATTATTGTGTACCATTTTTGTTTCAAAATTTCTTTTTTTAGGATGTATCAGTGTTCAACATAAATATTCTGTGACCAAATTACTGTGAAATTTGAAATTATTATCCGACAGTGCTGGGCTGAATGTCTGGAGAACATCAATATAATTGGTCCCGAGGGGACCGTGAATCTGAATTGCAATGCATGTCAGAATTAAGAAATTTCACTTGAAACCAGAAGTGGGATCCTGATGATGGTGCTGGAGAAAAAGTCAAGTTTTACGAGAGAAGTGCTAAACTTCTGGTGGCATTGTAGAAAATGCACTCAAATCCTAAATCTTCCAAATTGTTATTTAATTTTTAAAATCTCTTTAATAATGAGTCTCCCTAACTCTTAAGTCATACTGGTGAGCAGAGAGCACCATACGAGGCAAACACACCATCGTACAGATGTGTCTACACTCAGGCAAGAGGTCACGCCCTTATGAAACATTTTTATCATGAAATTGCCAGACAGAACGTCAATCTCTGCTGTGCTGAAACAGCAGTGAGTCTCTGGATGAGCTGCCTGGAGAACAAGGCTCCACACAGTCACAGCAGGTGTTTCACCTCCACAAACCAAACCATGTCAGGCGTCAGGCTTAGACAAATACCACGACTCTTATTCCTGATGGGGTCAACTCCTCTTCTACAACTGTGAGGTCTCTACCTGGCCCTACTGTTACTTTTCAGCTGTCCAAATTGATTACACAAAACCAAATAGGCACCAGCTGTCTGGAGAAATAAGAATGTAATTGAGCTTTTATTGGTAGTTAATCAGATTTAAAATGTGAAGAGGTTGGAGAACCTTTGTTCCCACTTTTTACTTTGTCCCTCTTTTTCTCGGAAGCTTTTGTCCATTATAGAGAACTGTTTGTGTTTTATTTCATTTCCTTTTAAAAAAAAAAAGGAGAATGTTGGTATCATTCTGTCCTGCTTCAGTAAATTGGAAAATACCTGACCTCTTTGGGGCCTGTGGTGCAGAGACTGGCACACATGTTAGTGGTGTGGTTAGAGACTGAAGGTTATTTTGTCAGCGCAGACATGCTGTCAGGCGTGCGGAGGAGGAAATGCAGTGGTGTAGAATAGAGAGCTTTTTAAAAGCCAGTGAATAAAAGCTTTGACATCCCCTCTGCCCTACGTCCCCACGGCTGTTCCCATCTTCTGTTTCTTTCAGCCGCCCTCATGCCACTATTTCTACCAGAGCATGTTGAGATGCAGTGAACACAATTAAGTCTGATGTAATGAAATCACACTGCCCTCTTGTTAATGGTGAATGGGGTCAGCGAGTGGATGGTGTGTGTGTGTCAGTGTAATTGAGGCAGCCACCAGGCCTTTGTCTTTGTTTTCAAATGGACCACCAGCCATAGCTTTCTCAATAAAACACTCTAGTGTATATAAAAACATCTTCCACTTAGATCTGATATCATCTCTTCACTATAAAGAATTTATTTGACAGATATTACCGTATTCCATATCACATTTCCTTGATTAAGCTCATAAAAATAAAGCTTAGTCTGGCTGATGGACAAAGTGATTATATCGCAGCCACTTATGCTGCCAAGAACAAGAGCAAAGATGTAACTCTGAATAACAGTTAATGCACAATTTCCCACTAAATAAAAAAGGGGGAGAAATCTACGAAGCACGTTTTGAATAATGGATGTAGTTATAACATCACTGCCAAGTTGCCGATGCAAGAACAACCCACTTTAAAAACACATTACACTGAACATAACACTTCATTACTCTCCACATGACCTTATCCAGCAACACCAGTGTGGAATCTGATAGATTAAATAGTCATTGACATTTAATTCCTGGATCACATAGCAGCGACCTGGAGACCTCCGATCGGTGCGGCACAAGGCAAAATGCCATCTCATTATGCTCCTGTATCGTAGACGTCAAGCCCTCAAACACAAAACTGAACAACACATTGAATACAGAATCAAACTCCTTCCTAAGAACTGAGCGGATAGTCAAGTGGCTCGTGAACACTGTGATCCTGAGCAGTAAATCAGCTAGATAATGAAAAATGTCCATTCAAGCAGCAGCAGAGGCAGATGACTGGATTAATGGACCTAATGAGGTGGATATGTAGCACAGCAGCACTGGGCGAGTGTCTGTTTGGGGTATTGAGGACATAAGGTCACTCAGGAAGTTACAGTGTGTAAAGCTGACACACATTTTTGTTATCACACACATTATTACAAAAACTTGTGAAAATAATGTGTTGTATCGCAGCCAATAATCTCAGAGGTTTGACAGTAGAAAATGACAGTAGAAAGATGTCGGTGTTTATTTTGGAGGTGGATTTAAAGTTTCTCCTGAGGAAGTAATCCATCAATGACAAAAGCTGTCTCTGTTATGGATGGATCAAGGATTCTGCAGGACGGGTTTTCTGTTTAGGTTGAAGTCAAGGAGTCGTTTTTGAAGTCTTAACTGGAAGCAGTCTTGAGACTGAAAAGTGTATTCAATTCAATGCAAACCAGAAGATGATGAGATACCTAAAGAATGTGATTGAAGGTTCACATGTTGACAAGGATTCACAAATGTACGTAAAAAATAATCTTTAAGTTAAGTCTTTAATTCTTCTGGTCCTGTTTTTACATGCATTTTCAATTTGTGCAACCACATGTGAAACGTCTCTTTTCTACTATAGTCATTGACATGCATTCATTTGCTGGAGACATTAATCTCAACAAATGGTTCCAAAAAAGTGCCTAGCCTTCAGCCTGATGTTTCCTTAAAACATGTATTCAGTGTGAAACTTTGATGATTTACATTCCTTTTTGTCCCCAAAAGGAATTTCTCATGATGGGACTACATTAACATCATGAGTAATACCCAGGACCACACACACACACACATATGCACAGGTATATGAATTGTGTGTCTGAGTGTGTGTCCTAGATGGAGGTGATTTATTGCAGCACATTGGTCAGGTCCCTATCCACCCCTCTTTTCTTTGCAACCCCTCCCTCCTCATCCTCTCAGACAGCAGTGCAGCAGTAGTAATGGGTTGGCCAATGGTTACAGGGCCCTCTGGGGCATTAATCAGCTAACTGGCTTCCATAAAGGTGGGTGAGGCTCTTCACAATGATGCACAGGCTTTTTAATCAAAACTTCCTGCACAAATTGCCATGTGATTCAAAGACTGATTAAATTACTGCCTTGCTACCTTAAGGCTAATTTAGGTCTTCCTGCCAGACGTGTGTAAAACAAACATGCGTGCAAGAAGATACATGTGAAAAATACAGAAAGAAGCGCATGTAGACTCACACTAAGAGCAGCACTTAAAAATGTACAGTTCAAGAGCATTAATGCAGCCAACAGTTCGGCTTTCCTGTACTTTAAGAACAGAACACAAGGATTGTTCCCCCAAGGGTTCACAAGCTGCACTGAAATCACTTCTGGATAATAATGGAGCATTTTCATCGGCTTTCTGAGACTCACGGTACATAATGCAGACATCCATCTGCCCCGACTCTGGATCAAGACCAACACTCTTACATAGAAAAGCTCACATATGGTTTCAACCAGGAATGATTTGTGTGTTCAGCATTTCACGCCTCACAGCTCTGAATCCATCAGCAAAATAATTCAGGGAGATTTTCAGAAACACTCACCTGGGGGATTGAGAAGAGGGTTTCATGAGCACATGACACCTGAGAAGCTGTGGGGCAGACGGGAGGGGGGGGGGGGGGGTTAGGGGGGGCAATCATGAGATATGTGAGAGGAACATGGAACATGGTATTGGTGTTTGCTTGGTGCATTTAATGTCGACTGCTGTTTTTTTGTTAACAGAAATTCAGAACTTTTTTGGCTTTGTTTAAAGATTATTCTGGGTCATTTCAGTAGGAACAGTAGGGTGAGATATTTTAAGTTGATAATAAGTTGAAAGACAGAAAAGCATTTTTTTGTTTTGTGTTGGCAGCACAACACATAATCTGGCACCCAAGCCAGCTCACTCAGACCGCAAAATGTGTTTGCAAATGAAATGTCAACCAGGTCTTTGCAAGCTCATATGTAGTCCATTAAACAGCCCATTCAGGGGGAGTACTCTAGTTTCATGGAGCGGCATTCTGTCTTTTCCTCCTTAAGAATTATACAGATTTTACTAAGCACATTTAAGACGGTGTCCTTACTCCCAACAAGCAAATGGCACAGATTATGAGGATCAAAACCAAATTAGGGTCTCTCTTTTATAAGCACTTTGTAGTGCAGGAATACAGGAAGCGTAACACTTACACACGGGAGAGAGTGAGTGAAAGAGTGGCTGATGGAGAGGTAATATAAGAGGGATATAGGGGGTATGGTATGAAAAACAGTCTGTGGAGGATGGCATACAGAGGGGGAGAAGACGCTTCTATCTCTGTGCAGAGCTGTCTGAATGAATCATTGGCTGGACGAAGTGCCGTCCAGCTTAAACTAATGGGGAGGGAATTTATGGTAACACTTAAAGAATGAGATCAATAGGAGCAGCGCTTCTAGCAGGGAGCACACTGGTCCAATAGAGGGTCAATATCAGCTGAACAGGATCAGTTACAGTTCCGTTTTAGCAAGGAAGCAGTCAGAGAGGAAGAAAACAAAGGAGGTCAATATGAGTTACCTTTGGCCTTGTGACAGGCTTGATCAATCTCATTGACTCAATATGCAAAAAGCGTTTTAACAATATTCTGTCACTCTACCAGTGGTGAGTACTCTAAGACAGCTTCCTCTAAAATGTGGTCAAATCCAATAATAAACGTGCGTAAGAATTTGATTAGAATGTTACTCGTTTACCACTACTTTCAAAATAATCAGTTTGTCACTGACTTACACTCAGCTTCAACTGTTCACTATGGGATGGCACCGAATAGGTTTTTTTTTTCACTGCGGAGAGCTTGATGGTGATTGGACAACTGCGGCAAAAATGTCACTTCCAGTGAAGCTCAGCTTCTCTCGGAGTCAGCGGAGCATCGGGCGGGGACGGACGCCGGGCTTCTGCATGATAATTGGAGGAACTGTCTGAAAAGCGAAACCAGTTTTTGATTGACACCTCAGTCCCGTTTGGTATTTGCGAGGGAAGTCTGCAGCAAAATACTGTAGATGATTGTTGTGAGACCTTACATCGATAAATGGATAATTCTGTTTAAATATTATAAATGAATCATGTTTTTAGGTTTTCAGTAAGACGACAGAAATACAGTGAATTCCTTAGAGGGGGTACTGAAGAAAGTCTAGCATAACTTTAGTGCTGATGTTTTTAAATGTTTTGCACTCATACTGAAATGGCTGGTTGTGAAAGAGTCCAGCAAGTACAGTGTCAACTGTGAAGTTAAATGATGATGAAAGCAATAGTAATAATAATGATAATAATAATAATAATAATGATTATAAAACAAATTATTATTGCAGCCCAAACCAGTAAACTTGCAGCAGCTTTTATGACACAGACTTTGGATCATGAACATTTTGCCTAATGTGCAAGGGTTTCAAAAACGGCCAAGATTTGAAGAATCATCATTAATATTTATAATTGTGAAACCATAGGTTTTAGGAAAACCCTGTACTAAAATGTTTTCCTTACCCACAAATGCTGATCATAATCTGCTGAGAATGCACACCGATTATAATCACTGTATATGAATAATGCATTATGTTGTAAAATAAGTTATTGGTCAAATGCTTTTTAAATGCTTATAATTTGGCACGATCATTTATGTAAAATGTAATCAAATTCTGTTTCAGGTCAACCACCACTTCTACCACCACTGCAGCATGCACCGTGGTGACATGAATTTCATAATGTCAGGAGCCTGTGCCTTTCACTGTTTAACTACTTTATGAGAGCCACAGAAATTTCCAGACACCCAACACAGAGCAGAAACAAAGCTAAAACTGTACTGTTTTCCCTTTTTAAATGCTAAGTTTATATAATTGCCATATAAAAGTGGCAGCCATAGGCCAACATGCAGCCAGTGGTTATAACTGTGTTAAACCTCAGCCAAAGGCTAAACAAGCTTCATGTCATATTATAACTTCAACCCCCACACTGCCAGAGGAAACCTTCCTTTTTCTGAATCTGATTTTCTCATGACCCTGAACAATATTAAATTTGAGCTAAAAGACACTCGCTGGTCTTAAGTCTCAGATTTGAGGCAGGTGAGGAGTAAGATCAGTGGGGCTACGCTTCCATTAAAAACAGTTGCACAGGATGGAGTGGTTGTCTTACTCCACGGTGGAATATTTTTGTGTTTTTCTTTTTTTAAGACTTATTCGTGGTGTTTCTTTTGATGTTCACAGTAAGATTGTTTTTCTTGGCTACAGCCAATGTTGCCTTTACTCAGACAGGAGGTTGGGCCATGAAAAGTAAAAGCGTTGTACATGAATGAATGTTCCCTCTTTTTTCTCTCTGCTTTTCCTACATCAATACCAAGTTTCTTCTTCTTGGTTTTGTTTCTTTTACTATTCAGTGAACTGAAATAAAGTATTACGCCTAATGACACGATGGCTCAAGTCCCAATCAAGCACACAACACTCCTCCAAGTAGGATCTACATCCAAAACAAACTGCACTTCCATTTTTTCACCCTGCTGGCACAGGGAATTATGGCACAAGCTTTAGTTCAAGGTCATTTTCTTTTTTGACTCAACTCCAGTATCTTTTTAGTCAGCCAGTATCAATGTTTTTGAATTGGCATATTTTCAAGCTCTAGTGTGGGAAAATTGGAGGCCAGTATGAGATCTCAAATACTGAAGACATTTCTGAACCAAGGTTGTGTAAGGACATGAGGAGAGAGGAGAACGCAGAGACTTTCTTTTGAGAGTTAAATGGGCCAATACTCTTAAAAACCATACTCTGACTACATTCTGACGGAAGTCAGATAGCGGCCCCACTCCACCCCAAACGTTTTGGCGCCCACCTGGTGGCCGGGACGCACCACCCCCAGCAAATCCCGCTACTCCAAACTGGATATAACATTGGGGATCACAGCAAACATCATGTGATACTTCTGAAGAAGATTGCAGGAAGTGCAGTTGAAACTGTCAAGGTAAACACATTAACACTAGCCAAGAAAATAATGTAGAGTATACTTTTGTGAGCTAGAACAAACCTTTTTGCACTTAAAAAACAATTTGGCTTCCATTTTCTTCTTAAAGCCATTTTCTCCACAACTCCTTTGATGCTAACTTCTATGAATTGAACGGCAATGTGACACGTCCATGGACAATGTCACTGTCATTTAACTGCCATACGATCATTGTACAATAATACCACTGGGGTCTGGATGTGTGCTGGAGAAAGACTCACCGACATGAAGCAAATATGTGAATAATACGGCTGGTCGTTCCCTCAGGTTCCAGGAACAGCTGCATTCGACAGATGACATGAAAAGAAAGGACTCAAAGCCATTCTTATGGTATAGCATGACTGATTCATGACATTTCCATTAGCTATCTTTATATATAGAAGTGTGCAAAACTGGTCTTAAGGTACCACCAACGTTGTTGTTTGATGCCTGTGAAATTCTGTGGTCACTGGACTTTGGAGTGGAGTGATGTGACTAAACGTTGGTCTTATCTATTAGCAAACTGTCAATGAAGTTAACTCACACAACATGTGTATGTAAACCTGAAGCATGTCTTGAACAATCTTGGTGTAATAGATTTTTTTCACAGCAGATATTGTTCGACATGAAATGGTGGGAGGTATAGGTCACACTAAATACGGAAAAATGTGTTGTTCTACAACAGCATCCATGTTTGCACTATTTTCTGGATGTATATATATATATATATATACCACCAGTGTGTTCAATTTTAAAACACTGGTTGGGCTTTGAGTGCCCTTGTGACCTAGAAGGGAGAGATTTAATTCATGAAGTGTTTGATGACAGGTCAATATTCTCAACGCATGGAAACACTCCAACAACGTCCAAATGACTATATCATGTGTAGGGAGGGGAGTCAAGCATGGAGGCGTTAGATTAGAAAGGGTATGACTGTGCATCAGGCAGGAGTTACATGTCTCTGTAGTTTGGCATGTGTTTGGTTTTAGTTTGAGAAAACTGGGACTTGCTGTCCATGTGATGGAGTGCGTTGTGCTCTGGGGGAGGAGCGGGTGATGACAGTGTTTAATCCTTCTCCGTGGCTGCTGTCCACCTCACTACTCCTGGGGGGGGGGGATGTAGATGACCAAGCTTGACACAGAAACATGAGGAGAGGAGAGTGATGGGGCTGAAAGTAGTGCAGTGGATGATTAGACAGATACTAAGGTTATGTGCTCAGGAGCTTTGTCTTGAGAAAAGTCCCAACACTTTCCTGCTTGTACCTTCTGACTTGTTGTGATCCATTACATGCTCACTCAATCTAACATAGTCGCCTTGATTTCACTGTGTTTCGTTCAACTTTATGCCCAGCTGAAGGTGAAACATATCCGTTTCATTTGAAAGATCCAAACCTCGTATGACAACGGTTCAGGTCAGCGGGTGCTGCTCTGGGAAAGCCATTAGGAGGTGTGTGTGAGCCGAGGCAGCCTTGGTGCAGTTACAGTAGTGCAGGGTTCTGTCTAATAATTGGAGTGGTCTATCTCTGCACTGTAATGAAGGCAGGAGCTACTTAATCTTCAGTCTGACTTTATAAGGTGTTCTTTCAACCCCATTGGAGCAGGGATAAGTGTAGCACTCAGAGACAAACCCGTATAAATAACTGCACTTTCTCTGGCGGTCCAGTGACATGTAACACTCGACTCAGCCTGTAAGGTCAGATCACTTGTGCCTCCGTTATGAAAGCTAGTTGTTTTATTGTTTATGAGACATTGCATTCCATGGCAACAGTGACTGGGCTGTAAATCCTCTGATGATGGGTGAAATGGTGAGGCGGAGAGGGCTGCCGAGTGGTAGTGGGAGGTGAGTGTGTGGGGGGGGGGATGCAATTAGTTTAATGAAAGACCACCAGGGCGGCTGTTGCCCAAACTCTCAGCTGCCATATATTTAAAGAATTCAGAAATAAAAGAGCAGCCATTACAACATCACCGACAGAGACTGAGAGTGAGAGAGGAAGACTGCAATTTAAGTTGTACCAAATTGTTTTGGGTGGCCGAGCCGCTCTGGTGACAGGAATGATCCTACTTGCTGAGTTGAGCCTCAGAAGGCGAATAAAGTGAAATTAAGAACAGCGAATAAGCCATGACAAATAAACTGTGGACATTGCATACATAAAAGTCTTACTCTTAACTCTATATTGTCTTGTTGTTGTACTGTTATTAGAAATGTGAGAAGGGAACACAGTTCCCATGTTAGCTCTTCAGTGTTAAGTTTTTAAGAATTAGGAATTAGATTAAAAAACACGTCTTGGTCTTAAAAACATATATTAAAAGCATGTTGGGTTAGTTGAGATGGATTTAAAGCTAAACTGAGATTGTGAGATGAAGGTAATCACTAGGTAGGTAGTCTGTTGAGTGGTCATTATGGTAGAAATCAGCTAGTATAATGGAATTGTTTCTATAGTTGGATTTGGTGATGGATGAACTTTAACTGAATTTCTTAAATGGAGTACAATGACAAATACAGCGTCATCTGCTTTGTCCTTTTACTGAAAGTGAAATGTGAGTGCAATAACCTGTATTAACAAATCATCTCCAAAATGTCATCTGAGCATTTGAACAAACAAATAAAGGAAATGAATTTAAAACAAAGTGGCAGTGGAGTCATCCTGTTGCTCCTGTTGAGTTTCTATGGCAAGATAACATGTACTTTGTTAGCTAGAGAGCATAGAGATGGTAACTCAAACCACACATGTGGAGGTTGAGGTGATGGGTGACTGAAACAGCTACCTCACTAGAGAGAGTCACCCGGGAGCCTTTGCCTTTATAACCTGCCATTTCCTGCTTTTTTTTGGGAAGGGGGGACACAACCATTTTTTGTCCTTTGCATTGTCGACTTCAATGATCCTTATGCTGCTTATTCAACTAATTAGTTTGTTTATTTATGGAACACTACCTTCTGTTGGGATTCTCATAATCTACCCTCTTAAATTTGCTGTTGACCTTTTTAGCAGCATCATCAGGAGAATAGGAATCTAAACCGGTTAATATGTTTACTTAAACCACAGAGGCCTGATTGATACCTTGATTGATTAGGTTGGGGGCCAATTACATGGATCTAAAGATCACTGCTTTCCAAATAGTGTAAACAAGCCATTATCACTGAGCCTTTCCTTCCTTGAAAAAGATTGAGTGCAAATACAGGTAGAGCTCCGTCTCACATTTGCAGCTCATATCCTGCTGGCTCTCCATTTGTCCACAGTCTACCTCTGCTCCACGGGCAGCCCAAATAATGACCTGGTGTGACCTTTCTAATGGGCAAGGGCATTAAAGAATGGACATGGCCATCAGTTCTCCATCATGGCAGAAGGCAGAGAAAATAAAGAGGAAGGAAGTGACAACTTGGAGAGAGAGAGTTGATGCTTCCCATATGTCAGTGCTTCTGGGACATTGGACTAATCATGGCATAGCCTGGAGTGTTTTACCGAAAGACAAACTTTAAAATAAACCACCTTTTCCCATGATGGCTATTAAGATTCACAAGAAAAATGATAATGAAAAAATAATGAGAAAAGGAGATGCTTAGATGAGACAACTAATGCTGCAGGAAGAGGTCCTGAGCTCCCAGTTAACATACAGTAAATAATTACACAATGAGCCTTCTGCAAAAACCACTTGCACTGATTTTGTTTAAAATGTCAAGAAAACCTGGGACTGCTGTTTCTTTGTTTCAGGATTTTATCAGTGTTATTTCCCCTCTTTTTCAAAATAGCTTCATCAGCTAGTATAGTGTAGGATATTTTTTAATTCTCATTTATATTTATTTGTGTATAATATACACAAATAAATATAAATGAGAATGTGCTCGTTTGTAAATTGACTCCTCGGTTCTCGTACAATTTTGTGACTTAATTACAGTGAATTAAGTCTCGAGTTGAAATGGTGTGCAATTCTCGTTTATTTCTACTTCTCCTTGGTCATCTCTTATGTAATAATAGATCCTCTATAGGTATTTATTGTGCTACTTTTTTTATAAAAGCCAACTTACAACACTAGAAATGCAGTATAATCTAATTTGAATTTGTTCATAGCTCATTTCTTAAAAATGAGCTATGAACAATCAGTTTGTGCCTTTCTAAAGATTTTGGATAACTGGTAATAACGGTGATAATGGTCTTATTTATTAAGACCATTATCACCGTTATTGTATGTATGTATATATTTTTATAAAAAATACATACATGCTATAAGCTTATGTGACCTTCAGTTTGGTAACCGAGTAAAGCTCTCAACAGTGTGATCATTTGAAGGCAGCAATATTTACATATTATAACGTAACATTATATATGAGCCCATGTAGAGAAGAGTGTATATTTTCTCAGCATCAATTCCCTCCCCAGTGAGACAGAACAAGTAAACTCCCACTTAAAAAAGAGCCACTAACATGGTGTGAGTGAGCTGATGCATACAATTTATCAGGAAATACAGCATTGCTGACAGGAGGACTTAGTGGAAATTGACTGAATTAGTTTTACATACAATCTTGCTGCTTGGTTTCATTGATCATACAATTGTTAATATCCATACAGCTGTTTTCCCCTTAGCTCACACAGCCACATGAGATGAGGCTTAACCTCCTTATTAATCTCTCACGCTGTACAACGGGATATATGTCAAGATTCACGGTTCAGTGTTATAGCTTCAGGGTGACATAGTATTCTCACACCAGCCATCTGTGGATTTAATGTCCACTGGGCTGCATTACTGCTTTCACTCAGTGGGATATGCCGGTGTTTCGCAGGACCCAGAAACCATCAAACCTCACCTGTCTGCTGGCTGAGTGCAGGAAACCCATTTAGGCTGGACTAGAGCTGTCAGTGTGCACTCTTTTTGTCCGTCAGGCACTGGACAGACCTCTGCTACATCACCCTAATGGTTCTTTATCTAGGACTGGTTTCTGACTCATCTTCCTCCAGCTGCAGGGACCATCTATTAATCAATCAATCAATCCGTGGCAGCTTTATATCAGTACAAATCTGTCAAGAAGTTACACATGAGACATATACCGCTATTCACATTTATAGTTTATTTTAAATCACAATCAAGCTCCGGATACTTTTCTACAGAGAGAGACCGATGCAAGAGCTCTACGACTTCTGCTGTACAAGACATTTTGATTTCTGTTTCTACAGGACTTGTGTAAATGGTATTGGATTTCATATTCTATATCTGTGTCTCATCCAGACAGCATCGAGGAAACTTGGAGCTGCACACTGGAGGAGCAGCAGCAGCAGCTGTGATGGTGGTATGGGGAGTCCTTGATTTGCTTGCGTTCTATTGGCAGAGCATGCATTTTCAATATAAGACGATCATGCTCATGAGAAACAAAATTGTGATTAAAATGCAAGGTCTTTATGATTGTCCAGTTTTATATAAAGCAGTACAATCTACTTCTCTTTTCAGAGATGCTTCTTGGCATTTTTAAGCACATGCAGCCATGTTACTTTACTACCACTATGTGGCTGTTGTGCTTCTGCCCTGACTCTGTCATTCGTTTTATAAAATTCTTCACTATGTATGAACAAAAACTGCTATACTGAGAAATACAAAGAGAGGACCTATTTGACAATGGTTTCAGTGTCCATTTAAGTGCTTGTTTAAGATATATTTTTTTAGATATATATTGCTTGTTCAGTTATATCACAATCTTGCTCGGATGTCATTGAAGTACAGCATGTGTCCCAAATAACATTATTCTGACAGACTTCTTATCCATTGCTGGCTCTGGGCTCGACAGTTTCTTGGCATTGGAGATACAATGTTTTGTCAAAGGCTCTTCCCGGCATGTAGAAGAAACTGTCAGCCTCAAAAGGAAAGTTCAACAACATTTTCCTTCTTACTGTCAAATGTGAGAGCACTCACTTTCACATCAGTTTGGGTTTCCCACCTCTTGAAACAGATTTTGGAGTCATTCTGCTTCCCAGATGATTGTCATTAGTCCCCTACATAGGGAGACAAGAAGTATAAACTTCTTTATAACAGAGACATTTGAATCTCTACTTTTTTCAATATTGACATCAGTCATATTCAGCATTTTATTTTTTTAAGAAATAAGCCACAGAACCTATTTGTAATTGTACTGTATCCAATCATTTATGTCATCTCCTAAACCAACAGTCAGACATGCTGTGATCTTTTTGATCATACAGGAAAGGTTTTGGAAGATTCAAGAATGACATTACAATGAATACATTGATTTGGCCAGGCTTCCACTCATGCTGCAGCCAATAGAATCCACATTAGGACAGGGACTGTCAGATTCACTAAACATCTAAAAACATAACAGAATAGAGGTGTAGTACTCGAGACATGTCTTGAGACACAAGACCAGCATTAAGACCACTTTTTGAAGGTCCCTGTTTTGTCTTGAACTGGGTCATAGAAGACTTGAGGTTTTACTCTAAATCAAGGTCAGTCAAGACCACAACTGATTCACTTGTACAAATCATCTCAGTGATTATATCAATGAGACCAATTTCATGCTGCCTAAAGAATAGTTAAGAGTTAATGATGGCAGGAAGCCATTGAATGGTGCTCGACATGGTAACAACTAGCCGCACGCTAAACCAGAAACACACTGAAAGGGGAAATCTGCCAGCTAACAGAGTGTCGGGCTCACGTCATGCAATAAAACAATTCCCCACAAGTGCTTGTATACGGCGACAATGGCAGTAGTCCAGTTTAACGGAATAATCAAGTTACAACCATAGCTTTATTGTGTATATGTTTACTGTGTATAGAAATGATCTGACTGCCTTGATTTTGGTCTTCACAACAGGCTTCGTCTTTTCTTGGGTTCAGTTAGTGTAGTTCATAAGTCAGGTGAAAGAATGAGCCACATTCAAATACAGATGTTTACATTGGCACAAAAACAAAGGGTATCTAATGATTATTCCACATCTGTAAAGTACTGCTCCACATTTGTGCATGCGCATACATCCCTGCAGTAGGGTTAATACTTTAAAAATGGTCTGCATCAGGTCAATGCTCTACACATACATTCCAAATCTCACATTTTCTTTTTTCTCACAAGGAAATTTGTGTTTCCTTGTATCATTTGTCAGCCGACTACCAGCCAACCTGTCCTCCAACAGAAAGGTATTTACCTATGGGCACAAGTGCTAGTGAGGTTAGGGTTAGGGCCCACAGAAGAAGTGAGGTTAGGGCTCGTGCTAAAAAAACACAGGGCTAGACTGTAGGGTACAGACAATGACATAAAAAAAATAAAAATAAAAACACCAAGGTACAATGCTTTCATCACTAAGTGAACTGCTTATTTTAAAACGTACCTATGGGTTGTAATTCCTGCATATGACCCATAGCTACATTTTGTTGGGGGACAGACAGTCTCAACCAGTCAGCACGTTTCCATGGTAATAGCCGTCATTATTGTCTCTTTTGACCAAAACAAGCCCAGAAAGTGTCGTGCTACAGGGAGCATACGCACACAAAACTGCAGATATGCTTACAATGTGAATTTGGGCAAATTTACATCACGCAGACAGTCCTCTGCACACACGCGGACATGGAAAGTATGACCCTGCCCCGAGCAGTTCTCCTTTAATAGCAGAACGAGCAATAAATAAGTACTTTGTGACTTCTGGTGCATTTGGGAGCTGTTAGCAGTGATCTAAGAGAGGCAAACTTGGTGTCTTCATCTTGGGGGTTAACACAGTAAACCGTCCTTCCCACAAGCCTGGATTTTAATGACAGCAAAGGCAGGGACAGGCTCTACACCTGGAGACTATCCAGAATGACATCCCTCATCTGGCTATAAAAAAAAGGCAGCTCCATGTATGCCCATGCATCTCTGCACACCATCACGTGGGTGTTTACGATGTGTCTCCTTTGTGGCATCTGTGAGACGAGCCCTCAATGAACAACTTGAACTGGTCTCCGCTCGAGCTGATGTCATTGAAGCATTATATCAACAACTGTCAAACGTCTCCATGCGCATGTTTGTTTTTGAAATTAGAGGCGATGGCTTCAGTGTGGGATGTTTTCTGCGAGTATCTCACTATATCTCACTACGTTTATGGAATTTGTACAGAGATGGCATTGATAGCTCAGAATGAGAACATCCCTCAAAAATGCAATGTGCACACAGACACACACGTGCAAACACATGAATACCGAGTTGGAAATTCAATAAAACTAATAGACACATGTGCCACACTGCTGTTCCTGTTCCTTATTACTACTTTGCATCCGTCACAGTTGTTTTATCTCTGATAAATGACAATAGAACAAAGTTGAAAGACGCCAAGTTGGCCTGGAAAATATAATCAATGTTTCTAAATGTGGACAAATCTCTACCAGAGCTCAATGTTTTCATGATTTACAGCATGTGAGGATCCACACACAATAGACTGTAGACGTAATCTGTTGACTCATGAAATCTTTCTCATAAACTGTGCTTAACTGAACAGCAAAGCCAACATCATGTCTGTGTTTTATGCAGACATTATTTCACTCATCTATTCACTCTTCTCTTTGTCACTTCACGGGTCAGGCTCAAGTAAAGAGCAGCGACTACTCAGAAGTCTGTCAATTGTTATTAATGGATGGATATGCCAGTGCCAACTGTAGATTTGCTGACAAATTAGAGCGGGTTTTAACAAATGGTGAAACAATTAAGAGTCTGTGTGGTAGAGATATCGCTATATCCAATATTTGAATGCATTTCTATGTGGGAAAATAATCAAATATAAAAACTCACAAAAGTATCAGCATGACCTCCTCAAGGTGTCTTCATAGACAATGATAACACACCTGTGTTGAGCTGAGTCCACAATATCCAAGCAAATATTTGTCCAGTGCTGTGCAAATACTAATTTCCTATTGTGTTGTTTTTTCAATGGCAGGTGGTCAAGGCTGTGTTTTATTTCTATTTGTTGTTGTATTTCTGCATGTATGGTCTGCATCTAACCAAGTCTCCAAACTTGACTTTCACTTGTGCCGATGATGACATTTGCACCCTGCTCTTTCAGCTAAAGCATGGTTTCTGTATTTAATATACATCTTAACAGATGTTAATATATTTATACTTTACCAAGGTCAGAAATATGCAAGTGAACAGGTGCCATTTCCTCATAAAAGTTGTCCTGGCGTGTCGTTTTTTTTTTCCACCAAATCTACAGGGATTGACTTCTTGGGATAGTTCACCTCCACACGTCGCCCCCTCCACACACGTGCTCTTCAACCAGCAGTCACTGTAGTAACATATCTGAGAATGTCATCTAACAATCAGTTAATGTTCTCTGAAAACACACTTTAGAGCAGTCTGAACTTTTATTGGGTAGAGGTCAGACTTTTACTGGGGTCATCGTAACGGAGGTCCTCTATACTGTGTCACATATATTATCCCCTGATGATTAGAATGGATGATGAATAATTCATCCCTCAGGCTCCCTTAAACTGAAATACAAAATATCTCTTGTATGCACTGTAGAATAATTTTTTTCTGCATGGATAAGTTTTCTATCTGACTCGCAACATTCACCATACATATACAAAATTGATGAAGTTAACTGTAAAAGATTATTAAAGTTCCCTCTTGCTTACATAGTACTGTGGCTGAGAAAGGGCTTATCTCAGAATGTACCACAGTTTAAAGTGATACATCAATCGATGCATTTGTTAAATACTGACAAAAAATAACATGCCAGACTGCATTCATTGCTCAGCACATTAAAACAAATTGTTGTGCAAAATACACGACAAGAGCAGACGCAAGAATGCCTTCTTCGCTCCTTTTTGAAAAACAACTGTCTAAAATTAATTTGATGGGCAACTTAGGTGCACTAAAAAGTCCACTGCATAGCACAGGGCAGTAGCCAGATGCATAGCACAGGCTGCCACAGCATGTGGCACGTGTCTGGGAAAACGATACGTGTCTATTCTGCATTTCAGTTTTAATACTTCTTTAGGTCTGGCTGACAGAATCGTTAACGATCATGACAGAAGTGTGGTAAAATCTTTGGTTCTCAGTTATAAAACTGTCGACTTACATTTGGAGGTTTGTAGCATTGATTGCCAATGACAGCTTGTGATCAAAGAAATGAACAGTGTGAGCAATTTAGGGCCAATTTCCACTCTGTGAGCATTATAGAAGTCATGAATACGATCCAACCAATCAGAAAAGAAAAGGTTGGACATGTGAATTTGCAAACTGTAAATGGACTGCTTTCAATTCATGCAGTACTATTCAGTTCTTCGCAATCACTCAGCGTGTGTACATTCACCAATTCAGAGAATTGAAATATAGGTTCTAGTACTTCTCCATCTAATCCCACTCACACATTCATGGCACAGTCATCAGGAGAAATTTGAAGTGCAGTGTCTTGCCTATAAAGGAGCCTGCGATCAAAACTACTGACCTTCTGCTTAGTGAACACCCCCTCATCCACTTGAGCCACAGCGACTCGGCATGTGGATGTGACATTCTGGATAAGTGCTGTTCCCGAAAATGTGAATACTATGTAAGTGTGTACTACGCAACTGCTTTTGGATTTTGAAAACATCCCTGAATCGCTTTGTATACATTTTGAATTCACTGTAAACTTGACTCATGGGCTTACAGATTCTTAGGGCAGGTGAAGGAGGATAAAAAAAATACCTCAAGTGGATAAATAAGAAAACAACTAATCAATTAAACAGAAGCATTGGGAGGAAAAAAATAAGACTCTGCCAAGTCTGCCAAGTAATACACATTTCTAGTTCTTATCATGTGTAAAAGAATACTGTATTTCTTGTACTGATGGCAATTTTAGTTACTTTTAGTTTATATGGAGAATTTGAAGCATCTTGTTTTTCAAGGGGTTTTGTCTTTGTTGCAATAACTTCTGTCATTAAAACAGAACGGCTCGTTCTTCGTGTATCCTTTGAGTATAATAAGAGGCAGAGGATGGATCTAGGACTACTGTTCTGTACACACACGTGCACATACACACGGACACACACACACAGGAAGTACACAACAGCCTTCTGACAGACCAGTTCTCCTGGGTTTTTTTCATCTTCACAGTTAAGTTTTACCACCCAGACAGCTTTCAGCTAAGGAAGGAAGAGACTGGAGGCAGGGAGAGGGTGTGAAGAAGGGAACACATTCATCTACTCCTCAAAGAGAGATGTTATAAAAAAGAGAGAGAGAGTAGCACACTCACCCCAGGGATTTTATACATTTGGAAGGAGAATGGTGGGTTGTGCATATATGAAAGCATTCTCTTCTTCACTGTGTTTCGGACTCAACACAGACTCACTTCTTTCTGCTTGTGCTGCACATATATGTGCTCATCATGCTGTTGCAGCTCACCTCTGCTGAAACATGCTGCTTTCAAGATGGAACAAAACCTAATTGGATGTGACTACATATGAGCTAAATTGAGATGGATTGGGACGTGGATCGATATCAGTAAGTGACTAGCTGTGCCGTGCCGCTCCAATGGACCCACATTCTCTCTTCCACTTCTGTGTCTAGCCCTAATTTTCACCACAACATTATAAATCCACTACTTGGTGTCTATACAGGCTCATTAGTGGCTGATGTGGATGGAGGGTGGGGGTTCATAAGAGCTGGGCTGAGCAGAAGACATTACAGGAATCACCTGCCTTCAGTGATTCGCCTCCCTCTACCCCCTGCCTATTGCCCATCATACACACTCTATAGCAACCAACCTCACTACCATCAACTTAAAAGCCCTCTCACCCTTTAGATCAGAGATTTATCAGATTAAAGGGAGGGAGGCGGACCAGACACCAGTACGAGGACACAAATGGGGAATGGTGAGGTGGAGGAAGTGGTACTCAGGGTGGTTGGGTTCAGAGGAAGGGGCTGCATGCATGGGAAGGGAGGGGGGTCGAGGCAACACAGTCCGACCACTTCTGAGCAAAAACCAAGAATGGTGAGTAACACAGTGGCCTTGGTTAGAGAGGCCTGTCATCTACAGTGAGTGTGTGGGCAGCGGCAGAGAAGAGGAATGATGGAATAAACAAGTGAGACAGAGCAGTAATTCATCAGCCATAAATGAAATCTTTATGAGTTGTGATGTGCTGTGAGGGCTCTTAAAGACAAGATGTCCTTCCATAATTTTATAGGAATGAAACTGCCCGAGGGTTTCCCCTGCTCAAAGGGGAATGAGAGAGCTGCAAAAACTTTTGGTAAAAGTGAACGTCGAAGGGAGCATATGGTTCACACATTTTCCAAACTGACCATGAACCTTTATGAAACAATATCATGAGCAGACTTGTAAACAATATGACTTATATGTGGACTTATTACACTTCACAACATTTTATAAACAAATCCAATCCTGTTTGAATTAGACTTGCTGGTGATGAATTATTCATATAGGAAAGATTGTTTCGAAAACTGAATACGACGGACTGATCAAAAACACAAGATCCATGATGTAAATGTTATATCATATGGTTGCCAGGTAATTTGTATGAACAAAATGGCAAATGCCAGGTGAAGGGGTAAGAAAGGTGACATCCAATCCAATCCACCCATCCACTCGTCACACAGAGGACAATTAAATCCTTCATGTAGAAATTACTGTAACCACTTCCACCTGTTTTGGTCTGTGGACCTTCTCACTGGTCAAAGAGGTATCCCACAGGAAAATATGAATTTTCCAATCACTTGTCAGGAAAAAAAGACTGACGCCATCTCAGCTTTGTTCCAAATCCACAACATGCACAGTGTTTGGATGGAGGCACAAGTGTGGTTTAACTAACCAACTAGTAACAACTGATCGACAACACACGGAGATGCACAGGGAAAACACGGCTAGTGTCATTACTACAAACAAAATCCATTCTTCTGCATCTCACATTCAGTGGGTTTAAGATGTTGGGAGAAGTGATGAACAACAGCTGCACGTGTTTCATAAGCCTCTTTGGAGACGAGCTCAATCCTCTGTGGGTGAGTAGTGGAAGCAAGTCATACGCCGGACATCGACTGTGTACACATGGATTCATTTGTCCCCTTTTTACACAGAACGCATATATTGCACATTTCACTATGTGTTCATTCTGTTCCAAATCAATTGTTTTATACCACATTTGCATTCGCAGTGACTCTGGAGAATTAATATTAATTAATGTTAAATTCAAACAGCACTTTTTTTGTGTGTTTTTTTGTAATAATCTTTTTCTAATTTAACAAGAATGTTTTAAATGACAGGGGGCAAGGGGGGGATTATGATGTGTTAAATAGTCATAACATGTTTACACTAAAATGAGCAGGTATACCTGGGATTTTAATATCCTTCCGATAGCCAATGGTTAATCTGCCCTGTGGTGATTTTTTTTTTAAACCCCTTCTTCATCTGTGCGTGAAATTAGATGTCACAGATGTGCTGGACGTTGCCCACAACACCAGAAATGACACCAAATGTATTATAATTCACATTAAGCACACACAAAAAGGACACACTGACAAAAACTCCTTTCTTATTTAGTCTTATCTCACTGCAGCTGGTCACAGCATGTCAGCCATTATCAGTTAGTCTCAAAGGGCTCAGTGCGTTAGAGAAGACAGGCCATACAGTACATACAGTGAGTGCACAGACACTACCAGTGTCCCCATATTAAGCAATCAGCTGTGCAGGGTCTTTTGCTCGTGTCCTTTTCTCCTCAAACACAGGACCACAGGCGAAGGAGTGGAGAGGTAACAACAATAAGAGCCCAGAGATAAAGCAGCCTAATTTTCACCACTGCCCATTTTGGCTGTGATGGACAGTACCAAGTTGCAGGCAGGGCCAGCGACACACTGTGATAAATGGGTCCTGCGGTGCATCGTGACTCACTCTGCCTCAGGCAGGCACTGTGCCCACACCCACTCCTCCATTCTCGTGTGCTTTTCCTCTTCGGTTCCTCCTCTCCTGCAGCAGATGAGTCAGAGAGGCTGTTATAGTCGTAGATGGCTGTGCGAGGAGAAGGAATTAATGAAAAAAAAAAAAAGATTCAGTCAGATGCCTGCCATTAGAGACTCGCCCTGGCACACATTGATGGCATACTTGATTTAATTTAGTTTATAATCTAAGAAGAGTTTTGCTTTTATATCTATTTTTCTCTTCTTGGCAGATGCAGTTTTTAGCTTCTTAGGGAGTTGTAATTGTTTTAAGCGCTTTCTGGGCAGGTGTCAGCTGTGACGGCTTCACTTTGGAGGGGAAAGGAAGGGTATGGGTCCCGAGCTCGTCTTCTGTGCTGAGGGAAAATGAGCTCAATGAGTGTCAGAAAGTGTTATAAACCAGGTGAGATGTGAAAACATGAGATGAGGGCTTAGGGACTGTAATGTTTAACACCTGACAACTATTCAAAACAGACCAACATCAGTCAAGGTGTCTGTTCTCCCCACACACACATGTCCTTTTGGCTTTCATTCTCTCTCTCTCTATACTTACTCACAGAGACACACACAGACACAGAGTGATGCCAGGTTTGTGGTTTACTCTGTGACCTTTGTCTTGGTGTCTGTCATTATTGAACAGGTGGTAAATCACAGGCTGGGGATCGCCGGGGCACAATGAGGAATTTCTCATTTTGCTAGTGTTGACTGAATGACAGTTGTCCTTTCTCTAACACACTGATGATAAGCCTGAAAACAAAGGCAGTGCCGTTCCACTGATTCTAATAATATCTGTTAAGGAACACAGTTGACATCAATTATAACCCTAATTTCAATAGCTCAACATAGTAAGGTCAATAAACGATAAAAGGATAGGAGTCTTTGAAGTTGAGAAATCACAACAACTGCAACCAGGGTGGCTTATACTGACTTTTGACGTGTGTTTAGAACTGGTTTAAACAGTGATTAGTCAGTTTATTTGGTATAGTTAAACAACTGAGTACAGTTGAAAGCTATATTCAAAAGATGGTTTTAATTTCTGCAAAATGTGCTTTTACAAGTGGGGGAGACTTTGCACTATTGTATATTGTACTATAGATTGCACTTTACTTTAAAAAAGATCACATCATTATGTTTATGTTTATCTCATAAGCATGAAACATAAGTTTCATCTACTGTTGTCTCATCAGTTTATCTATAGCTTTACACAGTTTGATTTGCAGTAAAATACTTACTGTCATAATATCTCACTCATGACATTGTCTATAATGAAATGATTGTCCACTGGTTCTAAAGGCTCTGTGATGACATCCCTAACAGCACTAGAGTCAGGTCTTACTGAAGTTGAAAGCCAGACAAGGGTGAAGTTAGTTTTCTCCCTTTAAAGGAATCCAGGCAAGACTCACTAAAGTTGCAGTAATGAGCAATCCATTACCTTTGGTCAGCTCATTAGAGTACAGCTAACTCTGATGTGGACCTAAGCTTTCATCTGGCTGTTTGTTTAGAGTTTAGTCAGAGTCAGGGGAGCTGGAGTGTTACTGCATGGTGGTAATTGAGTGTGTTTTCCTGCTCACATATGCACAACTGATGGAATGAATTACTCCATGTGCAATAACGAGAATAAAGTGTGTGTTTCAGTAAGGGTGTGTTTATTTTCCAAGATGTTTGATCCATCACGTTTAATCGAAACCTACGCACACAAGCACGCCTCCATCCTTCAATGCAGAGGAAAATAAACCTTCAGAAAACACAACAAAATCCTTCCACTTCCTCCAGGGCCTTCACATCCTCCACTGAACCGTATCGGAGACGAACGGGCACGATTCAAACCTCTTCCTCCCCTCACAGCAGCAACAGATCTACCCTAAATCACAACCCTTGCCCTTGACAGCGTGCGATGGTGCTGAAAACATCTTTCCCAGCTTGGTATTGTGGCTGATAAGTCGGTGCATAAATCACACAACGAAAGAAAAAAGATATATATAGAAAAGAGGGTGTGCTTCAATTGCTTAATCAAACCTGTTTTTCAATTTCAGGATATAGAATCAGACTTGTTATAAAGTGCCTCCAAAGATTCACCCCACTCACACTAATCATAAGAATTAGACATACATTCAGGGCAAAGGTCATCAAGGTTATGCATTGATTCATTGGCCTTTTCTCATACGTGCTCTCAGGATCACTGAAATACTTGCAGTGTTGTCTCGAGTGCAGTGGTGAGAAGTGAAGCCAGTGAGCCAACATTAGGGACTCATTTGACATTTGAGAGAATGCTTGCAAAGACACTGAATCCTAATAAATAACAGTAATACGCTGCAAATCATTCTGCTTGTGTGTGTGAGTGTGATTGAAACCAACCAATTGTCCGCGCAGTGGGACTGTTTCCTGTTATTGCAGCAGTGATGTGAGAGACAAAGAGATGAAAGGATAGATAGTGTTTGTGTGAGTTTGATTGCAAACATTCCTGGAGATATTACTGAAACTCTAGCGAGAAGTGAGAGAGGGTGGGAGCCGCAGAGGTGCTTATTGGCTATGCGGAGAATTAAAGCAGGCTGTTTCTGTAGGGAATTCAATTCATTCTGTCAAAGTCCCCGACCGGGCACGGAACACATGGAAGCGATAAAAACCCTGAAAGTCGTACCGTATGGGTGACCAAAATACATGGGCTACATGCAGGAGAAGAGACACAGGAGAGAAATATCACCATGGAAGGAAAGCAGTTTAATACTATACTGTACCTTGAAAATAATGGAATTGTGTTTCACTGATATTACACAGCAACAACTGAGTCTGTTCTCCTTATCTATCAAGGGAAATGAGATTGTGTAGGTCAGTAAAAGTATATGGCAATGTATCACCTTTATCACAGCATGAGCTTATGATAGATTAACCTTACGAGAATTACACAAACAAAAAAATCTTGCACAATAAGACTAAAATCATAACATATAACATATATTGGCTTTTTCAAAATATGAAACTAATAAAAAAAATAAAAAAATCATTGAGGGGAATTTATCATATAGTATAACTTCACATTAAAGCTGCTATGCGTTCTCTCCTCTGCGTCTCCTTACGATATTGGTAGAACATAGAAATATAAAAGGCTTTCATTGCTCCATATGGTGAACAGTTCAAACCGAGTATGTCTGCAGAGTTTAATCCTGCTTATGTGCAGTTTATCTTCCCCAGCTGCTTTGATAGAGTTGGCTTTTGTCACACAGGCTGTCCTAAGGCTGTACAGCACAAAGTACAGAGACATTAAGATTATTGTGGAGGGAGGTGAAGGAACCACCCCTGTGACAGGACAGAGACATCCGTCAAGCCCACCTCCCACACTCATTTGTGAGGGAGTTTTTTCGGACTAAAAATACACAAGGTGCACACGGGAACACAGCTAAAGATCTTCATCTTCAACTGATCTAAACCTGCTCCCCGGTGAGCAGGTGGGCCGTCGGTCCTGACTGACAGGTGGTAGTTAACGCAGGTATCATCTCTCGAAACTCTGCACTCAGGTCAAACCAGGCAGTGGTGAATGGGGAGCTCCTCCATCTCAACACATTATATTATATTATAGTATATTATACAGCCAACAAAAATACCACCATTTTTAAATATATAATGGTTTGGAGGGTCACAGAAAACCCAATAATTATTTTTACACCAAATAGTTGATGAAAGGACTTCATGTACCAACATTTAAAAGTGACCCAACAGCTGTATTTCTTAAAATATATATATTCAAAAGCTTCGTTTGCCAATATTACAAGACTTTCTGTGAACACTCCTTGTTTTGTGTCAACTGTTTCAGTTCAACAAAAAAGGGGTGTGAATCTTTCAATTCTCTCCAAGGCTTTGACAGGAATTTTTTTTTTAATTTTTTTATTTATGATATAAACATTATTCTCCTACATTCAAAAGCAAATTGTTATGCCATGAAGCATAATGTTCTGATTACTAAGATTGTCAAAAATGTTCTTCAGTCGTAGTTTCAAAGTTTATTTACAGTTTGTGGGCACCAGAAATGTACTGTGCCGAGTTGGTGGCTGAAGTTTCAGAGATGAAGATCTTAAAACTAAGTGCATGGCTTTACTTGAGGATTTCACTGGGAGGTAGTAAACGGAAAAATGTGATTTTGGAATGTTGTTGAATTGATCCTGACTCTACATATTCTGTTTTGCTAGTCTTAAATGTATATGTGTACATATATATATATATATATATATATATCAGTATTTCTCTGTGACTGAGGCTGGGCATCACAAACCAAACTATTAAATCACTGTAGACATTGCCTGTATGCATAAATGCAAATGTAGAAACATAAAAGGCCAAAAGTGACAGACACTGGACATTTTGCATAAAATGCTACGATGCTTTGTGGTTCCATGCTATCCTCCACATTCTCATTATTCACACACATACTCGGTTTTGACCTTGCCTTATCATGCTTCTGTGTTTTTAATCTTTAGCTTGGCATTCAGACCGGCAGCACAAGAGTGTGTGACAGAGAGAAATATTGTCAGAAATATTGTACTGTGAGTTCATTTAGACAATTTCAAGACTATTTGGAAAATGGAGATCAGTAGGGGAGTGCAGATGATAAGTTGGTAGGTGCTTGAATCCATTGCCCATGCTGCAGGTTGGCTACTATTGCAGGAGCAGGTCAAAATCGATGGCAGCACTTTGGATTAAATTACAAATTGAGTTTAGCTGGGCTGTTTTTCCCCTCTTTATTTCTGCAGTGTCCCTCAGTGAGGCTCCACTGCAGGCTATTTACGGTGCCCTCTTCCTGGGTAAGTTAATAATGCGAGCTCAGCCTGGACGCAGCTCTGACACACAGGCCTGCGCGGAGTCATTTGGGCTGGAATTGCTCTGACACACCCAATCAATCATGAAGTGGGAAGGGGTCATCCTCAGAGCAGTCCCACCCGTGCACCTCATGGCCTCTCACACCGGTCAATACCAGGCATTATTCTGATCATAATTGCATTAGATTTTTCGCTGCATGCAGCAAAACTCCATCCTTGGATCCACTTACTGGCAACAGCTTTGATACACTATTGTTGATTCATGTATTTGGCTAAATTGCCTTATTGACCATCATCATCGACTTCTTATTAATGGATTCACTCTGTTGCACTTACAGTATAGCCAAACATGGAGACTCTCCACAATCAAAACTTCTAGTGATTATGAAAATGAGGGTGGGACTGAGTGCGGCGGCTTTGAACAAAGCCGGTGTTCAATAAGACTTACCGACAAAGCCTGCAGGTGACCCAGCGCAAGCTGCTGAAGGATCAGGAGTAAACAAACCATTCATCAACATCACCAGAGGGAACACACACACGCATTGTGGTGCATCTCCATTGTCTAATGGCAGGGTCCTTTGAAGACAATTGAACAAATACACGAGCACAGAAAGAGTTTTAAAAATATGAAATGAGTATGTTCATCCCACTGAAACCAGGCTTTTAAAATACATGACAATGTGCTAAATATTAATATTAATCTAAATATTAGTTCAAGTCAAGTTGGGAGTGAATTTCCGATTGCATGTATAGGTTCAGCTGGACTTAAACTGGACTAAACACACTGCATATGCTCCACAGTCTCGGCTCCTGAGCTTTGACCCCAAAACAACATAAGTAGCCAGCAGTACACAGTACAGTTTTTTTTTTTTTTTAAAGCATCAAAATCCATATCAGTGCATTTTTAAAGTGACGTGGAGCTTAAATTCATGTATTCAATACTTTTGAAGTTAATGTAGAATATTATGTACATGCTACCATTTAGTAGCTGAAAGGGGGGCATATGCAGTCAGACACACCAAGTGTTTGTATACCAACACAAGTAGTCCTATTAAACTGTGAAGCCTATCAACAACTGTAACTCGACTTCAGTGTGCATGGAAGCATACTGACTTTTGCTTTGATGTGACAGAAATAAAATGCCATAATAAAAATGTAGTTTATTGCCCTCTCTAAATTTGAAAATGAAAGCAGATTTTTGTAAACCTGAGCTCATAACTCGATGCTATTAAGTTTAGCTAATAACTATGAGACGTGTATTTAGGCGCTGCACAGTGTGTGTGAGGGCCACAGTGAATACTGTGCAGCTCACTGGGGGCTTCATACTGCAGCTGTTTATAGGCTCCACCACAGGAGTCTAATGAGGGAGATGCAGTCAGGGTAATTACACTTATGTTTGTCTTTTCCTACCAGTTGAGTGAAAGGTATAGACAGAGGTGGCAGTGACAGTGGATGTGTTTGGCAGACAAGTACGAAAAAGTCAGTCAAAATAATCTAATTTAACAACTTTTTCCTCTCAAAGTCTTTACCACAGCCAACCTACAGGTTGCACGAGTTAACCCTGCTGCACCATTTTACTTTTTTCTGCCAACACCAACCTCTTTGATCGGCCTGGAAATCACATGACAAAATAGGACCCTCGCTCCTGGAGAGGATTTCTGGGAGCTGAAACCACACCAGCCCACCACAAAGTGGTGGTAAGCGCTTCTCTGATCACAAATACACAGTAATGAAAAGTCACATATGAAAGCGTGAGAGAGCAAGAGAAACACAGCATGAAGAAGGCAGATTTGTCAGAGAAAACTGGGACTGTGGCTTCTTCTGTGTGTAGAAAACAGAGGGGGATTTTTCACTGTGACAAAAAGTGGACATGTGGTTATGTTCTATGTTGCAGGACTGTGCAGGGAAGACGGGGAAAACATCTAGAAGTCATATGTTGTCAGTTTTTTTTGGGGGGGGGGGGGGTGCTATGGAGGTCAAAACTCAAGAGTGGAATTGTGATTACTAGAAAAATGTGCACTGTAGAGTTGATTAAACACATTGGTTCAAAACAAAAAACTAAACTTGATATTAAACAGGTTTTTGACCAATGAAAACGGGGTATATACCATTATAATAACGCAAGGCTACATCAGTACTGAGAGTCAGTCAAATAATATCGAAGCTGAAACTATAAATCTTTCAAATCCTGCTGTGAATTTTTCAGACATCTGCCTAACTGATGGCACTGTGTATTATGTTAGTGAGGTCTGAGAGATTTTGCAGTGGGGGTGGAAGGGCGATCTGTAAGCAATAGGGGTGAGACCCACAGTCTACCCAGCTCAACCACAGCCACGGCCACAGTCTGCTGTGTTGTCAAACAACATAAAGACAAGTCAAAGGTCAAATGCGTCGACATTACGAGGGCAACATCAGGATCTCTTAAATCAATAAGCCACTCTCATATCGTAACTTTGATGTTTATCTTAGAAACTCACCATGGAAACCAATAACAAACCACTCATGAGAAAAGTCTGCTGATTATTGAGAAAAGTAGGGGTGGGGAGTTGCAGCAGACAAATTGAGCAGCAATTACAGTAATCATAATTAGAGAATTTTGAGTTTCATGTGACTAAGGATGACAAAACCTTGCTAGTATGCAACTTAGGACGAGGAGACACATTTGTGAGGCACAAGGGAAAGAGCAAATGAGATGTTAAAATAGAGACAGAGAGCATTCACTGATAACAACATCCCACTTTGTTGTGAGACAGACAAAGAGTAAGAATTCTGCACAATGAAGACGTGATCATACCTGAAGCAGAGCTGTAAATGCTATGTGGGTGGAAATTGTTGCAGACACAAGGATGAGTCACCACCTGCAGTCACAGACAAAAGTGTAACTGTAAAAGGGAGAGCTGCAGACACAAGCTGGGGTTCCCACCTTTGTATTTTTATGCAAATAACATTGATTTGGCAGGCTGAACAAAAACAGCCAAGTAGAAATAACCTTTTATAGACATATAGAAAATGTAAATGGGGCAGATTTATTTATTTTTATGTGCAACTACTTGTGTAAAATGAAGGCTGAGAACAATCAGCATAAAGTCCTTGTTCATGAACACACACACACACTCACACACACATGCCCTGAAGCTCACCCATGCATCCACACATGAACATACACTTACTGTAAATTGCAATGAACGGACGTACACTTGCACACAGGAGGAGGCAGTTGCAGAGCAAATCAAGCGAGTATAACATTACAATAAAACATCACATTGATATGTTAATACCACATGATTGATTATCCATTTATGTTGACATTGAAGATGTAGGACACTAAGAGAGAGCACTGTGGTGTCTGAAAGCATTTCAATTGCATCAACTAATCAAATCACAAGTATATTTGAGATTAACAATGTGATCCCTCGTGTAATTCTTGTAAATGTAAAACGTGGATGTTAAATCATAACATTTTGCAGCATCAACATGTAATTAATATGACTGATTATCACGGCTACACAGTAGTCATGGTTGACCTGAGTGCATCACAACATGAAGGTTCTCAGTGTGAATCCCGGTTTGAGAATCCACTGGGATTGGCTGCCCTCAAAGTGGGTGAAGATACATTTAATTATAAAGTCTCATCTACAGATTAAATTATAATCTGAAGTGTATTGTATATTTGTACAAATACAGCACACAACATGACCTTTCATGTCATTTCATTTTATGACTAAATGAATTTAGGTGCAGTGTTACAGGTAACACGCCAAACTACACCATATTCTGCACAGCTGAGTCTCCTTGATGAGATTATGAAGTGGCGATAACATCTAGCTTTTCCGCACGCTGAGTATTTCATGCACGAACATGTGTATGGCACACTCGGCTTGCTCACTGTAGCCCAGATGGATCCTTCTAATTACCGATGATTAATGCACAGAACTGAAAAACCAGCTGAACCTCAGGAGACCACCACCCATCACAGGCAGCTGTGCAAAACTGATGGCTCCAGTGGAGTAATTCTGCAGGCCAGGGTGTAATGTTTCGACCTCCGCCAGCAGTGGTCCAAGTTGCGGTCGTACCATCGAGAACCACCAGTGACAACCGTTTACATACCAACCACATCAGCCACCATATAAAACACATGTATTTGGAGTGGACGGGCAGCTGTTGTGACAGCCAGCAAATGTGTTATAAAATAAAATGACTGTGGTTAACAATGCACGACTGTGGATTAAGGTTGAACTAGAAGGCAGGGTTTGACTTCTGCCTCTCCGTGTTAAAGCTTTTTTTTCTTCCTCTTCTCCACTCGTGTAGACAAGGTTAAGTCAGCTAAACAGCAACCTGGTTTATATTCAACACTGACTGGATGCTTTTCATAGCAGCCAAAGACTTCAGATGATCATTTAGCACCTCCACTCGAGTGGTTGAAGGTTTGGAGGTATTTTCACACTTAGATTAGTGGGAAAATCACTTCTGACATTTTTTTTCCACTTTTGAAAAATTGCCTCCATGCTCTACCCCCCTCCTCTCTATTTATAACCACAATGTGTATAAATGAGGACACAAAATAAAATTCTGTTTTGCCACTGTTGATATTGTCGGAGCATCAATTACGCTAAGGTGTATTTAAAATCTTCAGCTCAGTGCTCGACTCTGCATGCATGCACTTCAGATAATCAGCAAAAACAGCTGCAGTCTGAGATGTTGAAATTCACAACATGCAAGTCACTAAACATTGTGCAACATATTTACAAAAAGATCATAATGTGAATTGCTTTAATACACACCTTCAAATACTAAGTTCTGCATTCCCTTCCATGCTTTTTCTTTTTTGGACTTGTTTTCAGACCAGCTTGTCAAGGGTACCACAAGGACGACTGATATGCAAGAGAGAGATTCACACAACCATTTATGTGTGGAGATTAAGACCTGAAACATGGCTACAAGCCCACAGTTAAAATAAGTCAAATTCTGCAATGCATAATGCAGCAAAGCACTCACTTGATTAGTATTACACTTCGGTAAGACCAGCGCAGTACGCATTAAAACAGTGCCTTTTGCATAATTAATAAGGCACTTGGTTCCAAGCACCAATTACGAGGGGTACAACAGCAGAGTCCAATTGAACATTGAAGCCATCTGTTCCAGATATCGGTGGCCTTTACTAGTGGAGAGGCATAAATAAAGCTGGAGCAGCCATCTCACATGCAGACCCAGGCCAGCTGTGTCTTTGTCAATACGGAGATACGAACAGGATGTTTCTGACTCAGATGCAGAGACAGGAGCGACGAGGAGGGAGAAGAGGAAAACATGCAGAAAGAAAAGTGACATGGACACAGAAAATGTGTACGTGTGAAAGGAAAAGTTTTCACCCACTTGGATTCACATACGTGGTAGTGAGATGGTAGTGAGATACATGACACCCAACTAAGCGCATCAGTGTCAACGAAAAACATAAGAGAGGAACAGAAAAAAAGTAAACATAAGTGAAAGTACAAGAACAAACACACACCAACTCCTAAGAGGTCAGAACAGATGCAACTGCCCAAGAAGACACACCCTGATGAACAAATGAGCATGAAACAAAAGGTCTGAAGCACAATGTTCCATTGTTTGTTGGAGAAGATAAAACATACTTGGGTCTGTTAGTGTTTGTAGTCGGGGGTTGGCTGTTGGAATATGTTTAACAGTAAATCACTTCCTGTGAGGAAAAGTGAAAGCATAAGGGGGCTGAGCAAATCAGAAACATCTTTAGATGTTTTTTTTTTTCTTTCCCCTTTATGTCAAGGAAAACAGCAGTCTATGTATATACAAACATGATGTCTCTGTATATGAATGATCAGTAGTTTAAATCAAGATAATGCTGTAAGCTCTAATCAGTGTTTAGATCATTCAATGGCAGTCCTCCTTGTAAACATATCCATCAAGCAGCTACCTGAGTCATAACACCGTTAATCCACCCTCTGCCCTAACAGCAGTGTGTTTGTATCAGTGCAGGGTCCTGAAACTCAAAAGTCATAATATCTTTCTTTTTTTTCTGCAAACTCAGACCGACTACATACTGATCTCCAAGCTGAGGGCAACCACAGAAAACAGACCCAGAGAAAATTACAACCATTCCAAGGGAGAATTCGACGATTGTGTGACATCAGGTATTGAGTTTACATGGATTACAGAGAAAGTCCTAAACTGGATTTTTTTCAGAAAGACAATACAATAGATGGTGCTGCCAGCTGAGTGTTTTGTTTTCCATCCTCCCTTTTTTCTGCTCTGTTGAGTCTTGGACGGCTGCCGAGTTCAGTCTAAACGGAAACAGAGGACAGTTATGGAAACTGGCTGCGTTTCTTCAAAACAAAAGGCATGGAATAAAAATAGTGTAATGTTTCATCCTGGCTTTTTATCATTTGCGATCAAATGTTGACAGAACATTTTTCACACTTGGTGGTGAAAAAATGTAGACGTGCATTTGAAGTTTTGTCTCTGTATTTGGAGCATAATGAGCACAATATGTATGTGCACCTCTGTGTGTGTATTAGAGAGAAAAGATCATTATGTGCTCTAATGCATGTCCTAAACCTATTGTTTAGAGCTAATTATCTTTCATGCAAATTGACGTCTACAGCAGTGTCTTGTGAGCCTTTAAAAACAGATAAATACAAATTATTTTTTTTTCCTTCCTCTGAGAGCAGCCTGGAACGCATTACAGTCAGCAGACAGCAGACGTTCTCCAGGAGCAGGATTAACAGCATTAACCAGGCAAATTAGCGGCTCTGCATCTTCACAAGAGAAGTGAAACTCTCTCCCTGACATTGATAAACAAATCTCAAGCTGTTACCCCAACTAACCGCTATCCCACTTGTGAGGCCACCCATGTTCAACATGCCCCTGATCCTGATCCTGATCCTGCCCTCTGGCTTCACATGGTGGAGTCAAGGTCACGTTCACTCATTTGATGGAAAAGCAAACAGGTGAACATAAGTGTATTTATTAAAGAAAAATGGGTGCAAAAATAAACAACAACAGACGTACACACCTCGGCAGAACAGAGCTTCACTTGTAGCGAGACGGCACTGTCTGAGCTTATTTGCTTTATCAGGCAAAGTTTAAAAAACTGTCCAAGCCTTCGCAGATGTGACATTGATGCATTTTGAGCTCAAGGCCATTCTCATTTACTTTTGCAATAAAAGTCAGTGTGAGTAACGAGAGGTTGTGTTACCACCAGGTATCAAAGAACATAGCTAATGCCACGTTTCCAAACCGTGGCACTGCGGATTCATGGCGCCGGAGGAGCAGGAGGTTTGTTTCGGAAAGGTTGTGTTACTGTGGATCTCAAGCTGACAGCACCTCAGTACTATCCATCATGAGGGAGGGCACGGAGGCTGCCAGAGCAGGGCAGAGGCCTCGACCCAAATAACATCAGATAACAAAGTATAGGAAGTGTCACTAATGATTAATCACACTGATGAAAAATATTCCCTCTACCTTCAGGACTTAAAGAGTGATTGGGAGCTGCTTGATCAGCTGTTGAAAAAGCTTCTCCACTGGTTCCTCCCTACCAGATACACTGGGTTTGACCTCATGTGCTAATACAAACAAGACGGTATTTCAGTATTTTTGACCTGGTCACCACCCAGACACAAAAAAATTGGTATTTAGCCATCGCTACCAGGTGTGTGTGTGTGTGTGTGTTTGTGTTTGTGTGTGTGTGTGTGTGTGTGTGTGTGTGTGTATGCCCACAGTAGTTGCTCTGGTGATTCTCCTCCCAGCTCCCTAATAAAATTACTGGTTAATGTGCCAGTGAGTTTATGTAAGAAGGCAGCACGATAAACCACAATAAGTGAATAGGCGAGTGTCCTGCTTTGTTAATGCCTGGCACCACCCTCTTTCTCACCAGAGAAAGCAGACAATGTCCTGCTTCATTTGTCATATGTGACTGGCAAACTCTGGAGAATGTCCAGACCTCAGGAAATAACTTTGTCTGAAAATTGTGTGCGATTAAGTTTACTTCTCACAGTATTTCTGCCTGCTCACCAAACTTAAACAGTGCAATGACAGAGGTTCAAGTGGGAATCCAAGTGGCACCATTCTCCCTATTGCAAGTCAGTGATCAATCAGAAGTCTTATTTCAAATTCCATCATGAAAAAATATAACAATATTTGTGTTCATTCACAGCAAACTTTCAATTGAATCCAATCTACCAAATTAAAATTTCCCCATAGTGTGTTCCCTCGTCTTTCAGTTGATGCTTTCTGCAACAATCCAATGTTTCGCTTCAGACAACGCTCTGTGAAGTGAAAAGTCACGACGGAGGCTGGCGCACCGTTGTCTACGTGATGCATCACCTGCCAAAGCTGAGGAATAATGTTCAGATAAGCCTGCCCCGCAGCAGAACACTGTTTTCGTGCCCCGAATACAATCAGACAGTGATTTCAAAGCCACTTCATATTCTTCAAACACAGTCAGACAGACTGCAACTGATTTTCACCATGTGGAATAATCAATCACAAATGTGAGTCACCATCAGCGTCGTTATACACTACATAGAACTGGTTTAATCAGCAACCCCACATGCCTACACTTTAGACTCATAGGCACAGACTCAAATGAGAAATCACATCAAAGGCACATGCAGGCCTCTGCTGTTCCTCCAGTCGATCCCTTCCCTCAGTGTTCGTCATGAGGAGAATAATCACTATCCACTGAATGACATGTCATCCAAGTGTAAAACATTTCATATCCTGTAGTGTTACTCTGCAGGTAGTCACAAGTAATCGTGTGATGAGATCCATCATTTGAGCATCTCTGCGGGATCTGGATGCTGTCATCGTGCTCGACTTCCTCCTTCAAACCACGTTTATGCCTGGAATGCAGACTAGCCCCGTTCACACCAGCAGAGGCATGACCTGTTCTTATGGTCCTCACAGAAAAAGCTATAAATATTGTGAATCATAAAAAAAGCTCATAACAGAGTACAAGAGGGAAATCTGTCCTTTACTGTATTGATTCCATATACTCTGTAGCTGTGTGAGCGCTGGATTAGAGCTGTTTATACAAAAAGGGTCCAAGTACAGTTCAAGGGCAAAGGTTTGAAGTTTAAAATAGCTGCCAGATACTGTATACAACACATGGTCAACATTAGCACTTTGGGAGAAATAAATGAAAGAGAGAGAGAAAAGGGAATGTGTGTGTGTGTGTGTGTGTGTGTGTGTGTGTGTGTGTGTGTGTGTGTGTGTGTGTGTGTGTGTGTGTGTGTGTTTAAAATAAGAAGTTATCGATGATAGGGATGGCAGTAATGGGAGAAATGCAGGAATATTCAGATGTTTTTCTATGCATTTTAATGTTCCCTATGCTTTAGTTGTATGTATTAAAGTTGGTGGACAACATCGGGGCTCTGCTCTTAATGTGGAGAGTGAAAACACACATTTATAACCACAAACCCACACACAGAAGCAGAGAGAATCTAAACACTTTAAAAACTGACATAAACATTTTCCTGATATTAAGAAACAGTGCTGGGAATCTTCTCATGTCGACAATCGGATTTCTTAAAAGCAGTTTGAACTTCCCCCAGAAATCATGCAATGGAAAGCAACAGTATGCCGATGTGTTTTTCATTATTGTCTTTTTGCTTTCGATGGAGCATTCACTTCACTGTTTAGTTTGGCGTACATATGAGCTTATCTTGTGTATCACCTGGAGTCCTGCATTGTCTTTTCCTTTTTCTTCCTTTCTTTCTTGTATCTATCTCTGTGTGTGTGTCTGGACGTAATTTCTTGCCACTGTTTTGCAAAAGTCAGTAAACAGGAGCCTTTAGTCTTAAAGGCCTTTATCAGACAGAATATGCAAACAGATCTATTAACAAAACACATTTTACTGAACCATAAGAAAAACAATTGTTGTATCATTGGTTGGTTGCCAGCTAATATTGTGAGGTTTTCAAAGCCACATGTGCAGAGGGAGGACAAACAAATCCACAGGACTTGCACAGCATGCTGGAGCAAAGCTCAAAAGTCTCAACTATTTGAAAACCTCATATAGTTCTCCCTCTCTCCATCCATCTCTCCCTGTTCTCTAACTTTTTAATTTCTAGCTCCTCTCCCCAGCCTTGTTCTGTTTGGCTGCTTCACCTGCAGAATAAATAAATACACTCCAGCACTATCGGTTTTCCATGCTGCACAGCTCCCTGGTCGACAGAAACATGTCAAACCATGCAAATAAATAGCTCCCCTGTAACCCAAATAGTGTAATTGCTCAGATCCTGCGCCCCAGCCGGCTCCCTTCCTGAACAGAAGGACCAACCTCTCTTTACCCCCACCTGGGCCTGAAGACGGGAGACTCTGTCTGTCCTAAGCACTTCAACACCCGCCTCCCACCGACTCATTTTTGGGAGCAAGATCCCACTTCCACCATTTACCTCAACAACTACACATCAAAGCTGGGATTGGCACCAGCGGCCCACGCAACCCTCATGTGGAGGATAAAGCAGTAGAAAATGAAGTACATATCAAACAGTGTTCAACATCACTTCAAGTGAAAATTTAATAATATCCACTGGGAATTAGGATAAATCCAACAGATATCAGAACAAAGAAAAAAAAGAGATTGACAATACACAACCAGCTATTTGGAAATTATAGTAAATAAAACTATATATATAATATAACTATTAAAAATATGACATAACTGGTAGGAAATTATGGTAAACGGCAGCCTTGAAAAAAAATGTGACCACAGATAATCAGAAGAGACTAACAGTCCTCTACACTGATCTATAGCCTTGTTTTTTTTACATATATTATTATTATAATTCTGACCTGCATGTGAACTCAAAATTCACACATCCCCCCTCCACGCTGCAGTTCTCTGGGTGCAACAGTAAACAGGGGAAAATTTCCCTCCTTTGGTGATATTCAATAGGTTCAGTGAGGATAAACTGTGAGGCACAGTAGTTATTTGCACCAGGCTCAGAGCAGTTTAACTCTCTGACCTCCTCTATGTGACCCCAGAGGCCACAGTAAGGTAGGTCTGCTCCACTGGACTTTACTGAGAGAGAGGGATCACTAACCTGCCTATGAAAGAGTGGTGCCAGTGTGTGTGTGTGTGTGTGTGTGTGTGTGTGTGTGTGTGTGTGTGTGTGTGTGTGTGTGTGTGTGTGTGTGTGTGTGTGTGTGTGTCTACTTGTTCTTGTTAATTCAGTGTAACCTCCTCTGGTAAAAACACTGACCTTGTCAGGACCAGTAGTCCTCGTGGGGACCAGAACCTTCGCCTTAATGAGGCAGAACCTATGTCTCAGGTTGAGCTTAAGGTTGGAGGTGAGGTGTGAATTGTGTAAAGGTTAAGGTTAGGGTAAGGTATAAACTGGTAATGGTTACGGATACAGCCTGGGCTGTCCAAATGCATGGAAGTCATGTCCTAACAAGAATAGCTGTGTGTGTGTGTGTGTGTGTGTAATTGCATGGATATTTTAGTGAGGACCATATATATGCACCTGGTTGAGAGGACACACTTGAAACACTGAGTTTTTAAAAGCCCTGTGTTGCCATTGCAGGAAGCAGAAGGTCTCCACAAGATTCTTGCATCACTGGAGCAAAATATTAGCCTCTCAAGGCTCTCGACAAATTTAGTCTGGAGGCCAGAGTGGTGAATGTACTGTATTAGTGTTGATGTTACAGGTACAAACAAAAGGCAGCGTTCAGACTAGATAGTGCACTAGTTTTTCCTTACAAAACCCAAACAAAGTACTGGGATAAAATGTCAAATGGTCGTCCATGATCATTATGTAACACATTATTTTATTCCTGAAGCCTTTATTATTTGGGTGTTGGACATCAAAACTTTATTAAATTTTTAATGCGGCCACAGCCAAAGAACATTTCAAGGCAGCCACAGGCAAAAGAGACCTGAGGGAGTCTGAGGTCCCCGAGACTAATACTTCATAATGTAGCCTACTGTATATAATACAATTTAGAGGTAATGATAGTTTTTTAAGTTAGGGTAATGTTAAAGTTGTGTTACAAGTCTGACAAGTGTTAGGGATCAGTCAGCTACAGGGGTTGGTCTCCAGTGTGCGTGTGTGTGTGTGTGTGTGTTCAACCAACGGAAATGAAAAGTGTTTTTGAATGTTTTCACAGTTCTAGGTGGTGTGAGTGAAGGCTGGGGGTGGGGAAACGGTGAGGGGTGAGAACCCTGCTAATCACAACCATACTGCCAAGACACGATCCCACGCAGACAGTGAACGGACACCTACATCGTGGACTAGAGTATAGCATGTACATGTATCAGTGTATATAGGCTAAATAAATAAGTCAGTCAATCTTACATGTTGTAGCTGGAGCAATTTGAACTCAACAGAATATTCTGTTCTATCCACCATGACAAATCTGATTCCCATTAATATCAACATCTACTTGAATAATAGTATATTATATATAATATCTATTTTGACTGCCATTGGAGGTGTGTCCACAGGTTTATGGTGTTTATATTTTTTCTAGACCTTGTATACATTGCTGATAACAGCATAATGATGGTTTGACAGTATAATTAGCTGACATGACCAAAACAATTTGAGGATTTTAAGTTACAAATTTCTATGTATTCCGAGTATCCTCCAGGTAACATCTTTTCTAAAAGATTAACTGACCAATATTACATCAAAACAGATGCGCAAATCTGCCAATATACTGAAAACAAATTGATATTTTGATGTGTTGTCATGACTCTTATTAGACTTGTCAGTGTTAACATCTCTTAAATCCCCTCTTTGCTCAGTGCCAATAACCTCCATTTCCTCCACTGTCAGAGTTCCACAGACATTGTATTTAACACACTTTCACTGCTCCAGAGTGGTCATTGTTCAAAGAATACAAAAGCTCCAGTAATAATATTTTAATAACATATCGCTGACAGGTTTAATACTTTGCTAGACTATTTATCTGCCCAATACATAGTGTTGTTTCCCGCTGTAGCAGTCAGTTGTTTTATGTACCTGCCCATGACTTGCTCAGCACAAAAATTATACCATTAAACTGATGAATATATGGTAATAAAGTGCTTGGCATCTAGGTGGGCATAATATGAACCAAGCAAAAATAGGGTGAAATATTGGACTAATAATAGCTTTGAGAATATTTCTCTATAATCAATTTAAAATGATGAAAAGGTCAGTGAACACAACATCAGAGTCCAGGTTCAAGTAAAGGATTAGACTTAACATTCAAACTTGGATCTTCAGGAAAAAGAAGCCATGTAACAGTGATGAGTCATAATGTGCTGAGCAAAATCACAACGTTCTGAAAACTTAGGCATGAAGACTTTATGATTTATTGCTACCTGCTGAGCCACTGTTTCTTGGCATGTGGCTGTCTTGCGCTGGTCACTATGTTACTCCATCCAGGCCAGCATCACCCCCGTCTTACCCCCTTTAGTGAACCACCCCCCCTCTAAAAGCTTTTTTAATTATAGCAGCCATTAAAGCAGGGCTGACTCTGTGCTCTAACTGATGGCAGTGTATGCACCACTGCTCCTCTGAGGCAGCCACATGCTTACATGCACTTATATGACCACACACAAATCCACGTACAGTACACTTTCACATGCACATAAGACGTGCTCCCGTGCATACAAATACACAGGTAGATGCAAAATGCTTTGACCAGACAACCAAACTGGCTCCAGTGGCATTAAATCTGTCTAATCATCTCTTTCTTTTTTAAAGTCTGCTAAAGTGATCATGGCAAGCCCTCGTCTACTCGAGAGAGAATGAAAAGGACAGCAAAAAGGAGAGCAAGAAATATCAACATGAGGAGAAATGCAGAGAGGAAGCGAGGAGAGGAACGGGGGCAGCGATGAGCAGAGCTGTAAAACACTTTTCCATGTGTGTGTCTTTTTAAAATGTGCTGCTAGATTGTTCACATAAAAACTATGCCGAAATATAAATGTGGGACTAAAGATAGAAAGGACAGTGAGGCGCAGCAGATGACTCATACACTGAAAGCAGATAAGTACATTTTCAATTACCAATCTCCTGTCATAAAACAAAAATGAAAATGGTGACATCATGTGCTGGATGAGCCGTATCACTGTACCCCGAACATAATGGGGAAACACAAGTTGAACTCAGTGTCTGAGACACAGGCAAATCTAAGTGCTACCAGCTTAGTTTTACCTGTGTGACTGTGTCCAGGTTTATAGGCTCCCAATATCATCTGGACCAAATAAGATACTAATCTAATTGTCACTGTTCCTAATGCCATATTTGACCCCAGGCATTCATTGAGTCACACTTGCTTCCTGTTTGGACCAATGGGGAGCCTCCACCATCGGTCTGACAGGCTGCTACAGTCAGTCTCAGGTTACACTGCCTGGGTCCGGGAGCCCCAGTACTCCCAAAGGGAGTTTTCAGAGGTGTCCATATGTGATGTGTAGGGAACAGGGTGGGGATCAGGGAGGGGTCATGCAGCCACAGAGTTTCAACCCTACCCACTTCAAAGGGTCTCTGTCCTTTGTGAGCCTGAGGGCACGCCGTTCTCTTTCCTCCATGGCGTCCCCAGCCGGCTGGTCCACCTCACAATGGCTGATGATGCAAAACCTTGAAGTCGGACACCTTCCCATCAGCCCCGTGTGGTGACCTTCCCTGTGTTCAGGCGCATCCCAGCCGACTCCACTTTGATCCACCCACAAGTGTAACTTGATGACTTCACATTAGGACCATCAGACTATCTCACTATAACCGTGTAGAGACCATATGGAACAACCTGCAGTGGCTATACTATCTTTAAAAGAAACCTCCTACATTATATATATATACTTTGAAACATATAACGTGCATCTGTTGTCGGGGAGAAGACAAACAAAAAGAGTGCACACTGACCACAAACAAAGCCTCACTTGTTCTCTGTGTAGTGATTATGCATGCAAGAGGGTCTGGTTACAGAAAAAGCTTTTAAAATAGAGATGACTGATTTCCTTTCTCAGCTGACTAGTTAAAATAAAATAAAACTGCACATGTGTTTCTTCTACTTGCTACACATTCTGTATAATCAGGGTGCATTCAGAACAGTGACATTTCATTTATTCTTGTTTTGCACAAAGAACAGCTTCTACAGAGCAAAATATTGCATCACTATGAATTGAAGTCTTCTTATTTTCAGCAAAGTCTGTTTTATTACTTTTTTTAAATTGCACTCAGTAATCACATTACAGCCTGACTAAGAAATAATGTTGACCAGACTTAGACGTTAATGGGCCTCAACTAACAAATAGGTACTATTCATATTCTCCTTTAATCGCACACTTTTCAGGTGATGGATAGAGGCCACACTGCCAACAGGCACCTTTATTAGGAAACACTGGAGCATGACCTTGTGACACAGCTCCTATTTTTTCCTGTTGTTTAACTGATACTGATGGCCATCACTCATGGTGATTAATTAAACTCCCCTGTTAGTAGACTTCCTTCTGACAAAAGTGTACGTATTCAGGCTTAACCCCATAGGCACTCCACATGCCTCCAGAAAGTGTCCAGGAAATGTTTATGAAAGGACCAACCAGCTTGCTTTAGGGCAAAGGTTATATAAAAAAGCCAGATTGGTTTAAACCGTGTCATTCCTCAGATAATATAGTGAGTTTGAAGGAACCTCACTATGCCTCTCTGTGGGAAATCCTAACCTGGCTCTCTGGGATCCCGACATGTTTATTTTTAGAATTAGATGGAGGCTAAACAGTATAGACAGAGAGAAGGTGCCTGGGCTGAAATTCACTGGTATTAAAACTGAGTCACTCTCGCTCCACATCATGTCAAAAATCAAACAAACAGCAACACAACACTGAGTCACTAACACCTTTCAACACCAATGGACCCAAACATGAGCCGTGGACTGGTCAGAAGATGGAGACTCACAACTGATAAAAAGCAGGAGCAGATAATGATTTATGATGACTGAAGCTGTGAAGATAGTTTACAGATTATTACAAAGATCAGTGTTAGCATAGGCTACTGTACTGTCTCCTTTCATTAACAGCGGCACTTTGCCACAGAGTTGCCATGGTCAGTGTTCTTTGGTTAGCGCAGCATGGTTTCAGTCTTGATGACAAAGCATTTTCAGAATTTCCGATGGGTTTTCAAAGGTTCTTATGAGCTAAAAGGTTTCTGGGAAATTTATGAGCCCACAGAGAAACATGTAAGCCTTTTTTTTTCTGCCAGTCTGTCCCCTTCTGAGAAAGAGACAGCTGTAATTTATCTTAATGGTCTGTCATTCGTATAACAACAAAGATATATATAAAAATGTTTGAAGTAATAAATTTGTCAACACTGACACCAGTTATAAAGCGAACCAGGCTAAGTCTGTATATGTGACTGAACATGACATTACACATTATAAAATATAAGTTTGATGGGTGAAAGACAGATTTGCTGTTTTAGATATTAACAAATGGTGTAAAAAAAAAAATATGTATATACGTTTTTATATATAATAAGCTCAGCCTGAAAGTGGTTCCAGACGTCTGTATTTCTTATCTAAATCTGGATTGTGGTCATATTAAGACATCTCATTTAAAGCTTGACAGACTCATAATTGACTCACATATATGACGCATTGGCAAAGCTTACATATTTAAGAGCTATGGTTGTACTTGTGCTGATTGTTCCTTATATGACTTTCCCATGCGGTCAAAATATCCTTGCACTCGCAAATTCTGATGTCACCGTATTTTAACGATGACCTCTTTTCCTGAAAGGAAGACCCTGTTCTTGAAAACTGCAGTCCTGTCACTTTGTCTCCCAGACCTGTTACTTAATAGCCCACGAGCATCACCCCATAACTGCCATGACCCCCAGGTTTTTCCATGCAATTTTACTCAGGTGTCGACCTGCTGACTTTACTCCATTACCACCAGCAGTGTGATGAATTCACAAGAAACCTGTCACTACATTGATTAAAAATACTATCACAGATCTAATGAATATGGCTTTTTTCTTTGCAAACACATAGACATACAATGAAAGAAAATGAAAGATTAAAAATGTAATCATATGAGAGATGCTGTTTATTTTTCCTACCAAATCATTCATCAAAAGTGAACTGTGTCTATATCAATGCATGCTATTGTCCGCTCATACACTGAATAATTGGACAAATGAAATTGTTGACCTTGTGTCATGAAATGAAAAGTCTTCCTCCTACAGGGACCACGAGTGTTTGTACAGAATTCCATAAAAAACCCACCCACGAGATGTGAAGCTATTTGACTCTTGACCAAAGTGTTGGACCAACAGAGCGGCCAACAATCCTCTCCTCATACAATGAGCGTAACTAAAGATATTTGGACAAACGTTTGGATGGAACCTGCCTCTGAGTCTCCATGTCAAGGTCTGGAAGTAATCAACTCCCCTTCAATAAAGAAAGAAAATAATGGTACATTATAAACCTGACAATTCCCAAATGTGTATCCCTTTCCCCCTGCAACTCAATTAACCTCTATGGTACATTTAACATTTACATCAGATCTGGAGGCCGGGCAGAGAATATTCCACTTGTGGGAATGTTTTCAGTGAAAACAAGAGAGAACATATACACAGGCCTTAAAATACAGAAGCCATGTTCAAAACTTAGTGTATTGTGTTTTGAACTAAGTCCAATAGATGGAAAACTGTATCTACTTTTTTTCTTTGAGGAAAAAAAAGAGGAAATTAAACATAAAGAAAGGGGATCTGTGCAGGATTCATGGGTTTTTAGTGTGTAGACATCCCAAGAGCTGGGGATTTTATTATACTACATCCATTAGACTTTTTTTTATCATCCCTCAATCCACATTTAAACCTCCCCTCATCTCTAAATCCCCCTTGTGTCATCATCATACTTTCACCCTGACCTGTCCTCCCTCTTATTGTGCCCCTGTCCCCTTCTCAAGAAAGACACTAGTTACAGTTAGTAGAGGAGATGGTGACCAACAACACTGTCACAGAGCAGCTCGTGGAGACTCAATCAATCCATTAGTAACTTGAAGTGACTTCTTCATTTATATCTGTTCAGATTAAAGAAGATCGAAGTGGTTGAGAAATGACATCTCTTTACAGTTAGGATTCCCTCGCCCACTATTAACTGAATACACACTGAAATAAAATAGAGACTACAATATGTGCCAGACTTGGAGCTCAACACTGTTTTTTTGTTATGTCCGTAACTAGAAAAATCCAATAAACCCCAACTTTCCTGCTCCAATGAGCAAAACACTGTTCATGATGTCAGACATCAGTCTACAACAGTTGGGTACCAATTGATGCAGGGATTTCAATAGAGCCAGAGGTGCTTATTGACTCCAGGGGTTTCCTTTGATTACAGCGCTCCCTAGTGGTTGCTGGTGTTCAGAACTACTGCTCGCCTCTAAATCAACATCTGGATCACATGCCGCCTTTGCAGTTTCACAAACACATCTGCGTCACATGAGTTTGCACGGCGTATGTTTTAAAGACACAAACATGGTCTACAAAATGAGAAAAGTGTAAACAAAAATAAAAATACATACCTTCTCATTTTAAAACTGATGTGTACATATACTTTTTATCCTGTGTTATCTTAGAAACTACTGCTGCTACCCAAACACTGAAGTAAAGCCTGCATTTCCTGCTTAAAGAATTTTAGCCTTGAGCCTTGAATCCTCATAGACGTTAACATCTGTAGTTTTGGTGGCACATTGCTTCATTCTTTCATGTATTACCCACATTTGTTGACAAATAAATTGGTGTAGAATAGCGTATTTAGGATAAGGAAATTTTGTATTTAGTGACTTATGGTTTTGGCATTTAGTGGTACAAATATTCCTCATCTTCTGAGGTTGCACACACTAAAGTCTCATCACTAAAGGTGATGGTGGATATTGGACACAAGTGTCTTAATCCATTATGTTCAATGCGGTTGTGATGACAAACTGAACCATATCCATTTCTCTTGTCGACTAAATCTCGATACCTTGAATTCAAACAAAAACAAATATCTGCATTTACTTCATTTGACTGCTTTCATTTGGTGAACTGCCCCTTTAAATATCCCATATCACCAATCAGTACACTCACTATAAAAGCTCAGCTTTCATCCTGAGGGTGTAAAAGTGACTAAAGACACTAGAGGGCAGCCAATACTCATTTACAAAGCCACATCGCACCAGGCTGTCTGGTGCCTGCAGCTCCTCATTCAAACTGAATTATACTGTGAAATCGGATTACGTGTCAAGCAATGCAATGATTGAGTGCAATTATTGGAGTTTGGCAGAAGAAAGGAATAAAGAGGAAACACAAGCACGCATTCCTATTTGTCATGCTGATGTGAGTCCTCTGTGAAATAACATTGAGATAAGTCTATCCTGGATGTCAAATGATGGGTATCTTAGCATCCACAATGTTTTTGTCTTCTTTTCTTTTTTTTTCTTTTCTTCAAGTGAGTAAAAAATAGCAGCCGCTTGTCAGGCTTCTCCCCAGAGAGAATACAGACAGAGTTATGGCCCTATAATTATGTGCAAGAGTGAAAGTGTGTGTTTGAATGAACGTGCTCCGTTTTAAAAGGCGTTTTATTATGGTTGCTGTTTCTTCAGATTGTGGGTCGGGGAGCGGATCTCCCTTTATAGGTTGCCGTTTCCTCTCCCAGAGAGCTCCCTGATACCCTGGGCAACCGAAGAAGCTGGCTTGAATTATACAGAGACACGTTTAGCGTCTGAAATAATCTAATAAAAAAGAAAGAGGGAGAGAGAGAGAGATCAAGCAACCTCCTAAGTTGATGAGCTCATTCCCATCTTTCATCAGCATCTCCTGCATGGTAATGAGCAGTGAATCTGTATGTATGCACACAGTCAGACAGGAGGAAACGAGCAGTCGTCTTGATGACTTTCCTGCAGCCATTCTCTTGGATGTTTCAGTCACACTGGACTGACAGGACCGGCTCTCCTCCAGGGAAGCCTCAGCTCTGACCTTGCACCTCCAGGGGTATGAGTCTCAGAGCATCAGGCCTCACCAGCCAATTAACCTCTGAACCAAGATCAATTAACCCTTTTACATCAGCACCAGCAGATAACATCACATCCATTATTAGCAGGTGCAAAAAAAACACACTCACCAGATCTAAAGCTTTTAAATATGCTGAGCCAACACTCAATAACACCGACAGAGATACAGAGCAGGTCTTCATCTGTGATGCCTGTCAAATAGGTAAGCACTTACAGTGAAAGAGGGTGGAATTAAAACAAGGAGAGAGACAGAGAGAGACAGATGGACAGAGCGAGCAAAGCTCATCTATGAGTCTAATTAAACAGAAATGGAGCTGTTTCGAGCCAGGAGACCTGCATAGTGATATCTTGCATTTCAGTTCATTAACCTGCTCCTAATGAACTGTGGTTTACTGTGGGGAAGTCTTTATTAATCACATCCCACCAAGGTGACTGTCACTCGTTCATTGGTGCTCTCTGTATACATCAACACTCTTCACAGCCAGGCCTGTGGGGAGGACAAACAAACTGATTGCCAACATATATGACGTGACGGCGAGGATTTGTGCTCAATTCCACATGCAAAGCCTCGTCCTCTGTTAACACAAGACGTTGGAGCTGTTTTCGTTGTGACAAGCATGGCATGAAAACAGACCTCGTCTTTCCCAATCAATGATTCTCACTCACCCACAGTAGCGATTAGATTCACTGACCTGCCTGCTGATGAGAAATACTCACAAAGTTGTGAGTGAATAAGTGAGGCGAGCTGCTGCAGGCTGGGAAACTGATATTGGTTAGGGATCCCAATTTCTTTGCAACTAGTTATTCAATTAATGAATTGTCCCAAATGTTTTTATTTTATTTTATGCAGCACTCATTTAAGTGGATGGGGTAAGAGAAAGTGAACCAGAGAAAAGGAGAGATGCTGTGAAGATGCAGATGAATAGAGTAAGGGAGGGGGAGAGAAAGAGAGAAAGTGGTGAGAAAAGGGGGAGAGGTGCACACACAGAGAGAGAGAGAGAGAGAGAGGGAGAGAGAGAGAGAGAGAGAGAGAGAGAGAGAGAGAGAGAGAAACTGTTAAAACGTGTGTTCACTCTGGGCAGTCTGAGTCTTGAGCAGCCCTCAGTTTGTGCAGAAGGTATCGGCTCCATCCCTCCAGGATCTCCACCAGCACCGATGACCAGATGTGATCTACCCGTTTCACTCTGGTGGGAACTCTTTATTTGTTTGTATGGATGAGCACAGCACACCGCTTCTTCCTGGATTTCTTATACACCAACTAATGTGACTCAAACCCGGGATAGAGGGGGGGAAACAGAACAAGACAAGAGGGGCGACTCCAAGTGGTTTCAGGCGGTTTTTAGATTTCAGGAAGCGGCACATTGCCTTGTCTTGGACATGGGACCGTGCGTAAACCAAGAGGGACCCGGTGCCAGAGGCAGAGCGTCGTCCTGAAGGAGGAAAAAGCCCGTGCGAAGGAGTTTTTTTTAATTCCTGTTCTTTGCGACCGGGGGGGACGAGCTGTGGGGTTTTACGCACCGAAATGATGCATCCCAACCGTGGCTTCATCCTGCTCCTCCTCAACGGAACCGCTTGCTTGGTAAGAAAAGAGTGGGAGAGGGCAAAAGTCACACAGTTCTCATTATGAATCTTGCTCCAGATTACAGTGTATTAGGTTTCCTCCGTGCGTAATGGGGCACTACAATATAATGTCCATCCCGGTTTTGCGGCAATAACTTCCAAAAGATATTTAAAAAAAACGACACGTGAGAGTAAACTGTAAGCTGTGAAGCATCACATTGGCGGTGATAAATAACTGTAGTCTTTCAGGTCATTGATGTTCCATGCAGAGGTAATTCACTCTGCACTGCTCATCGCATTTCTGCTCCTATCTAATATTTCTTCAACCACCTCGTAATAATTAAGACAATACAATTCACTTTGACTCCGCTCGGCTCAGGTGAGGCGGGTGCACAATTCCCACCGGACACTGGTGCTGGCAGCGCGCGCCTCTGGTGTAGTCGGTGCTTAAAGGGCGTTTTTGTGCGTAGACTGACATCCCATTAATTATATTGGATGTGTTGAAAGTGTGTATATGCGCTCGTAATATTTAAAATCTAAAAGAGCACACTTCAAATGCATTAAAAAAAAAAAAAAAAAAAAAGGGAATCCAATTAAAGCATTACCTACTTCAGTATATTCTTTTGCACTTATACTCCAAACTGTGCTTCATTAAAACGTGTAAAATACTGAGTTTAAGCACAAATAAATTACAATAAATGAACTTACACTCATAAGACATCTCTGATCAGTTCTGGTTTTACTGTGCTGCACCATGAGGTTTGCAAGGTTACATGCTTACTACCATAGCCATATTTCATAGAAATTTTTCTCAGAACACACAAAAACAGGCTTTTACTGTGCAGTGTGTAGTGTTTGAAACAATTAAATCCAAAATTGTTGGTGGGAGACACTTTTAAATTGAGCAACCGTTTTATCACCAACTGATGTAATGTCAACAATACCAAATGTCTCTTCTCTTCTATTTATTCTACCTTGATCCCATCCTAAGGACCCCCATTGTCCCATGACACCAGATGTGCAAACATGAGCTGTGCCCGTCCAGTAACCTTGCGTTTGAACGTTGTATTCCAACTCCACTTTAGTGTGCACTTGTACAATCGTAGATCTATTAAAGAGTAGCCTTGAATGTGAAATCTGAGAAAACTTGAAAACAACTCCCAAACACCCCGGCTACAGCGTAGCTTAAGCAGTCTAAAAGAAAAAGTGCAGTGCACATTTTCAAGTGAGGTTGAGACGCTGTTTGTTGCAGCCATTTGTGTCCACATCTCCTCAAGGATGACCTTGTGGTTTTCATATGAAAGCATTACCCAGGTGCTCAGAGTGAAGTAATGACCCTTTTGGTGATTTGAGGTCGACTGCGGTTACAAATGCCTCTACACACACACACACACACACTCACACGCACTCACACCGATTTGTTTGGTTGAGACAGAGCTGTTTCAACAGATCAGAGAAAGATGAGACCACACGCTGACTTTAAATATGTGGGCTGAGCGCATTTTCATCCGCTGTAGATAACAGAGTGTGGGATAATAGGCTTAACAATCACTTCTGTGTTGTCTTGGTTCTTGGAGCGTATTTCTGAGCTGCAGGGCTTCAGCCCATTGTAGTCCAGACAGTCTGTGGCTAATGATAATGAAATTAATTGAAGGCCCTCCCCCAACACCCACACACACGCCGGACCATGTAAAACATACATGACATCCTTCAGCAGGAGATCTTGGGTAATTCATTAGATCTGTGACATTGATAAATTATAGAGCAATTAATATATCAAGTAACTTTTTATTATGCAATAGAGTCTGATTTATAATCTTATATTTTGTATTAAAATTTGATTTGGATGATATTTGTATTTGTTGTAATAGTTGTAACAATTCTCAGACATGGTTTAGGTCTCAAGGGACGCCACTCTAGTATGCATTTCAAATGTTAATTTTTCTTTACATTAAAATAGACCATATTAGCTTTATGACTGAAATTATAATTATAATCATGTTTTATCTGACACTCAGTGAGGTGAGTGGATTTGTTTCAGTCCAATAAAATGGCTAATGTGCAGACACCATACAGGGAATAATATGCAGAATGTTTAGTGTCCTTTTCATTGTCCTTGTGATTAAGCAGGATGTGCAAAAACGGCCACATCTGTTTTTATCTAATCGTGTTCTCTTCACAACGTCAGAAAACTGCGTAAAATGCTCATCAGCGTTTCTTTCCGCGTCCAGACTGATGCGTTCAAATTGCTTCTTTTTTTTAAAGAAAAAAAAACAACGAAAAAATGGAGATTACCTGAATATACTCATTTTGATGCAAGTAAGGCAAATGGATGCAGCACGGTGCCACATATAGAAAGATGAAGATGTACCTGCCAAAGATTTACTTGGAAAATTAATTATTTAATAAACACAATAATAATATAATAATTTATTTTCTGCCAGCAAATGAATTGATTTATTGAAGAATTTGACACTTGACAGATGCAGCAGATTATTGGCGAACTGAGCTTACACTGTAGGCAGAGGAAAGACAGGTGTCTACAGAACAATGTTCGGCACACTGGAAATAGAAAGCTTGTGGAGAGCGGTGTTAAGATGAAAGAAATGAGAGGAAGTGGGAGGAGGTGTAGATAAAGTGTTAAAAGGAATATGTTTAACATCTGCCTTTTAAGTTTTACATCTCATTGGTAGTACTCACGGATTCTTCCTTTTGCACAAAACACCCAGGAAAATACATGTCAATCCATGTATAATTACAGCTGCAGCGTCATGCCTTCATGGTGCACAGCACATGGTTGACAGTCTGAACTGGCTTACCAAGTCTGGAATGGCTGAGGTGAACGAGTCCACTCCTCTCCTTCAACCTACTACAAGCAGAAGAATGAAGTATCCTGACACAGGATATTGAACTCGACTGCTCTGGTGAACTTTACTCTTCTCTGCACATGTATCCCCATTTTTTACAACCATTACTAAAAATAAGATTATACTATTGTTATGCTCACAATTTTTAAAAAACACACATTTACTTTCAGTCACCTTGCACTGAACAAGGAGACATAAATATTTGCACTTTGATGAATGTGCACACCCACAAAAAAGAGCGTCTTTATTAATTCTGACCTTGCATTTGCAGTAACCTTCCTGTGGTTCAGATCACTGGGGGGAGCTGGAGCTACGCTCCTCACATATGATCACGCTGGGCTCACACACAAGTATTTTCTCTGAGGGATGGACCTCAGGTAGAATCCCTGTGGCAGTGAGACCCTGGACCACTTTGTACTCCCTCCTGTTGCATTCAGTGCAAACACAGAGAGTGACCGTCATGCTTGATAACTGATTGTCACTTTGTGCAGACTGAATTTGAGTGAAGACATTCGTAAATGTTCACAGGGCACTCTTTTGTGCTCACAAGGAAAGAAAACATGGTGTTCTACTTGGGTTTCTTTTTTTTTATTTCTAAACTTTTACCATCAACCTCCATATGACTTTGCCACCAGCAAGGAAAAGCTTATTTAACATGGCACATCCATTAAGAACAAATAATGTTCATACACATTAGAGCTTCACAACACCAAAAGCCCTGTTATTACAAAGACGGGATTAACCACAGAATATATACAACAAATGAGACAACAAAAAGCATTACACTGAATTAAAACATGTCTGTAGTTTGTCTGGAACACCACAAAACAACATGCTGTAACAATGCACAGAATCACGCTGTTCAAACCTCTTCGAGCATTGGATTTCTCTCAATTCGGGCTTGTCAAAAAGTCTTATGCCTTATCTGGAAAGAAACACAATGTACCCTGTATGATCTTCTTATTTGTTCAACACAGCATTGTTTCAGAGATGTCTTCTTCTACACCAAACCCCCCAAAATGACGTGCACCAAAAATGGAGGCGACGTTGAGCATTAAGTTTGTTTGTTTGTTAGTTTGTTTGTTTTTTAAGTAAAGCGAATGTTATTAAAATAAGTATATATTACATTGCATACAGGCACAGAGACAGAATGAAAGGAAAAAAACAAAAGTAATCATGAAGCGAATAGACCTAACAAGAAGTGGAAGATACCCGGCGATAAAGATGGCAACAGCGAATGCAATCGTTTTGTTTTCCCAACGTAGCATTTTGGTTGTAAACACCATTAGTTTTATCAAAAGACTGGTTCCATACGGATAAAAAGCGAAACGATAAATAACAAGCGGATTCACGTGAACTAGTTTTCATGTGTACAGCGCCTTAAAGTGGATTCATGATTTTAGATACGTGTCCTCCTCTCTGGGTCACTGAACTTGTCCACTCAGATCCAGCTAAAGCCGAAACACCACCTTAACCCAGCAAAGAAACATAGAAAAAACCCTGACTGACTGATACAGCACATACATACAGCGCATGCAAACAGAAATATACAAGAGCAGGATGGACACGTCTTTGGTCCACGGTCACTCTTTCCCAGCGCTGTAGCTTTCTGCATGCGAAAGCTCACACGCTCTTCCTCACACCCAACACAGGAACAAGAAACCAAAACTCAGGCATGATGTCAACTAACATAAAGGAGGGTTTGACAACAGAAGAGTTTATTGTGCTGATGACATCTGTCCTGCACTGTCCCCCGTGAGTGCATGATGGATCATCAGGGGGTTATTTGAGGGAAACAATTATCAGGTCGTGGCATTTTCATTATCAGTAGCACAATATTACGCGCTTCCCTTGATAGTCATTTATCCACAGGGTAGGCAATTCTTTTGTTGCAACCTTTACATCGCACTGTGATGACGATAGTCACTCGTTTTTCTGAATTTAGATTAAACATCACTCAGTTTTCAGGCACAGTTGACAACGAAAAGGAAAAGTCTACTGTCGTTTATAGACTTTTTTTTCTCCAGATAATTGATTCCTATACTAATTACTAGTTTGATTTTGTTTGGACAGATGATTGCATGGTTATTTACCTTTCTAAAATAAGATTTCCCTATTTTTCACAAAATATTAAGGCTCATATTTGTTATAGTTTGACAGTGTTATATGTACAGTATATATGCATTTCATTTTCTATTGCTCTCCATAGAAATGGTGAGTCATACTTGTGTCTTCCTAAATTTGATGTGCACAAATGCTGAAAAGCCACATAATATTTTTCCTTCTGCCACCACATCAGTTGTGACAGGAGATGTTTAAATGCTGCTTATATTATATTGTTCAAATACAATACAGCACCCAGTGATAAAAACAACACTATATATTCACATGGAGGACATGTGGACAATCGTAGCTGCCTGACATAAGAGATAACGTCTGTAGTTTCCTGCCTGTTGGGTGAAACAGCTTGAGTTATGCACAGCCACAGTGTGTATGACCCCAGAGGTGGCCCCTCTTCCACCCTGAACACCCGCTGACACCCCCCCCATCCCCCAGCCTCAGAGACGCTACACGTCATACACGTAGAAAGAGAGAGACAGGTAGAAAGCGCACTCCTTGACACACTGACAGAACTTCCTGGTGAAGTGTGAGCTGTCCAGAGACAGAATACGTTGTCTGCTCAAATCCATCACTACAATTTATTGTGCCATTTCTTTCAGGGAGACAGGGAAAACCCTGGACAAATATCTCAAGGTTTATCTGCTGGTTTGGGTCGTGGAAGGTGGATTACAATGCAGTTTTGTGGGGGGAAAAATATCACTTTCAGCCATCATGGGAAAAGTGAGTAGATGTAGCTATGAGGGGATCCAGATAAAGATGTAGGAATAACTAAGGATAAATGTTTTAAGAAAGAAAAAAAAAGCTATTGCTTTGAGAAAACATGAACTGATGACATGTGTAAATATATAATTCAAATGAATTGTGTCCAGATTTGTAGGCGTTCAAATGACAGGCTGTGTTGGACAAGTCCCATGAGTTTATTTGAAGGGAGAACTCCCAGCTGTCAGCATAGTTGAACAGTGAAAGAAACTGGAGCTTTTCTGTTGTTGCAGGTTCTGAGGTTTATGCTGATCTCATCATGGAGTGACTGGATACCGAGCTAGAATAAGACCAGGGAGCAAAAGCCCATTTATATTCTCAGTTCTCTAGGTCTGTGTGAATGTGAATGCAGTTCACCAGCATATGCTGTCCAGTGATGGTACAGTGATTTTCAGGGTCAGAGACAGACTTGTCCATACGAGGCCGGCTGAGGGTCTTTACAGGGATTTCCAATTGAAGGCAGCAGCACAGCCACAAAAAAACAAACAAAAAAAACCCCCAGGAAATTTGGTTGATCGGAAAAAAAATGTCATATTTTAAAAATGAAAGGGATAAGAGGAACATTTTTGTGAAGCAGATATTTTTGGATTTGAATGAAAATGTGTTACTTCAGAATAAAGTGCAACAAGGACCAGCAATTATTCTATAATGATTCTATAAATGTCCATTTGAGCTGCAATGCTCTTGTCCACGCTCCACTTCCAAATGAACCCCCAATAAGACCTATTATTTGGTAGTGCATGTGCATTTAAAGCAGACAATTGACTATGAACATAGAGTGGGTGAAAACCTCCATTGAATGTTTTTATTTTTTTAATGTATTTATTTATTAATTTTTTTAAATAATGTGCAAAACTAAGCGCATGTGGAAAAGGTTTTGGAAGCACAATCTACGAACAAGTATCAGCTGCTAGTGTTAACCAAAAATCAGTAAAATCAACTTTAAGAAAATGGCAGTGCTGTGATGAGTTAAAATGATCACTCAGAGAGAAAATTATTTCTCCTTTACTGTCTGTAAATGCACCAATTCATTTTGAAAGAGCAATGGCCAAAGGGTGTACAACCAACATTATCAATACTTAATACTGCTCAGGTCCACTTTGGGCCGAGGATGTCTGAGACCGCACATGTATACACAGAGGCGCGCAGACAGGACAGGCTAATAATACCAGGCAAATGCTTGGGGTCCCATAGAAAAAGGGACCTCCCCAGGTACATTTTAATGACAACCATAAAACCCCCTAATATGCAGCTTACCATCATTCCAAACCACATCCAAACTCCTTTAACAGGGTTTATGAGTAGTGGTGTAGGGCCCCCAAAAACATAAATAACAACAAATGACATAAAACCCCAATAATATGGAGTTCACAGCTGCTACATCAAAACCCCCTTCATGTAGTCCCTTCTGAGTGGTGGGAGGATCAGTGAGAAAAGGTCTCACCTCTCAAAACACACTGACCAACACAAGCCATGTCCTAGACTGACCTGCGAGTGGCAGTAATGAGCCCCTTCACTAAAAGCAATGATTGCATTTTATGAGAGCTTACAGTGTACAGGTGATGAGGGTGGGTAGGGATGGTAAAGGGCCCCAATTAGCTTCGTTGCCTGGGCCCCCCCTGAGTCTAGGGTTACCTCTGTGTATACGTTATACATACAGCTGTGCATGCTCCAGGTACAGTAGGGCAATATGTTGTAAAAGAATGTAGGAGGTGTGCATGTTTAGCATAGACAGTGTGACCCAGACTCTTGTTTTAGGATGAATGGAACTGCAGGTGTGAGCCGAATGTGTGTGCAATTCCTTGCGGACTCAACATGCAGGAATTCATACAAAGAAAGCTGGGCCAGACCAAAGAGATACATTAACATTTTCTGAACTGCTTCCTCTATTTTTAAAATCTGGTTCTGTTTTTATAGGCCACAACTATGTGTTTTTGGTCAATATTTTTTTTTTTTTATGAAGTACATCCATGTATTTAAAAATAACACATTGACTCTAACTTGTGGATTTGGAAGTTTCTCAGTGATATTTACAGTATGTGTCTGATCCATTTGCAATGCAGTTGAAACCTTTAGTGATGATACATATCAGATGTCTCACAAGTAAGCACTTGTGATCCAATTTCACTTGCTCCCTCACATTTGGTTTTATTCATCCGAGGCTGCTGCAAAACAGCGACTGCAGTTTGGTGTTGCCCATGAGCTCAGTGCGCATGCAAATGTTCTTGTAAAGGCGACACGTCTGTCACACCTATGAATGGCACAGAATCTCCTATTGCATTCCTTAAGCACAACTCTCTACTACTGATCAGTAGTGGAGAGTTGTGCTTAAACTACAAATTATCTGATCAGATCAGAGAATGTATAATTTTTGTTTTAATGAACACAGCCCATTCCAGCTGGGAACTGCAAACCAGTCTGATTTGGACATTTAGCACCTTCTCAGAAACAAACTGAGCCTTGCTCAAAGGCAAATAGCTGAACAAAAACAGTATAATGTAATATGGCTGCTTAGCACATATTCAAAGAAATACCTAAATATTACATCAAACTAAGAGACCTCTATAAATTGGCCTTAAATGAAGGGAACCTCTATTAGACGACTCCCGTTGTTCCAGTTTAGTTATGACAGGTGTGAAAATTGTAGAAGCAGCTTTAATCAGGTGTGTCCCATCAACCCATGCTTTGCTTCCACTTCCCTGGGGAAAATACTGAGAAGAAACCATCTCCTGCTCCTCCTCCCCTCCGCGCTGCCAACTTGTCGATATCTTATAAAGTAAAAAATTTGATAGCCAATTCAGAGCCTGGCTTCTCTCTGGGCATAAGAAATGAGCCCAAATCCACTGGGACTGTTCAACTGAACTTGTCCAATACGAGCTGGGTGAAAATGGATGGAGGATCCAAAAAGAAAGAAATGGATGGGAAAAGTATAGAATAAAAAGATTCACAGGAGTCAGTTTGTTCACCCACTGCAGATCTAAGCTTCAGTGACCCTCCCCTCCGAGAAACAGGAGTAAATTATTCATTAAGAGTCAAATGGCTTGTTTCTTGTGAAATTACCCTTCTCTCCCTCACCTCTTCTACACTAGCCAGAAGAATAATTAGTTATAAGGGCACAGCCATTTTCAGACTTTAATCATGTAACAGAGAAGTCTCCTGCAGTGAACATATTAGATCTGGAGGTGTGGAGAAGAGCCAGACAAAAAAAAAGAAAAAGAAGAAAGCATTAATGAACACTTAAGAAATCGTAGCTGCCAGGGTGTCATTAAAAATTGATGTCATATTAAAGATGAAGAATTTCAACTCAACAACCAAATGAAAGTGGACGACTTATTGACAGCATTTTGTCAGGAGGACAATTCCATCCCTGCTGGGTGGCTCAAAAGGCAACTAATGTTTCTCAATCAATGAATCCATTTATTTTATTCCAGATCCATGAAAGAGGGAAAGCTACGGAGCTTTGTCACGGAGTGAAAAAAAAATGTAAATCTTGAGTTTCAAAGTCGAGATCTTGAGTTTCCAAAAAAAATATGAAAAGAAAAATTGAAAAAAACATTTTTTTGAACTTTTTTTTGGGGGGGAAACTCAGGATTTCAATTTATTTTTTCGTCATTTTTTTTTTTTTTTTTTTTGTTCATGTCACTTCAGGGGCTGCATAGAAAGCTTAAAAACACTGGCTGAGGTTTTTTATATATATATATATATATACGTATATATATGTATATATATATAAAGGTTTAGGCCACAACAAACTGTATTTGTTAGAAAACAGGTCTTTGACTTTTAATGCAAACATTTTCCTAAGAGGTCCCTGTCCATACAAAAGCAGTGTTTGCATTAACTGTGTTACTTCACCCTCTGGTGCATTACAAACACAACAGTTAAACTGTATACTTTCATCACAACAGTGAGAAAATGATAAAAACAAAACAATAGATGGTCAGAGTGTCATCCAACAGCTCGAGGAGGAAGGACATAAGATAATAGAAGACTGGCATAATATCTAAATGTAGATTTAGCTTAAAGTGCTGGTTTGGGAAGAAATGGAGAGAAGATGAAAGCAAAGCAGTACGTTTCTGGGAACATTCTGCAACAGTGCTGGGACAAAACTGTATTTACATTAGCATTTATTGATGCACTTTCTCCACAAAATCCTAAGAGAGAAATCTGGTTCTTTAGCTGCTAAATGTTCCAGCTAGTCAGTGACATTGCATTGAGAAGGTAGTCATAACTGATATCCAGCAAACAGCTGCTCGCTGTGGCTGCACACTGAATGAAACGGTTGGTGAACCAAAACCAAAAACAATGAACTAAAAGCTCATTAAAAAAGGCTTAATTGCTCTATTTAGTCTCGTTATAGTTTAATAATTTGATCTAAAATTTAATGTCATAATTTATCATTCCACTGGGAAGATTTTGTAATCTATAAATACATGATAAAAGTGTCATTTGTGTATTTTCAGAAAATTGACAAGTCTAAATATAAGTTAGCTCATGTGCAAGTCTATTTTTGGAACATAATCCTGTTTCCTTGGTTGATGCATCACTCTGTCACCAGTCCTCAGAATTATGGCATAGATTTCAGTTAAGTGGCGCCCTGATCTCTCTGCTATATTATGGCAATAGTGTGCTTCTGTCACTATGAGTAGGGGGTTAAAACGCTGTACCTGTCACTGTAACAGGCTGATTATTGCCTGCCGAGCTGGCAGGCTTGCGAGGTTTGCCCCCCCCTCCCCACAATCCCTGCTGAGAGAGAGTCCTGGGGCCTGTGCTTACTGAGGCTGAATGACTCACAATTACCACAGCGACAGAGCCTGCAGCCACCTCCCATCTTCTCTAGCCATTTCACTGACTCACTTAGTGCACATGACAAATGACAAAATCACCCCAAACCTCCACCCCCTCACTATGACCTGATAGCCCATCGCCCACACTTTGCCTACAGTACTTAAGGCCTGGAAGCTTCTTGCCAAGCTTCATGAAACAAAACAAACTTCATCTGGAAGGGACTCATTCTGGCTTTTTAAAGCAGTGTTTTACCGTGCGACACTATGTCGACAGTTTAATGTGCGCACAATATGACCTCAAGCACAGCATCAGAAAAATAGCGATTAAAACATTTCTTGAATGTCATGACAGTGACCAACAGAAGATTGACTTATTACACTTTTAAATACCATTATGAGTGAGTGATATGAATACTCAACGCAGACTAGTACTTAAAGCAGTGGCAGGGTGTGCATGCTAAAAATGTGAAAAATCCCATTAAAATAAAGCAATGCATTAAAATGTAGGCAGCGTGGAAACAACAGTGAACTCATAGTTTATATTTCAACTTGCTTATGTCGCTTGTGTCAAAGTTGGAAACGTGCTGATAGTTAAATCTTACACCTCATATAATCCTATAATGCAGTGGCATGAGCGTTAAGCACCATGAATGGGTTTCTCCCCCCCAAAAAAATGTGTGAATGCAGATGGGAGGTAAAATGCTAGACTACTGGCCACACATGAGAAATTTTACCCGTAAATTTAAATTTAAAAAATCATTACAGCTCTGGTTCAGGCTTTTTGCGCCAGAGCCCCTCAAAAGCCATTTAAGCACATTCTAACATTTGTCTTTGACAATGATGCACACGGAATCTGAAACCACCAGCAGTGCCAGACACTTAAATCTTCTGTGAAACAATAGCACAATGCTCACTTCATCTCTTCTCCTCCAGCCTGGCCTCTCAGGCTCGCTAATGAAAACTGTGCGAGAGAGTAAGCAACAAGCAAGCACTCTGAAATATGCATTTGCTCAGGTAAGAGTGAGAATTACAAGCAAGCGACAGAGCTCGCAGTGATCAGGATCTCGAGAGCGAGGGGAAGAATAAAAAGTGATTTGTTGCGGACCCTAGGGCTTTTTTTTGTATGACACCGCAGGGTCCCTAAGTGCTATCTGGGGAGGTTAGCAGAGTGCTACCCTCTAGAGTTCTATCCTCCACCTAGGGACCCACTGGCTCATTGGAGAAGAGAAATGAAACACAAACTAGTCCTTCAATAGGAGTCACGGGAAATGTTTCATTTGTCATCAATCCTGGCCCCAAGTCCCGGCTTTGAAAAACAAAGATACACATGAAAAGATAAAGATCAATATGTTTTCAGCTTTTTAAAATTTGTGTTCATTATTAAAGGGTTTATTCGACGGGAAGGAGTCCTTGTCAGGACTGTTATTGGCCCCTGTTGGGAGGCTGAAGGATCTGAGCAGCAGCCTAGCGTAGCAGCAGATGCGAAACTGGAGGAGACGGTGTCTGGCCTCCAACATCCCCTCGGGAGTAACGCCAGATTAAGGGAAGAGGGGGGAGCGCTCTCATCTGAGTCAAAACACCAGACCACATCGACAGGAATCTTTGCAAAGCAGTTTAAATACGACACACGTTATTATGAGAGGAAATACATATTTTTAGAGAGACAGAAAATCAATATCGCTGACTGACAGTGGTGCGAGGGAGCAAATCTGAGAGAGATAGGAAAACCTGCATAAACTGGAATAAAAATGAGTTGGACTTAATAATCCTGACTAAGCCAGTATGTGGAAGCTCTGGCAGTCAAGACAGTAGGTGGATCAGACCGCAGACACAAATGCATGCATTATGCATCATGGTAAAATCTCCAAGTTACTCTGCCGTTCACATTTGCATCAGTTATTGTTCTTGCTTACTACAACTTACAGTTCACAAATGACACGCGTGTGTGCATTTGTTTCACTGCCACATTCACGATGACGCCGGATGCTTCCATTGCAATTTAGACGAACAGTAGATGTTAATAGATCATAACTGTGGAATAATCAACCATTTTATTGCTCTCACATTCACACTCTTCACAAAACTAGTGCTGAGCACAGCAGCATCATCTTATCTCACCCCCACTCCTTGTCCCTGCTCATTTGATGTGCAGATTTGACGGCTTTGAGTGTTTGTCGATACAGATTAAGCCTTTAATTAGAACACTGGAGTTTTAATTGGATATTATCCTTACGACTACTATATTATTCTTTGCTTCCCCGCTTGCCCACCTTCCGTTCTTCCAACACTTTGATCCTCAAACCAAATCTTTGGAGGCAGTAGTGGTCTCCGCTGTACTCAGACTCACTGCAGTGCCTTAGAAGCAAGAAGCTCGCTTTAAAACAAAAAAAAGCTCAGTCTATGAGTTTATTCCTACAAGATTTCATGTTAGAACACTGATCTTCAAGTGACCTTTCCTGAGTTAGTTTCAGAGAAAATAAAACTGTTTGAAAGGGAAACATTTTGGATTTGTAGAAATTAGAGAAACTAGTTCCTGCGTCGATGATTCAGTCGCCTTTTTTTTCCCAGTATTTCAGAGGTTTATAAATCAACTTCCAGTTTGTGTTGTCACAAAAACACTAGAAAGCATTTCTTGATGACACAGCTGTGTTGCTTTACAGAATTACTGTCGAGCATTTATAGAAAATAATAAAACATTGATTAAACTGTCAAGGACCACAGAGGTAACACTTTGTGTGAATGCAACTTTGTTGTGGATTTTCTGTTCTCTGAACCCTCTGACCTCTCCAGTTGCTAAGAGGAGGCACGTGAGCTCATTACAAGTAAGCTCAGGGGCTTATACAGTATCGGCTCTGTGAAAAACAGACATAAAAGTGTATATTGTCTCACAGCTGAAGTAAACACGAGAATGTAATAATAGCAATACTTGCGAAATTTCAAGCACTTATTTATATATATATAACATTGACAGAATGTCACGGTTACTACCACTTGAGGTATGAACTCTAAATTAAGTATCGATTAAACCTTTAATTTGTTTTCTGTCCATGTTTCTTTCTACCTTGGTAATAAATGTCTACTTTTCTTCTCTATTTTCTTCGATCCCCACCTTGAACCTCTTCTTTTGCAGGTGGCTCTGGGTCAAGAAGATGACTCCATCAGCTCAAAGAGCTCTTCAGATGTCTCCTCTAAGACTGTGGGCCTCCTGAGCAGCCAGACTCCACTCTCGCCCCTGAGTCGTTGGATGATTCAGAGTAAGAGCAGAGCAGCTAATGACACCTCTCTGGAGCTGCCCTACCGTTCCCCTATTCCTTTCTCCAAGCAGGAATTTTCTAAACAGGAGTTCTGGGAGATGTTGGGCAGCGACCTGCTCAAACCCGACACCTCCAGCTCCAGGGTCAAACGCCGGCCCATTGTTAAGACCGGCAAGTTCAAGAAGATGTTTGGCTGGGGAGACTTCTACTCCAATATCAAGACAGTCAGGCTTAACCTGCTAATTACTGGCAAGATTGTGGATCATGGTAACGGCACGTTTAGCGTCTACTTCCGCCATAATTCTACGGGCCAGGGCAACATCTCGGTCAGCTTGGTGCCACCTGTCAAGGCCGTGGAGTTTGACCTGGAGCGCCAGAGTGTGGTCTACCCTAAGGACTCCAAGATCTTCAACTGCCGCGTGGACTATGAGAAAGTGGATCGCAGCAAGCGCACCTCCCTGTGCAACTACGACCCCTCCAAGACCTGCTTCCAGGAGCAGATTCAGAGCCATGTGTCCTGGATTTGCTCTAAGCCTTTCAAGGTCATCTGTATCTACATATCCTTCTACAGTACAGACTACCGTCTGGTGCAGAAGGTTTGCCCGGACTACAACTATCATAACGAGATGCCCTATCTGCCCTCGGGCTAGAGGACTTGTTTGGAAGGAGGAGAGGTGGGAGGGGGAGAGGATAATGGGGGCTGATTAAGTATGACTGCAACACACAAGGAGGTAACCGAGGCTGTAAAGAGTCCGTAAAAACCATAGTCGCAGCAAGACATCAAAAAGAAAAACCTTCTCTGTAGCCTATTACAAAATGTAAAAACATATATGCAAAACAAAAACTACAGTATGCAGACAGTGAAGAACTGGGGATACTTAACTGCAGCATTTAACTGGTACTGAAAATCATTTACCGCCAACACACAAACACACATTATTACCTCAATCCAGTATTAAAATACCAGTCTCTTGCCAGCTATTTCTGTCTTTCATCAAGTCATCTGTCACCATTGTCTGAATGTCATTTTAATCATCTTTTAGTCTGTTGCACCGTCAAACAGCAGAGATTTGTATTAAAAAAAAACCGACTTAATTACAAACATCAAAGAGTATTTAAGATAGTTTAATGAAAGTGATCGTACTGTGAAACTTTCCAGAGGGAACTGAAAATGCTTTTTCACTTAGAAAAACTAGATGAATGTAAAGAGTAACTGTCCACAGGATCATTCAGGTTACACTCTGGGTCTTTTTTAAAAGGGCATATTTTTATGTGAGCTCACGAGTCTGTACTAGATCATAAGAAAGTTTCTCTTCTCATTCACTGTCACACAATGTGTTTCACAGCGTGTTTACCTGCAAAATGAAATTGCTCACTATATCCGTCAGTTATGTCAACGCCACGTCAGTGAGAGAAGAAAGGGAGACTAGAACAAAGAAACACAAGAAGTTTCAAGCCAAAGCAATTGTAACAAAGATGCGGGACAAGGGCTTAAGACGAGCTCAGTGCAAGGGAAACAACTGGATTCTGCAGAGAGACGGGATTGGCCCTCAACATGTAAGAGAGTGAGAGAGGGAGAGATTCAGTGAGCTCTTTTAATTAAAGTGAAGAAGGAGATGTAGAGTATGCAGCTCCATCTATTGTCCCCTCTGTATGAAAAAGATTACATTTTGTTGCCGTCAGGATTCCTGATTTCACGCCTTGATAACTTTGACTGTGTGGGGGAGATTGCTCTCTCCTGCCAAATACTGTGTTCAATAAAGTAGGCCGTTATCTTGAATAAATGAAAATATTATCATAATAATTACACATAATTTAATCTCCTTTAGAACTAATTAAGATTTCAACAAGAGTGCATAATGCATTCCTAAAAATCAAGTCAGCGGGTAGGAGGATAAGAGGTTGTTGGAGGGGGGTTGTTGTGTTTTTGTGTGGAGCCGGCAGCCAAAGCTCAGCACAGAGTTAACTGCTCTCATCAAGATAAATGGCCACTGGCTGGCCCATCACATGTCGCTCTGGCAAACAATATCAGAGGAGAGCAGTGCACAATGGAACTATGAATTAGCCAACTTGACATTTGTGTGCTGAGAGGTTACCACCATCCTGCTTGTAAGGACACAATGATTTCTCGGTTCATTAAAGACGAACAGTCACAAGATAGGTGTGAAGAGTCATTAAACAGTGATATCAGATTATTAGTTTGATGCTCATACACTGTGACATAAGGGATATAGCGGAGATCTGTCTCAGTGCCCGCTTGGCTGGAACTGTGAAGCGATGTCCCGGGTGTGCTGATGCTGCAGTGAGTGGTCACTATGAAGCTAGCCTCCTGTTTGGGGAGGGAGGGGGAGATAAGGCCAGGCATAAGAGTTTGCGAGTAATATGGAGTCAAAAGACCAGGAAAAAATAAATGCATCAAAGGAATAAACAGACTAAAATCAGCATCTACAGTCATTTTACTGAACTAAAGTAGCCGAACACATCTGACTCTAAAATAAAGGAGAGCTTGATTAGTGAAGGAGCTTAAAATGAACCACTTCATCACATCAGGATGGACAGATTTGAGAAAGGTCCTGTTTGTTTGTAAAAAGTCTTTGGTATGTGGTATGTTTGCTTATTTCAATGAGTCATCATCAACAAAATGCATTCTGATTGGTCACTTGTCAAAAGCAAATCTTACAAAGAAGTACATCAAAGAATAAAAGCCTTAATATTGCTGTGCAATATTTTGTTGCTGATGTGAAAGCTCAGATTGACGCTGTTAACAAATGAATCACAGAGAAGAAGAAAAACACATCTGGTGGGGCAAGGTCTTAAAGAGGGTGACAAAGACCTGTAAATCTGCACAGGTCTTTGTTACCTGGGTTAATTTACTCTGTAGGGGAAAGACTGCAGCACCATCTCTCTCCTCCTGCAGTGACAAGCATTTTTTATTTTTTATCACAGCAGATTTTTCAGATTCTACCATCAGAGCCAAAAGTGATTAAAAAAAAAAAGTGGAGGTTTATGTAGTATTTATTTAACTCTTATTTCAGTGGTACATACAATAGAGATGTTGGTTTGGAAGCAACTCTATGTCTGAAGTTCCTGGAAATGCTGGATAAAATACAAATGTGTGTATGAATGTGTCATCCAGCCTGTTTCTCTGTTCATCCATTTCCTCATGCTCTTCCTGATGTCTGCATTTATCTGAGCCATACTCCACTGTCTTCATGCTGTTGTCCTCTTCCTGTGTGTGACCCAGCTGGCTGGCCTTTACCTCCGTACCCTGTCTTACCCTATCTTACCCTGGCGTTGAACCCTGCAGTGGTTAGTTCCTCACTGCTGCCCCACTTGCCCTCTAGCACACCGCACCGAGCTAAGCTGGTTAATCTCTGTGAGCTTAACACCAAGCCAACTGAACATCAGCAATGAGAAACCCCTGTCCCATGTTCTTTATCTAGTTATTTCTCTGTATATCTATATCCCATCAAACAAATGAGTGCACAGACACAGTCTCAAGAAGTGCTGGTTAAGCTTTTTTTTTTTCTCTATCTCTCTTGTTCAAAGCATTTTACATAAGCCCTTGGATTGTGAGGACATGAAATCTCCTCAAGTGCATGCCAACAGAGTGCCCAACACAGAAACGCCCCAGTAACCTCAATACTCCTCTCCCCCCCGCAGTGCATCTGGAGAGAAGTGAGATTCTCACACGGTGGAATCAAAACTGGACAACACGAGCCCGGAGCATTAAATTCATATAAAAAAAAAAAAACAAGGACACTACCTGTGGAGAAGAAGCCCCTCACTCTGCTCCTTACCAATCCTCCCGGATTTACAGCAATACTCTCACTGAAATGCCACCCTCTCCTCTTCCTCGGTGTTCGTTAAAGAAAAGGCTGCTGGACTTTAAGAGACAGTCGTGTGGCTGTGGGATGGACAGTGTTGTTACTACGGCAGCAGCCTTAACTGTTGACCCATCTTGTGCCAACTGACGTGGATATTTGGCCTTAGAGACTGCAAAATAACACTGGTCTACTCAGCAAAGAATAGCAACAAAATCAGTCAAAAACATGATTATACGTAAATATATATATATAAAATTATATATAAATATAAAAGCTAAGAATCCTCAGATCTGAATAAAGTTGTATTTAAATGTGGGTCATGCAGTGGAGGTGGTCTGTTTTATATTTTTGTTCATCATGGTATATACTGTATGGCTGATACGATGGCATTTACTGTGGTTTTCAACATTCTAACGTTCAATAAAGTCCAGAAGTACTTGAGCCACTTCAATTTTAGAGAAACAGAGTCCGCTCTTATATCCGCTTGTGCTTTGTAGGTACAAAGAGTGTGTCAACAATGCAGAGGTCTCTTTTTCTTTTCTTCTTATTTTTATTCGCTTACCCATACTGTGAGCCAATGGCAACAAAAAAAGACGTGGCAAACAGTTTTTTGCTGAGGGCTCTTGCAGATATACACGCAGAGAGAAATGAGAGGGGAAAAAAGCAGAGAGGGAAATGGGGTTGAGAGAGAGGGGAAGGAAATATTTCAGCTGGAATGATGCATGAACACAACTGCATTCCCTAATTAGCCTCGTCTTCCCCCCACTCTCCCACTGTCGATTTCTTTGTTGTGCATCTCTGTACTCCACGTTCATTTTAAGATGTAATTGTCATTAAATTCACTCTTCTTTTTAATTAAATCCCAGACAACTGTTAACGAGGGGACGGGTTCAAACATTCAGCTCACAACATCCCTTTAGACAAGATCGATTAAGGCATGGCTGGCGGCAAAGCCTGGCCCTCCACACCCCTCCTACACGCCCCCTTGTTCCCATAAAAGTGCAGCCTGCCTCAGGATAACCTTGCCAGAGATGATGAAAGGGAAGCAAATAAGTCAACAAAGAGACAAAAGAATAGAAATCTCATTTGGAAGAAAGCAGGATTGAGGTTAATGTGAAATCCATGAGAGCAGAATTCTGGGTCAAACATGCACACGGACACATTGCAACACATGCAAAGACACACACACAGAGAGGGTTGAAACGGCAAGAAACAGCTGTTGATAATGACGCATAAGGTTTTACGGTTTAAGAAGTGAGACTTCGGTTTGTCCATGGGGACAATTCAAGAATAGAAGTCTCATTCTCAGAATGGAAGGGCATTTCAGCATGAGTAATGGGCAGCTGGCTGATAGTCAATTAAAAAATAACTTGTCGCGGCACGAGGAGGTGGGAGAAGGCGTGCAAAGCTTAAAATGATAAATAGACATTCTGAAAAGTAACCTTGCGGTATCTGAATAAAATAGACAAAATTTGTAACAAGATGAGGACAAGTGACACCCTGTTAGCACTTTGTTTTAAAAAAACAAGGCTATCAGGTTTGCAATTTAATCCTGTAGTGTATAATAATTATCAGTAATTTTCCTCCATGACATATTACACCACACGTATTGAGTGGCTGGTAGATATTGCACCCTGCAACATCATCCCCTTGATAACAGTGTTGACAAACTCAGAGCGCAGCCACACTTCTTTTTCACACTTTGAAATCAGCAGCGAGGATTAGCCTGGTATATCAGTTTAAGTGATACTGAGGATTTTATGAAAAGAGAGAGAGAGAGAGAGAGAGAGAGAGAGAGAGAGAGAGAGAGAGAGAGAGGATAAAAAGGAGATTTCATCAGTCATCTCTTACTAATATGATACAGGTTTTGCCATAACAGTCACATTAAATCAGTCTCTGAATCCTGCAAAGGGGATAATCTTCCAGGCATAATTTTTGTTTTTGATCTAATTGTGTTTATCAATAATAATAACAAAAAAAACTTCATTTATAGAACTGATTTATCCACACACACACCCATGCTTCTTCTGAATGCTGTGTTGGTGCAGCCCACCAACCAACTTGATAATATCATTAGTTTAGGGTTTCATAGATTTTGGCTTATAAATGTGATTTCAGAGACGTTTCCCACCTAGAAACATGGTTAAACTATTGACATTAGGTATATGTCAATTATTAATGACAGTGTGTATTTTGTATGACAAACCATGTCAATGTGTCTCTCTAATCTGCTTCCACATCATGTCGGACACAGACTGCAGATCTTATAGAAACTGATTAGGGGCTTTTGTTACCTGGATACCAGTTCCTTCCTGATGCAATTTATTATCGTATCTTACCTCGCTGCTCTCGCGGAATTCAAATGCCCTTGATGTTCTTTGATATTCTGGATTGTGTGTCAGGGCGGTCATGGTCACCCTCTCACCGAGAGCACAAATGTGCAAATGCAAATGTGTACATGTACTTGCTGCCTACACCCGGACAAGCACACGCCTTAAGTGGTTTCATGCTCCAACATCAGCTCTGCTCCGCCACGCCAATCACACAGCCTGGAACTGAGTGGACAAGCAGGTGGGCCAAATCTCTGCTGCCCAAGAGCATCATGGGACACATAATAATGTGAATGAAGGGGCTGAGGACACAACGGTGGACGCTGTGAGAGTTTGTTGGGAAAGAAAGCACGGATGGCCTTAGGCTACAACTTGTTTGAAAAATAAAATAAAATATTGCACTGATTAGAAGAGCAGAATTTCACACAAACCTCCATTAGGTCAACCCTCATTAAATCCGCTTCAAAGAGTTTTATCAATAAATCATTCTTACACAGGGAAAATACTTTGTTAATGTCAAAACTCAGGGTTTTTGTGCGCGCCTCTGCATCTTGTTACACAAGAAAGTGGAAGTTTGGATTGCAGGTGGTGACAGCAAACAGCTTCACATGCCTTTGTGCCAATGTGGAAACTCAAGCTGTGGTGCCTGTACGGTACAATGTTATCAGTCGGGCTGTGATCTCTGTATTAGCCCAAAAAGAGGATTTCCACTTCACTAAAGGACGTGATAGAGAGTAGAGGTGATTTAAATTCAGTGACAAGGCTTTAAATACCAGCCAGGGATCACAGTTGTGCCCTTTGGCAAAGTAATTATTCACTCTTGTAGAAGACTATCAGGTGTAAATGTGTGGTCGTGTACACACACACACACACACACACACACACACACTTTTGGCAAGTCTTGTCGCCGTCTTCCTGTACTGTATGTGTGTGTGTTTTGGTGAACCAGGAGGGAATGAGGGAGGTGTGAAATATTACAGTTTCTCCTCTTTTCGTGAAGCTGAGAAGTGTTTATGCCAAAGTCTTCAGAGGAGAGAATGGTGTTGAGCTGAGGGCTCATATCAGGTGATAAACATGAGAGGGAAGAGAGAAGGAGACATAAAACAAGAGCTGCTAAAGGTTAGCCTTCCACCTCTCCATCATTGTCTCTTGCCAGCTTGTTCTCTCCACTCTGCATTTTTTTCCCCCGCTTTATAACCTTCAGGCAGAAGCGGCATGCTCTCGTGGGGAGGAGGTCTCTCCCACTGAGAGACAGACAGAGGCCCAGCCCAAGGGTTGACGGGATAAGAATCTCATTGGAAACCTGTCCTTCAAAAACTGTGGCTGGATGGATTTCCTTGGCCTTGGTGGCACCGTCTTTCCAACCCATCCTCATCTCGCCTTCTCCCTTGAGCGTCCTCTACTGCCCCAAGTTATAACCTCATTCCAACGCAGACCACACACTTCCGCAGGTTTGTTTCCGCTGACGGTCTCTTGGGACTAAGGCTGTTCGCAAGAAACTCGTGCATGCATCCACAGACATCCTCAGAACTTCATCTACATAACTGCCAAAGCCTTAACCTAAACGTTAACATATGCTAACCTTAAAACACATTCCCCTCCAAATTCTCTGATTTATGTTGTTGTCGCCACAAACACATTACATCATTACCTGTGCTCTTGCATGAGTTCATCACTGACCCAGCAATCTGCACACTCAGCTGCTGACACCTAAACCTGTCATCATCGGCATCCTCTTTATCCTTAGAAAATTAAACAAGGAAAATTTAGTTTTGCTCCTTCTATTTTCTTTGTATTTTGAATTTAGTTTTTTATTAGATTGTTTTATTTAGAATATAGATTTTTTTTTTTTTTTAAACCAAAGGCTGGTAGCAAAACCAGCCCGAGGCTTGTGTCCTGCTGAATTCACTGCTTTGCTGAAACCAGGACTGAGCTGGAGGCAGTGGAAACAGGCACATAAAAGCATCATATCTCCATATGGGAACTTCCTACAAATGGCACATGCATGAAAGCTGCAAAAGTAGAGCTCCTTCACGTTGCAAAACACAGTTTATGGTGAAATGACAAAATGGTTGTTTAACTGCAAGGAGTTTCCTCGTAATACTTTGATTAGACTTTTGTTATACATAATAGAAACATTTGGCCATGGCCCATCAATAAAATGTCTGAATAAATTTCTTGCTACAGAGAATTTAATTAATTGCTTTGAAAGAAGTAAAAATCAGTGGTTTTCAACTCAGTAAAACAGAGAACGCTACAATAGAGGGTGAGACCACTGCAGCAAGGTAAGTGGAAGACTTTAAATGTGACCGTTCACTGTCAATGGATAGATATGTAATAAGCCTCACTGTGACATTTCAGCAAATTATAAGAGGTCTACAGCCCAATTATTAAGTAATTCACATATAGTGCTAAAATGTCTACGGAAGTGATCAAAAAAGGGTAAAAGCGCAGTTACACCTGCTCTACTCTTCGAATGAAAATGGTTTAATACATGTGGTGGGAGATTTATTCAGCTTATAAAGCATGTTAAGCCCAAGGAATCTGAAATTAATCTGGAATTCATTTATTTTGCATACCAGAGAAGTTAATTTAAGACTAAAATGGCATTTTCTATTTTAAAGGCAGTGTTCAGGCCAGTGTTCTGGAGTGTGTGACCCAAACTTAAATTGATTTTTCTTTGGAAATGTTGTGATGTAAGAGCATGGAGTGGTAAAGCTAACAAATACATGGAGACAGAAGCGTAACTCGTATGTCTCACGGACGTAGATCGTCCTCCATTGTCCACGCATGACCTCGCCTCACTTCCATGTGTTGCTATGGTTCCCTGGAAAGAGGTCATCTAAAGTTCCAGCATAACGTGAAAGTGACATTGTTGTGAAAATCTTAAGGACCCCATTCAGACCGTAGAACATTCATCCAATTTCATGTGACATTAAAATGAATGCTTAAATTTAAATGGCTTCTCCTGTGACCACACAATGGGATCTTGCTCCTCCCACCGTGAATTCAAATACACAATGACGTCTTTTCAGATGTGTCTGATGTCTGTGCGTGACGGAGAGAGAGAGAGAGAGAGAGACTGTCACCGCTGTGATGATCAGTGTTCATATTAATAAGGGAATGTAAATAAATGAACATGCAGTACGCATGCTGAAAAGCCTAAAAATACTGTGAAACTGCAGAGGGTCAGAGGACGTCAGCCGAGGAGATGGGCACTAAAGCATACCGAGAACAGATTGCGTTCATGCGTGCTCAGGAATTTGAATTTCTTTCAAGTGTTTTGGTGCTCATATTTTTGAGGACGCATCAAGGAGGGATTGTTTACATGTGCACTCAGGGTTGTCTGCATGTGATCAAATCACTCATGATGGATTCTAATAGCAGATCTGAATTGCCTTAATGGCCATAGAACAGATATTCAGTACCTCAACATCTGAACACATGTTGTTTTAACTTGGCACTGCTGGGGCGGTTTTTCTATTGTCCCTGTTCTCAGAACGTTCTCTATAATGTGCTGACACTCTGCTCATTTCAGTGACAGATTTCTCTGTTCAGCAAATATTTTCCTGCTCGTTAACTAAAGAATAATGTCAGCTCTTCCACCTGTAACACTTTGGAATTAGAGCTTAGATCTTAAATCAGCAGAAATGTCCTCAAATTCTTCTAAATTGCACATGATTTATAAAATGCATAAAATGAACAAACATGACATTATGCAATGTTTTGTCCCGGGATCCAAACATGACCTTAGCAAGAGCATATTTTACAAGTCGAGCTATAAAACACTGATACCTGGGGATAACAGCACACCAGGGAGCAGATGCTTTTTGCCTCCCATTGCTGTAATGTGTTAACCTTCACCTTAAAGATTTCAACATACAACTACAACTTCAATTTTGGCTTTTAAATAACTTGATTATTGAGGTTGCATGGGCCAGGGGATTTTAATTCATCGCTGGGTGTCTCATGCATTATGATGATTAATGGCTGAATCTGCAGAGCCCTCCCATTGGCTTCAGGTTGTCTTTTCAGTCACATATGCATGCTTCAACTGTTTTACTCAGTGAAACTTTGAATTCACGGTCTGTTTTTGAACATCTAAATCATGGTCAGTGTCCCTCCTCTATACACACACACACAGACACACACACGGAGCTGCTGGGGTATGGCAATTTCTTTCACTCTGAGGGATTTCTTTCTGTATCAAACAAGTCAGGCAATTGGAATTATGACCAGGGTCAATGCTCTAGATGAAACAGCGAGCCTCCCCTCTCCTGCCAAATTCACTTTCCAGCAAACCCGGCCTCGCCACTGTCCTTGACTTCTCTTGACCCGTCCACCTTGGCTGGAATTGAGTTATTCAGTGGAGCAGCCATCACCCAGCAGCCATAACTTTAAAAGCAGACGTTAATGCGTCTCACAAACATGGTAGCCAGAGCTCTGTCTTATTGATGGAGGCTCTTTAACATGGTTTCTTTGTCTCTGCCTGGGGCAAGAAGAAATAAATCAACTTTACCAATGTCTTTTTAATCTCCCTTCCTACAACTCAACACCACAGTGAGAGCTGAAGGTTACCTGGGGTCAGGGGCAAAGGGCGGGCCACAGTCACTGTATATATGCGCAGTGACATGTCACTCCAGAAAACTGCTATACAATCTGATACAGATGCCCAATAACTGGGGTGGATTCATCCATCATAATTACCATAGGAGGTCACATGAAACCAATCGCATACAAACTCCTATACATCTTAAAATAAAGGTAAAAAAAAAATTGCAGACAACTAATAAAGCAGTGTTGAAGTGTGGGTGGAGATTTAGCCGAAGGAAGGAGGGTGATTGTGGGAGGACGTTGTGTGGGTGATGTGGGGGAGGGCGGCACAGGACGAGGGTGGGGAACTGGATGTTTTATGAGGCCCTTAACATTTACTTCCCCAGCGTTTCAATCCGCCTTGTCTATTAAGGACGACTGCTCCTCCTACGTTTTCCCCATCCATCAAAGACCGTGAGACACGAGGCCGCACACTGACAGACAGCTCGATATGATGGAGGGAGGGAAAGTCAGCGTCGGGCAGGGGCAGAGAAAGTGGAAATACTGTGAATTAAAAAGAGTGAGTGAGGCAAAAAGTGCCACAAAATGGAACACAGCTGAAAATACAGCCAGAGAACGACAATGGAAAATGCTTTCAGGTACAAACAAAAAGGTCCAAGATAAGTTGTGTGCAAAGAGCTGAAGCAGCATTTTGTCAGCTTTGTGCAAGGTGGGCTGCTGTCCTTTCACAGGCACTGTCTTAAACACAACAGAATACTGGGACTGGAGCTGCACAATACAGCCAAACACACGCTCTCTGCTAAACAACATTTTGCAAAGAGCAGTGAAGCCAAACAAGCCATAAATAAAGAGACCCAGAGAAAATAGATGAGGTCTCCATTCCTTCTGACAGAGTGTGTGAGGTGTGAATGGGTCAGGGAGGTGTCCTGCTCTATTTGGACTTTAGTAACATGCGTAAACCCTCCAGGTCACTGCTAATAACTACAAACTAAGCCGGCTACCCTACTATTAATCTACATTTAGAGTTCAGCTCTTGCCTGATGCTGCTGCTGCACAGCCCTGTGCCAACCGACCAATCACACAATAGATTTTCTGCCCTCTGGCCAACTGTGGACAAGATCCACTATCTGCAAACCAATCATAACCAATCAATGACCACCGCACGACAAACTTGCTGCAGTCTCACAGTGGGAGACAGTGTGAGGCTGAACATTCTGACCGGCTGAAACACATAATATCCGGCTTGTTAATGAGTGCACAAGGCTAATGATCGTTGCAGTGATGAACAGCTGGTTTGTTTTGCCATTCATACGCCTTCAGCCTTTTATCTTAATCAACAGCACACATATGTGCAGCGATGTTGCCGCTCTGAGGTGAACCTGGCCAGTAAACATTTGTAGGTCAGGAAAGTGACCGAGGGGAATTTGCCTTACAACAGATCAACAAGGAGAGAGGGGAGAATGAGAGGGTAAATTAGACAGAGATGAAGAGAAGGGAATAGAGGAAGAGAGAGCAAGTTGCTGAAGAAGACAAAGGGAAAGGGAGAGCGGACAGTAAAGGGGGGGGGGGGGTTACACCATCCTGTAACCTTGTGTTCCCCTGGCCATACTGCCCCTGGGCTGCTGTACCCCCCTCCAGCAATTAATCATCTGATACTGAGCTTACTCAACCGACAACCAGCTCCCCACATCCTAATTAAGCCAGGAGGAGAGGAGAGGAAAGGAGAGGAGAGGAGACACTAAAAAGTCAACAGATAAAGAAAAGGGATCTTCACTGACAATGCTGAGAAAGAACAGGTACAGTCCAGCAGAGGAAACTGAAAGCTTGTAGCAAACAGCAGAGGAGAAAAAGGGACAAAATCCAAAAGTCAAGGCCAGTTTCTATGGATTGGCAGTGAACATAATGAAAAGCCTGTGCCAGCCTGCGTCGAGGACCATCTATCTACCAGACTGGCGAAGCAGGCACCATGCTGGTGCCAAGGTTATTCTGCAGAGCTCAAAGACTGTGCATGTGTGTGTGTGTGTGTGTGTATATGAGTGTTGTTGTAATTGTCTGTGTGAGTTACAAAAGATAAAATAGAAGAAAAGTGTGCATACATGCGTGTGTGTGTGTGTGGGGGGGGGGGGTAATCAGATACATACGAGTATTGTGTGTATTTTCAAGCCTGTGTTGTGTATGTGTGTGTTTGTGTCGGTGTTGTTTTCCTTCTGCAAAAGGCTTTTTATCTTCGGTCCAGTAGAGTAGGAGACGTGATGTCCTCGCTCTTCTTCTTTCAGGCTAAGACACACTTGCGTTGTCCCTGCCACCTGCCAGCCAATTAGCTGAGCGGGCAGAAACAGCTGCCCAGCAGCAGGTGGATGTCCATTCCAACATCCCTACCACCTGCTAATGCTAATGGCTCTGATCTCAGGGACGACTGGACTTGCGCTACAAGGGGCTGCACTTCAACTGTGGATCGAAATCACAAAGGCTGAGCAGAGAGTAAGCATTCCAGACGGGTGGTACGACGCTCTGGTGGGGGAAGTGAGGAGACTATAGCATGGACTGCAAATCTTGTGCAACTGCCGAGTTCTGTTCAACAGAAGTGTCACCAGCTACTGTCACCACAAAAATAGAGCCCCATCTGTGTGTTTACATCCAGACGAGAGTTTGGAAGCTGGGCACTTTTAGAAAACATGTCTCAAACAGGAAAAAATAGTGCAATTATTGGTGGTGCTTTCAAGCTTTGGATTATTGCAAACCCTACTTTACTACAGACAGCGCAGGCATTCGTGTTACCCTGTGCAACATGGTGGCTCACTGATGTGTTGCCAATGGTTTTATGTGGTGTTGTAACTTGAAAATATAGACAGATAAAACTGGTCAGTATTACTTCATTGTTGGTTTTATTGGGTTTGCTGCAAATAAGAAACATTTCAATTATTGCAGCCCAGTCCTTAAAAACAATCAATTAGACAGCATATTTTCATGCATAAAGAAAGTGATGCTGGATTTTGATTAGAATCTTTAAACTCAGTGCTCATCCTTGTTAATAGATATGGATGTAAATAAAATGGTTTGCCTTTTCTTTACATAATTATCTTTGTTTATTTCTAATTATGTATTCATTCATGACAAAAAGTTGTTGTCAGTGCCAGAAATGTTAATTACATCACCTCATGTACAGCAATCAGACTACACTTTGGAAATAAAAATTCTAATTTAAAGCTTATTAGGGATTTATTATAATTTTAGTTAGCGAGACAGCAGCAAAATATGTAGTTTATTAGTTTAAGTAGTGTAATATCTTCTGCAGATTTTGTTTCTACATATCCAGTCTCTGATGTATAAAAAGCAAACTGTCATGGTGTCCCCGAGTCTGACTTTCCATCGATCCCTCTTTACTCTTCATCCCTGCATGGTGAATAATTAGCTTGGTCCACAGGTGAGGGCAGTGATGCTGTGACTTTTAGCGATCAGACCTGAAATAGGCCTGCTCCTCTCCCCCTCATAAAATGCCTCAACCCTTTTTCACTTTTATAGATGGAGCAGTAATATATGGCTTTATTTACGAGGACAGGCCCTGACAGATTTAATATTTTAATTTGGTTTTATGACCTGAACATAGGGCCGTGCAGGACTCTTTATTATCCGCTGCCATGAGCGGACAGAGTAGCAGGGACCACCGGGTGGAGACAGGCGAGAAGGAGGAGACAGATACAACCATTCCTCATGTATCCCTGCCTAAATACCAAGCATATCTCTGCCTGCTCTAACCTCTGCCCACGCTACTCCTCCCCTGCATGTCTCTATCATCTGTCTACAGTCCTCCCCATCTCCCCTCAACCCATAACTCCAATGAGAAGACATGGCCATGGAGCAGACAGTGCAAGTCTAATAGAGGAGAGATTGATGGTGCAAATGATTCAGAGCTGGTACTGAGGCGAGATTCATGCCCAAGACAACTAAGCTATTGGTTTAGAGATTGATGCATCAGAAGATACAGCTTTAAACTTTCCAGGGTTTTCATGGCTTCAGCAATACATGGCCAATCCCATCAGAGTTCAGGGTTCAGACTATTAACAGCTGATATTGGAGTGGGGCATGGCAGAGTTGATTGATGAATAGAATGATTCAAACACTTCTGTGTTGATTGGTGGTCATCTTAAAAGCAGAAGTCAAATAGTTTTTCACAATATATATAAAAAAAAATCCCACACCAATCTAGTGCCATGAAAAGTTTGATTACTTTTAATGGAAATCAATTTTTAATAAAAAAGAAATTCATTATAGTACCGCACCACACACGCGCACACACACACACACACACACACACACACTCCACTACAATGGGCCTGAAGAAAAAACACCAATATTAACTTGGACACTGTTCCTCTTTTGTTACAGTTTAGTGCAAGCATTTAGTGCTCGACTTGAAATTAACTGTCCTCAAAGGTTGATTGAGAAAAACTTCCAGAACAGAAACTTTGAGAGAAAATTGAGGAGGTCTTCAAAGCATCAGCTCCAGTGGGATTCAGAGTTCCCATGGGAACTGGCAAATGAGCGTCTACCCAGCCTCACCCGTCCAGACCAGCACCAGGAGAACACAGCGATTATCGATCTGTCTGAGGGGTGAACAGCTCAACCAATCAATGGCTCTTTTAGTCCCCTGAGGATTGTGGGATAGAGGAGGAACTGTGTGTGTGTGGAGACAGGAGGCCACTGAAGTGGCACTGCCAGAGTGATTTCTGTCCAACACAAATCATCAGCTTAATTGACGATCTTGAAATTGGTTTAAAAGGCCCGGTGCCCCCTGCCTTCCTCCTCCCAGGCTGCCATTTACAGGTATTAGTGTCATTATCCCCCCTGGGGATGGAGGTGAAAAGCCGGTCAGGGGCTGAGCAAGCTGGGACCACAGCTATCGAAACACTTAACCGCCTGGTGAGGTACAGTTCATACATCCCACTGACTCTCACCACACAAAGCCCTCCATGAACAAGTGTTACTCTTACTGCCTAATATGCAAGTAAGGTTAAGTACAAGACTCAGCATTCCAACTGAAACCAAAATACAAACCACACACAAAATAATAATAATTATATATATATATATATATTTTTTTTTTTTTTAAATGTGAAGTAAGTAGTTTATAGTGCCATCTAGAGGAGAGACTGACATTTACAACAAATAACTGCTGCTCTGCTCACCCCCTCCCTTCCCTGAGCGCTACGGTATCCGCAGCCGGTCAAATGTCGTCCTCGTCGTCTTTCTCCGTGTCAGCAGATGAGGTTCGTGAGGTGAGGGAGAGGGCGAGCTACCACGGCCGTAGCAGACGAAGCGGAGAGAGTGGAGGCGGTACTTCCGCTGCAAGTAAAGAGACTTGTTCTCTCGCGTTTGTCCTTACAGGCTCTGGTAGAAACATGGCGACTCGCTGCTAACAGTGGCTATGCAACCGCGGCCCGCGACCATGTTATTTTACATTACTTTTTGAAACACTACGAAAATGAAACAAAAACTATTATACAGCGACTAGACAATGCAGGAGCACATAATATGTATAAAAAAGTGGATTTTGGGTTATATAAACCCATAAATACTACACATTGTCCCTTTAAGTATGAAGAGCAAACCCTGAAATGTTAGGCCTGGTATTTGTATATATTGGTATATTTTTTTCATTAACCCCACCAATCTCATTAAATCACAGGTGCTGCAACATGTCGCATTCAGCATGCACATTCATTTCTGCAGTTCTGTTCACCCTTTATCAACACTCCACACATGCATACTTAATGTCATATTCCATTGTTGTAGCAGTGCTTTTGTGTTTCCTTGTTTTCTTTAAGTGATGAATTGCAGTGAACTTCCTCATAGCACCCAGATGTGGGCCATTTAGGGCAATGATGTTGCACTGCCAGCTTTCATCTGACCGATGAAATAGGTGCGAGTCTAAATCGGCACAAATGTGAAAGGGCAAACATGGCCCATGGCCCAAATATCCTGAAACAAATGTGAGCCTTGATTTTGGCAAATATGTGGTGCTCTTGGCAATGTGTAATCTGGATGTCACCCTAAAGTGGTTCATGTCATAAATAATAAATATGGCCCAGGTGCCATCATTCTACAGGTTATGTGGGCCAAATGATAGTGTCAGGTATGGGCCGGATCTGGGCCACAATTTGTTGCTATCTGGGATAAGTTTCTATGGTTACCGTCCACTTTGAGGTTTCTTTTGACCAAAACAATAGCACGTCACCAACTGGACTGGATTGGAACAAGTGCTGCGCTCCAGGGAGCAGTTGGCAAATTAGATCCACATGGACTGAAACTAGATGAGTGCTCGTGGCCCACAGTTGAAATAGGCGGAAAACAAAATGTATGCCACGTGGAAAGGATGACCTGACCCTTACGATGTGATGTTTCTCAAGGCTCATTTCTTGACCGGCCTTCTATTTCATATATACATAATATCATTCATTATTATTGTCATTTTTTTTATTAAATGACATTTCCTCCACATCCTAATAACATAGCAAATCTCACAACCATCCTCTCCGATATTAAATCCAGGATGTGCCACAGTTTTTCCTAAATTAAAAGATGATACGTCTGTGGTCATCCTGGTCATTTTCATCTGCTCTTTTGTTGCTGATAATCGTGGTCTGCTGCTAAAACATTGTACATGCTTTTATGCCTTTTCATCTTGATTATTAAAATGCACGTCAGTGAAGTATCAGCAGTGCTCCCCTCCACCATCTCCAATTCTGCTGCTCAGCTTATTGCGGAACAAAAAGACACGACCAGATCACCTCTGTGCTTTCCCGGCTCCCTGTTAGATTTTATATTGATTTCAAAATTTTATTGCTCACTTATAACAGCCTTGCTCCTAAATTCCTCTCAGATTTATTGACCTGTATGTGCCCTCTCAACTACACAGTGGTTAATCCCAAGGTTGCAATTTGTGACAAAGGTTGACTGTGCTAAATCCCTTATTAAAGCTTTACAGTTTATGAAGGAGGTAGATGTTAGATATTGTTGATATTGGCTTTTATTTACGCTGGCTATTCCTATGTATTTGACCCCACCGGTACTTTATCCTGTGGGGTTTTTTTGTGCTCAGCATCTTTTGTGTGTTATGCACCTCATCCGGTTTTTCCAGCTGTTCCTGCCCCATGGAATATGTTAATTTACTGGCAATGTGGCAAAATGTAATCTCTCGCAGCAACAATGTAGGATTAACAGTAAATAACATTGTTCTTTTTGCATGTGTTTGGTCTACAGTCTATTTACAATGTTATTTACTGAGAAACTGATGTTTTGCTGTGGGCCTTCATTGACTCCACCCAACAAGTCACACCATGATCAGACTGATCGTCAAAGACGGGCACGCCCCGAGAGCAAAATAAATAATTAACGGGCCTTTAATTACACTTAGATCTGAGAAAATGACCCCTGGGCCCCCTTGAGAGCTACAGGGGGTGGTGGGAGAGCGTTTTAGAGGGAGGGAAGATGCATGTGTGTGTGTGTGTGCTTGTATTTGTTATCACTTTAGGACCTTTCCCAGCATAAACACTGACCTCATCCAGACCAGTAGTCCTTATGGGGACCAAAACCTGGTCCTGATGAGGCAAAACCTCTTTTCCGAGGATTATAACTGAGGTTAAGATAAGGTTCATTATGGTTAGGGATGATGCTTTGCTGTCCAATTGAAGGTCAATCCAGTGCCCCATAAAGCAAAGCTGCACAAACCTGTGTGTGTTGGAGACATAACATACCAACAAACAAGGAGGGGGGAAAGTGGACTGATGAGCGTGGTAGCACAGTCTGGCCAGCTCATTTACTTTGACATTTGAGCTGAGCCATCGCTGCAGGAAGTTCCTGCAATGAGGCAGATTCAGAGTCATCTGAGTCACAGCACTGACTGACACCCTGAAGTCCATCTATTAGAGCCCAGGTGAACGTGGGGGTTTAATATCACAGGATTCTTGATGATAATAATTAGTATATACCCTTTAAAAAAATGATTTCAGTTATTAATTGACAGATTATATCAATGGACACTGTTTAACATCAAATTAAAAATTCAAAGACTCATTCCAGGAATGTGAGGAGTGATTTTTTTTGTGAATTCATATAAATACTTGATTGTGTACATTTGCATAATCTTTAAAACAACAATCGTGATACTGTCTTTGACGATACATCTTGCCCACCTCTAATACAAACTATGTAAAGGGGCTAAATATAAGTGCACTTTTGGCTGTCAGTGCACCATTATTGCTATGCCCACACTTGTTGGAGCTGACCAGAGTTTGCCATGAGTGAGCATCCTGATTTCCGACAAAAACAGTGACAAAGAAACAAACACCCGAGTCTCGCTCCTCGTGTGTCACCTTACTGTCCTCCTTACTGGCCCCATAAGCTACGCTTGATAAACCTTCTTTGGCTTTTTATGGCTTTGGTTGTTTTTCTGTTCCTGTGTTTATGTTTATGCAGCAGTGCGGCTGAGACTGTGCAGCAGCATGTGTTTGTGTCTGAGTGAAGCAATGCTCACACATGAGAGAGAGCAAAAAGGGCCGGGGGATGGCGGTTGGTTGAGGGTATATTGATATTAGCACTAGACTCCAATCTGATAAAAACTACAACTTACATGTTACTTGGTAATCGTATAGCTTAATAGCTTAGTTAATAGTGGGTGGAAATCAGCCCCTGACATTTACCTGAGGCATACATGGAGCATGCAAATCCAACCTGTATCCACTTCCAAGTCAGTCTATGAGCCAGTGTAGGCAACGCAGGAGGAGGCAGAAGGTCTCACTGGTTATGTTACTTCATTATCAGTCCATTCATTTGAATTTAAATGATTAATGCATGAACAATTTTACATAATGGTTATGACATGCTATAATGTAGTTATAGGCCATTGTAATATAGGTAAATGTTCATTTTTGCTTATAATGAATGTACCAAATACTTAATAAACCTAACCAGCAGTTTGTTATTGTATCTAAAATGACAAATCATGATGCAATTCAAGTTGCCATAGTCTTCTCTATATAATTAGTGATTCTGAGGGACTTGTCATTTAAATAAACTGCTGTATTGTCAAATTACTTCACCATGTCCTACATCTCCAATTGGGCTTTTTGTAATGTCTAACTTCTCTGGTTGAGCTTCACCAAATATTACACGACACAGGGCATAAGATGTAAAAACACCATCATTTTCATCTGCCTAATACTGCAGAAATGGAAGTAAGATCATCTTTCTCATTGGTTACAGTGACAGCACTCTCATTTAATCAAATTAAATCTCAAGAAGCGTGTCATGCCACACAGGCCCAACATTTTCTCTCTTTCACACACACACACGCGCACCTCAATCTTCTCGTATGCCTGCACACTCACTGGTTTTTTCTTTTTCTTTTTTTGCTTCCCAGTGGCAGAAGCACTCGGAGATTCAATCAGTCACACACTCGCACACACACACACACACGGCAAAAGTTGCCTCTAGGTTCACTACCTGACCAATGATATCCACCGTCTTATCCATCAGCCCCCCCCAGAATACCACACTCTCTTGCTCACTCTCCATTAAAGCAAATGCCGGCCCAAACGCATGCGTCTCTTTTTAAATGGTGGTAAAGAGGAAATTAATCTCTCCCTGGGCTGCCGTGGCAGGATATTAATCTAGCAGCTTCACTCATCTCCTCATCTCTTCTCTCTTCGCCTGATAATCCCCTCCTCATCAAAAGCATATGCAAACCACAGGTGGACGAAGAGAGTAATTGATTAGGATGTTAAACTCCCCTTGCACCTCTCTTCTCCTCGTCATTTCTCCTTTTGTCAATCCCTCCGTCTAATACTGCAGTCGTATAATTTGCCTGTCCAGCTATCATCAATTTTAGCAAGTTATTGACTTCTTTGTGTTGTTATTGAATGGGTTATTGTTCAGAGGTTGTCTCAAGACATGATACAACCCTCCGTTTGGAATCACTTTGAACTGTGCAATTATCACTGTAATTAGGACTAAATGACATTCTCTGATTAATAACTATGTGCAAACCACTGTCATTACCCTACTTTACTTGCTTTGTGACTGCTGTGGACATCGTAAACATCCGCAAGACAAAGATAAACATGCTCCCCAAAATTAGGCCGTCTCCCTTTGGGATTGTAAAAACCGAATACGTCACCTTTCTTTGATCTGTAATAATAGCTCCTCTCCCGGACCGATCAATAAAAAAATACTGCGTGAAGAAGCAGCGGTGAAAACCAAACCTACAGCATATCAGACAAATTATTCATATTTAAATTTTGTGGCGAGAGTTCACCATTCTACCAACACAACCTACACATTTCAAGACATCTGCTTGAAAACTGCTCATCTGATCAAATATGGTGTGTGTGTGTGTTTCTGAGGATCCTAATGAGTGCAGTGCCAACTCATCCAAATTGTTTTAGATGAGTGGTTCCGAGACAACCTCACCCTTAAGTTATTCAAATTGCACATGCTGTGCACACCCGTGGCATCCAGTGACATAACTAAATGTTTTGATGATGCAGTGTCAGTGACATGACAGAACGTTGTTTGTCACCCATCAGAGCCAATTACCCCAAAGCCATACATCAACAGGCATACTACAGTATAAGGAAGCTATTCATTCCACATATTTACAATATTTCTGGTTTGAACAAGCTCTTGTCGCCATACGGATTAGAGTCGACGATATCACAGCTAATGATGGACGACAGCCTACTCTGTAGAACTTCCCGCTACCACCGCGGCCTTTATGACCATGGACTTTCTGGTGTAAGGCCACATTTGAACTAATACAAGAGGGAGGTTGTGCTGCTGAGGAAAGAGAGGATAAACACCCTGCAATGGGGTTGATGCATCCGGATGGGACATCATATTAGGATGGAGCAGGACATTTAAGAAATGTTTCAACACTTGATTGCAACTTAATATACTCATCATTCGAGAGTGTATCCTCACACAGTATCTGCCCCCTGGGTGTATTAATAGTTGGTTATTCCAGAGTGGCTCTCCACTGAGAAGCCTCTAGTGTGAGCTGATAAGGCAACATGAATCTTATCGAAGCATTAACCCCTGTGCCGCTCCCAGAGTTAACACCCGGCCGACGAAGCAGGGTGAGGCTGCTGCCGAGACCCTTGGGGAGACTAATGTAGCTGATAAAGTTAAGTTCATTATCCGTTACTGACACATCGGTCAGAGGTCAGACCTAATCCAAGCCCACAAGAGCCCGGCCACTTGGCCACTGCACAACCTGGCTCTGTTAGAGCCCTTAATCAAATCCGAGGTTAATGTGCTGCCTCTCCATGACAAAAGCAGTGCACACAGGGAAGAAAGGACCTCTTGGCTTCACGGGGAGAGAAACAAGCACCCTCTCACTCGCTCACTCTCCCCAGAGAACCGACACTTAGCCCACATGACTGAGCCATGACTCAGAAGAAAAAGAGCACGCCACAAAATAAATATCATTAACCCACAATTAAAATCCTGTTCTCAGTCCTGACATCCTTTATTGTTCTCATATCTCTGTCCAATTACAACATGCTGGAGTAATTACGGCTACATTAAAAAGTAATGAAGTTATATGAGCAGGGCTGTTTCCACAGGGCAATCTGACAGAAGGTAGAGAGAAAAGGGAAACAACCGAAGCTGTTGAAAGACCTGCTCATCTCTGCCCATGAGGTGAAATGTCAACTAGATGAGTGCAGCACCCAGGAACATCCACATTTCAGCTGATTCTGCCTCATGGGAAACTGCAGTCAATCATTCTGCCTCCCGGGTAGCCATTATTTTTTAGCTTTTTAACTGGTCAACATGATCACGTATCCATGGAGACAGAGTCTTGCCTGGAGGGCGTGGGATATCAATAGCTGCCTGATCTTTGTAATGTTTGATAACAGATAAAAGTATAGTCATAAGTGATCAGAGCTTTGGCAGCAGAATGGACAACACATTAATATCCATTTGTTAGCTCTATGATGGCGAGTGCTTTAATGTCTAAATCCTCGCTCTCCTTCTCTCCTTCTCGTGTTTGTACACGTTTACCCATGTTGCCGTGTAAACACTCTTGTTTTTGTGTGTGACAGTAGGCAATGAATTGCCTGAGCAAGGCTGTTAAGCGAGGGTCAGAGATGAGAGCAAGGCAATTTGAGGTTGGAAATGAGCGATGTCCTTTTTCATTTGAGTGCCTCAGAGGCCTCAGCCTCACAGATGCCACCTTCTCTATGTCAACATGTCCATTCTGCTTCTGTTCACCTCTGTTGTGTTTCGTCTCTTAGAACACTGCAGACAGGGGAGAGCAAGGAAGACAGGAGTGGTACAACAACTGTGAGCCACGCTGATGTAGGAATAACATATCAGGCGCGGCGTGTAAAGAGGAGGTAATCTCCCTTTAGTGTAAGACAGAAGATGAAAAACTGTTTGGTGGTGGAAGGAGAGGAGATGAAAATACTGGGGGTGCTGGTATAGACAGAGCTCGTGTCTGAGCTGCACTACACACAAGTGAAGATCTGACACTGACACAGAAGTGAGAGCTGCACAGAGACTCTGTGACTGAGGAAAAATATCGTATCCCCATCCAAAGGCTGATGGAAAGAAGGTCAGATATCTGGTAGCAGAAACAAATAGACAATAGAGTGGAATGTAAAGAATAAATCAAACAGATGGGTGAAACAATAGTGCTTTGGTGTTTGTGATTTATAAGATTTCAGTTTGTAGTGAAAACATTCTCCGTTCAATAAACGAGTGCATGTATATCAATGTTTGATGTTGCAAGGCTTGTTTACTACCTGGCTATTTTTGGACTTCCTCACTTTTAATTTCAACATTAACAGCTCAGGTTAATCACACGTCATAAACTTTAAATAGTGTAGTAAAAAAGCTGAGTTATCCCTCTGAGCTAATTGTGATTAAGTTCGCTGAGGACGGATCAAAAATGTGCACATCCGACGGTAGCACGGTAGCAAAAAGCGTAGACTATTATGACTATATTACAGTGCATTGCTATGAGCTGCATATTCACCACCTCTCGGCAGAAAACCGAAGATAATCTCACATTGGAATTTGACAGAGCAAGGCCTCTATTTGTCTGGGCAGCTGCTTCCATCTCACCCTGGTTTCCGGTGCGCAGTTGCCTGGATGCAGCATAGATATTTTCAACAAGTGGACAGGAGGACTGGATGTAGGCAGCAAGCAATCCTAGAAATGATTGATTCCAAATTCTTATTTACAGGCACTCTGTGTTCAAAAATCCGCTACATAGGGTGTTCAATCTGTTTTGATTCTGATGTAGTTTTTATGCCATTCTTTGAGGCTTTTGTTGGCTTTAAGGTCCATCATAAAGGATTTGAAACTACATTACTGAGGTATAAATGACAGAGTGTCAGCTTTGCCCGTTATGAAATAACTGGGAACATCTTTCTGTGTTGACCGTTGTTTGGGATGGAGCAGAAACAATACTTTGAACAACACGCCAGTACAATACAGTGAGAGACTTGCTATAATGGCGGCACAGATGATGACTGGGATTGACAACACAGGTCAACAACAATGGATTCTTTGATAAGCATCAATCAGGCTGCCGGTCCTCTTGGGGCTTTGATCGAGTGGTTGTGTGTGGTTGTTGAGAGGCTGGCTGGAGATGGAGGTTGACGGGAAACTGATAATGGGCGTCAGTGAATCACAAGAGATGAGCCCCCGTTGAGAGATGGTGGACGAGGAGTAAAGAGGATGGAGGGAGCAGCAGGACAAATAAGGGGTAGAAGAGTGAAAGAAAGGGACAGATTTTGCTGGATGCAGAGGGAGACTTGACCAGGCCCTGCCTGCATCCTCCACTGACTATTTTCCACCAGTCCCCTGCTGGATGACCAGTACACAGACAGACCGGCACCATGACGGACACTCTTCTCTTCTAATGAGTCCCAGTCACAGCTGAACACACTGCTGTGCTTTACAGCACTAACAGCAGGGCCTGCTACCATGAAAAAGTGTCTAGACGGTGCTACAATCACAAACAACACGAGTCAAATGAGGTCCCACTGCAGTAAATCTCCAAGCTCGTCTGTGCCTTTGACTGTACGTGCGGACTGTTTTTAAAGCCGACTGCCACTGATGACCAGGACACCTGTGGCGTTTTCACAGCATCCACTCACTCTGCCTTGCTTTTGCCTTTTTGCCACCTGTTCTGTGTTCTTTCCAAGCAGAGCCAGCCAAACTCCTACATCTGACAATATCACCTAGTCAGACTCCCTTGGCTCTAGGGAGGAGAAGGGAAAAAAAAAATCTTGTATCATGGAGCACTCACTGACATTTCACATTCACTTAATCCATTCAATAATCTCTTTATGTGTATGATATGACAGAATTAGAGAAGGTTGTTGAGGTAACTGTCAGGGTATTTGATGCGATTTCCCTTGTCACAGTCATTTTGGCTCACTCACTTCACTCAGTCTGCCTTTGCCCTGAGGGGCCACTGACAGGAGTGGCATCGGCAGACAGGGGGAACATCAGCGCTGCTGTCCTGTAGGACACGTATTGTTGAGGAGTCTGGACGCAAACCTGCCCGTACACATTGGACAGGCATTCGTTTACATTCTGCTCCAGCTCGTGGAAAAGTCTTTGATCAAGTAAGTGGCCCTGATTCTGTGGAGTCTTTGTTGCCGTGTATGTATATTGATTTTATTCATCTTTGCCGTGTCAGGCAGGGGGCGAACAGTAATGTGAAAAATGACCTCCCTCTCTGACAGGGAACCAGCGAGGCAAGACTGAAACACAGCAGGGAATTCTGCGGGTAACGTTCTCTGCGCAGCCACATTATGGTCTATTATTTTTAAACTAGGGTCTCTTGATGCAACTAGCACTTAGAAAGCAGCGACTCCAACTCCCAATTTTCTCCACACCATATAGCTTGGGCCCAAACTCACAAACATGCACACCACGTGCCATCTGAATGTATGAGTGTAATCTAGTCCTACCCCATGTCTCTTGTGGGTGTCTGTGGTTTGCTGTGCCAGTGAAATGAAAGCAGGCCTCTCTAATAACAGCGAATTTAATACCATCACTAGTCCCTTAATGAGAGTGCCCTGTGTTTGCTCTAGGCTCATATCCGCAGCACCAGTGGGAGGGGAGGTGAGGAAAAGGGAGGAAGGCGGGAAATGTAGTTAAAATACCCCATTAGCATCACCTCCAGGGCAGGCACGCACGCTCCCCAGGCGGCGGTGGGGGGTGGCGGGCTGTGTGTGTTGAGCGTGTGGTGGCACAGGGGGCCACAAGATGCCCCGTCCTCGCCTCGACACAGCTGGAGCTCCTCGAACGGCAGCTTATGCCACCGCTAATATCACACGGAAATTATTGTGGCGCTTATTAGGAAGCAGCGTGACACTGGAGATCGCAGGAGAAACAATCTGCTACAATGGTGTAAAAAGAGCCTTCAGACCGGGCAGGAATGCTAATATATACGATGTAAATCAGAGGAATATAACATGATGCTCCTCCATAGCATTTGATGACAAGTGAGGATCTAAGAATAAAAGATCAAAGACGGCCGAGTGTGGGAGTACGAAATCATTATGAGATAGTCTATGTGCATATTCGGTGGGTGTTTGTAATATTACGTTACACGTAAACATGGGAAGAAAGGAGGGGAAGAAGACAACAGAATATTTACAGAGGAAAGTATAACATCCAGCCAGGTAAAGTTCCCATGATTCAAATAAGTCAACAATTGACCAAACTTCTGTGTCTTCATACATATGAGGCTCCCCACGTGATTACACTCAACAACGGTCAGAAATAACAGACTGCTAAATGTTGCCATGCAATTAATCGACGACCAAAATAACGGTTAGTCGCAGCCCTAATGTCGGCCATATCAAGCAGGAAAACTAAACAAAAACAAGCTATTGCAATCACCTCTGCTTTAATAGTCTTTGTTAAGTCCCAGGAGTGTTTACTAAACAGAGTGATTGCAGTGGAGATTTTAATATTTAATAACAGGAAGAGATTGGAGAGGAGAGGTGTCTGGGGAGAACAACAATCCGTTTGGACTCGCTGGGCAAATGAGGAAAACTAGGCTGAGCTCATTGACTTTGTCCCAGTGGTATTAATGAATTTTAAATTAATCTTAGGTTAAAGCCATAAATACACTTTGAAAACAGTGAGCAGGGAGGTTTTTTTTTTTCCTCGGCTTCATATAGCGACATAATGTATTTTGCTTTTTGTTTGTTTGTTTTTTCCATGAAGATGCCAACAACAAGGTGCCAACAACAACAAAGATGTGGTTATGTGCGACCACACATACACATGTAAGACTTATCCGGACTGGAAAAACTCTCCGAGGTAGATCTGATGGAGACATTTTATTCTCCTCCAGCTACAGCAGAAAAGTCCTCTCCTGTGGGACATATACATTTTGAACTCAATATATTTCTCAATCCAACACATCCATCATGTTGTGCACTTACAGGGCTCAAAACCACCTACACATGTAGATTGGATTTGTCAAGAACAAAATATGTAGTTGCAGACTTTTGAGTTTGGAGCTCTTTTCACCTTTTAAAACATCAAACCAGACTGCAGCGTTCAGAGGGCCACGCTGCATCTTCAGCCTCAGTACAGGGATGTGGAGGTAACCATAGAAACTGTTTTGATATTTTTTTTTTAATTACATGCAATTATGATCCAACACACACACACAAATAAGCACAGGGGAAAAAGGTCAAACTCCATCAAATTAAAACCTCAACTTCCTATAAGTCACTTTACTGTAAAAACACACGCAACTAAAACACACATTAAACTGTATTTACTGCATCAAATGTGGCATACATTTACTGAAAAGTGTGTATACTTTTATTTGATCTGCCCACACAAGATGTACAAACCCTGTTTCCACCAGAGACACTTTCTAAAACATACAATTAAAAACTCAAATCTGTATTTTTAGGTTACTTAAACATTTATTTAACAGGAAAAAAAAACTAATTCAGAAAGTCATGTCTTCAACACACTCAAAAAGCAGTGCAGGCATAGTTATCTTTTTAAATTATATATATAGATTTTTTTTTTTTATTGCATTTTGAGAAAGCCTCCCAACTTTTCTGGGAATGGGGATTGCACAACATACTTTAGGTACTAAAAGTACTCATTTTGCATAATTGCAGAATACTGGTGTTGGGATTCAAGTTTAAAGATACTCAAGTCTTTGGGCCTTTTACACACTCCAACAACACAACAGCAAAGCGCATTACTATACACACGTGGAGTGAGACGATTTCCTCACAAGCCCAGACCAGGTCTATTAGGCAGCCATAAAGCATCCGCTGTGGGCCAGGTCTGGCTGGGATCCCAGGTTAGAGGACGTCTCCTCCTGGCCCTCTCTAACCATCTGCTCCATCCAGAAGGCCTGCACCACTGGCTGGGGTTGGGTGAGTGTGTGGTGGGGGTGCGGATGGGGGCTGGCCCATCAGATAAAGCCCAAAGGAGAGGTGTGTGAGGGGAAGCAGCATGAGGTTGGTGTGCGGGTGCTGGTGGAGGAGCAGAGAGGATTGGAGGTACTGAAAGAGCTGGGTGAAGAGGTTGATAGCAGGACAGATAAGGGACAGGAGGGGCAGGACGGGGGCGGGGCTCGTGTCCTGGGAGGAGGCTCTGGGTCGTCCATTACCTGCTCACCTCTGACCAAAACCATCTGCTGCAGGGAGAGCGAGGGAAGCAAGGGGGCAGGGAGCAGACGCACAAGGTGCTCATGTGAGATCTAAATGTTCATTCTACAGATAGGTTTTAAGTTGTATGTCTTCAGGTAGAGTATTATTTATATAAAAGCATGTTAGTTTTTTTCTTACAAGGCAGGGCAATTAAGAAAGGGGTGGACATTTAAATGATGGATTGAGTGGGGAAAAACATTCTTTTCTGCATGAATATGCAAGTTTAATTGGACACTGCTTTTGACTGGGCAGTTGCCGCTTCTGCTGCTGATGCAGGCCTTTTGAAACATTTGATTTGAAACAGGAGTAAAATGTCCTCACTGAAATGAAAGATGGAAGGATAGGGAACAAAGAAATGGATTCAAGGCACATCAAAACATGTGACTTTCTTCCTGCGCTGAAATACCATTCCAGATGAAATACGAACACGTCACAGTGGACAACAGGAATTTATTATAGCGCACAGTCTCTCATCCACTGGTATTATAATTGGCACATCAAAAAAAAAAATGGAGCAAGGATGCCCAAGGATGGAGAGAATGTACTGTATCTCCCGTCTGTTACATTGTCCTCTCTTTGTCCTGCTCAACTGTAGCTCGCCAAATGCAAGAAAATAAGACTGTGGTGAAGGAGAAAGAGAGAGATTCAGCAGCAGAGACAGTGCTGGGACACACAGATGGACAGAGCTTAAGTGTGGATTTGCACACAGGAGACCTCATCTATGTAAGAAATAAACTGAAATTCAGAAATCTTTAGCAGCCAATTGCTCCTGCCTCTCTCAACATTTCATTCACAGTATTATTAGCACTGACTCCAATGTCAAAGACTTCATAACATCCTCCTGTGGCGACATTTGGAAATTTCAACAACAAACTCAGTGTGACTGCCAAAGGAAACGCTTTCACCTTCACCAGCGATTCAAAATATAAAGTTTGGGTAAACGACTGGGTGGAAATAATCTAACTAACATTTTTTGTGGCATTGCAATTACAGGATGAAGTTGTAATATCTTTTTTTTTTTTCCAAGGCACAGTTCAGGTCAATATGAACTGTTGTGGACTGAAAAAGTGGCGGAACATTTCCACACCACTCAGTCACCTACAGTTTCCAGCATTTTTAAATTGGCAAGAAACACTGAATGGCCACATCTTGAGAAATAAACCTTTTTTGCAACTTTTACAAAATAAAAACAACTTCAAAATTAATTGTTCAATCCCCACTGCAATCACAGAGTTATTGTACGCAGTTTATCACGTCACACTCAGGTGTGCGTGCTGCACCTCTGGCAATGAGAGAGAGAACCTCAACACACACATCCACACACACCATTACAACTAATTTTGCTAACAACAATTTGACGACACTCTTTGAAAAAGAGTTACATTCATCATCTTTCATCAGTGGTTTGTTAGAACATTAAAAAATAAACTGTTGAATCACTGTTATGTGCCTGTAACCTAAGTTCAATGTGACTATTGTTGCTTCAAACTCTGAATCTTTTCAGAAACCATGATAAGCTCAAACTTACTGTATTTGTCAGTGAAGAGTTGCAACACAAGATTTTTCTTTTGCAAAAAGGCTTTAGTTGTGAGATTTTAAATAATAACCTTTACTTTTCTGTTGCTTTATTCTCTAATCGTTAAATGATCAGATGTGATTGTTAATGGACTGAAAGTTTAAATGAGGAGAATGTGAGCCGTTTGTCAGGAGAGACAGTCTTAGGCCCTGTACCAATTCCTCCCCTAACCCTAAATGTTTGCCCTAACCCTACATTTTGCAAGTTCTTGTGTAGGGGGAGCAAGGGAGAGTGTGATTTTGCCCTTATAATCAACTCTCAAAATGTAGTGAGCTCTGATGCAGGCTTAAAACGAAGTGGAAGATGAAATTACTCATGATGCTTTGCGAAATCAGCAAGCCGGCTAATATTTTCAACAAATATGGCGGCCACATCTGCTGAAGAACAATTTCGTAATAAATGTTCTCGCAAATAAGCATGTTACAGTGTCAAAATGTGTTGGAATATGTTGGTTTGATATACAGCCAAAGGACCGTTGAGCTTTGAACACTAATGTCAGAAAATAACTGACGATTTATGAAAGCAGTTAGCTAACTAGCTGGCTGGCGGCTGTTCGCCTATGCTTCGGGAGAGCATGCCCGTCATGTAGAGCTGCATGGCTGGTGGACTCTCTCGGAGCACTCAGCAGATAGCCGCTGGCTAACTCTGCTACATCTGGGTAGTTTTGTCAGTGTTTTGGATGTGTGTACCGGCGTTCAATTTAACACAAATACCCTGGACTTGTCAGATTTCATGATATAGCGTTTACGAGGTTGGAGAAAAAACGTCGTTGATGGATAAAACCAAACACAGCCAACGCAACAGGCAACACAACAGCTGGATCCGTCTGCATTTTTCCTGAATGAAAATAGTAACAAGGTAGAATTGTCAACATGTTAGCACGTTCGTTACGTTCACTATGCTAATTTGCATATAGTGGTGTCCCAATTCCATAGGGAAGTCACTTCCCTCAACGCGGGGAATTTACGGTTGACGTCACTCCAAAGCAAGTGGACGATAACAAAAAAGCTCAAAATAAAAGTTGCACAGGCTCAGATATCCTGACTTGAAGTCTGTAGTATAATATCAAGCTCCAAAAATGCTACTACCTATGTTGCATCATAAAGTTTTCCTTGTCTCCTAAATGCTCACGTCTGTCACTGGTTTGTCAAGCAAACATCGACACACTCTAATTTCCAGAGAAAGCAGAATAATTGCAAGATTTTACTGGAATATTTGATATTTTCATATTTTGATGCTCTGACCTGCAGTTTAGTGAGGACGATTTATTTTTACATCATTGTGAAAGAGCAATGAACATTTCTTTTTCATGTGATCGGTCTCTTTAGCCATCATCTTGAAACAAACCCTATACTAATAACACATAATAACACATTTTAACTTGAGTCAATATCCTGCTAAATAGAGCCGACAGATCAGGGGCCACCAGACTCCCAGCCAGCGGGGCAATGGTGTTGCCAGGCATATCTGGTCAAATCTGGTTTTTAGCGTCTTTCCCCCGCTGAGCTACAATTAGCAGTCATTAGCAGTTCTGGGGAACAGAGGGTTGGTGTGTGTGTGTGTGTGTGTGTGTGTGTGTGTGTGTGTGTGTGTGTGTGTGTGTGTGTGTGTGTGTGTGTGTGTGTGTGTGTGTGTGTGTGTGTGTGTGTGCGCGCAGGGGACAGACTGCAGCAGCAGGGCTTACAAGGCTAATCTGGTCTGCTTCTCCATCCCTGGACTGTTCTGCAAACCATCATAGCAAACACCAGACTCTGTCATTCTGCTGTGTGATTCAACCCCATCTTTGTCAGGATATTTGGCTCGTCCTCACAACTTAACAGAGCCCTCTGAGTTTTTATGGTAAGGGTTAAAAATGGGTTTCCGGTTAGGGTTAGGCATTTAGTTGTGATGGTTAAGGTCATGGAGGATGCATTATGTCCGAGTGTCCTCACTAAGAATGCTTTACAACTGTGTGTGTGTGGTCTGCAGCATCACCACAGAATAACTATGGACACACACACACAGCCTGTCATGTAAAGACTGAAGCCGATGAGATTGAGTACTTAACACAGTGTAGAAATCCCAGAGGATCAATACTTATCCAGAGTTATTACTCAGTGTATAACATTATATTGTCAGTGCAGCTCTGAAAGGCCATCCATGATGAACCACGGGAAATTGATGTCAAAGGTGACTCAACATGAAAGGAGCATAGAAGATCATTTGAAAGCAAAGCCAAATAAGACAGGAATCCAGATGGTGAATTAGTACCATTAGTACAATGGAGCAAACCTTGATAGCTGCTCTTACAAATAAAGACGAGTTGAACGGCCAAATACAGCACAGTAACTCTGCAAATGGCCGTGATGCATAGAGAGGAAGCTGCGGAAGAGTGACCTCTTTATTACGTGGCAGGACACTGGCAGCTCGTCCTCTGCCGTGGCCCTGCACGGCTCTCTGAGTGGACGGTACGCTACCATCTCATCGCTCCTACTGTGATTTGTGCGTCCGATCACAGAGGAAGCCACTTTTACAGCTGCTATATTGTTCGGGATAAGCAGGATGTGGCGTGTAGAGTCACTGCTCCGTCTGTGTGTGTGTGTATGTGTGGCTATCTGTGAAAGGAAGACATTAATTTGCTGTATCATTTCATGCTGGGACAGTCAGCCCCCCCTCCCCCCTCCCCTCTACTCTCTCTTTTCTTCTATAGCTCTATAGCTGGCCTGTCTGCTGTAATAAACAGCTCTTGTTGGGAAACTGAATTTAAACCAGGGCCATATCGCATAAGTCTGTACATGAATGGAGGGGGGCTAAGAGAAAAACACATCAATAAAGATGACACCATTTAAGAGGCAAACAACCTTTACAAAAGAGCGCTGGGTTTAATGGGCTGGTCGCGTGGCTCATAAACCACAGACGCATCTGACTGCAACGACTGAGAGACTGAGAGCCGGCGTCTACTCCGAGCTGCGGCAGAGAGACGTAACCACTCTGGATACAAGACTGGGTGGTTTTGCATGAGTCAGTAACAACTGCAACAACTCAAATCTGTGGTAAGAAACCACAGATCATAAACACACTGCAGCCGTACAGGTACAGTAGCACACTTTTTTTTTACTGTCCAAGTATCGTCATAAAGACCAGTGTTTGATTACTTGTCCTACTTTTATTTTATTTCTTAGCTCAGATTTTGCTGCCTTAATGTGAGCAACTAAGAAAAGTGGCAATAAAGACGAGTGGCACTTAGTCTCGTTTCTTACATCAGAAAAACTGATGCACTATATTCTAGAAAATGGAGTTCAAATTGCAAAATTAGCACTGGCCCATCCTCTTCCTTTCTGAGAACTCATTTCATCACCTGAATGCAACACTTGTTAAAGGCGTCATTCTCCACAGTCAAAGTAAATATTACAATCTGAGGAAAATTACAAAACATTTTTGAATCAATATTATTTCCCCTAAGATATTGCTACTCAGTCTTACTCTGCATGTTCTTTTCACAGCAAAAATCTGTTTTGTCCTTCATGTAAAACATAAAGAAGGTGCAGACCTTAGATGAATGTTGTTAAGAAACCAATTGAACTAGAATTACATTAATAAATCCACCATCTCAAAATTAAATAACCGATTATCATAGGTTATTATGGTGCAAGTATCTTACAACTGTAACACCAAGTTCATTTATCATTTCGTAATCATTTTTCAAGGTTAATTACTGCAACCAAATAAGTGGATCAAGGTTCAAGGTATGTCTATTATCACAGAGGGGCAATTTGGGTACTACATAAGATGATTAGGACCACATTTAACCCGTTGACGCTGGGAAAGCATTGCCGCATTTCTACCATTAACGCCGGGAGTGCGGATACGTCAATTTTCGGGGGGTATAAGGGTTCCTCGTGACATTCTTTTGAAATTTCTTTGAGCAAACATGGAGGACTTTGACAGCGAAGAGATTTCTCAAGGCAGTGATTTTGAGGAGTTTCTCGGCTTCGATTACATCATTGCTGATAACTTTGAAGACACTAAGACATAATGATGTTTGAAGAAGAAGAGGTTGGTGATAACGACAATGAGTTTTAAGGTTTTGAAAGTGACGGAAGACGGAGAATTACTACCGTAATCGACGGAGTGTTTTCAACCGCACACCAGAGGTGAAAGTGAATTATCTGCAGATGCCACAGCGATGTAAGCACCATCACCGTCACATGTGAAGCAGACTGTTACAGTTGTATGCTGTTCTTGTTCTTCACACTCCATCAGGACTAAATAATGGCACTGACACAAGTTGATATTACTATATATATTTTCTTACTGTTTTTTTTTTTATTGAAAATAGTTATTCACTTTACTTTTACATTTTTTGTGACGTATCTAAATAAACTCAATTTCCCAGGAAGGCTACAGGTGTAAGCTCTCGAATACTTCTTGAAGTGTGTTCCTATCTGCTACAGAGGCTGAGAAATCAGTTATCATTTTAGTGGTCATTGAACCTCAGGTTTTAGAGGTCCTTTCTGAAATCACCCATAGGTTTGACAGGCATTTTTTTTCCAGGCGTTTCTGGCCTTAAAGCTATATTTACCTTTCTTGCATGTCTCACAGCACTTAGTAAAAATTTGAACATGAACACCTCCGCCTCCCTCAAAGTCCCACCCTCCAGGGCGGAATGGCAGCGTATATACGCATGCACGATTCATTAGCAGCCTGGACACAGAGTGCGAAGGTTCTCCGCTCTACTCTGACTGTAGGCTGGGACTGTGGAGGTTACCGTGCTTTGGGAGGCAACACACACGCTGCTTGTTGAGCTCAGTAACTGCAGAGTGATACGTGCTTTCACGTGACAGTCTCCAAACTCCATGTTGGCAACACTGCTCTGTCAGAGATGCAGGCGACTCTCAAGCTGTGACAGCGATCGGTCAGGTGCATGACAGAAGACAGGTAGCTCTGCAAATTATTTTATTCGGTCCAAATTTTTTTAATTGGTCATACCTTTTTCGGGATAATATGAGAATTAAATAATGAGTTTCAAAACCTGGTGGGTTTAACTTACATTTTAGAGTGCCGTACGCTTATTAGGAGCAGTTTAAGGTTACCAAAGAAATGTTTAAAAATGCAATAAAGGTAAGTATAGCTTTAATGGGTTAAAAACATAAATAAGCCAGAATAATCCTCTTCCATTGGGTGATAACAAAATGGACATTAACCCCTTTTTAAATTATAAAGTAATAGGACCAGTGAATGTTCTGTAAATAAGTGTTTTTGCCCATATTTCCGAAATAACTTAAAATAGCTGGCAATTATTTACAATTTACTGCATGTTAAAATACACGAACAACAAATTTTGCATGTAAAATTTTAATTTTGAACAGTATAAAACACATATTGTGTAATTGTGAAATTACCGTAATAACCACATGTTGCTCTAATGTGCAGCTTCTCAGCTTTCAGAAACAGTTAGAATTTTTCCAAAAGCACACATTTTGTGTAAGTACTGCAATGCAAACATGTCAAACGTGATATGCTCGGTGTTAAAGAGTCTGATGACTGCAGGAATAAATGACAAGTTATTGTATCTGCAGCCTGATGACAACAACAGAACTGGTCACTCAGAGGATGATTCCTGTCAGCCAAGATAGTCTGCTTTTTTAAAAGCACTTGATCTGATACAGTTCTTAGACATCACTCAGTTTTTTTTTTGCTTAAAAGGAAGTGACCTGTGCCAGCAGATAAAAGAAAACAAGTAAATCTGTTTCAGAAAAGTTGTGTGGATGTTAAAAACTGCAAAGCTTACTATAAAATTGTATTGTCTGATGTGCCTGTGGGGAGATTGTTGACATTCTCAGTTATCTTGGTCAGGGTCGTCAGCTTTTACGAAACAAGCAATGCCCAGGAAACTAACAAATAAATGATCAGTACTGAAGTCTCCTGCGATAATGAACACGGAACAGTGGCAGTCAAAGAATAATGACGCCAATGAAATATACACAAATATATGATAGCATTTGGATGTAAATCTATGCAAATACATGCAAAACCAGACACTGACCTCAACTCACCAGGCACAAGAGCAGTAAATATCCAAACTTCCAAGTTTTAACCATCTTCTGCTTTACCACCTGCCAAAAACACTCAACATTTTTCTCATTAATATGCAAATGTGGGGAATCAGATTTGGGTGTTGGATCGAATTAATCCCTGCCACCCCTTCTGCGTGTACTGTAATCACAAATTACAGACAGCCGTCTGACGGTAGGCTAAAGCCTTGAATCCTGTCAGAGGGTCTTTTACCTCCAGGGAGAAATCCCAATCAACGTAACTGGTCAGACACAGTTACGGCAGCGGCATAGTAATTTTCCACATCCTCTGTCAGTTTCAAACAGATATTAATTTTCCTATTTCTGTTTTTCTTATCTCTCCGTTCATGTAGCATCATCTCGGAGCAGCTACAGTAGGCCCACGCCGTGCCGAGTTTCCTGACATGTTAATCAGCATGCAATTTGTTCACATTTAACAAGGGGATGTTTGAGAAGATAAAATGCCTCCGTCCTCTTCATGCGATGCCTTAAGATTCAGAGTTAATGAGGAGGGTGCATGTGAAAAGAAAAAAAACTTTGGAGATCAGAAGGATCCCACTGCTATTCATCTTCCTTAAAAATGACTGCATTTCACGATGACGTGACTGGATTTTAAATCACACTAAACAAAACTTTTATATATATGTATATATATATATATATATATATATATATATATGTTCAGGTGCAACAAGTAGTTTAAAAAAATATTAATGGCTAAATACATTCATGGAGTTCTTCTTTGAGGAGTCAACTATGTGCTGGGTCAGTGCAGAGCATAATATGCGGTCACCAAGAGTGCCATCTACTGCAGGGGTGCAGGACACCCACAAAGAATTTACATAATATATATACTATGAATAAAAATCAGCCCATGGGTGCCTTATTTCACTTACTTCAAATGAACATATCACATTATATATAATAGTTAAGACAGAAAAGAGAAAAAGTGTGTATGGGAAATTCAGACGTGTCAAAATTAAAGGTTTTCGTTAACATTTTCTATATTAATTACTTTTATTTTCATTTAATTTTATGTATGACAATGCAGAGTATTTTCTCTTTATTTTTGCAAATTTAGCTTGCAGTGTCCATCCTTCTATTCTAAACTATATAGTGTTTTATAACTTGTTTATTGGTTGTGTTAGCAGTGTGCGAAATACCCATTCATAATCTGGGGGGGTTTTCGCATGGAAAACTATTTTTATTTATCTTAGGAGTTACGTAAAAACAGTGGACAGAGGAGTTGGGGTTGTGCACCAAATCCCAATCTTGCCTAGGGCACCAAAATTTATAGGGCCGGCCCTGGGTCAGTGAGTCATCTCTTAGCCAGAATATCAGTGCTGATGTGTTTCTTGGCAAGACACTTAAAAGTTACATCTCCAAACACTTAATACTTTAACCAACAACAAACTGTTTTTGCTCAAAACTCTACTTTTTCAGATATTCTGCCAGCATACACTCCTAACATTTATTGTTCCTAAAGCCGTAGCATGAAACTTTTTTTAAAAAATGAACTGTTACATAAACTCTTCTGTGTTTTGTTCCCATGTCAGTGGCAACATTCTCTCACACTCAACACTTCTGTGGAAAAACAGAAGCTGCGCTAGTGAGGTGCGATGCTAGTGGTGTTTTGGCCACAGGAGTTACACACTGGAGCTTTAACTGTAAAGGACCGTGTGGGTCATCATGCTTTACCAGGCAAACCTCTGGGTAAATGTCCTTCTAATTGCTGAATACGTAGGAAAAAATATTTATTTCACAATGTTTCATGTCTATGGATATTAGCATTCTATATTATGCCACATTTTTATCATTATTATTTATTTCTCTGCACTATTTCTTGAGAAATACAAAGTCCTGACATGTAAAAACACACCATCAAATAATGTTACAGGAAGTTAAGTTTTAATGTAATAAAAACCATTTACATGTGCATTGATGGTGAAAACCATAACTTGGTTTAACGTGTGTGCCGTGTCTCGTCAGCAGCCTTTTACATGGTTGCCAGATGAAATCAAAATGATATGAAGGTCCAGCTGTAAGAGTGAGTGTCAGGTAAGCCGTGCATGCAGCGAGAGATATTTATAAAGAGAGTCGTGCTACGGAGTGAAAGTGTGAAGTCCCCTGTGAACAACATCAGTGGTTTCATCTGTGACAGGCGAGGAGCAACATGAGGGGGAATATAACAGGCCTCATTCAGATGACAAAGGGGGACAGACAATGGGTGGAGCAGCATTATTCCAACTCCCCTCTCACAGTCCTCTAATTTAATGAGACACTCTGCAAGCACCCGGGTGAGTCTCTGTCTCACTTTTTCTGGAGCAAGGTCAATGTGCAAACACAAGGGCACGCGGAGGAAACAACCAAACAAAGCCATGTACAAAAAATTATGAAAATGTTGGATTACAAACCACCAACAGTGCAAACAAGAAACACAGCACTGGCACCTCTGAATATAACTCCAATGTCGGACATGTTGTAAACAATTCAACTCGCAATGGCATTTTACTGAGGACCTGGCCAGATAATAAAACGGTGTTGCTCGCCTCCCCCTGATGCGCTGAAGTGCAACACTGCAAACAATGTTATCATCGTCTCAGTGACGACAGAAAAACAACAACAACAACAGTCTCTTCCAAACAAACACACACAGAGACTTAGGCAGACTGCAACTCCAGCTTTTTGGCCTCACCGCGTCCTTCCTCCCTCCATCTGTCTGTCACCACAGACACACACGCCATTCGAGGCAGCAGTCGCCTGGCAACATGGCTCAGTCTCTGAACATATTTCCCAGTTCGGGCAAGATATACACTTTCAGCTACAGTGTTATTTCATTAGAACAGAGCGTGTGGGTTTGTGTTTCTGCATCTCCGTCTCCAGCCACCTGCTTTTATTGGAGCCTGCCCCCGGAGTGTGTGCTGGGGGAATATTAAAAAGACGACTGCCGTTGAATGGGATATTATGACATAATTAGCAGGGGTTCCAGGCTGGCACACCACATGAAAACAGATGGCCTGCTAATTCTATTAGCCGGGCAAAATGACCGCATAGCTTTTAGCCCTGGTAAAACGCTGTGACCTTCAAGCCCTGGAAGTGGCCTGTGTACACAACCCCAAACTATTACAAGATACTTTCACTGACCCCGAACAGCCAGAGTGTTTTTGGCAGGATGCTTACAAGTACAGATTAACATTAGGCACTGAATGCAGCAGTCACCCTTTCTCACTGTGGACAATCTGGCCTGCCATTACAGGCCGAGCACAGATGTGACTATTAGAATAATTATGAATTAATAAGATAAACATGTGTTTGATAAGACAATTTCATCAACAGACATTTGTGCAACAAGACAATGGTTGTGCTCATTGCTAAACTACATTTAACCCACAAAAGTGGGTGGACAGTGGACAACTTTAACAACAAAAGGTGACTTACAGGCAGGTGTAGTCCAGGCGTGTGGAAACCTGCAAGTCAGAAAAATCCAAAAGCAGGGACTATCTTCACAAGGAAAGCAAAACTCTGGGAAACAAGGGAAGCGAGAACTAAACAGAGCCACGCTGAAGCACAGAGAATAAATACACAACTGAGCCAAGGATAATTGAACACAGGTGAACCTCATCAGGGCAGGGCAGACAATCACAGGTGACAGAAACAGGAAGTTAACCTAGACGAGGTCACATAAGATAGAAACTACAAAGTAAAACAGGAAATAATACATTCAAACTACAAACAAGTGGTATAAAGTATACAACCAATAACGAGTCACAAGCCAGGTGTGCAAAATAGGCAATATAAGCTATACATATAATATATAAAAAGATACAGAAGCAAAAAGATGGAATAATTACACGAAATGCAGTCATATAATCACAGCATTTACACTGTGATTCCATCAGTTCGGTTCATGGTAAAATCCATAATTTCTGTAAATGTCAGCCCTGTGATGATGCACAGATAAGCCTATTTGACTCTGATGATAACATTACCAATGAAAGTATTGTTTTATTATTATTGTTAACAAAAGCATGACCAGCAACTCAAAGTAAGATCGTATACAACATAATATAAGGGCGGTGACTGTTATGAGTTTCATGAAAAAAAGTGTTTCTTAATTTATAGAAAAATTAAGATTAGAAATCACCACATGAGTTAATATTCTATTCTGCAATAATATTGACAGTGTAATGAAATATATGAGCAGTTTCCTCTAGGACTATATTTCATTACATTTCTTTCATTTCTATAAAGTTTACTACAGGAATACTGTGGCATTGAAATGAACCATTACATTATGATATATCAAAAAAATAAAATCACTGTTTATTATGAAATCAAGACCATATTCATGCTTGTAGATTTCCATTATTCACAGTTTATTCATATGATACACCTCACACAAAAAAAGATTCATTAAATAAGAAAGAGACAATTATTGGGATGTCATTGTTTTAGCAACACAATACATAGTGTTAAATTAAAGTATTGCGGATGAAAATGTGGGCGAAAAGTGTCTCTGTGTTAAAAATACCATGTGGTTTATACAGCACACCTTACCATGTGGTAGACCATAATGACTGATGACTATGAGATGATTTAGAATTTACTTTAGGTGACCTTTTCATGATCTAATGGTTCTCTGTGCAGTGTGTACTCAGTGAGCATATCAGCAAACTCTTTATATATTAAAAATCAAGAGGAATTTAAAAGTCTATTGTTTGCTGTGCCTGAGTGCCGGTAAAGAGATGCCAAAAGAGGAGTGATATGCTCGAACCTTTGTGGTTTTAGTTCATACTCTGGCATTCAGAATAAGCTGTTGATTCAATATTTGCTTTGTCAAAAGAAAAAAAAGAAATTATGAAGCCTACAAGAAATAAATGAATAAATCAACTTTTTCTGAGTCTTATTGTAACAGGAAGCTTCATCTTTATGCTATTTAAATCACAGATGTGAGGTTTTTTAAAAATGTATTTTTAATAAAAGATGTAATATAGTGTGACTCTGGTTCCACTATAATTTTACAAATTTTACTTTAACAGTGCCATCCAATAATATTATACATATAAATTCACTCAATGAATGAGGTCATTCACTGTGCTAAGGCTATAGAAAGAATCAGAGACACATAACTGTGCGTCAACAGCACAGAGTGGTTGTATTGGTGATTGAGGGACCTAAGTTTACCAAAGTACAGTTGTTTTTGAGTTGTGAACCAGGGAATGACCCGTGAGAGGCTCCATATGGAACGTTCCTCTAACTCAGTGATTCCCAGAGACACAGTAAATGCTCTTACGATAGAAAAGAAGCCAAATCTACTACAGTGTTTAAAGGTGCATTATGTAATACATCTAAAGCAACTGGCCATAAAATCCTCCTAATATGTCACAGAGACTCAGGAATAATGTTCATATAACAAACTGATTTGCATTAAAAAAATATTTTGCAGACTGCAAATCATGATTATGTTTTGAAATCATGTTTTGGCATGTGGCGCCACCTACCGCCCTCTACCAATCATTGCAGTCAGTAGAATCTCAGCTGCCGAGCAACCACGGGTTGCCAGTCACGTCAAAAAACAAAACCTAAAAGACCTCGGTATTTTGAATTTGAATGTAGTAACCGTTTTTGGCCACATGCTTACATATGGCACCTTTAAGGTGCAGACCAGGAAGAACAATATGATGAACTGCTGAAAACTCACAAAGATACTAAAACATAATATTTTTTTTATTAATTAACCAAGAAAAAGTGAAGGAAAAGAACCTGATAATATAGTATATTGCACGAGGAACGATATTATATCACCAAATTGATATTTTGATCCACACCTAGTGAAGAGTGAGTTTTAGAGTGTATTAACAACATCACCATCAAGAGTCTGGTCATTAAAAAAGCTCACAATATGTAACAGACAATATTACATATTAAAATAATAATATCAACTAATAAACAATATAAAGAATATAACAGCTGGTCTGACATTTTGTTAGCTTAGCTTGGCCGAATCAGTTTAATTTTGTTTAAAAATGCATTGAATCAACTCTGACTTTACAGGAGCTAAGACTCTAAAGCAGCTGAATTCCGTCTGACTGACCACATCCAAACCTCTGCTCTTCCCCCGAATACTGAGCAGACTCTCAGCCTTTGACTGTCAGTCACACACCCACTCACATTTCATCTTCACCTCAGCCTCCACGCTCCCTCTCCCAGGTTTCAATATGCTGTCCTTCATCCTTCATTTCTCAGAAGATTCCATTTACCTTCTCTATATATTTCACTGACACATTTTCAGCCTTTTTCGGCTCCTTCTTTCAGTCCTCGGCACAACCATCTCCCTGCTGTCCTTCTCCCTCTAAAGCAATCATCTTCCTTCCTTTCTCTCTTTATTTACATGACACAGAGGCGCTCACAGAGGCAGGTGTAGAAGGCAAAGGCAGGCTCTTACAAAATGGTTGGAGGTTTAATATCTTCCTCTTGATTTTCATCTCAGCCCAGGAGCTTCATAGGAGAACTAACAGTCCTCTCGTAATCACATTGTCCTTCTGTAAATATCATGAGCCCGGTCTCATCTTTATTTTATTACCACCTCACCATCACTAAAGACCCCCAGTGTGGACCAATATCATTTAGGCTTGAGGGCCAGCTGACACTGGTCTCATATCATCCAGCCCTGCACAAAATACATCATGTGAAACACACAGGACTTCTCCACCATGGCCTGAAAACCAAAGCAAAACATATACATTGAGTCTTATATTGCATTCCTGTTCAAATCACATCATCCATCATAAAAACAAAAATAAAACGTAAACTACAAAATGTGTATCATGAAAAAAAATATACTGGAATTAAGAAGCATATCATTTATTATTTGCTAGGTTTGTGGTTTAATTCCATGCTCACATCCAATATGTAAGGCAAACAGTTGACAAGGCAGTGCAGATTGGTGTTTTCATTCATAGCAGCATTTTGTTTGACTGAGTAAAATCCCAAATAGCAGAGGTGCTGCACTGAAAAATATGCATATAAGTATATTGTTTACATTTTATTGGAGAACATGATGTATAAATCAGATACAGTCAGGTGGGGGAAACAGCTCAGCTGAGTTTTCAGTAACAGTTAAAAGTGGGAAATGAAAAATGCCAATGTGAATAAGCATACATTGAATAAATAACGAATGAATGGAATTCACGGAAATATACATTAAGTTCAAAAGCAACTGTATCTCAACCTAATGATGTCTGACACTGATGCTCTGATTCATTCTCTGTCATGTTAGTGAAAACCAGAGTGAAACCCTCCATGGAGCTCAGTGTGGCTGTGACACTACATCAGGGTTTCTATCCAGTGGTTTTAATGTGCATTTTTGATTTGCACATAAAAACAAAACATAACAGACAGGTGTTCATGTCAGAGGCAGGTGGAGAAGTTGTCATATCAATAAAAGTTAAGTGTAATGGAAACAAATTCAGCTAATAAACGATGACATTTAGGAACTACGTGACTGAAACGTCACTCCAGCTCGTTTTTATCGCAGATGAGAGGGAGCTTGTGTGCTCTGATAAGGAAACTACACAAAGTCACAAAAATGTTACTTTAAATATGTTGGATACTGTTCAAATTTAAAATTTAACACCCAAAACCTAGTGTTCATGTACAACTACAGTGTTTTTTTTTGTTTGTTTTTGTTTTTTTAATACATAAAGCTTTTTGTTTTTCTTCATTTTAAATTGCTAATACACTACTTTAACAAGTAGTAAATTTGAAATGACTGCCAGATATTGAAAGTTATTGTGGAAAAATGGGCAAAAGCACTCACAGGAAATTTACTAAATTAAGGACATTTTGAGGTGTTAAAGGGTTAGATTTGCGAAGCATATTGGAGTCATGATCGTGCAGGGATATTGACATGACTGTTACTCTAACCCTCACATTTGCTTAACACTCTGAAGAGATATTTGGTCAGAAAGACACCTGAGTTCCATGTTTCCCTCAGCACAGAGAGCAAAACCGAGGAGAGAGTTCCCATTGGATTCCACGTGAGCTGTTCTAAATAGTCCATCAACACACTTCACAATACTGGCTATTTAAAGCAGTGTGAACGGCAATCTTTACATGTGAAAGCTCAACACAGACGTCTGCCACATGTTTGCATGTGTGCAGTCATGTGTGACGTCTCTGAAGTCCTTTACTAAGGTTTGTAAGAGTGCAGTCACTCCCCACTGTCTCAGGTTTACAGTGTATATCATGTTGTCAGCTGTTCATTAACCGATTCCCGCTGGAGCAGCACATGAAACTCACGACTCACCTATTATTGCAGTACAGTAGTGGATAAACCCACCAAACTTTTGTACAATCTTTTCAGGGGGAAATTCCTGATATGTGCAGGTAATTGCACGCAGTATATTATATTGTGTTTGGGAGTAATATAAGAAGAAATGATGAGGTTGCATAGTTCAGACCAAACAGACCAGAATAAGCTCCAGCAATAATGCCAAAATTAAAAGCCGCGAGAAGTTATGGTTTACAGCGTTAATCTATGATGAAATCTTTGTTTAAATGTCAGAGCATCTGCAATTATGCACTCGCAAATGTGCAACAATGGGGCATTTCCGCATGTTGTGCACAGCAACGTGCTAATTAGTCATGAGCTGAAGCAACAATGCAATTATACTCACCATCCTCTTCATGGCATACCACCACTGCTATTCATTGATTTATTCATTGTAACATATCAACGCAGCGAATGGCTTTTCAAAGCCCTGTGAAGGTGTGTGTGTGTGCGTCTGTGTGTGTTCATGAAAGCTGAGCAGCGGAGAAGCAGAAGTACGTCGCCGCCTCTGCTGATATCTTCTTTCATGTTGTTTTGTTTATTGTGAGGCATTTGAATATTGATTTCCATACAAAAGTTGGATCATTAGTGTTTTTACATAAGTTACTCCCACCTAAAACGCACTCTAGAGGTTATGCGGTTTTGCAGTCAGAGTAGCTCACTACTCTCGTGTTAAAAATGTAAAAACCCAAAGTTTACACAAACAGTGAGGCTGAGTAATTGGCCGACTGCAGCAGAGTGATTTGTACGTCCCCTGCTGAGAAATAACCACACCCCAGGAGCACGCAAGACTGAGTGAGAGACAGAGAAAGACAAATTTGCAAAGCCTTGTAAGTCAAGATAATTCTCAAGTGCAGCGAGAGGAAATTGGCAGATTTAGGAAAAGTAAATGAGAGAAGAAAAAAAAATCCTTTGCATTTTAATTAAAACTTTGAATTGAACATAAATAAAGGAGAGGATACGGCAAAATGGTATTTTTGAACCAGCCAGTGTGTGTGTGTGTGTGTGTGTGTGTGTGTGTCTCTCACCACACCAGGTCTGAGGAAAAAGTGCGATACATCGAGTCCAAAGCGATGACTTCAGTTTGGAGCCATCAGCTCACCTGAGCGATCAGGGAGCTCAGTGAAGGCAATCGGCCGTTTGAAGAATTCATGAAGTCCTGACAGAAACGTCTCTCACCATTTCACTGAGTCAGCCCGACACTGATATTTTACAAATAATGAAGGGGAAAAGGGAGAAAATGATGGACCAACATTTCTCACAGTGACCTTTCAGGTATGAACGGGAGACTGTTTTTGAGGGTGTGTGCATGTGTGTGTGCATGTGTGTGTGTGTGTGTGTGTGTGTGTGTGTAGGGAACAGCATGCCTGATGACAACAGACAGAGCAAAGCTTCTTGAAGGACGAGTGACCTCATACATCACGCTGGCATTCACCTGCACTGTGGTGAAATGAGGGATTTTCTATCCAACACCCTTCTGTCCTCACACCCAACATCACACACACACACACACACACACACACACACACGCACAGCATCTGTAAGTCTATACTTGTGAGGACACTCCCTCTTTAGACCTACGCACTTAGCATCCATTCACTCTCTCCAGCCTTTAGGATATGACTGACCTTGACTCTGAAGTGCTACTCATCATTTTTGATTTCCATGTTAAAGGGTTGCTTGTGGCCGACAACTCCAAGAGTAATACAAATAAGCTGTAATCATCAAGGTCCAAGCAAGAGAGAGTTTTAAAGCTTAAAATTTTTTTTTCATTAATGCAAGCTGACGTACTGAGACACAGTCAGCCCAACGTGGCATAAAAACCAGGCGGAGCGTGACAAAGGCATGTGGCAGAGACTCCTAATTTCTGAGATACTGGTTCACAGTGTTGATGAAATTAGACATTTCAGGAACAGTAACATGCAAAAAGTCAGATTTATGGTGCAAATTGAGACATTTTGGTGTCATAATTTTTGAGATGAGCACTCTTGCCTTTGCAGCAAGAAGACCCAGCTTCACAACCTGCTCAGAACAAGGGTCTTTCAGCATGGAGTTTGCATGTTCTCCCATTTTATCCGGGTTCTCCAGTTTCCTCATGCGGCACCAAAACATGCAGATTTGGGGATTAGGCAAATTGGACACTTTAAAATAACCATAGGTGTGAGTTTGAGAGTGAATGGTTTCTCTATGTGGCCCTGTGATGGATTGGTGACCTATCCAAAGTGTACTCCGCCTTAGTCAGCTGGGATTGGCACTAGCAAACTGAGTCAGTTTGTCAACCAGAATACAACCTTCAAATGCCTACTGTAGACCCTCAATTTGCGTCTGTCTGAAGCCAATTTTTCTCCAGGGAGAGTAGTGGCTTGCCAGACTTAACAACAGTGAATAAGGAGGCAGGAACTTAGTAAAGGGTCAATTACACACATCTTAGATGAAGGCCCACCAATGTTGTGTACACTTCTCCTCACTGAATTGTTAATCTGTGTAACAATGTCATGTCCATGGTAAATGTATGTCCAATGAAAGTACAAGCTTCTAAATTTTCCACACATTTGTAGAAGAGCCTGTTTTCACACCTCTGATACAGCGTCTACTTGGGAATAGAGTCTTTAACCTCAACATAGACACACACACACACACACACACACTCAGACAGGTTGGAGATGCTTCCCTAAACCTCAGAAGGTCAAGCTACTGTGGGTTTCTTCCTGTTTCCATGACACTGACCAATTCAGAGTCTGCACTCAACCTGACTATCAATCAGAAAACATACCTTACAAAAAGAGCAGGCTACTGTAAAGGTAAGTGTTCTCACACACACACACACACACACACACACACACACACACACACACACACACACACACCCCTCTCAGTGGAAGCTCAGTGTAATATATTCATGTGCAGTGCAGGGATCTCGCAGTAATAAAGAGATGTAGCACTGCCTCATCTTGGAAAAATAATTAGCATATTAACAAAAATTATTTCACAATCTTGCGCATACAAATGAGTCTCTTACAAAAGCTTCATCTGATACAACAATGACACTTATTAAATCACTTAATTGTGAGATTAATGCAGGCTAATCTGACAAACTGGCTTTAATCACAAATGACAATAGGACACAGGGCCATTATATATTTTAATAAGAGCTGGTTTAGAAACCAGACCAATCAGTGAGCTTGTTATCAAGTGTACATGGTTTAGTTTACGCCGTCCTTCCGTTAAAACCATTTGCCATTCATCCTGAAACTGGTCAGGCAATTTATCTAAAAGTGGCTTCATCAGCTGGCACAGGACCAACAGAAGGAGAACTGTTATCTGCTGTTAACAGTCAGTTAAAACTTTAATGTGTAACTTTTCAACTTTTAAATGTTAGATTGTCAAATGAGTTCATGTAATGCTGATTAATCCTGTCAGCGCCACACAGCTCTCTCTGTGTTTGTCAGTGCAGTGGTGTTTAGATCTCGTCATTGATTTTATGTCAAGACGGACGATGGCAACAGACACAGTGTGCTGGTACAGCGAGACAGCTGCGTACAGGTTGGAGTTTGATTGAAAACACAATGATTCGCCCCATAATAAGTTGAATTCTGCTACTCAAAAGAAAGTTTGATTGGATAAATGCTTCTTGCCCCCGCCTGCCCCTCCTCTCCTGCTGTATGCACACAAAGGTTTCCCTCTGTCAGGTCTGATAGTATTGCTTGACAGAGCCTGTTTTCACACTAAGGACACAGCATACAAGTAACATTACATCATTTCTGTTCTAAAAGACCAAACAAGGCAGAATAGAAGTAAAATCACCAAGCTATACACAGCAGCTTTGAACCAATCAGACGGTATGTTTGCCTCAAACAGTGCAGAATGCGGTGTGAACACAATGCTACACATCACATGGTTGAAGACTGAAAATGAACCGTCCATGAACTATTCACAAACGAATAAGAGCGAAGGGTTTCAGCGATGAAATGAGCAAAGAAGAAAAAAAAATAAAACAGCTGAAGGACACAGAGTATAATGAAATTTCTTTGAGGGAAATGTCTGTGCACGTGCGCCCGGTTTAACCACAGCAGGTCAGAGCTAAGCACCGAGACAATCAGGATAAAGGCACACATGCTGCCTGCTGAAGCAGACACACAAAACAACGTGAGACCTACAGATAGCGCTGGAAGTAGCGGACTGTGATTAATCAGTGACAGCTAACCACTAATTACAACCCCCAATCAATTACCTCAACGCTCATTATCTAGTCAACACACCACCTGGAGAGCACTAATGCGCTTTACTTGCTGTGGGCAGTATCAGCATATATACACTTCTCTGGTGTACGCTGAATGGAAAATATGAGAGCTGACATTGTCCAAGAGGGAAATGTGACCAGTGCGTAGTTAGTGTGTCTAATTTTGTGGGTTTTTTTGTGGGGTTTATGCAAGGCACGCGAGGCAAGGAGTGTGTATTGAAGTATTGTGTCCTTATGAGGAAAGATATTAATGCAACCACGTGTGAGGTAAGAGGGGGGAATCTCTGCCGTGGCCTGAAGCGTACAGTCTTTCCTTTACATTTCAAGCAAGACTAAAGATTAAAGCACCTCTCCCAGCAGCCCTCTCACAGAGCACAACCCAATTACACCTTGCCGGACCTGCACCGGGAGCGAGGGAGAAAGAAAGATTAAGACGGAGAAAAGAGGGAAACAAAAGAGAATGAAGATGAGGGAGGCTGGGGAGAGGGGTGATAGGGTTACAGGAAAAAGGTACAGTACCGTTTTAGCAATGCTATAATAACCACATAGTGTCATTATTTCTCAAATATAAATGTCGTGTGACATATAGCACTTAAAACTGGAGTTGAACCCTAATAATGTTAGCAGTAAAATGTGTGTTTCTTCCTCTATTTCATCTCATCTAACTCATTCACAACTTCCAAGCCAAATGCCAGTGATGAAGATAATTTGACTGACATAAAAATAACAAGGCTGATGGTGGTTAAACCTGAGACTTTGGCACTGTCTGTGTACACGGAGAGGGCATTAAATGAAAGATAGGTCTGAAGTAAAGGTGAGAGATGGTGAGATGAGTGCAAGGCAAAATATTGAAGGAGGGGGGAAAGTGAACTGAGAATATCAGAGGCGTGAGGAAAGCAATGTCAAACATTTCCTTGGGGGAACCAACTCTGTATGAGGATAGAAGGTGCGACTCCAAATGGCAGAAAGAGTTAAGTGAAACCTAAGAACCTCGAGTCAAATCAGAGAAGTAACACATTAGCGATGTTACAGACCTTCGTGACGACTTTGCCTCTGTCGCTGTCTGCATGTCAACTATTTTGCTCAGAAACGTAAGTAAAATGACAAATGAACGGCAAGCATAGGCCTCACTGTAATCCACGCAGACTAGATAAGTGCCTGAATGTGTATTGCATGTGACGTATAGAATAATGTACAGTGACATATTTTTTGTAAAATCTCAGAACACGCACACGTGGAAAAAAAAGGTTTCTTGTCTTAAACCGACATTTCCAGCTCAGGAAAGGAAAAGAAACTAAACACACAAAAGCATTCCGAACAGTTTGACATCCTGACTTATTTAGCTGCAAATCACAGTCACTGTGACAGGACTCATTTACATGTGTTGGCTTATAAATACTCCGCTAAAGTGACTTTCTGAATCTAAATATGCACCTTTGTCTTGTTAGATATTTTGCTGGATGTTTTGATAGGTGCTTTGATGAGATTGTTTTTTGCTTTAATTGGGTATCTCCATTACACTTTCTGAACGTGGCTGCCATTCTGCGGAACAAAAAACAAGCTCATCCTATTCTCTCTGGCTGTCAAAAAGCATATGGAGAAAAAATGACTATGTTAAATATGAAGTAAAATCAGATTGTGTTATATTTGATAACCCTACTACCAATCTCAGAGGTTTTCCTGCTAGTGACCCTATACCCAAAATTGGGATTTCGTGTGGGCCAATGTAGTATCCCTGCAGCATGCTGCAGACAGAGTAAACAAGTGTAATTCTACAAAGAAACGCAGTGAACTTACAGAGTTCAAAGAGCATCCTCTATACTACAGCGAAAAAACACACACATAACGTTTGTAAAACCTCAGCAACAAATTACTGAATCCTCCTCTTCATTTACTTTTCTAAGAGCTTCTGGAGAAATATTCTCAGTAATTATACAGATGGTGTTTGTTCCAATCAAAGGGTTTGATGCAATAAAGCCAAACACGCAGAGATGAAGACGAGGAGAAATAATGAAATGGAGTGTGTGGATGTCTGCTGTCTCTTCCAGCGTAACTTTCCTCAGATAGCAGACACTCTCTACACTGCGGGAGCTGAGTTTTATCGGGGCTGCTGCAGGTGACTCATGATGTTGGTTTTTTTGGGAAACTAATACCAATTCATCCCAAAAAGTTGCAAGCTTGCTTCCTTGTGAATTGTGTTCTTGGCAGGATGGACGAGTATTTAATGTCGTGGTGTACTGAGGGTTGTTTTTACAGGTTATTGTCTTTTACACACAGGAGTCCATAGACAATTCACACACACACACACACATGGATGACATCATATTATTGTCTGGTCCATCTGATTTGTGAACCAAAAAACACAAAAAAACACTGTGCTGAATGACATTTTCTAATCAGAGGGAAGTTGCAGTGGGAGTGGGAGATAACCTCTGATTTGACTGTGAACCCTTTCCCATTTCACACATACTTTTGATTCATTTGAGGTGTTGGACTCCAGAGTTTCTCAGAAAGTTATGATCCAAGTATATTTTCCTTTATATACACTCTTATAACCCAGTGAGGGGGGAATTGGGCTTGTAACCAGAGGGTCACCAGTTCAAATCCTGGGACAGGTCACAGCAAGGTAGCCAACCATTGCTCCCCAGACCAAGGTTATAATAGTTAACGAAAACTAACAAAATAACGATAACTAAAATTGGAAAAAAACATATTTGTTAACTGAAATAAAAACGAAAACTGGAGTTTAATTTTCAACTGATATTGAATTGCGTGTTTACAAAACTCACTAAAAATGATTAATTTATTTCATAATCCTTTTGGGTTCACACAAAGTGTATTTATTTAGACTGCGAGCAATTTTCAAAGGTTTCATTTTCATTCATAATAAAAATGTCTTCAATTTGTTTTTGTTTACAATGTTGGACATAACCCAGCTAACAACGTTTGGGTTGTGAGAACGTCCCTGAAGGTTCCCCCCTAGGTTCTCCTGTGGTTAATATGGAAAGTTAGTCCTACCTTTTCCCTAATATTGGTTTTTGGTTGTACATTTGGTTCCCAGAATGTTACTTTCTCACAACCTTCATGCAACCTAATGCTAACATTAATTATGGAGTTAATTGGGTTGAGTTGGTTCATCTAAGTGAATCAATCCTTTAGTCTCTGAGTTTATTGTGTTTTTTTTAATTTGCTCATGTTTTTCCTTGACAGACTGACTTCTGTGGCTCATGAGGGTTATTTATTATTACGAGTATTATTAATAGCAATAATAATAATACAATTTTTGTTATTGTTATGGATGATATTAAGTTCAATAATGTTGTTATATTCATGTGTGTCTGTTGGCTATTTGATTTTTATCTTTCACACTAAGTATATCCAGTGTGATGCACATTTTGCTGTTATACTTGATTCAGGGGTAGTTGTTCATGTGTCCTTATACATTTTTTAAAATGGCATCTTTTGTTGGGTTGTTGTACACACAATAATTGTTATAATCTTTTTGCATCTTGCACCTGGCAAATACTCCATATTATAAAAAACTGCAACTAACACTCACACTAATAAAAGTAAACAAAATCTAAGCATTTACAAAACAATTAAAACTTGTATAATAATAAAACCCGCTTTAAAAACAAAATAAAAGAGACTCATTTAAAAAAACGAAAAGGAAAAACTAAATACAAACTAAAACTAATGAAAAATCCTTTCCCAGGGTGCAGATAAGTGCTGCTCACTGCTCCTGTGATGTGACTTTAATGTGGAAAGGCTGTTGGTGGGCTGGTTGGTGGAGTATTTCAGAAACTATTTCAGAAACTAAATCTACTGGGATTTTCATGCACAACCATCTCTTGAGTTCGTGAGCAGCAGTTCTCCGAGCGAAAATGCCTTGTTGATGAAAAAGGTCAGCGAAGAACCCGTCAGATTGGTTGGAAAGATCGAAAGGCAACAGTAACTTAATAACTGCAGAGAACACATATAACAGTGAAGACAGAAGGCAGAGGAGCACACCGTGTGCACACTCCTGCCACGTTATTTGTTGTCCTGTGTATCTGATAAAGTGGCCGGCGAGCGTATCTGCATCAGTGGATTTATACCAAACACAGAGATTTAAGGTTTCTTTCTACCAGACAAACAGTTTTTCCACTGAGCATTTAGGAGCACAAGAGGTGTCTTATCCAGTCTGTCTGTGAGCATTAGGTGGAATGAAGTTCTTCCTTCCTCCTTTCCTCCCAGTGGCAGCTGAGCTAAAAGACTGAATAAATAAGGCATGGCTGTGAGGGTCGCTGAGCCGTGACCTTTCGGCCCATTTGCTTTTGGAGTATAAGAGTGCAGCATCAGCTCGCCGCTCGTCCAAACTCTGGAGGGTGAATTTTAATCAGCACTGTGCTGATGGCTGAGGCTGTGCATCATGCTTAACGAGGCTAAGAGAGGGCTTTCATTTACCCATGCACAGGTAACAAATGGACCACAGTGCTCATAAGATAAGCCCGTTTCCCCTTTTTCCTGCGATGTCCTTTACAGTATCTCTTTGCTTTCACTCTCCTCCCCCATCGTGCCTCACAGAGTCTGCGGTTTATACACTGCTGCTTTTTATTTGCACCTTTTCACTCAAGCGCTGCTGGTTCTTTTCAGCCGAGTGCTGTTGTTTTAACTCTTCACGCGTCACTTTTATTTTATGTCGTCCACACACGTTTCAACTTTGGCCGTTCTGCCTCTATTAATGTGGACAAAGTCTTCCATCGCTGGGCTGTTAAAATGTTTTACGCTGGGTTGTGAGTTTATTAGGGAGACTTTTACAGTCCAGTGCAATCCAGTACATCAGCTCTGTGAAACAGGCTAACACTAACGTCAAACTTTTGTTGACCTCGTCAGAGAGAAGCTGATCGAACTCTGTGAGTTTATTTGCTAGTTAATGGCGCTGGGGTAAATTGCATTACACTGAAAATAGTTTTTGATATTTTCTCCAAACTCCAGTTCTCCCTGGCCCTTGCTGGTCCGGTGTGTTGCTTTGGTGCAGGCTGATATATCTAAACAACCTTTAAATGAATTGGCTTTTTTTATTTTTATCAATCCACAGGGCAAGACAATGAATTTGAATAACTGTTATAATCCCCTGACTTTTCATCAACAGTGCCACCAGCAGGTCTGCATAAATATAGCCTCACAAAGCATTACACAGCTAGTAGTAAGGCTATAAAGCCTTATTTATGTAGCTTTTATTGTGTTTTGCCCTTTACAGTAATTTCCATTTACTGTTCTACTGTAAACCAAATTGTCCTTCAGGGTCATAAAAGCTCTACTCTATTCCTACCAGCCTTACTCCGGCATAACGCGTGCTGGGACAGATTTGGTCGGCCATTTATTTTTCATTCGTCTTTGCTGCCATCACGCAGTATATCTCGAGTCTTGTTTGGACAGGATTAATGCTCCAGAGGGAGACAAGTGGTAAAAAAAATATATTCCCCCCTGCTACTTAGTAACTGAGCTAATAATTCCAGATGGAATTTCAGCTGTTCCTCTTGTACATGAGGTAGCATTTCAGGGTACGTAGACGTTAGAAAATATCAGAAACAGAGTCCGTGCGACAAATGAAAGGAACTTAAAAAACAACAATAAAGGTGACTTTGACAAAAACAAAGGGAAAATGATAGATGTCACTTTTTTCAATCAGCCTCTCTCTCTCTTTTTCCCCCTCAATCCAATATCAGTTTTAATTTTTACCTTTCCCTGCTTCCTCTCTTTCCCCTCTCTCTGTTGTGATGAGTGTTGTCGCGATGAGTTCAACTCCATCACTCCCTGGCTCCGCAGGTCTCATTACAGCCAGGCCAACAGGGAACATTCTAATAAACAGATGAAGATGACACTCTTACAGCTGGTGCACATGCACACACAAGCGCACACAACCTTGAGAAAGATTACACCAGGGACGAGCACAACATAAAAACCTTTCACTTGATTATTTCGGGCAAAATGAATCACAGACGCACTCCAACCTCTGAGCAAGAAAAATAGTGATACAACAACATCAACCATGAGAACACAAGCAAACATGTGGCTGCAGATAACGGCACTCCTTGTTAAGGGGAAAAAAATGGACGCATGAACATTCAAACACACACACACACACACACACACACCTTCTTCTGTTGCACTGTGCACAATAAGTCTTGCTTCATTAAAGCCAAATCTCATCCACTATCAGTTTACAACCACAGAAGTCGTTTGAACCGCCAGGGAAATACAATTCCATTCTGTTTCGAGGTTATCTTAATATATGAGCTTGTCTCCATCACATTGGTCTGCGGTTATGAGCTGGGCAAACACCCACAGCACCGCAATATTGCACCAGCACAATCACAGGACAGATTGGTGCACATAAAGCAATTAGCAGCTCATATATATGTGGGTAATTGTGTGTGTGCGTGTGTGTGACTCAGCTCCCACATCTGGCTCTTCTTCTCTTACATCTATATCCAATGTTATTAGCAAGCAGCTATGTGTGGATTATATTTTGTTTCTGCACATCCCACAATTCTTAGAGCAACCCTCCCAGAAAAGAGGATTCTTCTGATCGGCAACTCTTGAGGAGTTACCGTACCACGGTGACCACCGTCGCCGTGTTGTCAGAGTAAATAGTTTTATGAGGTTTAACTCGCTCAGACACAGTGGAGAAGGAGAAACAAGACAAATGGAGTACAAAGAAGACAAATCTCTCAACGCTGTCAATGCCCGTGGTGCTCTGGTCATCCATCCTCCATCGCTGCTTCATTCACCATCTGTCTGGCCCTATCCCACCTGTATGACACCCGATCACTCTTCATCCCTCCACCCATCCATTACCCCTGCCACTTCATCCTTCCATTTGTCTGCCCCAAGGCCCTGAGCTCTCCTTTACCTGTCATAGATGATACTATCTAAGTGGATTACTTGGTATATCATGAGGGAGATATGGTCAAATATCGCCACACAAAAGTTATTATATGCTTATTGGACATTCAGCCACTGGAGTGGGGGCTGGATATTTTCAAATAAATTCAAAAAAATTAGCAGTTTTAAAAAATGGTCTATGGGATGCATCATTAAAGGTGCATTATGTAATAAATCTAAAGCAACTGGCCATAAAATCCTCCTAACATGTCACAGAGACTCAGGAATAATGTTCATATAACAAACTGAACTCACCAACAACAACAGTACAGCCAAGATATTTGCATTAAAAAAAATATTTTGCAGACTGTAAATCATGTTTATGTTTTGAAATCATGTTTTGGCATGTGGCGCCACCTACTGCCGTCTACCAATCATTGCAGTCAGTAGAGTCTCAGTTGCCGAGCAACCAAAGGTTGCCAGTTACGTGAGAAAACGAAACCTAAAAGACCTCAGTATTTTGAATTTGAATGTAGTAACCGTTTTTGGCCACATTCTTACATATGGTACCTTTAATGTTTGATGTCTAAAGAGAAAATATAGTTGTATGGGTTTCTCAGTGTAAATGATTTAAAATTAGTTTGAGTTATTGAAAAGGTTCGAGTTTAAGAAGCTGCTCTAAAAGCTTAATCTTTTTCAAACATGACATGTATTTGAACAGTACAGATGCCCACAAGATATCTAAGCATATTATGATAGGAGACTGAACAGCTCAGTATTCACAAACTGGCAACCTAAAAGTTACCCTTATGTCTACCCTTAAGTCTTAATACTTATATTTCCAATTTAAAGTATAAGTATAGAATGCCCTGTTGCCATGTTGTGATCAGTATTTTAGTCATATTATTTAATTAAAATATATCACAACTGTGGAAAAACACTAGTTTGAAATTACTCAAAAACTGTTTTGCTTTGTTGTTGTTTTTACATCATCAACAGCTTCACAAGCGGATGCTATTTTTAGATTTTACAGCTTAATGCGCAGCCCCCCTAGGACCCTGCAATCTAATACATCTTATTAATGCCTTGCTCATGATCTATAAAATACTCTTACCATAAAGGATATTAGGCTAAAGATATTCGCTAACCAGAAATTAGGCATACATCATCAATGTCGCACATACGTAAGTAACAAGATCAAAATGACCACTGTGTTCCTGAAACTGGAGAATCCCATCTCCCGAGTGTAATTTCTGTAACATCAGTAAACAAAGCATGTCAGTGATTATTTCCACTAAAAGGAAAAGGTTTTTCACAGTGGGTAAAACATGGGAGAAAAATTGGTGAGTTTCTATGAGGACGACAAAACGTTGGCCAGATTACTACCATATTTATATTCAGAGTTGGTGGGTGATGCCAACATCAAAACTATTGGCTTTAAATGATAAGAACTTAATTTGATAAATAAAAATTAGAAAAACACATGGCCCACTCCCTTCTCTCCTCAACACCGTCCTCCCTGCTCCTCCTCAGAGCAGCAGGCATCAATCTCTGGCCGGCTCTTCCTCCTCTTTAGTGACGGCGGACTGACACAGACACAGAGCTTGTCACAGGCTTACACAGCAGTGACCTGCCACACCTCACTCTCTTTCCCCTTCCTATAAAAGGAGGAGTGAATGCTGGGAAAGGCAGGGCAGACGCATGAGAGGAAGAGTGAGGAGGAGGACGAGGAAGGGAGAGGGAGTGACAGACTCGTACAGCATGCATAACAACCGAGTACGCCTCTCCACATGCATCGCTCCATCCATCTCCTCCTGACTGTCTCAACTAAGGCCAGTGGAGCCACACAAACACAAACATGCACACATCGTTACAAAGACACAGAAGGTTGGCTGCAAGCTGCTCCACAACCTCACTCTCACATCACACCCTGATGCCTCACATTTCAGCAAATATGCAGAGGGTCACACTGGCAGGTCTGACTCCATTTAACAAAGCCTTTTTATGTCTCAGGGACATTCCTAAAAAAGCACAGTGCTCTGAATTGCCTGCCCACTCAGGAAGCACCATATGGCTGCGGTGTTCACACGTTCCATCTGTCACATGCAGACACGCACACACACACCTTGACCTTTACAGGGGAATTCTCAAACTTGGAAATATCACATGAAAGATATCAGATCCTCTCTGTCTTTTCCTGGCTTTAGTGTGCGTCTATGTGGAATATATACATGTATACACATATAATATACATGAAGGCCAGTGTGATGTCATTTATATTTTTGTTGTCTAAAATAATGATTCAATGAGAATCTATTTTCTTTTCTTTTTTGTAATATGAATACATTAATACATAAACCTAGCAAAATCAAAATATTACTAATGAAATTATGAATTTACCATGAAAGTCATTGCAGTCATATTGGTTACACCAGGCAACATAAATATAGCACAGATCAAATTGCTCAAGTTCATACTGTATATTATTTTAAGAAAATGATCTAAAAGTCCAAGTGTTGTGGGACAGTTTCTGTCTGTGCACATCCTGAGTAACCCCTGATTTCCACTGGACGCGTTACAGCCGCGGCACGTCAGCGGCGCGGCTCTGCTTCGACCTCTGCCCAGCGGCAATCCCCACCGGGCGCGTTACAGCATCGGCTCGGTGCCTTGGGAGCCAGCGGTATTCACGGAAAAGATCATGCGATAATCTCGAACGGACGCGGGTTCGCGATAGACTGTGTGTATAAAGGAAACAACAACAACACAGCTTTGACTGTTGACCTGGTAGCACCGGTCACGACGTAATGTTGATGTGAAGTTGTGATAGGCTATATGACCTGCGTATTGTGTTTTATTTTGAAAGGGGGGCGGAAGTGTTTTACTTTTACGCGCCGCTGCTGAAACGCGCCCAGTGGGGATTGCAGCTGGGCAGAGGACGAAGCAGAACCGCGCCGCTGACGTGCTGCGGCTGTAACGCTTTCAGTGGAAATCCGGGCTAAGTGAGCAGAAGGAGAGGGTGGGGTGAGAAAGTGAGGGAGAAAGAGGGATGACCTGGTCAGTTATAAAAAAACAAAATGTGTGTCCCTCGATTCAAGCTGGTGCCCGCACTGCTGTTGGTTTGATATAAATACAAACCATTAGTATTAACAATTGAATGCACCATAAAATGGTAAATGGTAACATTAGGGTAAGAAGTATACTCCAGATATCTCCTACACTGTAAACTGACTATGTGTGACAGTGAGAGGCTGTTTGTCCTCTGTATGTTGGCCTAGGTCACCACTGGACAGTAATCCTGCTCCTGTGGCTCCTCCTCATGACCCTCACGCAGGGGATAAAGTGCTAGAAAATGTGAACTGCAACATGAATTTTAATGTCTTATAGATCAGGTCTGGCTGGGAACATAAATACATGATGTATAATATACTCAAAATTGTGCTTTATGGATTTAAGAGTCAAACACTCTTCTATTATATTTAAAATATGATGTACAATGTTGTTGAATCATCAATAAGCTAATTAAGCATGTGCTCCATCATGGAGCGCAACGCTTGCTCTCTATATCATGAGTAATGGTGTTCGGTCAGTTTGATCAGTGGTCAAGGCTTACTGTTTGTCGAGGAGTGATTTGCAGAGCTCAGGAATGAGCTTCCCCAAAACCCACTGGGCCTCGATTTCAGTCAACACAGAGTCCGACTCTCTCAAGGGTGATTGCAGCCTATATGTTTCTATATGCAAGCTGACACAGATCAAGATCTTAGTCTGTATACGACACAGCCGGATATATAGGCCCTTGTGATCAGACAGGGGGACAGCACATGCACTGAGGATTGAACTTTGATCATGACAAGATTAATGTTGAAAGTGAAACGTGCTATTCACACACGCACTGATCTGGCAGCCAGTTGAAAGAGGCCACACATTAATGAGTCCGTAACTGACCGAGCTGTATAATGAGAAACAGTGAAGACATCAAGATGTCAAGGATGAAAAAGACATTATCACACCAGAAAATAAAAAAACAATCTGTCTTTTAGGTTTAGAAGCCACAACATTGTTTGACTCAAAAGGAATGCATTTTTCCATGATGCATTCAATTCATAAATTCTTTAAAGCAGGGCAGAAAGTGCTCTTTTATTTATCCTCCACACTGTTCAAGCTCCATTGACGTGTTTTAATCAAACCCAGTTTTGTCTGGTGACAATTCCATAAAAAATGTCCTCGAACAAAAACACCTCAACAATGTTCAACAATGTTGACGAAAAAAGAAAAAAATTCAGTTTTATATTTAAAACATCTGTTCAATTTAACACTGTTTTGGCATTGCAAAACACTGCTAAGACATCATGTCAAGCCCAGTGCCGTTTATAGCAGCTCTTTTCATGGCAGAAATGTGAGAAATTTTGGAGTGTGGATCTTCTTCTCCTTGCTGTTCATATGCAGCGTCTAAAAATGCTTGAAAGACACCAGAGGTGTTTTTAACAAAAGTACGGGGGTGGAACTTTTGTCATAGGCATCGTGACAAAGAAACCAAAACATGGGCACTGATCTGATGACTGAAGTTTGCTGCGGCTACAATCTAAACAGATTAATAGTGCCGATTTCCCATCACAGTAGCTTTGCTGTTTGCGTGTGGAGAAAAAAAAATAAACATCTTGTCGTGTGTGAGTGCATCCTCTCCATCACCAACTGACTCGGGAGTTTCATCTGAATGACGACAGTTCAGAGTTTATTTTTAGAGTGAATAAAGACGAGTTCGACTTCTTTGGCAAAAGAATCAAGAGACACTGGCTGCATAGATGCCCAGATATATAGGCACGTTGCGACGAATAAATATTGCTTTGTTTGCGCAGGCCTCTGATGTGCGTATCTATTGAAAATATCGTATTTGTGCATTCAGAGGACACTGCATCTGAACGACCCTTTGATATTGCAAGAGGTCCAATTCTGAATACCACCCAGAAAATGAACAGATCCTCAAGAGACTGATCATTGATCATTCAAGGTCATTGATCAGGTGTAATGACCGCCCTTGAACATTTGATCGAGTCTAGTTGGAGGCACAAATCCAGGGTGGCCATTTTATGACATAGCGAACATTAAAACGTGTTCAGCATAACATAAACATAACGGTCTTTCCAGTTGGTTGATCCTCTTCACTTCTCTTATACTAAACATGGTTTGGGCCTTAACACTCAACACGCTAAGTAAGACAATCGGCCACAAAATTGTATTCACAGGGACTCAACATTGGCTTTCGTACTGTATTTCAAGCCTGAAGATAATTTATTTTCGCAGATCAAGATTCTGTCCTTACAGTATCCTAAAGTAAGGATATATGGAATGTATGTGAGGCTTTAAGCGAGTTCATAAATATCCAGCTTCAGATCTTAAATAAAAATAACACCCCATCCCCGTCTACAGAGACATGAACTACCTCCTCTATGGCATCAGTCTCTGTTCTGCCCAGCTGAGCTCCTCTGTCTACAGCCATAGCCTAGTCCTGGGTATCAGTCCGGCATCTCTGGATGCTACTAGAGCACGAGGAGGGCTGACAGAGAGGAGCAGTGAGGTCACTGGTACAGAAGGACACAGCAGGGTCAGGACTGAAGAGTGTCCGTCCAGACCACTAGGACTGTTTGAGGCGTTTCCTTGGGAGACCCAGGAAAGGGCACTGGCCTGAGGCCAGGGAGTGATAGGCCTCTGCTACCAGGTGTGGGTGAGAGATCACCACGGACTTCCAGCCTGATGTCTCCATCACATCAGACGCATGACTGTGAGAAAAGTACAACGGGGGTGGGGGATACACAATAGAAAAATGTGAGAAAATATTAAAGGAAAACAGATAGGATTAACACAATAAGTGCACAAACATGAGTCTCTGAAAAGTTTGGGATGATATGACTCCATCTGTGGGGTACACAGCTCTGAGGGTTTGTCATACCAGCTGGCAGAGCTGTTATTTACTTTATATTTTTAAATGTTAAAACCAGAAGGTCATTTTATGAGAGAAAAAAAAAAAGCAAACATTCCTACACCAGAAATATGTCACCAAAATGTATGTTTAGTCATAGTTTTTTTTTTGAATCACATTAGAGCCCTGGTTCTTCGCCTTCTTTTTTCTTAACCTCTCATTACATGTGACTGAAGCAATGAACACTTTGACCAGAAATGCTGTTCCTTAGTTTTCTGTTCAGCAGAATTATTATTATTTAATTCTTTATTCACCAGTAAAAAAAATACAAGGCAAGGGAACCCTATGGAGCATTTTTGATTCCCTGTGGTTTATCACAATAAACTACTATGAAGGCCAAAAACAAAACAAAAATAATATATAAAAAAGTAAAAAAGTACAAACAGCTGAAAAAATCTTGTAATTAATCGCTGATGAGTTTCGGTCTTCATCATCATCTCCTACAGATCTGAGTTTCCCCCGATAGACCCTGTGGCAGTCCTCACCCTCCTGGCACCCTCGTGGCACTAAGCTGCAGTATCACGCACGCAACTGTGTGGCCTTTAATGACATTTTTCCTTGTTTCATCGTACACAACAGCATGTGTGAGTTCACACTTGTGTTTATGTCTTTTCTTGGCACTCAGTTGTGTGTGCGTGTGTGTGTGTGTGTGTGTGTGTGTGTGTGTGTGTGTGTGTGTGTGTGTGTGTGTGTGTGTGTGTGTGTGTGTGTGTGTGTGTGTGTGTGCGTGCGTGCGCATGCCTGTGTGTTTGTGTGTGGTCATTTGCTCTCCACACAGCAGCCCCAGACCTCCAGCCAACCTGTGACCCTATTCTCTGTGGAGGACGTGAACCCCTGCTTACAGTAATGGCTGGTGTGCTGAGGCTGAGCAACAGGCCAACAAAAGGGCACGAGAAGAGCAGCCACAGTGGGAAAGGAAGGAGGAAGGGTGTACCAAGGAGAGAGAGAAGCAGACAACAGCAGCAGCGACAAATAAATTAATTAATTAAAAAAAATATGGGAGGTAAGGGAGAGTAATGAAAGTGCAGAGAGAGGGACATGACGGGACAGAGGGATGTGTGGAGCAGCAGCAATGTGACAGTAAATCAAAAAGAAGCTCTGACCTCCAGTCAGCCGCAATAAAGACACAAACCACCACAATTATCAATAATACTAATTTCAAGAAAGTGCGGTTTGTTTGCATTTTTGCATTAAAAGAGTCTTACTTCCAATACTCATGCCCTGGTGCCACCTGTCCTGCTTTATTCAACTAATTCATATAAATATTAAGATACATGTTGAGCTAAAAGAAAAATGGGTGAACTCTTTTCTATAAACATAGTGGGTAAGAGAGTGTGGATGCCTTTGCTCTCTGCTACACCCCTGGAGAGGATAAATAATTGAAAACCAGGTAGGATAAAGAGGACTCCTATTGTCTCGACTAAATGACTGTAAGCTGCTTGTAACGACTGGTCTGGAAAGAGGTTGAGGTGCTACTGCGGGGAGGATTATTGGTTCCTCCATGTCATCTGTTTTCTGTATTCATCCTCTAAATTGATTTTTGTTTTGTTGCTCTTGTTGCTGTCGATTGTGTCCGCAGGAGGAGGGTTGATAACGCTTTGCTGGCCAGGAGTCCCCCGTGGCCAATTTTCCTTCCACCACAACAACACTGTCGCAAATTAAACTGTCATAACGCCCATAACCACAATTAATGACAGGGATTAGGGGCAGAAATCTGCATTACTGAACACCTTTAGGCACACATGAGTTCTTACACACAGAATCGGAGAATAGGAGAGAATGAGGATGGGAGTAAACACAGAAGATAGGAAGATGGAGCCCATTTGGGAACAACGCCAAAAGATGGCGTAAAGCTGCAGAGAGAGGACAGAGGAATGGACAAAGGGATGTAAAATGTGTCTGGCTGTGAGACAGAGAATTCACATAACAAGAGGGAAAGTGATGAGCAATTTAGGTAGTGACTGTGAGAAAGCCTCTTGCTTCAAATGGGCTTTTAGATGCTGGATCAATCACCTCTCCTTGGACGTAAATAGTGGCATTGATGCTAATAGGCACCTTCTTACCTAAACAGGCGGCTTGCAACATGATTAACATCAGCAGTTGAGGTTTACTGCTAAACGATCCAATATGATACGGCAGCAAAATGGTCTGAGCTGGGGATGAAATTAAATTTCCTCCGGAAACACAAAATTGGTCCCACTGGAATTAATAACCTTCTTTAACAAAAAAAACTAAGTGTATGAATGTCTGACATAACATAAATGTTTGCATAAGTAAGGAAGTAGTTCTGGAGATGAAGGATTCCAGTGTGGAAGCATAACTCACTAGTTTATAAAGTCCACAGCCTGCGTCTTGAGCTGGTGGGCACTGTGTAGGTCAGCGAGGATGAGGATCTCTGCTGCGTTCTCCACAGACAGACTTGTACACAGAGTGTCCTCACACATCACCCTCAGCCTCTCCAGTGCATACTGCCAATGACAGAGAGTGCAGGAGATAGAGGAGAAACAGCAGGTAAACTAAATTACTTAAACAACGCTGCCACTAACAACAGTTGTCGCACTGTGTAATGATGTGGAAACACAGAATTGCTCGACTGCAGCAGCAACAACGGCTAAATTGAATAAGAAAATATATGGCCAAGAGAAGGAAAAGTGACAGCCTGAGTTTCCACTGAGCTTGATTAAGAAAATGCCTTCTATTGTATTCATGCTCACTTCAGGTTTTTTTTTTTTTTTTAAAACAGTCAGCAATAATAATGTTAAGGCACTGATATGGATTAAAGAAGACCAATAGTTAGAATAATAATAATTCCCTCAGATCAGGGTGTCCCAAAGGCAAACTGACATTAAATTGAGCCCTAGGAAATCCGTTTTTTTTGTTTGTTTTGTTTTCAAATTCCATTATATTTTTTTAACTCTATTTTCTTTAAAAAATATATATATATATATATACATATATATATACATATTACACTTATTTTACAGCACGGATTATTATATTATTATCGTGCCAACTACCTGATTGATAAGTAATACAAATTAATGTATTAATGTACAACATTGCACTATTTTATCATGTGCTTTAGGTTTGAAATCATTTTAGAAATTGTAATTGTGTGTAAGTGCTTGTAAGTATACTATGGTGTTCTTAAACACAATGTACTTTAGATAGTGGTGAGTTTATCTGAGGCTACTCTCATGTTCAGGCCACGCCCCCCTCCTTGTTTGCAGGATTTCACTAGAAATTATGGTCTCAACCAAAAGAGAGAAGGGCAAAGTGGTTTTAGATTAATTAAACATACAGGATAGAATAGAGTATAGATATAATTATATACAGTCACAGTGGGTAGGTTTTGATTTTCCTAGTGTGGGTACTAATAATTTAGTTTTTATATAATTGAGGACATTATTATGCAATCTGTTCTGTGAGTAAATGTACACAGAAACAGGTGCACGCACACACACCCACATACACTCTGTACCTTGTCAGCTGCAGCCAGCAGGTCATCAGCCATCTTGTCCAGGTTGGGGGCATTGCCTGTGTAGATGAAGCACATCATCTCTTTGAAGACATCTGGCTCCATGTCATTTATCTCCACCCGGTTCTGAATGGGAGGAAAGAACAGGGGAGAATGCACAAAGTTTAACAAAATAAAAGGAAAGAGAGGAAAAATATGCTTTGACAATCCTTCAAAAACATGCACAGCAGCAGAGTGGTTTTTTTTTTTTATTTCATGTGAATGTCCCCAGCTCCATCTGAATTAAACCTTAAACCTTGTTTAGCACACACACACACAAGGACAGTCAGCCATGCAGTCAGTCAAACAACTTCCAAGTGTCAAATGAGAATAAAAAAAAATGAAGGATTCTCTAAACAGTCTGAACACGTTTCAGAAAAACAGAACATTTATTTGATTCTTTTCAGCCGATTCCTGAAAATTAATCCTGAGCATTCATTCCTTGACAGTGCCCGCAGCCAGAAAAGTAGGCTTTATCGTTCAGTGGCACTGTGACAGTAACCTGAACCTTTGCCTGTGCACTGAGAGGCAGAACAAAGCAGTAAACCAATTATAACGGTGCTTTATCGTAACCACAGTGACCAGAGGCATTTTAGCAGGGTCAGGTTGAGTGTACCAGCAGCTTAGTGCATTTGTGACAACTCTGACCACTCAACAGCAACATAAACACACTGAGAAATAATGGAGTGAGAGTCTGAAACGGACTGTGTTGTGTTTACAGGACAATGTCTATTACTGTGCGCTGTCATAGAAATTCAGATTACACACAATTTTAACTAAAAGTGTACTAAAAGTTTCTAAACTGACCTCAGAGTCTTGCTTAAAAAGTAATCTTCTTTTGTCACAGAATGTGTTTTCTGGCTCATGTGCACAATCCAGGAAGAAGGGTGGGTTTCACCAACACATGATTTAAACTTGACTAATTTCTTGCTGCAAATTTTTGACAGCAAAGTGCGTTGGAGTGCTAACGAAATAATGAAAGGGGGAAAATAGCACCATACAAACACACTGAGTCACATGAGACAAACTAACAGGACTTTATTGCGAAGTCAAGCTCTCAACTGTATCTCATAAATAGACAACACTTACATAGTTATCTGAAGCTTGCCTCTATTCACAGAGCAGCCATCTAGTAGGGTTTCCTTAGGAGCTCATTTGTCTCTCTTCCATGTAGATGTGCTGCACAGATACTATAAAGTATCATCAGCGCTGCAGAAGAGTGTTAACCCATCTATCTGTTTTCTCTAAATTGTATAGGGACACGGCCCACCCTCTCTCTTGTTCTGATGAAGACGCCCACTTAAACAGCAATTAAGATGCATTTCCTGGCTCTGTGCTTTATAATTTCCCCATTTGAGCCACACAGGCATCAATATTCCGCTGACATGACGGCTAAATCACCAAGGTTCAATCTCCCCTCCACCTCCTTTCATATGAACACAACCAAGTGTGGCACGAAGGCTCTCTGCATCACACATGTGCACACATGCACAAAAAAAGACACATTCACATTAAAAAAAAGACAAACAGAGGAAAATCCTGCATTTGTTTATCTATCATTTTAGATTTGTTTGTTTGATTTTTTTATTTTTCACTTCCACTTTGTGTAAAGAATACTGATAATATAAATCGCTATTTATGGGCCAATATTATCAAATATCAGGAACACAGCAGATTCACACTTGCACGGTCAGCCATTAAGTCTTGGTCATATCAGGACGCAGCACAGTGGAATTCACCCATGTGTCTTTGCAGACATATTCAGCTGCATAGTTTGGTGATATAAAGATGAACTTTGCGGCTGCTGTGCTAACTGCTAACAGACAAACTAGCAGGAAATGCTAGCATCCTGGACAGTCGCTACGCTACGTTATGTTAAGACAAAACATACAAACACACACACAAACAACAGTGAGGACAGAAAATACCATGCATCGTAATGGTCCGTAGGCTTGATGTTATTTAACGGTTCATGGATTCTGGTTTAGCAGCAGGATAGATTGGTGGATGAATTGATTTAATTTATTGTGTTTAAATATTAGAATTCTGAATTGTCTGTTTGAGAAGTTGGTATTCACTGTTTAGGACATGGGAGGAGACGGAGGAGATGGAGTTAGCCTGATCATACTTGTTGAAACAGAACACAGGAGCCGACTCAGAACACAGTTCACAGCCGTGCAGCACACCTCACGTCACTGAGTTTTACATTATCTCATAAAAATCATCGTGGAAATAACACCTTTCAGAATAATTTAAAAATCACAGTAATCACACAAACGTGTATGTACAGGTTTTAAGGACATCATATATAGAGCTGCATTCAACACAACACGAAGAAACACATGCAGAAAACTTTTTCAGACATGAGCACATCCTGAATCAACAGAAATAAATACTGGGATTTAAATATTCAACTCACCTCTGAGGAAAGAGGAACAACAGAGTCAAGTGTTTGACTTACCTTCATACTCTCTTCCATCTCATGCTCAAACATGGCACTGAACACCGGTGAGCGAGCTGACAGAGAAAGGAGGGAAACAAAAAGACAGAAGAGGAATTTGTTATTGTGTGTAATGTTGATACATGGTGAGCTCTCTGATATCTGTTAACAGCCTGCCACAGGGCCAGAGCAGGATGATTGACAGCAGAAACGGCAGAGGAAGCATCGTGTGTAAAAAGTCGACTTCAGCTCCTTCCTGCTGACACATTTATGACGACTTCCCAGGATTGTTTAGCACGTTTTAAAATGCTGATAGACTGCGTTGACTGGATCTTATTTGATGCATTATTCTTTAATTAGGGTCTGTCTTCCCTTTTAATAACACAGTCACCTGCTGTCACTCAACACAAACTAGTCTAACACTGCAACATAGAGGATTCTGGAGGTTTATTTACATCATTAACTACAGATATTGTTGAAAATTAGTTTTTCTTTCATTCACTCACTTATGTATACAAAAGCCAAAACTGTTTGCCACAGATTACAATTACTCTTGAGGAAAATATATTTTAGCTTATGCTAAAAATATATTTTAGCTTAAGCTTCAATTTACAGAAAATAAGTCAAAGTGGTGGCACATGTACAAGAGCTGTTGTAATGTAGTAAGATATACTATATTATTTTACATTTTTCCCCTAGATGTTTCCATTATTGATTGACACATTGTAAATATTCAAAGTGAATACAGAACATTATTTGTTTAAATAAATCAAAAAAATTGCACTCATTGATAAAACAGCAACAACATGTTGCATTTTGATCACTACAAAGATGAGGTTACTAATAACTTATTGAACTGCTTCACAGTATGTTTTCTCTCTAATGATCGCTGACGTGACTCCAACAAGAGAGGTTATGTTTAATCTCCTGCACAGACTGTACGGCGATGGTTATTTGATCAGGGCTTCAAATGACATAAATCTGTCCAGTTTCTGTTGCTTGAAATCACTGCTGTATGACAAGTCTGCAGAGTTCTGCTTCAGGCAATGAAACCATACACTTTCTCAATCATCCGGTCTGTGACTGTTGTTAGTTCTGGCACAGGCAAGAGGCTGAATCTCAGAGATGGATTTGAGGCTGAAGCTGATTACCAGTTGTTTACCAGCAGAGGAAGAATGTGCCTCGACAAAGGTTACAGTGTGGTCTTTCACTAAATATCAGCCACTGCCATCTTCTTTTGATACGGTTCACTTTGTCTGATAATGGGCTCACTGGGTAACCCTTTATATAACTGCTTTCTAATATATGCCTAATTAACTAGTGATTAAATTTTAACAAAGTTTAACACATTATTAAGTGTGTGTCAAAGACAGTGGTATGCTAATTAATTTAAGTGCTTAATAATCAGTTATTAACTGCAGACCTAGCTACCAAATTAATTACACATTTGGAAACATGGTGTCATCCATCAACTTTGCACAAGCCACAAACAAGTATTATAGTGAGGATAAGCAAAATGGGGCCACAATGAGTGCATTAACAATGGACTGAAGTGATTTTATGTCAGCCACTGCTGCCATAGTAGCCATCTTCATTTAAATCATTGCCCTCCTGATTGTTTAGAAGTAAATAACATACAAAATGATTTATCTAGTACTCTTTTTGGTGTAAAGCAAGATGATGTTCTCGCTCTCCCCTACTTTTGGGAATGACCTCGCTCTTGAAATTAGGAAAGCAAATTTAGGTGTGCATTATAATCAGGGTTCACACACCTTGGTTGACATCAAAATCAAGGACTTTTCAAGGACGTTCCAAGACCAAACCCCTCAAATTCAAGGACTAAGTGTGTTGAGACAGCTTAAGATAGTAGGACAACTTGTAAGAGCCAATGGTTTCCACTGTCATTGATTTGGAGCACGCTCTGTGCATCTGGCCAAGTGATTGTCCTTGGGATCTTGGTCAAGCCACTCTTTATAGTTGTCTTTGGTGAGCCGGAGAACTTGAAATTTGCATTTCCCAGGCATCACATAATTTGCTCTCTCTAACATTACTCCCTCATTTTTCTGCAGGTTATCTCACATCAACAGCAGAGAGAGACAGTGTACAGTTTACATTATGACTCAATGTTTGTTCTGCGTAGGCCTACTCAACATACATATCAAGCAATGTCTAAGCTAAATGTCAACTTAACTTCTTTCTTGCACAAAATCCAAGCACTTACAATGACCCATGTCTATTTAGAGCAATGTTCAAAAAGTTTCAAGGGCCTTAAATTATTATTGTTATTTTATTTATTTTTTTAATTCACAAACTTTCAAAGTTTTCAAGGACCTTTGTGAACCCTGTTTACTGATTTATCTTGTGTCATGGAGGTTGATAATAATCTGAAATAAAAACAAAAACATTAATTTCAGGGAACCTTAATTAATGTTACTGGTAAATCCTGTCTTTGTCCTACTATTTCATTTAAAAAAAATATATCTACTAATACCAATATGTATTAGCAATTTATACTACAATATCGAAATTAAATTTTTCTCCATTTCAGCAGGCAAAACTCTACGTTCTATTGTCAATAAGCTTCAAGTATGCAAAGGTTATTTCACCTGCTCTCAACTCTATGATGCATGTGTTTCTCCCATGATGATATGAAGAATTTAAAGTATCAGATTCCATACAGATTAGAGCTGAATGCCATTCTTTAAGTGTTCATACATTTGCTCCAGTTCTGTCTGTTCAGGACGATATGGATTCCAGGGGCATTGAGACACAAATGTGAAATGAAAGATGCAATAGATGCAGTATTTTATCATCCAGCATGGACACAATTACAACTAAATCACTGATTAAATTTGACAAAAAATGACAAGAAGACATACAGTATATTCAAATCCAGAATAATTACTGTGCTGAATCTTTCATTATAGCAAACGTATCAAAAGGTCAGCAGTGTAAAGAACAGGAATCTTTTTTTCCCTGTGAAGTTGAACATTTACAGTTAAATAAGTTAATGCAGAAAACGGGTTCTGTGAATTTGGTGAAATTGAAAATGAGTCACACTGTTTTGACCTCATTAAGATGAATTAAAAACACCTCTTTTAAAATGTGGAAATGTTCAGATGATAGAACAGAATAGAGCTTTATGTTGTAGTTATATACATTGGCTGTAAAGCCTGGAAAACTGTTCGGCAGGTTACATTTCATTGAATATCATTTGTAATTTATGTTCTACTCTTGCTGACTGGTGTGTATTTCTAAATAATGGTGTCCTGTAAGCCCAATTGGGCAGGGCATAGTTTCTGAAAAACAATCAATCAATCAACCATGAAGGAATAAACAACATAGTCACTACAGCTGCACATGCTGTAGCTTTCAGAAGCACATTTGAAATATGCTGTGGTGAGTAACACACAAGGTTAAGCAAGAAACAAAGAGTCAAAGAAAAGCAGGAATACTGGGCATAAACATTGAACTTTATACTCAGAAAAGAAAGTTCCGAACTTGTTTAATTTTATGACTGTATAAAAGATTGACAGTAAGTGTCAGGAGAACAGACTACAACGAGGAGAATAAAGTTGTGATTAACTATTTACCTGTCAGGATTGTTAAGTAGATCAGTAAAATAGACAAAAATGATACACTTCTCTCTACCTCACACTGCACTGTCTTTTTGATCCGTGAAAATAATTCAGCAGCGATAGAGTCTAGTTGGTGAAAACTATAAATCTACATATCAGAGAACCAAGAAGAGTTTAGTGACAGAATACTGAGACTTCAAGACAACCATAGGTTTGCTATAGATGTGGGTAATTTATATGAGCATGACCATGCTTTATCATGATTAACAATTACAAGAAGACATATCAGGAACAGGAGCATGATATTGGAATCAATCTTTTCTACACATCAGGTAGTTTCAACGAAAGCTCACATTATAATTTATTACTGCTTTAACTATAAGACAAGCTAAGAAATGTCTGCTTTGAAACCAAACTTTCCTCTGAATACCCAGGTGGACTACAGGGACAAAACTACTATAAGTTTGTCTGTTGTAGCTCAGCACTGGTGAGCTCATCCTGCAGTAACAAACAGGAGGAGTGGAAACGAGAGACACGCCTCTTTCATACAGGCTGTTCAAGGTTGCATAAAAGCTATGAACACAGTTTCATTGTTCAACCAGAGGTAGTAACAGTGCCAAATCAACATTTGTTTTACCAATAAAAAACAGCCGGCATTGTAGGCTAGATGCTGATTAAAGAACACCTGCATACTCTCAGCAATCATACAGGGGAGCAAGCGTTATCGTGTTGGCTTTGTTCAGTTCCCTGTAAACAAGCAAAGGCGGCATAATGTGGGGTCATCTTACTTGTAATACGGCAGGATCTCTGCATGAGTCTACTGAGACAGCAAGACAGGGAGAGGGTGACAGGAAGTGAGAGGAGGGATAGGAAAGGCAAAGTCTAATCTAGAATTTAAGACAGACAGGAAGACAAATAACAAAGGGATATGTGAACAAAAATCAAAAGGTAGAACAGAACAAGAGGAACAATGAAAGCAGTGGGAAACAAAGGCAAAGACAGTATGAAAGGGGAACATTATGGTGGACAGGGAAAAAGGTAGGAAAGGAAGAGAAAGGGGAATAAAGAGAAGGTAAGAGACAGAAGAGAAGGTGGTTTAAAGATCACATGGTCAAAGTGGAGCCAATTTGGTTTGCTCTGCCTCCATCGTTTGATCCCTCTCTGTCCGTCTCCACGGCGATTAACAACCAGGAGAGTTGTCACGGGAATGACCGAGAAGGGGGAATAACGAGGTGGACGGACTTTGGACAGAGCAGAGAGAGAGAGAAGGGAGGATGGGGAGGGTGGTGGTACCCCAAACCACAGCAGCACATAATTAAAATGGCTCCACACTCACGCACACTTACGCACGCGCTTATGTGCGCACGCACACACACACACACACACACACACACACACACACACACACACACTTCAACAAATCCAATAATGAACAGCCTCCCCCTTGCCTCCACAGAGACACAGTTCACCAGTTTCCTCAAACTTTTCACTCTCTGATCCTGGCTATGCCAATATCTGCAGCTAATTGTTCAAAATGAATCATGTTTGTTTTTTGCAAGTGGCTACGTGACCATGTTTGATCAAAATTGATTCCTGAGAGCCGGAGAAGAAACACAGTTGCTGTAGGTGTCAATAGCCAATTCTTTTGTGGATATTCAATTTATTTAAATTTAACCATCCCTGTGGAAAGTAAAAGTATTCATTGAAATTGAAAATTTGTATTAGTATTTCCCCTGAAATTTAATTCATGGTAGAAAAGCATTTGAAATAGTATTTAGACTGAAACCAAAACTGTGAAATGAAGCCTGAAATGATAATGACAAACTCTCCACCAATCAATGATTACAAATTCCACCACATACATTAATGTAAAAGTCATCTCACTATTAAAGCTATTATTATGTACCTTGCACCAGCTGGCATAAACAACTCATTTAATTTTTAATTTTACATACCGCAGTATAACACTCCAAGCAAATCGTCTGGACTTTCTATACATTTATTTTCTATTTATTACATTAGAATAATGTAGAGTAATTTAGAATTAAACAGTATATTATCATCAACCAATTACAATGATCACTAACCATTAACATTAATTGAAGTGTTCAAATTTTCCAAGGGGGGAAAAAATAGATAATGCTGTGCTAATTACAACAAGTAATAGTTCATTGCTTGTTTGTAGCATAACTGTGAAGACCAATGATAACATCGTCTCATAAACCCTGCTCCAGAGTTGTGAATAACAAAAGTTTGAGGACACAAATATCCTACACGATTCAGGTAAACATGGTTTGATAGTAAAGATTATAAACCCCAATAAAGTCTTTACACATGTATGCATGATGTGACGTGGTTCAGTGTTAGTAAGGGCCTTCAGCATTGGGTGGCATTACACAATGTTGACTAACATTGCTTTTTTTCTGCGATCCATAGACACACATTCAAGATGTAATGGATGAAAATATATAGTCACCTGCCAAGATGGCTTTGTGGGCCTGGAATTTCTGGCCAGCAACAGACAGGGAGCAGTCAGTGAATCTCGAGTTTTCCCACAAATCCCCAAGCTCCTCGGCCAGCCTGCAGTCAGGAACCCTCACCAAATTCATCGATGTCTGGCCTGAGACATTGACAGAGTCCTGCACCACACTCACCTGGAAACAAAATACATATTACGTAAGTAATATTCATCAGTATATTTGTGTTATTAGCTGGTTTGGGAACGGCAAGTTATGTGTGTAACCACGACCACAACATTACACTGATCAATATATGAGCTCTTTTGTTATGACTGTTAGTGTCACGATTCCACCTGCACCTTCTCCTCAATTTTATTATTAGTGTTGTTTTTTGTGGCTGCTGTTTTTTCCCCTCTCCTCTGACTCTGCAGGGGGCGTGGCTGACCCAGTTCCCAGACACCGGTGATCACTTGCACCTGCGCGGCTCCTCCTCACCTGCACCAGATGTGTAATCAGCGGGGCTTAAAGGCGGAGCCATTTCTCCTCACCGGTGTCAGATCGTTTTTAAACTTACATGGGTAAAGACATGCTGCTAGCTCTCTCGTTGAACTTACCTTACAAAGTTACTTACCCGTTCGTCTTCGCTCCAGGTCGTCACGTCTCCTGCTGGTCTTCAACTCCTTGGCTGTTCCGGTCTCCCTATTCTCCTGGGATCTCCTGTGCCACGTTCGTGAGTTGTTTCCACTCTGGATTTCCGCCGACCTGCCGAGTCACCCCCGCAGTAGCTGCAAGGACAATTTTCCTCCTATTCCTCCATCTATCCCCTATCGCTTCCCACTTTTGGGAAGTCGTTTTTTGTTACACATTTTGTAAATAAATTTATATTGTTTTGAAATAGCTTTCCGTCTCCGTCTGCTTTCGGGTCCACGCCACTAAATCATTACATAACGATCTGACCAACATGGACCCAGCGGACTTTGACGCGTGTAAGCAGGCTATTTCCGCTCAGGGCGTACTCATCGGGCGCCATAGTCAGATGCTTTCGAAGGTCTCCCTTTCACTCCGCGAACTCATGGCTAATGCTGCTAACCCTCCCGTAGCCTCCGCCACTTCCGTGTCCGCTAGCGCGGAGCGGGTAGTTGCGGCTAGTAGCACTAGCTTAGCCACTTCCACTAGTTCGCCGCGGGAACCTTTTGTTCCCATCCCCGAACGATTCTCCGGGGAGATTGGTAAATGCACAAGCTTCCTTTTTCAATGTTCGCTAGTTTTTAGCTTACAACCACGCACCTACCCCGATGACAACGCCAGAATTGCCTTCGTGGTAAACTTATTGTCGGGGCGAGCCGCTCAGTGGGCAACGGCCACGCTATCCAACGCAGCCCCCGCTTCAGTTAGTTACTCGTCGTTCACCAGCCAGTTGTGCAAAGTTTTCGATCACTCTCTTCAGGAGTCCGATATTTCCTCCAAACTAATCAACACCAAACAGGGTAATTCATCGGTGGCTGATTTTTCTATTCAGTTCCGCATTCACGCTGCGGAGAGTTCGTGGAACGACGCGGCGCTGCGCGCTATGTTCGTTAGAAATCTGAATAGAGAATTACGCGATGAACTAGCAACACGGAACGACGCCCACGATTTAGATTCACTCATTGCCTTGTGTATCATGCTCGATAATCGCATCCAGGAGAGGGATCGAGAGAGAACGGCGAGTAGCCGGCGCGTCACTAGCCACTCACGTCCCCACAATCCGGTTCCCATTCCTCTGCCTTCTTTTCCTACCTTTCCTGGTTCATCTGAACCGATGCAGCTGGGGAGTACTCGACTCACCTCCGCGGAGCGGACGGTGAGGGTGAGAAGCGGGGCCTGCCTCTACTGCGGCGAACTGGGCCATCAACGGGCAAACTGTCCAGTACGCCCTAAAGGACTAAGCCCTCCAACACACGCAGGAGTGTTGGCAGGCGGTGCCGTTTCCCGGGCCACAAAGAAACGTGTGATCCTCCCAGGTCAACTCCGGTGGGACCAGAAGTCGATCACGCTCCCCTGTCTGGTCGATTCTGGCGCAGACGACTGTTTCCTGGACTTGGACACTGCCCTCCAGGCCGGGATCCCCACGATCCCGCTCGAGACTCCGAAGGAGATCCACGACCTCGACGGCAAGATCCTGGCCACAGTCACTCATCGCACCAGACCCATCGCCCTGGTCCTGTCCGGCAACCACCACGAGCTACTTCAATTGTTCCTGATTCCGTCGTCTTCCTCCCCGATCGTGCTGGGTCTGCCCTGGTTGGCGCTCCACAATCCTCGGTTCGACTGGTCGTCTGGGCAACTCTCCAGCTGGAGCGTTCCATGTCACTCCCGCTGCCTCCGCTCAGCACTGCCCGCTCCTTCGACCACTCCGGTTCCGGTTCCCAAGCCACCAGATCTTTCCACGATTCCGGCGGCGTACCACGACCTCGGGGAGGTGTTCTCCAAGGACCTGGCTCTCTCTCTTCCTCCCCATCGACCATACGACTGCGGCATTGACCTGCTTCCGGGGTCCACATTACCTTCCCGACGGCTGTATAACCTCTCCCAGACCGAACGCTCATGCATGGAAGAATATGTCAACCAGTCTCTGGCCGCTGGTCTCATTCGTCCCTCTTCATCCCCTGTCGGAGCCGGTTTTTTCTTTGTTCAGAAGAAGGATGGTACTCTGCGCCCTTGTATCGACTATCGTGGTCTCAATGAGATCACGGTCCATAACAAATACGCGCTGCCGCTCATGGACGCTGCCTTCAGCCCTCTGTGCAAGGCTAAAGTATTCTCCAAACTTGACCTTCGCAACGCGTACCATCTGGTTCGCGTCAAAGAGGGCGATGAATGGAAGACCGCCTTCAACACGCCAATGGGACATTTTGAATACCTTGTCATGCCTTTTGGATTAACGAACGCTCCAGCAGTCTTTCAGCACCTAGTCAACGACATTCTGCGTGACATGCTGGACAAATTCCTGTTCGTGTATTTGGATGACATCCTCATCTTCTCGGAGTCCGAGCAGGAACACGTCCAGCATGTCCGCATGGTGCTGCAAAGACTGCTGGAGAACAAGCTGTATGCCAAGGCAGAGAAGTGCGTCTTCCACGCTTCCTCAGTTCCTTTCCTTGGCTTCATTATCGACCAGGGTAAGCTGTCTCCAGATCCGGCCAAGATCAGCGCGGTGAGGGACTGGCCGACCCCCTCCAACCGAAAGCAGCTGCAGCGATTCCTTGGATTCGCGAACTTCTACCGGCGATTCATCCGGGACTACAGCAAGGTGGCTGGACCCCTCACTCGACTCACCTCTCCGCTGCAACCATTCTGCTGGTCCGATGACGCCGAGAATTCCTTCCAGAGACTCAAGGTACTGTTCACATCTGCACCTATCCTCTCCCACCCTGACTCTTCCCTACAGTTTGTTGTCGAGGTCGACGCCTCCGACACTGGAGTTGGGGCCGTCCTCTCGCAACGCTCGCCTGCCGACCAAAAGCTGCACCCATGCGCTTTCTTCAGCCGACGCCTTTCCCCGGCCGAGGCGAACTATGACGTGGGGAACAGGGAGCTGTTGGCGGTCGTGCTGGCACTCCAAGAGTGGCGACATTGGTTGGAAGGTGCGTCTTTTCCTTTTATCGTTTGGACAGACCATAAAAACTTATCTTATTTACGAGACGCTAAACGTCTCAACTCCAGGCAGGCACGTTGGGCCCTGTTCCTGGGGAGATTTGTTTTTACCCTTACCTTCCGACCTGGGTCAAGGAACGTTAAACCGGACGCACTATCTCGACTATTCTCACCTGATCCACCTTCTCTGTCTCCCGAGCCGATCATTCCCCCAGCTTGCATCGTGGGAGCCGCTGCCTGGCCGGTGGAGGAGAGGGTTCGTCTGGCCCAAGGAGCGGAGCCAGACCCAGGAGACGGTCCTCCCAATCGGCTCTTCGTCCCGGGCGCGGCACGATCGGAGGTGTTAGAGTGGGCACATGGTTCTAAGCTCACATGTCATCCCGGCCTCAATCGCACTCTCCGGTTCCTCCGCCAGCGATTTTGGTGGTCCTCCATGCCTCAGGACACTGCCGAGTTCGTCCGAGCCTGTCCCGTCTGTGCCCGAGGGAAGACCTCGAACCGCCCTCCAGCTGGTCTCCTGCAGCCGCTCTCCATCCCACGTCGTCCCTGGTCCCACATTGCGGTAGACTTCGTTACCGGTCTACCACCGTCTCGCCTAAACACCACGGTCCTGACGGTGGTGGACCGGTTTTCGAAGTCCGTCCACTACATACCGCTCACCAAGCTCCCAACTGCCATCGAGACGGGGGACCTTCTAGTCGAACACGTCTTCCGACTCCACGGGTTCCCGCAGGACATCGTCTCAGACAGAGGGCCTCAGTTCACTTCCCAGGTCTGGAAGGCGTTCTGCTCGGCGTTGGGGGCGTCCACCAGCCTCACGTCCGGGTATCACCCCCAGTCTAACGGCCAAACAGAGCGGGCCAACCAAAGCATGGAGAGTGCCCTCCGTTGTGTCGCCGCCCGCCACCCCGCCTCCTGGAGTTCCATGCTTCCATGGGTGGAATACGCGCACAATTCCCTGGTCTCCGCATCTACCGGCATCTCCCCATTCATGGCGACCCTGGGCTACCAACCACCCCTCTTCGACTTCCAGGAGGAGGAGGTTGCCGTCCCTTCTGTCCAGAGCTACCTTCGCCGGTGCCACGCGGTGTGGAGAAAGGTCCGGTCATCCCTTCAACGATCTTCCATCCAGAGCCAGAGGCAGGCCAATCGCCACCGTATCCCGGCTCCAGACTATCGACCGGGACAGAAGGTATGGCTGTCGTCTAAAGACCTTCCCCTGCAGGTCGAGTCCCGGAAGTTGGCGCCTCGTTTCATTGGGCCGTTCGTCATCGAGCGGATGGTCAACAGGTCCGCCGCCCGCCTGAAGCTTCCTAGAGCTCTACGAGTCCACCCGACCTTCCACGTCTCACTCCTTAAACCAGTGGAGGAGTCGGACCTGGTCCCACCCTCCAACCCTCCTCCTCCACCCAGGTTTATCGACGGGGGGGAGGCCTACACAGCCAGCCGTATCCTGGACAGCCGACGCAGGGGCCGGGGTCACCAGTACCTCGTCGACTGGAAGGGGTACGGCCCGGAGGAGAGATCTTGGGTCCCACGCCATTTCATCCTGGACAAAGATTTGCTGAGGGACTTCCATCGGTCCCATCCGGATAAGCCTGGCCTAGCGCCAGGAGGCGCTCTTTGAGGGGGAGGTACTGTCACGATTCCACCTGCACCTTCTCCTCAATTTTATTATTAGTGTTGTTTTTTGTGGCTGCTGTTTTTTCCCCTCTCCTCTGACTCTGCAGGGGGCGTGGCTGACCCAGTTCCCAGACACCGGTGATCACTTGCACCTGCGCGGCTCCTCCTCACCTGCACCAGATGTGTAATCAGCGGGGCTTAAAGGCGGAGCCATTTCTCCTCACCGGTGTCAGATCGTTTTTAAACTTACATGGGTAAAGACATGCTGCTAGCTCTCTCGTTGAACTTACCTTACAAAGTTACTTACCCGTTCGTCTTCGCTCCAGGTCGTCACGTCTCCTGCTGGTCTTCAACTCCTTGGCTGTTCCGGTCTCCCTATTCTCCTGGGATCTCCTGTGCCACGTTCGTGAGTTGTTTCCACTCTGGATTTCCGCCGACCTGCCGAGTCACCCCCGCAGTAGCTGCAAGGACAATTTTCCTCCTATTCCTCCATCTATCCCCTATCGCTTCCCACTTTTGGGAAGTCGTTTTTTGTTACACATTTTGTAAATAAATTTATATTGTTTTGAAATAGCTTTCCGTCTCCGTCTGCTTTCGGGTCCACGCCACTAAATCATTACAGTTAGAATCTCATTTCATGTTACAGCAGTGTGAGTACAGTATTGATTCACTAATCTTCCCGTCTTGCACACAAACATATGACACATACCCAAACGCATGGACAACAGATACATCTCTTCAGTGCGTTAACATGCACACTATAAAAAAACGATTATCGGGTTTTTGTAGTTATCTGGTTATTCAAGTGCTTATGTAAACGGAATAAACCGATATTCATTATCGGTTTCTTGCCGTTATCGGTTTTTGAAAAACCTGTTTAACACACCTAGGTTTCTGTCAATACTCAGATTTCTTAGAGACATGTATACACCTTATACGGTCTATTCCAGTTACCCGATTATTGCCAGTAATCATTTTCTTAGTGTGCATGTAAACACACTCTGTGGTCTCGAAATCAGACGTCACAAATGTGCATGTGCAATCGAATCTCAGGATGTCACATAAGACGTAATAAGTGTGAACTGTTCCTTTAATACACCCAATGGTTCACACAGAGTTTCTAATGCAAAACATGCCATGTTCATAAAAAGACACACAAAAAATCAGTCAATCATACATGCTGTGAATGATTAATGTGGGTCCTCTGCCTCGGTAATCAATACATCAGCCACTCGATATGGGGGCTATTCAAAGCAACCTATTCTTCCCCATTTATCCAATCAGACTGGCTACACTCTCAAACAAGCCAGAAAATCAGCATTGAAGGCAAATTGAGTGTGTGTGTCTCTGTTTGTGTGTGTACATGAGAGTTGTCTGTATGTCTTCCCTGCTGACTTCACCACCTGTTCCAGACAAAGTCAACCAGACTCATTTATCTCTCAACAGGACTCACTACACACACACACACACACACACACACATTACTGAGTAATTTCTGACTGCCTGAATTGACTGACTTGCAGTTTTCTTCCTGCTTGCTGTGCCATCAAAACAAAATATGAATTACTAAGCTATAGCTTTGGGGAACATAATCAATTGGCTGCTTTGTTTATGTGCAATTTGTAGTAAAAGTACATGAAAACGCATTTAACTACTTCAAATAAAAAAATATATTTTAGTTGTCCCAAGTGGCAAGCACCAATAAGGCATCGATGTACACAGGTTAGCAATGAATAATCAATGTTTCAAGAGTAAAAGTGCCAACGATTTAGCCATTATTACAATATTTTAATTGTTTCAACTTCTGAGAACCTTAATGAATATCTGTGTTGACAAGTTTTTACTTCATTGAAAAAGACAAATGTGTGCAACTTTAATAAAGACATGAGAGAATTGTAGTGAGAATCATCCATGTATACCTAATGTTGCTAATGAATAGATTCAGCAGACTATACTGAGATGATAGCAGAAAAAATGGAAGCTAATCTCTGTTTGTTGTCACTTTACTGTTAAAGCGAGAGCCACACCCTTCCCACCACACAAAATAGGAAACATCCCACCCACTCCCACCCATTCACCCAATGAAGCCTTCGTGCAACCTATTCACCTTGCACAAAAAGACTTCTAGAAAGGGAGAAGAAGCACATACAGTAGAGAAGTACATGGCTAGCAGGAAATTGAATGTCAAGGAACCTTGTTTGCTCCTGATGGAGGTTTGAGGGTTAGCCTGAAGGGGACAGAAAGAGGGAGAGAGGGAAAGATAATAAAATAGAGGAGTAAAGTGAGAAAAAGCGAAGATATAGGGAAAATAAAAAGCAGAGAGACAGAACTGATCGAGGCCATGGGGATGAAGGTGTGAGCGAGCTATTAGAGGGATCTTCAGTTAGAAGATGGTTTCTCATAAGCAGGAGCTCATTTCTGGACCTGAAATTACAGGCACACAGGGAGACGGAAATGTGACTTACAAGAAAAGAGTGTTCAAAGTATTTTTCCGTGTGTGTACGTGTGGGTGTGTGTGCTGCTTCTTGAGGGTCATGGCTTTTTTAGTTTAGTTCATGGTTAAATTCTGGCACCCGTATGGCAAAGGTATAAAATACCCACCCCTCAATTAGATTTTAAAGTAGCCATATATGTGAGTTATGGAGGTCTACTTACAAATATTAACTTGTTTTTATTGTCAAAAACCTCCTAGATGCTGGAAACGAGCAAATGGAAATCTCTCCTCACTGAAGCTCTCCTCAGCCGCGGTGTTTCAGACTGAAATCTCACACCCAGAAGACAGACTGCGTTGTTTTGCCAGCCAACGAGAGCTTTCCTAACTGTCTTGTGATTGGCCAAAACCTGGAAGTGACGTAATCAGCACACACGCTTTCAGAAGCGCAGCTCCCCCCTCTGGAACGGTGGATGCACTGCTACTCATTATCAAAACATTGTTTTAACAATGTTTAAAAAGGGCTTCGTCACGACTCCCTGCCTTTGACCCGGAGTTTGACCCGGAGTCTGACCCAGAGTCAGAAGAAGAGGAAGAAGAACAAGAACCGTGCTTATTGGCCATGTATACTTGCGTATACTAGGAATTTAATTACTGCATTTAACCCAAGGCAGGTGCCTTGCCTCAAGGCCACAGCTCCCCCAAGACACTGCCACAAGTGACACACCTCCACAACGGACGTTTTTCTTCTTCTGCGGTACAATATATGCAAACTGGATGTGCCTGCCTAGTGCCCGGACGAGGAGGATCCGCTGTTCAGGAGAAATGCCATTGGCGTAACGAGAACAGGTTTTTTCAGAGATCTCGCTGAGTCCGAGATTACAATACAACACAGCGTTCTCAGCAGTGGCTGAACTGTTTGTTTCGAAACTTCAGGGCTTCATAAACGAGGTAATGGCGCAGATACACTAAAAACAATGTTATGTGGAACTTCCGTCCTATGGCCGCTTTAATTGAGGTTAGGGGTTGGGGAAATTAGTTATGTTTAGGTTTAGGCAAGTCTCCAGGAAAGTAATCCAAGTGTAAATAATGTCCTTAAAAGTGATGTGGGACAACATGTTCTGACAAGACAGTCCGGTTTTCACAGCTGGCTCTATTAATCACACAATTATCCAGAAAAGATGCAGGTCTGGCTGCCTGACATTCATCCATCTCCACATATTCTCAGAGGAATGCTTAACACACAAAATCACATGAGGGAGACAACGTTCCAAGCACACACACTGACATTCATAAAATACTGATTAGCATTACAGACAGGCTGGGAGAAAAGAAGCCGCTGTGTGTGCGCAAGAGGAGGAGAGCGAGTAGAAATAAAATGGAGAGGAAAACGGGTGAGACAGCTATACGAAGACATACAGACAAAGACGAAAAGGGCTAAGGACAAAAGTTCAGTGAGCTCAAGTTAGGATGAAAAATGGCTTTGAGAGAGGGGGAGGAGAGTGGCAAACCCAGCACTGGCCTGAGTACACTGAAAAAAAATTAATAAATAAACAAGTGCTGAAAAAAACAAATTGGAAAGGAAGCCTGTGGGCCCGGTCAATGTGTCTCAGTATAAATAGCCCAATTAGCATGGTGGAGCCGTTGCTGGGCTCTCAGATGCAGCATGGTGAAGCCGGTCTAATTACTGGCTAACTTGACCAATTATTCCACTGTTTAACCAGGCAGAAACTAAATCGGAGCACCTGGTTATTTAGACACACTGGCTGCCCTGACAGTCTTCACGCTATTTGCTGTCATCTTTGGTCATTGTCAACCTCCTCCACTTTCTCCTTGCATCTTTCTACAGTGAAATCTCCGCACACTGCATACATATAGATGCAGTTGATTAGCATACTCCTGAACGTTTTGATGTTAATTTATTGCATATATTAAAAAAAAAAAGAAGAAAAGACATATCTTAAAGTAGAATATTATTCATTAACTTATTCATTAATTCTTGGTATAGTGGAAACCATATAGAGTGGTCACATGTCCAGGTCGAAGAGATGATATTTTTTTATAGCCATCTTTTTTCCATTACTTTATATCTGTCTATAAATACAAGGGACATCTCTCGATCTGTATAACTGTCCAACACATTGATTGACAGGCCTCAAACATGGCGGGTGACTGACTAAAGGTTCGATTTTGTGCGGTGCCAACTTTGACGTTGTTTGGGTAAGAAATGCAAGAAAATGGGTACAGGTACTGCACTAGAGAATGTAGTAGGTAAACCTTGCTATTCTTTGATTACAAAATACAGACAAAATAAGAGCACCTTTTCTGCTTCATGTCTGAATGGTCAGGTAAAAGAATTACACTCTACCTACTGCTGTAAGAAAAATGGAACCACAATTTCACATTGTAATCGGAGGGCAAAATAACTCACAGAGCAAAAGCAAACATACACAAACATTCACAGGAAGCAGGCAGGGACAGTGGTCACCAGCTGGAGCACAGCAGTCCATAGATTGTGAGCAAATAAGTTAGAAGAGAGCATAAATGTGACGGCTTAAATTAGAGTCTGGCAACTTTTGAGTTAGGTCTTGCTGCAATGGGTGCTATTACAGAAAATGCTTATGCGAGTCATTCTAGGAGGATATGAAGTGGTCGTTCAAGTGACTGCAGCAATTTTCACAATAACACTCGATACAAACATGTTGATGGTTGGTGTTTTTTTCTTATTCTTAATAATGGAGTTATATTGTTACGTTGCACATGCTGGTGGTGGAAGTTCAAATTCAACTTCTTTTTCCTTTGAAATCCAACTTGAACTGAACAACCCTAAAAGGAAACCAATATGATGAACAGCAAGTTTTTTTTTCTTCAAATTCCTGTGTACCAGGGAATGTATGAGCAGTCAGAAAAATATGAGAATTTAATTTGTGAGTACAAATTTCACTGCAAATGTATTTTATTTATTTATTTGAAATTCTGTATTCATTAATTTACTAAAATTGTTAATTCAGTCATTATGAATCATGCACTGAAAACCTTAAAGATCCTTGACAAATGGCATGATAATTCTGAATAAAATTCTAGGTAAACAATAACAGTAATGAAGAATCATTGTACCACAATCATCATTTGTTTTGGTAATTAAGTTCCCAAGATAAGTATTTACTCCTTACTCATCTCCCAGTTAGTTCCTCCGACATCAAGAAGCATTTGTCATAAGCTCCTGCTCAAACCCTTCAGGCAATGCAGAGTTAATATTGAGTTTTGGTACCCAGATGATTTATTCATAATGCATCAATCTTTTCTGCCCGTTTATGTGCTTGTTTATGGGTTTACAGTGTTTCGCCATGTGTGAAATAGTTTGAAAAAGAAAAAAAAAAATGAAGTCAAACGAAATTCATTAAGTTATGGAACACTTGTTCTTTGGCCTCCGTAGTACCGTGGCATTTTCAAACATGTAAGCATGGGCAGAGCGCAGACACACACTTTGAATTTGCACATTACATAGTTTTACTGACTTGCCTTAAGATAGGCTTGCTTCTAGTGGGGTGTACTGCTGCTGATTTTATGGGTAACCAGATGGTTATTAGTAGGAGTGTATCTACTAGATACATACATTTACACATCATATTCACATGATGTAATCACAGTAACTAATTAATTCAGATTGTGTCCTCATACTGTCCTCATATTTATTTGGGATTCTTCTACCAAAGAAACAGCTGACTAAAATAACCTAACAAGAAAGGTAGTATTGGACAGCAGATTTTAAAGGTCTTCATGTTTTTTTCTGTGTGATTTACTCACACACAGAAAAAACAGGTATACAGAGCATTGTGCCTTGGCCTTATTAAATATTCTGACCCATATAAATAACACCCACAATAACATCCCAATGTTTGCTTCACAAGTTCAGCAGTGTGTCTACACAATTAGGTCAATTGTAGCAGCTGATCAATGGTTGACAACACACAGATAACTCACTGCATTGTGATACCCTCCACTGATATTTACACCATTCTCCTCCCAATGAAAATGTATGAAAAAGTATGTTTAAAGGACTCAAACAAAATAAAAAGATACATTAGCTAAACTTTCCAATACATTTTAAGACTGTCCACAGACTCCTTGTTATACATGGGCAGGATGTTCCCAGAGTTCAGGGACATTCATAAAAGCTGCTTCCATGCTGTGTTGTGTTCTTTGGGCACAATCAAAAAAAATGCCAGCTGTGGAAGATTTCAGTGCTTTTGTGATTGCTAAAAGGTCAAAGATGTATGTGATTGATATGCCATTAAGAGCTTTGTTCATAATGAAAAGGGCCTCAAACTCAATTCGAAAAGAAAAAGGGGAATTCACAGGATTAACCCTAACCCTTCAAGCCTACCTTTAGTGTTCTTTGTGTTCCAGTGTCTTGATACATTTACCTGGGAGTCCGGTAAAAATGCATTGCAGTATTATGAATATGTTTCTGGGCATCCTGTTTGGCAGAATTTCACAGGTGAGAATAATATAATATGGGTTGTGGATAATCAGTACACCTAATTTCAATAGTTTAAACTTCATCATCTTTCTCTCCGTTTCTCTTTTGGCTTCTCTCTCTCTTTCTTCATGGCAGGGATCAATTTTCACAATGCCATTGCCTCATTTGAATGGAATACAATTATGAATTAACTCGCAGTGCAGTGTTTCTAACAAATCGGTAAAATCTGATTTATTTGTATATAATTAATAGTAGAGGCCTGGTCTATATGTGTACTATTAAGAAATGTCAGCAATGTTGTTTAGAACAATAGTTTTATAACAATATTGATTTCTTTTGTAACTGTGCGTTTTCATTTTTTGTCACAGGCTATTTCTCCTTTGGCAAAGTCCCACGTGATAAAGACAATTTGAAAAGATGCATCCAATTTGCATAATGTGCTGTGCTGCTATAAGAAAATCATCACACGTTTATGAGATGGTTGTGTTTGAATTGCAGTACTAAAAACAATATGAAAGTAAACATTACTTTTAGTCATTTAAGACTATCGAGTTAAGAAGGACCAAAGAAATGAAATAAAATAAAACTTTTATGACTTCTGTAAATGTAAATACTATTGTTAAACAATACTAGGATAGTACTGGATATAATCTCTGCACTGTTTCAAATCAAACCACACTTATGTCAGTAGATTTGCTTCTAATTAAACTGTTGCTCCATGGGAGGAACAAAACAAATGTATCTAAACCTAGGTTACAAATATATTAAAAGTTAATTAGTTTAGTGAGTTTGTGTAGTGCAACACCATCATCTACATATTTAATGATAAACTGATAGCAATTCGACTTAAGTTTAATCTTTGAACTGAGAATTAAGTAATGTTACAATCAGGTTAATCTACTTTTGAGGGGCAGCCCATGGCCAAGTGGAAAAGGAACTGGGCTTGTAAAAGGAAGGATGTCGGTTTGAGTCATGGGCATCCGGTGCAAAAACCTATGCCAAATCATATGTGGATCATCCAGAGAAGGAGAAGCCGGAAAGAAAAAGGTTAATCTTATTTTGAACCTATCCATGTATCTTCAATAAAACCACATAAATACGCACATTTACATGCACACAAAGCACATTTCATCTGCATGAGCTTAATAAATGTGTGATCTTCAAACGTGTGTGAGGCCCCAAGCACAGAAGCCATCACCATTCTTAAAATGCAAGGCTTGTCCTCTTATTTTCCAGCCAGCCACAGTAAATAGGCTTGATGTAAGCTTGATGTCACAGACACACTCGGCTACTCTCATTCTCCTTTTCTTATTCATTGCTCACAAAAAAAAACAGAAACATTCAGAGCAATGACAGGATATTTTAGTTAGGAGACAGAGTCTGATATAAGCATCGGAGTGAACAGCCTTGTGGCAGCTGCAACAGGTCACTGAACTGATTAAAACTGAGAATAATAACAGATTCTGATATGGTCCTGACATCATTAAACAAACATAGCCCCAAATCCCAAAGCTATTAAATTAAAGTAAAAAATAAACACTTAATAAGCAGGGAGATGATCACAAGAACCTCACCGTCATTAATTACAGGCTTCTCATTTCATCTAAGTTAAATCACCCTTTTTTAAACCTTCGTATAAAACCTAAAATGATGCTCTTACTTTTTTCTGCCCTGACAACATAGTGTTTGGTCATTGTTGAGGTGCTCACAAAAACACCACATAAGTCTACTAATTATTATGAACAGAGACAATAGTAAGCAAACACCAGCAGCTATCAAAGCTATCCTTTGGATTCTCAATTGGTGGTCATATTTTCTTTCTTTCTCTCTAGCTCGCTTGCATTGTTAGTGGTGGAGTGTGCCATTTATTGGATTCAAATTACAGTATTTACCAATGCATGACAGATTACAATTATAACGTTTGGTGATGCATGCATGTAATTCAACATCACTCTTTGTAATTTGATCCGATTCATGTCTGCTTTGCTATTTATTGCTCATACTCTTTGACTCCAGGTCAGACCTGTATTACTGACAGTAATTATAATTACAACTTTGCATGCAGTCACAAACATTCAACAGGCTACGTGTGCCTGTTGTCTGACTTTTATTGTAAATAAATTGCAATATTTTGAATTCCCTTATTAATTTTGAGCATTTTGTGAATCCACAGCTGATTAAAATTAGCTTGACGTTAAATTCAATTAGATTTACTCCATTTTTAGGGCGTATGGTGGAAATTAGTTACTGTGCTCTGACATGGACAATCTGGTTATTAGAAATTATTTACATACAAAATACAAAAGAGGAGCATGTGTTGTGTCAAAGGAGACCTTTAGCAGAGACCTTTAATCAGCACTTGCTTTTACCATGAGTAAACTCGAGGTGTCACCAAATCAACCAGGAGTGAAATGTCAACGATTACAACTAACTTTTAACAACCTTTAACAACTGGATGTGTCTCTAAAGTCTCTTTGCAGAGACCCAAAAATAACAATCATCCACTAAGTGTGTGCCTTTTCATGTGTTACAGTGGTCATTTCATTTCCTGAGTGGATCGGGGCAGGGCTGCTTACATTTGAGGTAGACAGGCGGGTCGGCTTACTATCGGCATGGACAAGTTTGGGGGAATCTTCGCAGACAGAGCCATATTTCATGCATGATTTGAAGTCAAGCTTCTGAACAAGCTACGCGGCCAATGTCCCAACCCACAGCCAACTGAGTTGTGCCTGGCCAACTTTGTTCTTACTTACACAATCACACGTTTTTAAACACTGGCTTACACACACACACAGATACCTACACACATATTCCCAGTGGCAGTGAGCATTATGAGTTCCAGCCATTTGAGTCTTTTTTAAATAGTTGTATTTCTCCACTGGAAGAATTGGAGACAATGAAGTGCTTTGACACTCTGAGGTCTGATCGACAGTGTATTTTTGTTTTGTTCTTGTTTCAGCAAGGAAAATGGTTGATGCGGTGATGGTGCAATAGTGTCGCAAAAACCCTATGAACTAGAAAAGCACTCGGAGCGCAGGCCTCCGCCAAGGTAGCTCAGCCCCCCACCCCCCAAGGATCACGCCCAAAATTAATCACTTGTTCCTGGTGCCATTGCGGACATTTCTTGAAAATTTCATCCAAATCCGTCTGACTTTTTCGAGTTATGTTGCTAACAGACAGACAGACAAACAAACTCCGGTGAAAACATATACCTCCTTGTCAGAGGTCAATTAGAGGATCCATTACGGCTCAGAAATGGGTGCAAGTAAGCAACACAAGTTAAAATCCCATTGCAAAAGAAGCATCGCTCTATAAATTCTGTTTATGTAAGGTGTCATTCTATGATTTTTTGTTAACCTATTTGTTTTGATTAATTATATTGATAGAATGTACCTCCCTTCCCACAAATTAAAGATTGTCTTTGCCTTCCCCAAAACCTCCAGATGAATCCTTTCTCCCTCAACCCTTCCTCTCTGTGTCTCCCCTGTGTCAGTGTGTGTGTCTCTATGTGTGTCTGTGTGTGTCGTTCAGTGTGTGGGGAGGGAGCAGCTGGAGCATCTGCAGTCGTCTCCTCTGACAGCAGCACAGCATATGGCAGGGCCCTGTGAAGGATGGGTGCTGTCACCCAGCAAAGTGCTTACCCACCGACAGGAGAGGCAAGTCGCAGTAACACCATGAGGAAGAGGAGGAAACAGCTGAACATCAGCGCCCCACTCATTTATTCTCCCAACGCCAACTCTTCCCAGGAGGGACACGGTGGAGGAGCCTTAAAGAAAAGACCTCCGACCGGCTAGCAGTGGCCAAGACACCAGTCACAATGCATTACAGTAAATGGCATCAAAGACAGCCTACGTGCAGCAGAAAAACACTGGCTCATCCTCCAATTTGCACATGCACTCACAGATCCTCACCCTCACTCATGGCTCGCTTCTCTTTCACTGGATGCAGTATATTAACAACAGCTGGACATGCATGAGCACAGATTTTTTGGTTTTTTTTTGCCTCTTATTCTGTCCCACAAGTTACAGTTGCCACTGTGAATGAAGTCAACTTTTTACTGCAAGTGTTAAGTGAGATGTAATCTGATAAAACATAACACTATTTGTGATATTTCTGCCATATTAATACATTTATGCTATCAAATTTGAGGACTGTGAGCTAAATATTGATCATGTAAAAATTTAATGACCCTACTTGACTGTTAGATTGTGCTATCGTGGCAATAGCAGAAGAGTATGGGTGCGTGTGTGTGTGTAAAAATATTTAACCTACCAAGTTAATTTCCACTTTAATTCTGACAAATCATTTAGGATGGTTTGTGGGCAGGTCTGAACATATTAAAATATATGGGCCTGTTACTATTGCTATGGAGAAAAGGCCACTCACAGCAAATCAAAGATTCAAAATGCTTTGTTGTTGCAGTCTTTAAATAAATGTCATACACTACTTTTTTTCAATGAATATAACATTAAATTAATCAGAAAGACTCTATACATTGTTATAATGTGGTAAACGACTATTCTAGCTGCAATCGACTGGTCTTTAATAGAATATGTACATAGGTGTACAGAGGCCAATTTCCAGCAACCATCTCTCCACTGTTCTAATGGTGCATTGTTTTTGCTAATTGCGTTAGAAGGCTATTGGATGATTAGAAAACCCTTGAAAACCCTTGAGCAATTATGTTGCACAAGGTGAGCACAGCTGAAAACATTTTTGCTGGTTCTTTAACGAAAGAAAAATTTGAGGGTCAAAATTATTATTTTGAATAAAAAACATTATTTCTAATCTTGTCAATTTCTTGACTAGATTTTCTATTCATTTTGCAACTCTTTTGATGTAATATAAAAGTGTGTTTTCATAAAACACAACAAAAAATTTTGTGACCCCAAACTTTTGAACGGCTGTGACCTAACTTTACATAACTTGCAGGTTTTTTATTTTTTTTTACTTCAGTACAATCTAACGTACATGCTAATGCTTCAGCTCTTTATGAAATAACTATCTGTTAAAATACGTGTCTTCCTCTTCTTTTACTTTGGTTTTGGTAAAAATAAAAAATTTTTACTGGAGCCAGAGGTGGCAAAAATTGCTAAATCTATTCTGTTTCAATCCAAATTATATCACATTGCTGAATTTCATTAACAAACCTGGGCTGTTTTAATTAGAAGATATTAAAAAAAAACTCATATTTTTCCCTCTAGCACTTCACTATCATATTCACAGAAACTGGGGGAAAAACTCTAAGTGAAAACTGCCTTCATCTCCTCCTATTACTTTAATGTGTAAATCAGACAGCAGCCAAATATGCAGCATACTTCTCAGTTTCACAAGTGCTCACAACATGAATGGAAGGACAATATGATCAGTGCCAAGCCTGTCATCATCAACTGTCATTCTTCATCCCACATCTATCTGTGGAATTAATCATGCTGGATGTTGTAGGGGAGGAATCGCATTTCAGTCTGATTTTAGATGAAAGATGCAGCTATTCATGCAAATAATTAATTTACTGCACTTGGTTACAATTATCAATAATGTATTGAACAGAAGAAGAGGTAAACAAAAAAACCTTTCAAATCAATTGTGTGTGAAAGGTTACTGAATAGTGTGATATGGAAATTATCTTTAATTTATCAGCTGTCTGTATACAGTATAATACAGTGACATTAGTCTCCAATGACAAATTATAATATCAGTGCACTGCACTAATAGGACGGCACCTCTTGAATCATTACTCTGATATTCAAATAATAGAGGTTTTAATGCAGCAGAAACTATCAAAAACAGGACCAGCACATTTCAAACATGCACTCGTCTTTTTACAGGTGAGTCACACACAGATCAAGCGTAATCATCTTTATCTTGTGTTGTACCTGCATGGTGGAAATAATACAAGAGTGGATGTTGTTCGTGAAGCCACTGTAGAGGACGGAGAGGGTCTCCTCAGTAAAATACAGCAGCTCTGCAACTCTTCTCCTCACCGTCTTAAGGTGGAGCACCGAGTCCCTCTGCTTTTCAGCAGCCAATTTAACAGAAGTGACAGACGAGTTTCACCGTAAACTTCTCCCTTCCAAAACAAGCCCCTTCCTTTCCTTTTAGTCAATCAAACCAGACTTGCAGTGTAGTAAACCTTACAGTGTCAGCCACCATGACTGTCAGCGGGGTATTCATGACAGCACAGGGTTTTGGAGATTTTCCAAATGTATGAAATGAAAATTTCCAGACACTCTGCATTATCTATATCATGAGCATATATATAGCATGAGGGTATCTGCAATGCTGAGAGGGAAGGCGATGATTTAAAATCCTATGCCTCACTTGAGGAATGAGGAAGGGAGAAACCCCTCATCCACATGAAACGAAGCTCGACAAAATCAAATCCAAACCCTTTAGCCCTTTGTTTTTTTATTGTGTATAATCTTTATCATATCTTCCTTGCCTGTTCTTCACCCCCATAGCTCAAGGCCACCCAGCATGCCCAAGTTTATTTTCCTTCAATTACCCATGCCTCCTTACCCCTTCTTCTTCTCTATATCTATGTCCCTCATGCCCTCCTATGTCAGTGAGCACAGCACCTTTAATGTGAGCTATCTCCTCATTAAATACCTGCAGGTGTCTACAGCACTTTGGCAGAGATGGAGAGGAAAAGAGAAATGGAGACAAAGAGAAAGAGAAAGAGAGAGACGGAGTGGCAGCTGGTGTTGTTCGGGCCCTCTCCGACATGACACATAGCCAGATTCCATGTGCTAAATTTGAATTACGAATGTCTCAAGAGGCAAGTGAACACAGCTCAGGGACCAGGGGTTAGGAGGAGAGGTGGTGCCAGTATTCCCCTTTCACAGTGATCTGGCTTCTCATAACTATTTCACTTCTTTGACACTCTCCTGCATAGAGGAAGAAAGTGGGGTGATGAAGGAGAGCAAAGACGACAGAAGAGCGGCTGAGCGAGGGGGGGAGGAGCCAAGAGACGTGAGAGGTGAAGATGGAGCAAGGGGGAAACTGGGATGCTCCGAGTGGGAGATATCGAGATGAAAAGAAAAGAGAAATGAGGAGGAGATTGGGTTTAAATGGGAAAAAGAGAGAGTGGAGGAGATGAGAGATGATAGAAGAGGGAGAGAGCTGGGCTCTAGGGCAATGGGGTTCTCTCAGATGCAGGACAAGACCATCTGGACGAAAGCAGAGCCAGAACTCTGACGGTAAACACTGGGCACATGGAAAAAGACCAGGAAAAGAGATACTTACACCCAATCCACACTTTCTTACCAACATACACCCCCCACACTCATCCCAACAACCAACTGTCCTGCCCACATGTTCATGGAAAACCATATCATACAATACCAGACTTAACTTTTGGCACAAAACATTTCACTTCCAATCTGGGTTTTTTGTAACATGCTGCCTTCTAGTATGTTAACAACAACTTTCATCTACTGCCGTCCATTTACTTATCACATAGGCCTCTCTGGTCAGCTGGTGTTGTTCTGCTAGATGTTTTTATTGGGTATTTAGTTATAATGTCCCACACCGTTTGTGACTTTGGATTAGATTTTAAAATACTGAAGCCATTATCTGTCCGTTACTTTCTTACTTCATTGCATTTTTTTTCTGTTGTGCTTTTATAATATATTGATTTTTGCTTGTGAACAAAAATGTGCTTTAAAAATCAGGTTTGTCCCGCCTTGCTGGCTAATTGCCACAGTGCAGCCGATGAGAGAGTGGTGGCCGAGGAGTTGAACCAGCAACATGTGTCCTCTGCCCCTCAGAAGAGTGGAATAATAGAATCTACATGGTAACTACTCATAACTACTCATTCTCTCTTTCAGCTCATTCTCTCAAACTGTCTCGTCCTTAAAAATGTGTCCCAACTAGACATGTCTGCACAAACATACATATCTCCACGTCCCAATTCCACATGGCTCTGGAGAAGCAGCACTGCCCACCCAACCCTTCTGTCAATAAACATAGTTTGAAAACACTTTAAACAGGCTTGTACATCACTCCACTACAAAAAGGAAAAAACTTCCAAGACACGCTCTCCTCCATACTCGCAGGGTTAATTAGAATTGTTTTAAACAGCCACTGCTACGCTTTTCAAACATTTATGGCCGCATGCATTACAACTAAGGCATTAACATATCCAGAAAGTTTAACCTCTTGTCTGCTTCCTGACTCCATTATGAGCAGCAGAGGGGAATGAGAGAGGACAGTTGACCTCTGCTGCCCCCTGTGTTACAGCTGTAAAACAACAAGGGATTTTTCGATGAGGAGCACCAGACAGCTTTGGATCAGAGGAAGTGGAGCCAAGCCACCATGCAGGCTGCATGACAATCAGCTTGTATGTTAGCAATAAGAGACAGAGAGAGATCTAAAGCCAGAGGCAATGTCGTACCAATAAAAACATACATTATTCACTAACCAGGACATACAGTGAGCAGTAGTGTTAAATAAAAGGATGAGTCAAACAGGAATTACAGTTGCGATCACTCCCAGGCAAAACCACCACAACAAACAAGAAACAGTATTCATTATTTTTAGATGTTATTAAAAGAATATATTTTGTTCCACTAATGTAAAGACAATCAAGTGTTAGTGTGATCCAAAATCCTAATGTTGGATTTAACAGTTCATCAGAGATGTCTGTATTTATGGACATTGAAATAGCTCATCTGATGAATAACACTTTTGATCTTGTAATATAACCAGGATTATCATTTTTGACTGTGCAGCATGTACTGTGAATTTCTACTGGAAAAGATTTTGAGCTTAAATATGAAGACAGAGTGATCTTTGTCTTACAAAAAATATAAATTAAGAAAACTGGCTCAACTCTTACCTCACATAAAAGTGTCAGTTTGTCGTCAGGCAGCAGACCATTGGCCTCGTCCAGCAGAATGTCCCTCCGAATAAACTTCTTGAAACCCCAGTCCTTCCCCTGGATAAAATGATATGCCCTCTGGCTCTCTAGAAAAGAAAACACACAAACAAGGTGAAACAAGATTATTTGGAGACTTGTGACACAATGTGATTAAGCTCTGCATGTGTGAACAAATGTGTGCGCAAAAGAGAAAGTTTGTTATGAGTCACAACCATAAGCGGCAGAGAAACAATGGCAAAAGAGGCTGGGTGAAGGAATTATTGCCTTCAGGGAGCTTTTAACACTTCAGAAGAAAACAGAATCTCTCTCTCTCTCTCTCTCTCTCTCTCTTTTACTCCCTCTATCCTCTCACTGCCACATAAAGACTAGTGGTAAACATGAGACACAACTGCTGTGCCTCTTTGGCCAAGAAGTGAGAAATTGCAAGGATCAAAGCAGTCCAATTATCATGTGTTTATAGAGTGCCAATTATCTCTGACAGTGGCAGGAAGGATTCTGTAACACTCGGTTGCACTACAAAGACACAGCAAAGGTGCTGGAGTTCTTGTGTGTACGATAGTCACACTGTGGGGGCGGTCATAGCTATCTCCAGTCACCTAACAGTCACAAATGCTCACATAAAAGTCCAAAGATAATGGCTACGGACTATGACTGCTGCAGAGATCACAGCAAATTAAAGCTAATTGCCAATAGAAGGGAAACACAGCACCGACACATAATTTCAGCAAGTAACTGGAGCTCTGTTGGAGGGATATTACACCACTCTTTAGAGAAATTGCATCATTCGCCATTTTGTTAATGAGAAGTTAATGCTTCCTTAGACACTGCTCTAGGATTTCTGAATGTATTCACTTGGGTCGAGCTTCAGTGTCATAGATGCTTTCTGTGTATGGATACATTGTCAATTCCTCTCATGGTAGACAAAATATGATAATGGTCATGTTTTTATGTGCCTGGTCCCGTAAAGAGTTAATTGAAAACAAAACCATTTCAAAAGGAAACTGATTTGTTTGTTCACTGCTTCTCATTGCTGTTGCAGACATTATAAAGTTTCTTTTCCGAGAAAGGCATATTCTGTTGGACATGAATTGGATTGCGATGACACTGAGGTGAATAACTATCCGAGGGCCAATTCAATAACAAGACAAAGACGTTCCAAACCCCACAATCAGAATAGCTAGATCGATGTTCATTTGATCATACTGACAGTGTAAAAAAAGATGAGTCCACAATCTTCATATCGTACATCAATTCCATACATGTAAATAGGCCTGTGTGCAAGAATACAAACAAAAAGAAATACTGTGTAAAACCAATAGGCAGTTCATAGAGAGGGATATATTTATGTCAGACACTATTCTGCTGTGCTTGGCAAAACTCTCTCACACTCATTGTCTACTGCTTTGTCCTCCACATGAGGGTGGTGGGCGGGGCTGGAGTCAATTTAGAGTGTCCACTTAACCTAATCACCAGACTGCATGTCTTTGGACTGTGGGAGGAGGCTGTTGTACCCAGAGACAACCCATGTGCTCAGGGGATGAACATGCAAACTTTCACACAGAAAGGTCCATGGTCAAACCGGGTTTCGAACAGAACACCTTTTTGCTGAGATGCAACAATGCTAGCCACTGTTCCACCATGTGGCCACTTGGCAAAACAACCAATTCGACATAAGGATTACTTTAACATACATGTTGTACACAAGTGAAATGTGTGACTAGGAGTTAGAAATAAGGAATAGAATAAAGGTCCAATGCACAACAAGCATTTAAAATGTTGCTTTCTTAACAAGACAAAAGTTACATGTAAGAAATGCTATGGGATGAAAATAATAAAAACAACCACTGAACCTTCCATAAGATTAGTTAAAACACGCACTGCTGATAAAAGCTGGACAGTCACCACATACCAAGAGGTCATCGCCCCGCACATCCATACATGTGCACTGGGTGCAGCTCAAACACGCTTCCCTTCAAGCTGCACTTGAGCAGAGATCCCAACAGGAGATCTGCTGACAGATCACAGTGGGAAGTACTAAGATGAAGTGGCAAAGCTAAGATCCTGTGTCAAATCCCCTGTCTGGATCTGAGGGAGCAGGCAGTCAAGAAAGGGGGTTGGTGGAGGAGTACAGTGCATATGCAGTTATTCCCACGGCTGCTCATGCAGGAGGTCTGTCAATGTAATCCCTGCCTTTAAGCAGTGTGTATGCAAAAACGCTAAGATAAATCACCACGCTAACACAAGCACACATGTATAAGATGGCACTCAAGCCTATGCACAAAATGATATTGCTATGTACTCTGCTTTTGACAGCACTCTGCTTTATTCATTCTTCTACTTCTCTGTGTGAAAGAGGGATATATATACGGGAAGACGAGTGCCATTGTTTTCAAAATGACTGAGATTTTTAGAGTAAAGGTCTCTCAATAGCTGAAATGGGGTTTGAGAAGAGATGAGTAAGGTTGACAGGAGTGAGAGACAAAAAGAAAGACACCCAAGAGGAAGAGGTGAGGAGAGGTTGAGGAAATGCTGAAAGAATCACCAGAACACCCCAGAAGAGATTGTGAGTTGTCAGCAAAAGTGTGTGTGTCTGAGTTCAGCTAATGCCATGCTGCCATCTCCAGTGGGGCATCAGAAACCTGCACAGGCAGGGAATCAAGTGCATGTAAGATCACTGATGTCCACTTTTCAGTGGGCGACAGTCAATGTGGGTGAGAACCTTCTGCTATGACACTAAAAAGAGCAGAGCAGTGCTGGTGTCATTGCAACTAAGAAGAAGTGATGTAAGTCTGGAATTAAAGTGATACAGTATTACCAGGCAAAGATAGAAGCCTGAGTCACAGCACACTAATCTCACTCACATAGCGGAATGTTTTTTTCTATGTTGAAGTTGAAGATATGTATAGATGCCAGTCAATTGAGAAGTGATTTGATTTCCAGGTTTTTACCACACTGTTACCATGCATATGAAAGTCTCCTGGCATTGAACGGTAAAGTTTCCCACACTGCCAAAAAGACTGAAGGTGATAAGGAAGGTGAGAAAAAACGAGGTCTGAGCTGAAGACAGAGAGACACAGAGGAAGGCAGGAGCAATGCCAGGGTGTTTGAGTGAGCAGAGCATCCATATTCAGGTGTAGGGCTCAGGGGCTCAGCTGGCACACAGAAACAAGAAGGTCACCAGAAGACGAGCAGGCATGCAGAGCCAGCCGACACAGCAGCCAGAGTCAACATCTCTCTTGCTGTCTTGTCACACTTTTGGTCTTATATTTAACACGTTTAAGTTCAGAAGAATCTCTGCCCTAAACATATTAGACTGACTGAATTGTACTAAATTCAATTTCTCAAAGTCAGAATAACACATCCAGATAATTCGGTTGGAAGACGAATAACTACTGTACCTTCAACTGAACCCAAACTGACCCAGGCACTCTGCACATTTCCCACGCCCGGGCTTCAACTTGGAAATAATAGAAAGAGCCAGTACATAGAAAAAAGAACATAACAGCAAGAACAGACTGGTGAAACTCAGACCAGTGTATTTTTGGACTGAGGAGGAGACCGACTTCATGTTCTGTCATAGCTTACAGCAACACGGAAAACTGCCCAGTTCACTGCTCGACATGGTAACTAGCTGCCAGATAAACTGTTTGATACTTGTTTTGATTTGTGACATAATAGGTCAACCGGAAAACTGTAAATATTACAAGCTAAAAAGGAGCACACTCCCAAGGACAATGGACCAATTAAATGGCCAGTACATGGAAAATACTGACAAACCAATTCACATTGGCTGACATGAAGGAGCCTTTTAGAGAAAATTTGATCTCTATTGAAGATTGAGCTCTATAAGCTAGTGTCAGCATAAAACATGTCTATTGACATTCTTTCTACCAATGTCAATACCATCTGATTATGAAAAGACTGACCAATAGCTTCCACAATTAGCAATGCTCCACTTATCCACACAGAATGCCCGATCACTTCCATCAGTTACTGAGGGCAACAGACACTGACACGCTCACACCCAGAGTTTCTATTTACGGAAACCAAAATCACTGATTCTTCAGCAACAAAAGAATATGTTTCTGTTTCTATAGAATATAGAATATAGAAACAGCCCACACCAAAAACATGCTGTAACTAGACTCTCTGGCCAACTCATACACACATAAGCTCACTTAGCCTTTGGCTACAACACAACAGAAACCATTGTCTGTAGGGGAGACTTAACAAGAAGACTATTTGAATACAAAACAGCTTGCAGCATAGGATAAGAACTTTCCATCTCTTCTCTCCAAGCTGTCAGGGCAGGAGACTGCAGGGGGGCAGCTGTTTTCTCTGGCAAGAGGAGGAGGATGGAGGGAGTGTCAAGAGACAAGTTACAACCCACCCGACAGCCACAGAGGAGAACCAGCACATTAAGGCAGGGAGAGAAATGATGTGGCTAAGCCGATAGTACAGGAGTACGATGTAGGGAGGGGAGCAGTGGGCTGCCAGTGCTACTACAGCCTAAATCTATCTCCATTAGCTGGTATGGACCATCAGAGGATCTAGAGACACGACACACACTCTCTAGTGGGGCCTTAAGGGATGAGTGATGTGGATGGGGTGTTTCATCAGGTAATATTAGGCTTTCTAGTTAAAATCTTCCTTCATAACTGGTTCTGTATTTATACCTCCATTTTTAAATTAACATAGGGTGTACTTTGATTGCCAATATGCACGTCAGTCTGCATCTTAGCTAGGGCTGTCATGATCCCGATTGTAAATCAAATATTGATTGAAATGACGTCGCGATCTCGACCTTCAAAGGCCTGCTAGAGGGGAAAACAAATACACTATTGTGTTTGAAGCCATTGTAGCACGACAACACGTTGCCTCCTTCTGCTAACCTGAAGCTGCTGCCAACTAATAGTAGCCATGGCAACTGCTGATTTGGGTGACACATCGACCAGACTCGAACCCCCTCTGCTTCTCTGAAATCACGGGTGTGGAAATATTTCGCGTTCCCCATGAGATTTGTCAAAACACAAGAAATCCAGTGTGTGAGCTATGCTATGCATGTGAAGCATAGCACAGGACATCTCCATGCATCATAAGGACGTAGACGTAACTACCAAAAGTGATAACTAGGGCTATAGGGCTCTTGGTTGTTTACAAACATTGCGGATGCGCGTGCAGCGCAGGTGCAGAACGGCACCACTCAGCGTTTAAGTAGCAGTGTTGTCGTTAAATTAGTCGGCTCTCATGTACGAATTCAGACGGCTAAAAAAAAAGATGTTTTCCTCGTACTACGCCAGCTTGTCGCCTAGTGATAAAGCAAGTTATGCTTGGAAATTCACCTTGGTGAATGGGATACAGCTTAAAGACACATATGCTTTAGGCGCTGGTGAGTGGATTAATGACGAGACGAAGTGGCCCCGTCTGCAGTGGCCCGATATCCAATCGTACCTGATCGACACTCCAAGTCTTTATTCCAAGTAGAACTTAAAAGTCCTACACGACTCTGGATGCTTACGAAAGTGAACTGTTACAGTGTGTTGTGTTGCTCAGAATAGCGATTTCTGCAACCGACATGCGCAGTAGAGAGAAGGTGACGCGTGTGTCTGCCAAGGGGCAGCCTACGTCACAGGCTGCCCCTTGGCAGCATGTGATGTAAATGCTCCTACGTAAAGGAGCATTTACTGGTTATTGTTATATTCATATTATTAATAATATATGATATTGATCTTAATATATGATATTATATCACTCATGACATCACGACAATCTAAATGGTAATTAAAATATGTAAAGAGTTATCATAATACCAATGATTCTAGACTAAACTAGACAAGTCTAAAAATGGCAAGAAAGGAAGAGAGAAAATATATTGAGAATCGAACTGTGACCTTTAAATCGAAGAAATTGACTTTAAAAACAAATTGAATAAAGTATTTGAAGAATCATGACACCCCTAATCTTAGCACAAATCAACACTCACAAAGAGTGAAAATCATACCCTATTTTGGGTTTCAATGGGTTTTTCACTTGTGGGAATGTGTTTAATTGAATTTCAGTCCCAGGTTCAAGGACAGCAATGCATGTGGGTTTTTATCAACTTTGGCTATGATCAGCATCAGTGACCCGGTAAGACCTGGGTGAACACATTAACATCTGGTCTGTTAAAGCCAGTACTGTACGATTCTGACACACATTTATGGTAGCAATGCTACGTTGTTATGCTTCAATACAGTACTCAATTTAAAAAAAATGTATTTATTTATTACTCAATTATTCTACATTTTGATATAAAGAACTCAAACTTATTGCGCATTGTATAAACAAAGGTCCCACAGGGACAGAGTATACGGGTCAAGCATTGACCAGCTATATAAACAGTCCACAGCCACCCAGCTTTCTTAATTAAGGCACTTTGTTTTTATTTGGCCTTTTTTCCTAGAGGCCTGAATTAAATTGGATTCTAAATGATCCAGAACCAACAGAGCAATTTTTGCTGCCATATTCTCAGATGGAGTGCTCACTTAACTGTCACAGATATACTGGCAGCTGGGTAATTTTCTCCTGTGACAGGGCAACCATAGTGGAAGGCCCAGGTCTCCCTGGGGGGATAGAGGGAAGATTGGAGGAGGGCATATGGCAAGAATGGGATGGGGTGTGCACCATAGAGCACACCACTTACAGACAAAAGCCCCTTGAGAAGCAAAACGAGTGGGAAAAGGAAAATTAGTCTCTTCACTTCACTTGGTGTTCCCCATATTCTGGATTTTCTGAGGGCATTTAGCAAATCGGTGCTGACGAAATGGCCAAGCAGTGGAAAATCCTGCCCGCAATTCCACATAGCCACCAGCATAATGTACAATCTCATTGCCAGAAGAGAACGCTTTAAGGAGAGTAACTGCATTGAGGTTCTTTCCTGAGCCTGCAACTTAGAAAGAAAAGGCGGTATTCCATTTTTACAAGATAGAGGTGGAATAAAACGAACAAAAGAAAGTGACATTGTAACATGGTGGAGAGAGAGGCCTGAGTGAGCAAATGAGGGAGAGAAAACACACACACACACACAGGGGGATGAGGGTGGCAATTTCAGATGGGGAAATGTTTCGTAGCAGGAAAAATGATTTCCCTTTCTACACAAGCTGCACCGCAGGGGGTTGTACACAGTTTCACCGCACATGCCTCAGATTCAAACACTTCCGCCTCCCTACCTCTCCTCTCATCTCCTCTCCCTACCACACACCCACACCATCTTCCCTCCTCCAAACTTCCTGTACAGTATATGCTGCAGGGTACTGGGAGAGAGGAGGCAGCCAAAAAGCCTGATAACCAGGAAGCGGACACATCTGGCCCTCACTAATTCAATTCCACACAAGTTTGCTTTTCCTCCCCATAACATAACCTAATTAAAAAAGCAGGAATTGGAGGCACATTCATTTCCAATTCATCAATGGGTAGAGAAGCAGAGGAAGACTTCTTAAAAAGGTTGGGTCTTTTTTAATTAAAATCAAAATTGCCCTACGCTACTTTAAATTATATATTTACTGGAAATGAATCCAACCAGCAGTGATTACACAAGCCCATATGGCTATCAATACTTGCATTATTAGACGCACTTGGTGTATTAGACACACTCCCCTCCTCGTTCATTTACAAATTTCTGCGCCTCAAAGACTCAGGTGTGACAGGAGTTTTTAATTTCAAAACTCTCAAACTTTGTAATGTGCTCAGATGTCTGCTAAACACACACCTCTCTGCAGGCTGGCCTTATATTGCCTCAGTTAGTTTGAGCTGGGGCTGGTTAGGGCCTGATGGCTCTGACTTACCCATGGCTTTGGTCTCTTCTCCTTTGGCATTGAGGATAGAAAACTTAAACTTGGTGCGCACATCAGTCTTTGGGCAGCTGACTAAGAGCAAGTAAAGTGACAGATAGTCTTTGCTCTCCTCATCCAGACCTTTAGGATTCACACGCAAACACCTAAAGGGGAAGAAGAGGAAGAAACAAAACTGATGAGACTAACAAAGCTAAAAGGTAATCTGATGTTTGAGTTCCTTGAGGGATTTTTCTTCATTATTGTATTCAATAACATGATTCTACTAATGATGGTTGGGCTGTGTGAGTATAAAAATAAAGCTCCCTTTGAAGGGGCTTTTTTTTTTCTTAACAGAGCTAAAAACAAACCCATACTCCATTTATTCACTCCTTAATGAAAAGCTTTCAGTTTCACAGTTTTATAGACAGCTGTGAATTAACACTGTGGACCAAAAAGGAACGTCTAACACAAACATAGCAATGTAAACACCTCTCAACGTTTCCACATCAGCAACAGCAAGAAACTGGGAAAACGGCTTAAATGCCAAACGCAAAACATCCACAGTTCAAGTGTGTATGTGAAAGGAAGGGAATCCCACTGCCTCTGTGATGCAACAGAAAAAGATGAGTGATGAACTGTTAATACTGTCAAAAGACCACATTGATTATCTGGTGCACCTTGTTTAATAACAAGAGAATCAGCAACTAGCACAAGCAAAATATTTAACCAGAGTCTTCCATTAAGGCTTGCTGTGCTCAAAGAATTGTATGTATACAGAGAGAATGGTTATACAAATTTGATTGGTGGTTTCCAAACATTAAAATGATGATGTTCTCAAATATCCTGTTTTGTCCACAAACCACAACTATTATGTTTTATTTCTTTGCAATACAGAGCAATATGTACATATTTAAGAAGCTGAAAAATCAGAGGTTTTAATTGTAAAAAAAATAATTAATTGAACATCTGGGGGATGGTATCCTAATAATTGGTTTCAGAACAAAACATTTGCAAGCGTTGTCTTTGCAAGAGTATCTAAAATTCTTTACTTTCCATCCATGCCTGGTCCAAAAAATGTAGAATTCCCCTTTTCCAGACACTTCCAGCTCCTCCAAGGGGAACCCAGAGTGTTGTCAGTAGGGATGCACCGATTAATCGGCCAGTGACCGGAACCGGCCGATTTTCACGTGATCGGCCGCAATCTGCGACTGGCCGGTCAGACAGAAATATTCCGATTTTAATAAGCCGGTCAAACGCACCCGCATCGCGCAGCATCAGCAACACATGTGCACGCGACTACACGCACATGTAGTTTTTTTTTCCGTTATGATATGAATTTTTAATATACCGCCATACCGGTGTATTTGATTACACAACATCCGCGCAGCCGCGGCGCTGCTGTCTGCTTAGCGAGTGGGCGCGCTCTGCATGTAAACGTTTCATTAATGTTTATATATTTGTTTCAATCACTGAATGAAGCCTGTCATATTTGGGACAAGAGTCAGGACCTTAAATCACTTGCACAAAATATTTTGATCAGCACTCAGCATTTGTTTGTTTGTCATTTAAACCTGTGTGAGGAGAGAGCGCGAGGCATTGTTGGCACAGGGCGGGAGAGAGAGACAGCAAGTGAGAGAGAGAGAGCAAGAGAGTTAGGTCTGCGCTCTTGGTCATTAGTTCATTTACTTATTTTTGTGTAGGTACTATGTTGTGAAATATGTTTACACTTAAATAAACTACACATTTTTAGATGGATATTGGATGTGAACTGATTGTATTTCTATGTTAAAATGTTAAAGAAAATATGCAAAAATATATATCTTTCTGTATGCTGTAAAGTGGTTTAAAAAATTGAAATCGGAATCGGCTAAAATTGGTATCGGCAGGTCAAACTTCTTGAAAAATCGGAAATCGGAATCGGCCACAAAAATGGCAATCAGTGCATCCCTAGTTGTCAGACCAAGTTATTGATAGAAAATCTCTTTCCACAAACTCTCTTCCCATTTCAGCATGCTTACTCAGGAAGACATGCAGGAGCCATCCTTATCAAGACCAACCACCCTGCCACAAGAAACTAACATTTTATCAAACCTTCCTGAACCTGAATTTCACCATAGCCTCCATACCCAACCTTGATATGTGGAGTGCACCCTCAAATAAACACTTAAAAATGGGAACCATTCCCACTTGCCCCAGACCTCCATACGATAATGAAGAGGCTTGCCAAAAGATCACCAATTTATCCTTCATTTATCAGTTTTCTGCTGCCTGTCTGGGTCCATATCACGGTGGTAGCAGACAAAGAAAATAAACCTGTATTTTCTTCAACCTTGGATGTACTGTTCATTTTTTCTTGGCGGATTCGAAGGTTTTTCAATGAAAGAAGGAATATTTTCTGAGAGCATATAGGAGCCACCTGAGTCAGATGTGTATGACATCTCCACCAAAACCAATCTTGTTTTAGATCCCAGGACAAACTGTGACCAAAACTGGCATCTTGAAACACACCACACCATTTGGATGAACTCAATGAGCTCCTCTCAAGAAATGTTTACGGTTTCCCAGTGTTTTCTAGTATTACACGGATACAGTACGTTTGACTATACATTTAAAATGTTAATAAGCCTTTTAAAACATTTATCCAAGGTTAACATTTTCACCCGGTAAGATAGAGAAGATCTGAGTGAAAATAACAGATCAGATCTGTGTAAATTCAACCATGACATTGAAATTAAAAAATATTATTCTGAACACAAGTTAGTGAGTGACTATATTAAGGGATACAAGATACCACCAAAGCAATAGCACCTTAGGATTTATGGAAATATTGTTCAATCTCTCAAATGTTGACATCATGTGGAAAAGTACTGAGAGAGAACTTCTCTTCTGAGAGATACTTCGGAGTATCTGCCAGCTCCAAAGAACAGCCTTTTACTAACCATTTGAGTTTGTCGTTGGCTCCTGAGGAGAAACTGGAACTTTTGATGACCTCCCCCATCTCCTCACGACAGAAGCTGAAGTTGTTGATGGTCCACATGTGGGAGAACTTCACTACTTTGATCTGCAAAGAAAGGACACATGAAGGGCTGAAACCAGATCACTTTTTTATTTATATATTTATCTATTCTATATGGGTAAGTGGTGTTTGGTCAGCCTGGACTTCAAAAACACACATCAAAACTGCCTTTCATCTTAATAAGCACTGACAACAAACGAATGGAAAGAAGAAAGGATATTGTCAAAGTATCTACAAAAAAAACACCTCAAATTTTGCAAGGACAGAGAGAAGATGAAAAAAAACGCAAATCATCAATGGCATAGTTTATCTGCCATAGCTCTAATCAGGAGAGCCATATCAAAACTGGGGAGGTCTATACTACAGTGCACAATCTCACAGTATAGATAACCTCTACATTCTAAAATGACACCAATTTTGTGAAACACATTAAGCCGTATGAGTGAATCAGTCAGAAATGTATAACAGTAAGTGGAAAATTCCAGACACAGGTAATGTCCATTCAGCTGATCAATGGCCACAACAAACTAAATCTAAATAAACGTTTTACTGTATAACTGTTTTTGACTCTTTTCTGTCAAAGAAACATTTCTGCACCCCTAGTGACAAAAATGTACCTGTACACACTGAGGAAGGTACAGTGCTTGTACCCTGATAGGGTACAACTGGAGCGCCAGCATTTGTACCTTTTTAGGTACAGTCTCGTACTTTGATTTCTTAGTGTGTATTTCTCCAAGTTAAACTACTTCCCTGGTGTCCTAATGAACATGTCTGTGACATGCTTTAGTCAAAATACCATAAGAATGAAGCACCACAGCAGTTCAATCACCCTGCCAAAACAGCCCTGTTCAGAACGCTCTGTTTAGTAGTATCTCTTTAGGTCCACCTTAAAAAAAAAGTAAAACTAAACTTAAGGGACAGGAAATGGAAATGTGCAAGCTCTAGCGGGCACATTGCCGTCATATATAACATGTATCCACTGGATAGATAAATCCTCTGATGCTGGAAGTTTGTGTATGACTCTGTGCTGCACTGTGGAGCCAAGAATATAACTTTTCCCGGACTTCTGGTTTTCGGATACTGTTGCCCTCGCCAGCACTCTTGTGTGTTTTACGGACAAAGCGAAGCTCCCGTGAGACAATTCCAGGAATTTCGCATTGTGACGTCCCAATGAGTGCGGAAGTCAACATCGCATGTTTTATCTCCTGTACTTAGACTGAGGAAGACCATAAAAACTTGAGTCATCTTTTTTCACACTTTGCCTACTGATAAGACCTCCAGAGTCCCAAATATAAGGATTTAAAAAGTTGATCTTGCATAATATGTCCCCTTTAAGAAGATTAGTAATGGGAACCCATACATTTGATTTTCAGTTAAAATATAAAATGCATTCTAAGCCTCAAAAAAATTGTGGAAAAGTGACAACACAAAAAATGGGTGGTGAACTAATGAACTCTGAGGATCAGAAGATCAGAAATAAGTGAGTCAGTGATCACACAACTAAGTGAAAAACGTATCTAAGTTGTATTAAGTGGTAACTTTGTGCTTTCTCACTAACAGCAGCTACACAAAACTAATTACAGCAGCATAGAAAACATTTTTCACCACTGCATTCCTCCTCACCTGAGTGTAACACCAGCTCTCAGCCATGGGGTCGCTGAACATTTCTGGTGGGGAAGGGGGGCTTGGGACACTGGACATCGCCAGCCTTGATGCAGAGAGAACCTGGATAGGTCTGGTGCACCAGTCAGGTGTTGGATGAGGTGATGTGGGGTGTGTAGTGGTGAAGAGAGTCAATAATAAGGCAAGCTGGCAGCCTATTAAACAACACCTGCCGTACTGAGAGCTGCAGACTGATGAATCCAGTACAAGAGGATGTCCAGACTCCAAAATAGCTACAGGCACCCTGTAGGGATAGAGAAGTACAGTAATTAAAATAACTCTGTTTTTACAAAAGTGAAGCATTAACTATGAAAAAGAGTGACCTTGTCGCCATAGTCTCTTTGCATTTGTGTGAGTCAAGGCAATTCCTATTTAAATGGTTGGTGTAATTGAGCTGTATTTCCTTCTAAGTAGGACATAGGGGCTCTGATTTCATTTGTTTTAAAAGCGGCGTCAGCATTCAGAGCACAGCAATGGTACATGCTCTGCTTCTTACAGGGAAGCCTTCCTTTATCTCTGTGTCTTTTCTTTTTCTTTTTTTGTTGCTTTGAGGGAAGCAGACCATGGTGTCAGCCATCTGATTCCAGCCTGGCTGCATCCGTCCACTGTGGCTCTAACTGAAAGGGCAACACTTAAAACTTCCATCTCCAGCAGCTAGTCGTCATTTGTACAAATGCACACACAAGGTCATATGGTACATTCAAAAGCTGAAAAAATAAATTATAGGCTCCCCTATCCATGATTTTGATGCCTTGATACTTGTGATAATCGTGGCTGAATGCATGATGTTTTCAGAGTGTATTCTGTCTCTCTGTCCGTCAGATGCTTGTAAACGTGAGATCTCGGGAGGAATTTCCTTTGGTACAGACATTCATTTGGACTCGAGGATGAATACAAATTTAAAATAAAATGTATTGTAAAATATCCAAAAACCTTTTCCCTGGTTTAGTGCCACGCCAGCCAATATGTTAACATTTGGGTAAACAAGCAGGTTTTTTTTTTCCCAATAGCAGAATGGTAATGGGTGCAGTTGGCACATTTTAAGCTCTCACAGAGCTCAGTGGAGATTGGCTCAAGGTCACCTTGACCTTGTGACACTGGTTTTTGGCCTTGTCAACACCATAAGTCAGGAAAACCTCTGAGAGAATGTCTTTATATTTGGCAGTAACACTCACTGGATCTTGGATATCAAATTTTAGAGATCAAGATCACTCTGATGTTGAATAACACAACTATATCATGAAGTGATTACTAATATCATGCAGAAACCCTTTTCTGTATATACAGTAAACCAAAAGAAGTTGAAATCGTGCCCTTATTCTCTGCAACGTGGTTGGCAGAGGCACACAACAATGGAACGGTAATATTAGGTTTCACTCGAATAATTAGGAAAGAAAACTTCCTCATTATATCTCATACTTGTTCCTTTGCTACACAAGCAGCCTCATGGGAAAATAAGGATGCTTGTTAAAAAAATATAAAACGGCAGGTGCAACAGTTTGGTTTGAAAGCTCCATTTCTCTGCTACCTAAATCTCCTATTTCTGCTGGTTTCATATCCCCAGCTCCTCTCAATTTTTTCTTCACATGTTTCACACCCAAGTCATCACAAGGTCTCAGAATCTGGCTTTTCCTACTCAGCCGCCATGTCCCCCCGATCTCCAGCCAGAGAAACCCTTCCACTCTGTTACTTAATTAGTGGCTGATTGAAAGAAAAGTTCAGGACCTGAGAAAACTTGGCAGAAACCGAGTATGAGACCAAGGGTGTCGAGAGACGGAGCGATAAATGAGAGAAAGGTATAGAAAGAGACCTCTGTCAAAGGATTGGAGACAGAGCAGATGAAATGCAGACCTCAACAGTTCCAGACTAAGATATGGCTTAATTAATGTTGAGGCAATGCCTGCATGTGATCTTCCTCAATTCATTGCCCCCATTTCTTCTTTTGTACTATTTGTGGTGTAAAAACGCTGGTGGCATTTTCGCTCAGTAAAACAATAAAATATTAATCACAAAAGTTAGGAGAACAAGGTTGCTCTGATCTGCAATTTATACAAAGTGAGACTAACAAGCAATTAATCATAGTCTATATGAGTGAGCGAGAGTTAATAGCACGTGTTTCTCTGTGTGTCATCATTTGGGCTTTGTTTCATATCAAATAACATGACATACCCAGGACACAATTTACCTAACACTTATCTTACATCCTGTCCCTTAAAGAGCACCATGAATACGTGGTAATCACAGAAAAACAATTTAAGAAACTATGACAACACCAGCAGCACTGCCAACAGCCTCACATCTTTCTAAATAGACCCAGATGACACTTAAACCAGAATAAAGCTCAAGAACTTTATTCATCCTTTTCATGGCAAACATCAAGAACACAGTAGCAGAAGGAAAGCAGCAACAACAACTCTAAGAGGCTGAGACGATGGGTGCTAATCAACAGACTCCCTCAGTATAAAATATCTTCAGACAGCTTGTTTGTCTTGGGAAATCAGACGATGACACTGTGAATGGGACAAATGACTAATAGGTGATAACGGACACAGCATTGAGAAAATAAATGTTGTCAGATACAGTGTATGCCCTGCAGAGTTTTACAAAGACTGTGTGTTCACCAACAGGTACTTAATGACAACGTGTACATGTAATGGAGGTGTTGTTGTTCAGATAAGGGTTGAAGTGTTTGTTGCAGCAACATGGGTTTTAATCAGCACCTCACAGGCTGGACAAAAAAGTAGTGTAATTGTGATGAGGCTAAGACAAAGCAATGCAGAGAGTTGTTCAAAGTTTGGTGCAGAATACGCTAACAATCTGTTCTCTAGCAAACAGAACCAGACAACAGCTGGTTCCATGTTTACAAAGGGACTGCAGTTCCTACTAAATGTTGAGCTTTTAATGGTGGGTTGTTACTGGAATTGAACACTACAGTTTCTGAGTTGTTTTACTGAATTACACTACAGTTGAGGGTGAATTTTTCGTCTAAGTCTAAGTAATGTAACTTTGCAAGCATCAGAAGGACACACTAGGCTGTACAAGTATTTAGAACGGAGTCTACCAGAACTGAATAAACTACCCATGATTTGGTGTGGGCATGAGATTGCAAGTAGAAATGTGTTATTAATAAACCACCAATCTCAATATCAATTTTGTCTTGTTGTTTTCATTATTAATATACATGCTCTATAAGATCAACAACATCAGAATATGACAACAAAGACAATTGACAGATTTACATAATTTAAAGTACATTTGCTTGCTTTGCGTGATTGTCATCTGACATATAACGTTTCAGCAATAATATGACACAGGTTTTTTTGGACTATATTTTAGTATCACTTCATCACAACAACCACAAAAATAAAAGATGAAGAGCTTAAGATGCAAGCTCCTGTAAACATCTTAAACATGATTTGCATCATGCACCAGGTATTTTGATGGAAAAAAAATAACTGGTTTAATCTCAGTTACTTATCCACTACGATGCAGGTTTAGTCCTGTATCATGCATTCATTGTCTATTGCTTTGTCCTCCACATGCGGGTCACGGGTTAGCTGGAATCCCAATCCCAGCTGACATAGCGTTAAAGGCGGGGTGCATCCTGGACAGGTTGCCAGTCGACTAAAGGGCTAACACAACCCATTCACACTTAACACCTACAGTCAATTTAGAAGTTTCCAATTAACCTCTCCATGTCCAGGAAACCAGAACCCCAAGCACAAACTCCACACAAAAAGGCCTCAGCTGAAACAGGATCAAAACTGGCAACTTTTCTTGCTGTCATGCAACAGTATGAGCCACTACCACTCCATTTAAAGTAATACCATTAGCTGTTTTGATTGAACTGGGACTCAATACAAAAGAGCAATCACCATAAAACAAAAAGATTTGTATGTTTGCCTGTGTTCTGTATGAAAAATTGACCATGTGTCCATACAGAAGGAGGGGAGGAGGATGCTCCATGTCCTCCCTACATCTTAGGTCCTATGCTCGCTTTCAGATCCAGATGAGGGGAGTGAGACCTGGAGCCGATTTATATTCATTACAGAGAGAGACAGTCTGCTCTCACTCTGCCAGTCCAACCTCCATCTCTCTCCATCTCTCTGTCACACACCTCAGCCCGCCAGGGAGGAGAGTCTGACAAACCAACAGACAGATAGATTCAACTTCCTCTGTATAAACAAAAGCTAAGCGAGATGATGGCACATCTGCTTCCTCCATCCGCATGAGAAGCTGCTGGGCTTCTAGCTCCTGACCAGACCATTTCAGCCACTCTACAGTACATACAACCACCACACCACAGCATCACGCTGCACTTGTGTCCATACATCAGCTCATGGTGTAATAATGCGTGTGCTGTAATATTAACTCCATCTGTAAATTTAACATGATGCCAGCATATAATGTCTGTGCATATGTTACCTCCATCTGCAAATTTGATAACGTGAACAGCTTACAATGCATATTTATACTTGAGAACACATTTCTGTTCATTTGTTTTTCCATCTGTGCTTGTGACAATCCGGATCGCTGGTGATGCACGTGTTGCCTGCACAGCCACCATAACCTGCAGTTTCTATGAAGACAGAACGTATCAAGCTGCTCCCTTTTTTCAGAATGTTACAGTAGGGTTTCAAAACAATGATATCGTTGGCCCATGTTTTATGCAAAAACAGAGGTTCTTCACGAAACCTTCCCAGTTTTAATAGTAAATCTATATCCGGTGTAATCTAAATTCATAGTGTGATCACTGAAATCTAATCGAAAACTCAACATCTACTGGCACAGCAGTGGCCTGTGACACTAAAATGCTCATTACACAACAGAAACAAAAAGATCTTAAGACAATGCAGTAACAACAACTATTTCAGATCTATAAAACAAATGAGGCAACAATGCTTGGTCTGCCTCATTTACAACTCCATAAATAAAGGTGTGTATGTTGATTAAATCGTCCTTTACAACCTATTTGTGAGTTTGGGACTTGTCTTACTCCAATAAGTAAATCAAAATGATTTATCCTCAAGTGTACAAGTGGAGATTTGACAGTGTTTCAGATTCATATTGTCCATCTTAAATCTATCCTGTCAGACAAGGATCAGCTGTCATTTCTGGTAAGCCTCAGCTGTGCTTAGTCTCAGCTGTGCTTTAATCTACAAGTAAATTTGCAGATATTAAAATCTCACTGTCAAATCTTGAGTGAATTTACATGCATGCTGAGGAGTAAGCTCATAAAATTAAGCTCACATTACCACGATCCATCTTTATATTGAATGACAAACACTGGATGAGGATTATCAATTAATCCTTGAAACATTGTGCATACCGAGCAGAGTTGCAGAGTGTCATTTGCTGACCTACTACAGAGCTTGGGGGAGTTGACATCACACAATCACGCCATGCAACAGTCGGAATCAAAACAATGCCATTTTGCTGGCTGCATTCATAAAAAGGGAAGATGGTAGATAGCTGTTGAGCCACAGGACGCCAAAACAGTCAGGGAAAAGTGAAAAGGTGGGCATTGTACCAGATCTCCAAAGATCACTAGCATAAAATACAACACAGTAATGGAAACCCACATGCAACAGATTCTGCTGACCACGCTTACTACCTTGAATATCTTGTGAATCCTAGATGACTTTATTGTGTTTTTTTAGGTATTCTCCAGAACAAGCATGATTATACTAATAATAATAATGTCTGCTCCAGCCAGGCTTTTAGCTAGGAATTTTTTAGAGGGTGTCCCCCTGATTTATTGTTGTTCCAAACTGATCTTGGACAGACTCTAAGCGGATATAAACAGGCATGTGCTGGCATGTGTCATCACAACATTGTTCCGATTGTTTCAGTGAGTCTTTCAGCCTCAGACAGCAAGAACAATATAACCGTAATAATGACGTATTTGACAGTGTAACTTGGGGTTCAATCGGCACCCGAAAAAAAAAGGGTGTCTTTAGGGTGTCCTGCCTAAAAGAAGGGCATCTAATTTCTTCCCAGGCGTCCCCAGGACCGGGGTCGGTCGCCCTGCTGGTTAAAAGCCTGGCTCCAGCTGTTTTCCATACACATGAAAAGCATCATGGGGTGAGTTTTATTCGGTCTGTCAATTTCTGCGACTTATTGCAATTTAGTTTAAGTACGCAGTGAACTCTGATGGCTTGAAATGAGCACTGGCAGCATTGATTCATTCTTTTCCTGCCACCTTGGTGGTGAAAAGAAACTCTACTGGATTTAAAAAGCACTTATACCTGTTTGTCCACTACCTCCAAAATGTTTTCTTTTGAAACAGACAGAATTTGAACAGAATGTCTTTGACAACAGTGACTGGACTGGCTGAACAAGGGACAACTGTTTGCACTGGCCACCAATGTAGACTCAAGGTAAACCACAAGCAACTCACTGCCAGGCAGCCTTCAATGTCTTTTCTTTTCTCCTTCACACACAACTGCTATGTATTAAAGTGGTGACAGTGAACAATACACAGTCTTGGAACACAGACTAAGTGTGTATCTGTAAATGTATAGTATATACTTCTCTTGTGATGATTCCCCAACCATTTGCTCTGCGAAAGCCACTCAGAGTTTCAGCTTGTTCTTCTTCCACACCATGATTTATTTCATGTACTGTTATTCTAACACCAAACTGACTGTTTTATCAAACACACATGTATGATATTCATACAGTTCAACATTTATGAGACAAATCTGTTGGTTCAGATGAACATCGCCATTGACTGATTCAGCTATGACTCTGTGGTATGTCATACTAATCTCTCTCCAAGTGTCTGAATCTCACTTGTTAATATCTAAAATTAGCAATTAACAGAGACGTTCTAATGACTTTCAAACAGCTCCTGAAAAATAATCTATTCTAGGTAATGTAATGTTCCTCTGCAACACTTAATCACAATTTGTTTATTAATTAAATAAAAAGCATACGCGCAAACACACCATAGCTATTGAAGGTGATGATAAGCCCATCATATGCACGTGAACGATACCAATAGATTTGTATGAAATTGACAAGATTGTCCCAAAAATCCTTGAGTAAAGCCATATGGCAGGGACTTCAGGCAACCGGGCCTGCTGTGAAGTAGACTGACAGAGAAGAGCGACGGAAAACCTTCTGGAATTCATTACAGCTATTGCTCAAAAACCGCAACAGAAAATAACTTCATTATTAAAGGAAATAACAAAACACACTCTACACACACACACCAAAACCTTTAACTTGCAAAATGAAAGGGAAACATCAAATACAAAGAACCACCCACTAGTGTCTCCCTCAGGATCCGACTTTCTGCTGGGAGGAGGGAAAAAAATGGGAGGTACAGTGCTGAGACACCACCACCAGGTGGACAAAGGGTGGAGCTGCGTGATTTGGCTGATGCAGAAAAGGCTGCGATCACAGCGGCAATCGTGGAGTGTTTAGAGGGTCACCTTGTGCAACAGTCGGCAGAGAGTGAAATAGAGAGGCACAGAGACACGCTGCAGAGTTTGGAGGGACAAACTACAAAGACTAAAAACAGCTCAGGCGAAGTGACAGAATGTTGCAGCTTTGAGCGTATGCATGACGCATTTCTGAACGTAAATCAAACGCCCACATGCTAGCTCATTTTTCCACAGTTTAGACTTTTTTGACAACCCGACCCCCACTCACAATCCACCACAACCCTCTTACCTTCAGATCTGGCAAGAAATCTGACAGAGGGTTAATGGAGCCTGTTCATTATAAGGTCAGATTCCATTAAAAGGCAGACAGCAGCTCAAATGAAAGCAAACAGGAGCACGTGCAAATGCATCTAAGGGATCAGCAAGACTGATCAAGTGAAGTAGCTGACTGAAAAAATATACTGGACAGATGGAGGTATACTTCCAGACAAATAAGAACTTACATTGGAATAATTTGAAAGAAGTGTTTCCAACTTTCTCTTATGAGAGATTCAAGAATTTTGGCAGCAGACATGCAGGTGGTCTTGAGAAGGAAACGAAAACACAGAGATACCACTGACATTATTGGCCAGCAAATCTTAATTATATGAGAAGCTGTCGCAGGTAAAACTGGCAGGCAAATCTGATAGAAGAAAAGGCAAAATGTCTCTCAGCATTGCGACGCATGTGCGAACAAGAATGGATAGAGCATGTATGAAAACATGGCTGCTCCTAAGTAGTGTCTGTCCATCTTGCCCATGGCAATTCTGAAAGCCATGACACTCAGAGAGAGAGAAAAGGAGGGTGAAAACAAGGATAAGAGAATGCCAGGACAAGTGGACACGCATGCATGACAGGGTTGAGCACAAAACTCAGCGACGGGTTGAAGAGACACTGGAGCGTGTCGGATTCAGGGCCACAGGAGGTATGATGGATTAAGAGGCGCTGGCAGACAGAGGCCTGAACTGTGGAGCTAACCCCAGTGAAACGACATCACCATCCATTTCCATATCACTGATGGTATGTTTCTCTCAATTTGCTCTGTCTGATTATTTCTTCCACTTAAAATAATCACTTAAAGTAAACGTGTTCTCACATGTTTGCTACAAAACCGGGTGATCATGCCAATGCCAATGTTCCTTACTGATTTAATCTGATCAAGATTACTACTTTAAACAGTCTAAAATGTTATATAATACAACAAAATATGTGTCTCTCAGTCAAATAGCTTATAGTCAAAATTATTATTGCAAATATCATAGCATTACTAACTGAAAAGTGAATAACTGAAATATGTCAAAATGGTTAACACTTATCTCTGCAAAGTGTCTTTCATTACAAACAAAAATACATTCACAGCGATAGTTTCTGTCTGTGAATCCTATTACACATGCAAATGAGTCTATTTGCATACTCCCACTATTATTTTGCACACTCAGCTAAAAACATCAGACACTTATTCAATAAAAAAGCCTAGAAAAAAGAAACTGTACTGCTGCTGTACTTGTTTCACGCCAGTAACAGTTTTGCGTGTGGTTTACACACAACCACTGGAAGAAAGGCTCTGTTTGTAGGCAAATATGTATATTTTCAACTATTGCCTAAAATCAACTTAAACCCAATTTTTAACCGCAAAACAAAGTCTTACCCTGAACAAATCTTTATGAGACTCTCCAAACAATTTGGTTTTGAAACAGATATTTTCATCACAGCCATGAAAAGACCACTAAATGGCAACTGGTCGTAACGTAACCCACCAAAACTCTTTTTTGCGATGTTATAGTTTTGCAACTGGAAGTGTGTCTGTCTCTCCTCCGTCACTTATGCCCTCACACTGAAGGCTAAAGGCCCCTTTAGCACTGCCACACCCCTCAGTATGAGTCAGTGAAAGGTTGAGGTTGGCTTTTTGGCGGCAAGTTTGAGGTCCGACCATTTTTCCTTCACCTTGATATAGAGAATGGCAATCATGCATATGTCACAAATATCACAGATACATTCAATATTCAAACGTTAGCTGGACTCCTCTTGTCAACACCATCACTAATGATTGTTGCTGTGATTTCTCTCCACACTGTTGCCTTCTGACTTCCTGTGATCCCACTTTTCAAGCTGCCAGACAGAATCACCTTGTTCTTTTGAAATCCCAACATTAAAATGCTTCTTTCAGCTTCTGAAGCCTATATTCATGGTCATAGTCTGCATCTCGGTGAATATATAGGAGCGTGTATAGTCCTGGTATTACAATCATTATCAGCCACCCCATTTATCAACACCTGTTCTGGCATATGTCAGGATTGGGTGAGGTATGCGAGTTTCATAAATCGCGTGTGAGACCTGGCACTCTCCGTACCTGAATCTACACCAACTTTTACACAATTTTAATAAATGAAGGCCATTGTGTGATCAGTTTCCCTAAACTTTCCCTGAACAAAGACGATAGACAACACTGTTGTGCAACACAATATTTGTATTGGATGTGCTCTCTCACATTTTTTTATGATCCCTCCCTGTTTATTTTCTGCCCTGCAGAGGCTCTCTGCATGAAGTTACATTCTCATGTAATGAGCCGAGCTTGAAGCAAAATGGAGGAGTGAATGGCGGGAGAGGGATTTGTTTTGTTACCACACTCAGTGCAATGATGCAATTTATAATTAAAATGCAAATAGAAAGACAGGGAGTCTCCCTTCACCTTGTTTTCTCTTTACGACATTCTCAGGGGAGGACCATCTCAGCTGAGAATCTATATATCTGTGCCACTAAATCAATTTTTATATGAAGCACTGAAATCAATTTGAGATCCAGGCTATACAAAATTTTAAATGCAAACCACTATTTGACTGAAAGAAAATTGGCATGGACAGAAACTTCCAGCCTGTGGCTATAAAAGATTTTCTACACTGCTATGATGATGTGTGAGGGTTTTTTAGGAGCTCACAACCCTAAACTGAAGGCTAAAAGCAATTATTTCTAAAACAAGAAAACACAGACCTGTCTGACGCAGACGCCATTGGCCCTGTCTCTGTTCTGACTATAGCTTATCACAATAGGTGGCTCACACGTCCCCTAAGCTTCGATCTCGACAAACAACAAAGACAAATGCCATGGAATTAATCGTTTGGGGAGTTTTATTCCAAAAGTGTTTCTGACAGAGAAAACAGCATTGAAGTGGAGAGGAGACCCTCTTTTGGTGGTTGTCCTTCAGTGTGACTTTGTCATGTAACACATTTCCAGCTCAATTATCTCCATCCAGTGGATTTCAAACACATTTAGCAAGGACCAGAGAGCTTGTAATTAGCAGGAGCCCTGGATCATAGGGGGACCAAAAACAAAGCCTGTCTTTAGCTCTATCTTTATCCCCATCACTTGTTTAATCTCTTGTGATCCATCCCTTTATACAGAGACTGTTGGACATCATATATGCGCTCAGTCAATACCTTTGTATGCCTAGAGGTTAAGCTTTAATAGACTATAGCAGGATGCAGAAAGAGGGACCTGATCCATAAGAATAGGGTTAGAAAGTAAGTTAATGTGGCTGTGGGTTATGAATAATGATACTAAATAAAACAAATGTAATTAAATATTAAATATTACTTGTAATACTAGTAATGAACATTTGAAATTGTTTCTCGCGCCCAAACAGTGTACATTATAGTATGTGTGAACACATTTAGCAATGTGACACAGTTCAAAAAGAGACACCAAGCTTATTATTATTGTAGAACTGTGGGTACCATGAATAGGAACACATCATTGATTAGGGAGACAATCTTTGCAATTCAAAAGTTTGATGAACCAACAACTACAGAGATTTATGTAGAATATATCTGTTCTTATGAACATGTTCTGTGATATTTTCCTGTGAGATCAGACTGTGTTTGTGATGACATTTAATATAAAAGCATAACATTTTCCCCCCCCCTTAAAAAAATCGATTCAGTGTTCAAAGTATGTCATGACATTATTAGAATTCCACACATAAAGGTTAAATTTGGTCACCAACCACTTCGCCATGTTGTGTTCCATTTTAATTACAGTTTGAAATCATGTCAGCTTGCTTTGGCACAGAATTGTTGCCTTCGGCCACAGTTGCACTGGATACGTGAGCAGGGCGTCAACATCGTGGAACGCGTTGCTTTTCATTTAGGCACACGTTTAACTGATACAAGCAGCCACACTGCCCGTGTCAAACCACCCACAAGTCGCGTGGGTTTCACAGCTAAACAACAATCACCTCTTTGAAGGCAGTTTCAACACCTGCATATACAATATCTGCCATGTGTGTCCCAAACACAATACAACCTGTACCTATTTTAAGTTAAAAGTTTTTTCAGTTCGGCCAACAGATGCGCAGCTTCACAATGAAGGAGCATACGAGTATTTAAAAGCATATATATTTATGATAATTGTCAAAGGTCAAAAACCCTAACCCCTAACCCTTCTGTGTCAAAACAGAGCAGCATATACAACAAAGGGTGTGTGAACAACAAAGCTGCATGAGATGCAGCAGAAGCTGTCACACACTGCACATGCATCCAGTGTGGCTCCAGCATTAGGTGAGTCTGCTTTCTGTCTATCCCCAGGTAGAGGAAGTATTGTCAATAGGTAAATATGGTAATGATTTCAGTGAGTTTTTTCAACCTTATATTCCATTTTCTCCTCACCCTATGCTCTCTGCGCTCCAACAATAATAATGAAGCCAGTGAATTTATGAGATGTCATCTTAAACAGAGGAACAGTGAGTCATGGAGACAAAGACAAAACAGGGGGGAGGGGGCAAACTCGGCATGGACCCATTCCATTACAAAATCTCTATACACATCATCACATATAGGAAACATACACTGACAGCAAGATGTACAAGAACATCAATTTAGCTGTTTTCTCCTCAGGCAAGCTCACATTTGATACCATTCAGCAGTAACCACTATGGCAGGGAGCCACTGTGCAGGGTCATTGTAAACAATAGTCCTGGGTCATTCGCTCAAGAAAAATAACAGTGTTGGATATTTATGTTCAAGTCACAATGTTTACTCCCAGGAGACAAGGGAGAAAATTGGATGATGTTACTGTGGAGCAACAAAGGCCACACAGGAAGGTCAATGGATGGATGGTCAGCCAAACGTCAGATAGTCAACGTTGGATTCTTTTATGATAACAATCCATCCTGAACCTAAAATCATTGTTAGTGTAGCCATCACAATACAGCGCCAACAAAGTGGTAAATGTACTGTTTCGTTGACCTTGATTTTTTTTTTCATCTGTAATGTTTGTAAGACAAATTATGTTGTCTGATAAGAGTATAAGACGAGTAAGATATTACATTTGTGTAAGATTATTTTCATATTGATGTTTGAAATGCTACAGCATAGAAAATGCAATTAGTCGTGTGCAATTATCTGCTCTCCTAAGGTGAATAAATCGGCTCTTCATAAAATGACTCAACTCAAGAATATAACAAAAAAATGAATCATCATAGACTCATAAATGCAATGCATTATGTTATCTGTCTACTGATGTAAGGTCCATGTTATTATGACCCACAGAAAGAAACTATGCACTAAGAAATAATGTCTAAGCAGTGTAACAACAATTGTACTTTTATTTTGGTATTTATCTCATAATTTGTCAACCAAAGAAACTATTTTTCACATGGTTTTTAATTTCTGTTGAGCCTGCAGACCCAACATTTTAAATATATACACTTTGGAAACACAGACAAACACAGTTCTACAGACCATTGAGGAAATCTGGAGACAGGAAGACAATTTGCACTCAGTGCTCTCTGTCTTATTCCTTTGCCGTTGCTCTTTTCAGTAGAAGGAAAGGAGAGGAAAGGTAGATGCGCTAATAAGTTCAGTTCTATCCATCGGTTGCACTTGGTACGACAAGGGTTACTCCTTTGTGTGCCCCGACGTCACTCTGCTTCCCAATTACCACATTTACACACATATACACTCTTACATCCACATTCATTTATATTCAGGGAGAATGTTAAATGTTCTCCATTAAATTCATAAAAGATGGATTGTCTTTTAAAACAAAGAGTGATCTCCTCACCTTTCATACGTTGTTCTCTATACATTAAGAAGTACATACATTATACAGTGAGGACTGGAAATGAGCAATCTCACTCTGCAAAGTGAGACTTGATAATAAAGAGAGAAAATTGCCAGTAAGCCTAAGCAGAGAATAAAACATTGCTCATCAGGTGAGGGGGGGCGGGGGACAGTGAGAACTAGAAAAGCACTCGGAGAGCACATACCTCCACCAAGGCAGCTCAGCCCCTCACCACTGCCTTTGGACTTTAAAAATCTACTCTTAGAATTGATATTTCGGCAACATATATAATGAATATTTTAGCCAAATCATTTAGGGGGCGTCTGGGTCAGACAGCGAGTGTTGTAAACAGTGATAGTGTCTACGGATCACGCCCAAAATGTAATCAATTGTTCCTGGTCCCATTGCAGACATTTCCTGAAAATTTCATCCAAATCCATCTGTGACTATTCGAGTTATGTTGCTAACTAACAGACAGTCAGAAAGACAAACTAAACAAAAAAAAAAACTCTCTGAAAACAATAAACTCTCCGAAAACAATAAACTCTTTTCAGAGAATCATCAGCAAATGTTAACTCACCCAACTTGAGATTAGAACTGAAAGTTCTACAAGGATTATCAAAGATTCATCAGACCTACATACATACATTCAGGGTTTGTCCAAACACACATTTGCTAGATCAATGACTTGAAAAAAAGGTCACTATCTCCGTCATTGTTGTCGTCATTCTGCTCTTGTGTTTGGAGATTGTTTGGTTAGTTCACACAATAACTTCCTGTGGATGAAGACATTTCCTGAAACGATGCCGTGTTTCAAAAAGACAATTTCTGTGTTGATAGGGCCTTTGTCTCCTTTGTGTGAGTGTGGTGAAACATGCAATAAACCAATAAAAGTTACATTTCAATAGGTTTGGTGGCAGAAATACTTCAGTAGTAATACCTACACCCATGTGCACACTGTTAGGAGGAAACTAATTTGCACACATTAAAAGTAAAAGTATATTCTGTTTTGGGAAATATAGTAACTTATATGTCACTCTGGCTTCAATGACACTATTCCACATTTGTCATGTGTTAAATGTGCAATTTTGGGAGATACTGTGCATGGCATTATACACATTTTTCAGTTTCAATATTTACATAATTTTCTTGTGACATTTTCAACATTCCATCCCAGAAGAACCCTAGTGTAGATAGTGGTGGGCGTCAAGTGCTGCAGTCGTACATTTTTGTTTGGCTGCTGCGAACTAAATGCCAAACCGATATCCTTGCAGAAATGAAGTGGGAAAGACTGCAAAGTTAGCACCCCAAGCTGACGACTATGAATATGCCGTATTTATCAGCCACCAATATGATTTGAGATCAGTCCATTTCCTGCACACAGAGGCTCACAGAAAAGCCAGCTTGTACAAATCAAACTCAAACTCCCACAACACTATTAAGATAACACCCACAAAATAACTGCTGGTGTTAGTAAAGGTGATGAAACCGTGTCTGCCATCCTCCAAATCCAAGCCTTCGTAATTCATGTTAAGGTTACATGTGTTCCCCTCAATATTCTTTGCAGTGCAGAGCCTTTTGGAGGGTCATCAGATGGTGCCTCTTGCTGTAGTCGGCTCTGAAAGCCGGAAATGCCAAGCAGATAAAAATGCTAGACTACAGCAAACACACACACACTGACATTTCACATTGCCACAGTAAATCTGGGACTGTAACCAACAGTTACGCTCTGAATCCAAGCCTTCCTAATTCATTGCCCTTCCTTTGAGCACTCCTGCCACATCAAACTTTCAGCCCTGAAACTCAGTGTCTCTGCAAATGTTGCCATTTGATGTTATTGTTATTAACTTTCCCACACGTCTTGTCATTTTTCTGAATATTTTTGACTAATCAGTCACATCAGGCTCCCTTTAGGGGACATTATCACTCTAATGAAGTCATTTGCGTCAAAGAGGCATATTTCAATCTCTGAATGGCCAATGAAAAGCACTAGAATGACATTCAGTGCTGCAGCAGATGTCAAGATGATGGCGACAAGAGGCAGTGATGGACAAAGAGACAGAGGCAGATCAACAGAGAAAGAAATATGAGATGAGGGGAAAAAACAACAGTGGTGAGCCAGATAGCATTCATTTTAGACCATGTTGCAAACATAAATTCACCATTAATACATTAGGATGAAAAGACTTTATCCTGTGTTACAGGAGTCATATGATGAGAAAGGGGAGAGAAAGGCTGGAAGACAAACAAGCACAAAAGGAGCGGGTGATAGGACCTGCCTTTTTTTACATTGATATATCCCAAAACAAAAACAACAAGGTTTTTCTCACTGAATAATATGACCAAGAAGAAAAGAATGAGGACTTCTGAGTACTTTTGAATTAGTGCTGGCAGTATGAAGAAACATTTATAGCACTTATATTATCATTTATACAAATCTTATATCACTTATATTTTTCAAAATGTGAGATAGGTGCAGGTCTGTGTGTGTGCTCCTGTTGAGTGAGTGGTCGAGCAAAAGTCAGGGAGCGGTGGAGTTGTGTGTGTGTCGGTTAACGTAACTACATACGATATTGGTGCTCGAACACGTTTTCTGCTATGGTGGTGTAATAAAGCTGTCATTAGCCCTTGCTACCAGTTAATTCAACTAAGCCCTTAGCATGTGTGGCGCAACAGTGAAAAGGGTCCCCATTCGTGTTTCGTTAAATACCAGTTTTCAGCATGAACCTGTATACCGCCCAGCACTACTTTAAGTTTAGAAAACAAAATGAACTTAGCTGAACTTAGGGACTTAGTTTTAAAAGCAGTAACTATATGTTAATCATGAGTTTGGTGAAACATATAATAAATCAAAGTGCCATTCTTATAAGCTTTAAAATCTATATACTAGTTTTAATTAATTGCCCGAGAGAGCACTTCTTTCAACTAAGCGTTTTAAAGACCCATGCAGCCATGTTCACTCTGTTCAGGAGAATTCATTTGTTAATTGAACAACTTAAGTGCTGGACAGGACAATCGAAATTGGGAAAACAAGGCAAAGAAGTTAGACGGTGACCAAGATGACTCTAACTCCAGTGTTTGTGGGAAAAAAACAACAACTTACATTTAGGCCTTATATCGTATGACAGAATCAGAGATGACAGCAGTGAAAAAGAAGCAATGATGTTGAGCAATTAGAAACAAAGAGAGGTAAATAAGTGAAGAATTACACTTGCTGGGGACCAAACAAGAATGAAACTATTCAGTCCAATGATTCATTTATATTAACCTCGCTGTACTAGGTCAGATCACAGGTTTGTAATCACCCATGAATACCAATATATTGCAATATTGCAATATCTTTTTAAAACTTGCTGGGAAAATCTAATCCACATAAACTGCCTGTGTATTTCTAAAAACTGAGCATGATAAATGTGGAGAGAATTCCCTGCTCTGATACTGAACAATAAAAGTCAGCATCTCACAAAAACCCTCTCTTGGATGCTTGTGCTGTATAAAAAAAAGAACATTTAATTTTCTGCAAATGAGTTGAAATAATTTGTGCTCATCTATTGTAAGTTAACAGCGACGTTGAAGTAATTTTGCACTTATTAATGAATGAGGACAGACCCTAAAACAGCTGTATTTTAATGAATGTTTTAATCTTTACCAAGCATAAAGTGCAAAATAAGTATGTTGTTGGCAGTGGTGGTCATTTTTTAGAGTTAAAAACTGAAATTTCACTCATACTTTTAGTACTTTTAATTGTACACGATTTGAAGTCAAAATTGTTATGGGGTAAAAATAAAACATTGCATGATGAATTGAACACGGTTAATAATGAAAAAAGCAACAAATGATAAATAAAAGAAGATGCTGATGATTTGATGCACCACCACCTGACCATGGTAAGTTTTTCGAATTAATGACACCTGCCATGTTGAATGACCAGAAGGTTCTTGCTGCATGGGTCTGGCTGAATGCTATACACTAAAATACAATACTGATGGTGGATACTTCAACTGTGATTTAACATTCACTTTGACTGACAGTAAGGTGTGCACCACCTTGCTGCTATTATAATGAGCTCATTCATCTCAGTGTCATAACTTCTGGAGCAGGAAGAGACCACAGAAACTGAGTGGACTGATTATATATTCCAGGGAGAATTAACTGGCAGATTAGTTGGATCTGGAGCAAACTGTGGAGGACTTGCATTGAGACAGGTGTGTGCAATAAAGGGGTCTGGTGAGATTTTCTGTGGGAGGGGGCGCAGTACTTAATAATCAGTTTTCAGACACACTGTGACCATGTATCACAGTGTCAGCATAAACCTACAGGTGCATCACACCAGTGTATTTACTCAAATTAAAACACACACAACTCAACAATGTTTGCCTAGTATTGCTTTTCTACCAAAAAGTCTAACCTCATATCCAAGTCATTAAAAACTCAACTATCTGACCCAAATAAAAAATATGGTAACACTTTACAATAAGTATGCACTATTAGCATTAGTTAAGCATTAATAAATATTGAAATTATCATTTATAACACATGAATACTCATTAGTATGTAGTTTTTAAACACAGTTATAAATGTTTTATTCATCCCATCAGCTGAGGAACAGTGTCCAAATAGCTGCTGTACTCAAGCAGCCAATCAGCATCCACCTCCAACAAATGAGCTCTTTGATCAACTTACAAAGGGACTGCTCTCTCTCTGTGTGTCCAGCAGTCGCTCAGTACATGTCAACACTTTGTAAAACTGTGTTTATAAACTACATACTAATGAGTATTCATGCGTTATAAATGATAAATTCAATATTTATTAATGCTTAACTAATTCCAATAGTGTGTACTTATTATAAAGTGTTACCAAAAATATAAATTGCTACAAAACAGGTCACCAGTCCATCGCAGGGCCAACATACAGAGATAGACAACATAAACATGTTGTTTGTGGTGCAGAAAATTAGCGTCAGGTGATGCTCCTATTTCTTGTATTGAAGAGAAAACTGCACAAACTTTTTAAATAAGAGTCTGCAGCCAAAAATTTCTTTTGACTACTTTAGACAATGTACAATATATAATAATTATGTTTTGCAGATAATACCTTTCATTTAAATAAAATGTAAAACATACCTTAAACATGTTTATACAATCAACAAAAGTCTGATTCTTCATCATGTGAGAAAGATGGGGCAGCCAATGATGTGAAAAATATGATGTAAATTAATGTACAGAGGAAACTATCCACTGCCCTGCAGCCATTCAGGCCACTAGGGAATTTGATGTTTCTCTGTGTTCTTGCAATCTTTCAATAACTAAAAGAACAGAAAGTTGTTATTTAATTTCAAATGAATTAAGGATATAATTTTTTATCAACAAACATAATGTTAGCCCTACTCTTTTCCCTTTTAAAAAGGTAACATGATTACATTTGTGTGTGTGCTTTTTAAGTGAGAGTGTACTTTAATTCAAGTACATTCTCCAACAAATATTTTTACTTCTAATATCTTTTATATCTCTGGTTATTGACAGTATCATGCAAGATCAAGGTATGCAACAAATATACTGTAAAACATGAATATGTGTGTCAATAGTAGTTCATATGAGTTTGGATGAACTCCATTTAAACTTGATTTACATAAAAACAAACAGACAGACAAGGTAGACTGAGCAAACTCATTTGCATCCAAGTATGCCACTGGAGAAGCAGTGACAGTCCAGTGTCCTTGAATGACCACAATTTACTGCATGAGTGACGGCTAACAGCAGCAGTCTGTAGAGTCTTGAGGAACAAGAAAATACAAAGACAGCGCCAAAAAACAAGAAATTGGGGGGAAGTACACCAAAGAGACAAGTCAGAAAAACACCAAACAAGTGAGCAGAAAAGAACAAAAAAAAGAAGCTACAGCGGGAAAAAATAGACACTTAGTAAAGAGTCATGACGTGTATCCCATCACCGCAGGAAAAATAAATAATAAAACACAATCATTAACCAACTCTACTGCGCTTAACAAGGAGCTCAGAGAAATACGGGAGGACGTATAAGTAGAGAGAGTTGCAGGGTTGCTGCAGCAACTGAAATTATAACCTGAGATAAAAAGAGAGATGATAATGCGTGAGAGGATGCAGATGAGGCAGACAGAAAGAAAGAGACTGGCAGAGAAAAGTGTTTAGAGAAAAAAATAATAGCGATGAATCCACAATGTGATAAAACACCTGCATGTTTTTCTTTGTTTTAAAATCTTATAAATGGTGACTGCAGCAAATTCAACATACTGTAGTGTAGTGTAATACACAGGGACATTTTAGAAGTAGTCTCCAGGGGTGTGACATCATCAAAATAAAAAACACACACTCTTGCATATTGCAGCAAGATAATTAGAACTGGATGAAAATTGCACAAAAATTACACAAATGTTGATATTTAATCATACTGTGTTCAGAATAATACAACTTCGCCTTTCGGAGTCTCAAAGGGTTTCTCAACACTCATGCACTAAAAATAGATGAAAACAAAGCCGTCCCACCACATACCATAACTGAAAATTAAGAAAAACTCATAGAAATGTCATTAAGAAAAAATGGTGGGAAAAAAACTCTGACAGAGCTATTTATCAGTAAACAACAGTCATAATATAAAGATAATGATTTTTACAACCCTGTTATAAATTTTTAAGGACCCAATTCACCACAGCTGTCAGACACAAATTTAGCTGTAAGCAGTTATCAAGCATCTTACTCTTCTGCCCGGAGGTTGCCAGGAGACCGATAATGCCAACTAGAGGCTGGCAGTTTATATGGTCTGAGTGTTAAGACCTAAAATGTCAATATTGGTCCCAAGGGAAGGAATAATTAAGGCATAAAGATCTAAAAGGCTTGTCACATATGGCTGGCCAGCTGTCACATCTGTCCATTTGTATTCATGCAAGTAACAACTGAGCCTATATTAAAGCAGCGACAGAGTATGTAATGGCAGGGCATTAAATGTCAGCTGATTGGGCTACAACTGAAGGCCTGCACAAGAATGCAAACAGAATGAGGAGACGCCTGGCATTTCAGACAACACACAAGCTCCACTTCTCATTTTCGATGTTCACTTCCAAGCGAGTTGACTCAATTCCCTGTGGTTCTACTTCACACATGCCCAGTGGTCAGTGTTATGGCAAGAAGCACCACTGAACCAGGAGAAGAAAACCAACTACTAAACTCTGCAGAATTCCTGGAGGTTGTCAAATTAGTATCTTTCAGTTGAGGGCAGCAGGGTGTTGAAATGACAATCCATCCCTTAACTTGCTGATGTGCCACTGGGCAAAGCACTGAGCCATTTGTCATCACCTGGAGAACTGACCACTAACACTTACTCACCAGGAAATGGCAACATTAAGAGTTCTAAAGTCTACGACTACATCTAAGCTCATGTTTGAAATAAACAACCTCTTTTAAACAGGACAACAATCTTTTCCAAACTTTGACCCTGTATGACTCGTCATTTCACCATGTGCTTTGGCCTTAAAAATAAAACATCTATAAAGGGATAATAAAGGTATCACTTTTACGGTCTGTGCAAATGTCCGTGAGCTTTGCTTGCGCCAAATCAGGGAAGAAGTTGTTTCTTTTTTAGTTTAAATCAGCAGCTGCTTTTATGATAACATGACAATTTTAACTCAGCCATAATTTATCTACAAAAGCCTTGTGGGAGGCAAATTAGATTAAACAAATCCAACTGCAGTCTGTGTTACTTCAACTGTGAATTGTGGACCTGTAGTCTTGGTTTTGTATTTTTGCAAAGATTTAGATTTTACAAATGTGCCATGCACTAAAAAGACATTTCAAGGCATCTTAAGGGTAAGTTTGCCCTTGGTTCATTTTGTTTCACTTGGCTTTACAAGCATGAGTAACCGTTATCAGATGAAAATATCCATCTCCTTATAGCCATAAAACTGTATCGCAGGGTCACTTCATATTGATAGAACTCTAACTCCTGACAAAGTGCTTTGCAGTTCACTTGAGGACCACATTTTCAGGTCTCTCAGTGAGGTTCTTATTCCAGCCAAATTTTAAAAAGTCGCACCACTAACCTGGAATGAAACCACACCAGCTAGACAGATGCATTGAGCTTAGGGCTGAACAGATAATCTATTTCAAATTGAAGTAGCAATGTGAAACAACACAATTAGCGAATCACAGTGGCAGCTATTGAATGCAAATTGTGCCACACAATGCCATAAATATCTTAGTTTATGAAGTTTTAAAGCAAGGTCCTCTGATTTGATTTTTTATGACTGGATTTGTTCTTGTTTTTTTGCTCAATAGCAATTAAAGAAATGTAATTCAATCATTTTTGAAGCAATTCATATCTCAAACTTGCATAGAATAGTTTTTTTTGTTCTTGTTTTTATGGGGTGGTATTTTTTTCAGCACAAAACTATTACCACAAATATGTTCCAAATCAATTTGAAATCACAAGAAAAATCACAACTAGATATTTTCCCCAAATCATTCAGCCCAACATGTGGTGGTTTGGTGGCGTATACTGCGCGTCTCTCCGACATTCTTGCTGTGTCTTGGCGATGGTAAATGTGAATGTGGACGACGGCAGCTGGCAGCGTTGAATGACAGGTCAGGTGAGCGGAGTAGTCTGCTGAGGCGTACAGATCCAGCTCGTCTGACTGATCTGAAGTGGCTTCAATTAACTGGAGCAACCAAGTGTGAGGGAGACGGACTGGAGGGGGCAGGCATCAGACAAGCTTCCTGTCAGATTTTGGAGGGGGGGGGCAGATGAGTCGGGTCCTCTAATGCCCCGCCAACTCTAACCTTTCTCCGTCTCCTCTTAGCTAATTACTACGTATCCATAGGGAGACGCTGGTCATTGCGATGACAAAAAAATTTATGTAACTGCAGGGTCAGTTACAGAGTGGACTGTCACTGTACATGACTGGCACTGGTGTACATATTAGCATACAGACAATGCTGTCTTGGACAAAAACACAACTCATCACTGAAACTCAACAACCTTGAGTTTCAGAAATTAAGTCCCCGCCAGAACATCCTACATCATCGTACTGCTTCTCTCTCTCTGTCTCTCTCTCTCTCCACATTTGCAAATCTACATGACCATATAGAGAGGAGCTGAATAAAATATGACAGACTTTCTTACGAAATCCTTCACACAGATTTAATTGTCATGGTTTTACAGCACGGCTGATGTTAGAAGACACTGCCAAAGTGAAATTCGAGTTTCACTTTGAATAGATGAAGGTAAATCACACTACAAACGTGGGAAACGATTTAAAGAGTGTCCTGAAATATATTCGCAAGAATGTGTGCTTTAAATTTATACCAAGAGGAACTGCAACAAACCTGTGCACATCAGCATGCTATTATGTCACATCAATAATGCATCTATCATGTACTATTTTCACCTCTCAGCACACACACACACAAAATAGCCCCCTAACGGAATGGAGTGTGCTATTTTACACTGTATTCCCATCAAGATTTTGTTTTTACTTTTTTTTGCTGTCTTGCTGTTCTTGCTAGTTTTACATTTCCTAATTAACATAGAAGTTTGGGGGGAGCATGAAACACACAAGCCCACATCATTTTCCCTGAGGGATATATTTTGTTGTGGGGTTTTTTTCTCCTTATTCTTTGGCCTCTTCTCTGGTTTAGCATACTCTGTGCCTCCACCTTCACTTCCCATTTAAAAAGCCAAGTCTATTTCCTCTTTTATAGCAACTCTATGCAATTTCTACATTTATAAATGACAGCTGAGTACGATGCCTGGAACTTCTTAACAGCTGTCAATATGATCAAGATTCTTCTGCTTCTGCTTCCTCTGTTCTTTTGCTACTTGGTATTCCTCCACAGGTAGCTTTAAAATCTTCTGTCACCTTCATTCTTTTTGAAGGTTTGTTTTCTATTTAAACCATTCATCGTATTTCTCATTCTGGACCATACAGTTCCTCTTACTCACTATTCAGTTCTGTGCTGGCCAGCTGAGAGCACAGTGCTGGTTGGCTGGTTCTTCAGAAAGAAAAACCAAACGCAGCTTGGTTGAGGCCAAATGACTATAACTATATTTTCAAAAACTGTCTGGAAGACACTAAAAGACAGGTAATACAATTCAAAAGTAAAAGGAATAAAGCAACCTACCTACACCTTATGCAAATCAAATTAACTGTAGACAAGTAAGAATACTGGTCTGTGTACTGTATGTGGGCTGACAAATCAGTGCAAAACAAAAGGAACCAGCCAACATTGCTGCAATGTTTATAAAGTAATTAGAAGTTAGTTAAAGTTACAAAACACGATAACAGCTGGCTTTAGTGGCACTTATTTTAGCGAGACGGTCAGAACATTTTTTAAGACTACTCCCAGACCTACAAACACCTGTCATTTCCCAATATTGGTACAGACCATTGCCCCCCTTCACTCCCCCAAGATTCTCACCCTATTTGGTACTCACCTAGATCAAAGTCCCTCGCACATCTGCCCAGCTTGCTGCTGCCATGGCTAGCCAGCTGGACTCTGTCTGTGTCTCTGTCTGAAGGTGTGTCAGTACTGCGTGTCTGTCCAAAGCAGAGCTTCTTGGCAAGCTGCAAATACAAACAGTGCAAAGAATCAACAGGACTGCGAGCGTGGGTGTGAGCCAGTGTCTTATCATATTCTTGCAAGAGACTCCTTGTCAAGTTGACAGTTTGTGTGCACATCTGTTACGTAGGAGACTTGAATACAGAATATTTTGTTGGTGATAGAGAGCAGTATGTATGTGTGTGTGTGTGTGTGTGTCTGGGTGACAAGATATTACAAAGACACATGTTTTACATGTTTTACTAAGACTTTGGTGAGGTTTACACAGCGAGGCGAAACAAAGTGGGAGATGGGCTTTCCTTATGTAATTACAACCAGCAGTAAAACACTAATCCAAATACAAACAGTATCTTATTCAAACAGAAAATAAGTCACGTGTGTAAACAGTGTCATGGAGGAAAGCAATCCTATTTCCACAAATCAAATCATGGTGCATATAGCAATAAGAGTCAAAGTAGGTTTAATAATCTCTTAAAAGTGTACATCTTTGTGGATATGATACAGTTGAATGCATTGCATGTTAATGTGACACATGAAATGGCCCGCAGGGACCTATGGTGGCAGTCAGCTCCAGCATAGTAGTCTACTGGCAGTTTCATGAAAATAATCCAAGTATAATTCCCTTTAAAACATAAAAATAGTTTCCTCACACTCCACATGCCCGCAACCACATATAAACAGAACTTCACAGTAGAAATGAGACTATACAACACTCAGCATACACTCACCAATACTGGCCCGAATCACTGGATCAGATATTGGAAATAAATGCTTCACTCAACACAAGCAACATGCTTTAAAGAAAGATACCCATCACCACCAGCATGCAACAAGGACATGGGTAAGAGCAACAAATGTCTGTTATGCAGTTAAAGCATTATTATTATCGGGAGAAATTCCACTAAATAGTGGTAGCCATCCCTATTCCCATGATTCATGGATTGTAACAGAAAAGCTAAACAGCCACAGTGATGGGCTCATAATTAAACCAACCCATAAAGATACCTGACATTTAAACAAGAGAAAACAGGTAGATTCAAGTACATTTTTCTTTTATATGCTGATTAAAAAGTGCAATGCTTTCCGAGCTTTTAAACAGGCATGAACAATTTAAAACTATGGCAATAGCTACAGAAATGGTGGTAACAGATAGTCGCGAAGAGATTTCAATTCTGACAAATTCTAAACACTAATTTATCTTTGGCCAAGATGTAGTGGGCACTTTTTACACACTGAGGTTCTTTGTATGCACGGCCAGTGTTCAAAGTGCCTGTGGGCTTTTACCTGAGAGAGAAGTGATGATCTACATGAATGAACGAAATAGCTTAAGATCCACATGTTTACACATTCATACCTGGGAAATGTCAATCAGATACAAAATGCAGAGGTTGAGCCCAGAAAGAAATGTCAAAAAGCTAGGCCGATTCTGATGTGTGCATGGGTACAGCACCATGTGATCAATAGCTCACTTGAAATGAATACGTGATCATTCTCTTTGATTCAAACCCGACAAACAAACACTGCAAACCCGACAACAAAGTAGCCACGAGCCAGATCAATAAGCCTCATTTTCAAATCTATTTAGTGCCGACCAAGTCTATGAGACATCTTTAACAGGCAGACCGAGTTCTGACCATCCCAGCTAACATCTTTTCAGGGAGTCAAATTACAATTTTGTTTGTTTCATTTGTATAATTTATCAGCGAAAGTTGAGACTAGTTAACTTCAGTAATTGCTTTCTCTCTCTCAGTCTAAACATTCGTTCCACTTTACCATTTCTAAATACACAGAGCAATCATTATTTTCAGATGACATCACAGCTTCGGCACTGAAACCTCATCACTGTGCTAAAGTATAAGTTGCCAAAACAACCTCAGCTTCCTGCTATGAGAGAAATCAAATGTGCTGAGGAGCTAGTGCTGAGACTACCAACTCCTCTTTTTAATCGATTAGTGGAGACAAAAATTTAATTGCCAACTACGTTAATCAGTTGTTTGACATATAAAACACAGCTTCTCAAAATATGCAATATTTTTGTTATTGGTTGAAATGTGAAAATCTTTAGGTTTTCAAAAAAAAAATTGTCTCTTTCACATTTAATTTATGACACAATAAACTAAAAAAACTAAAACAGTAAAATTAAAATAGTTATTACTTGCTGCCGTATGAGATCTTTGCAATTTGGAGAAAGTTCTAAGAAGTTCTTCACTGTTTTGGTCCAGAGAGATGTTTTGTGATAATTGTTTTCAACCTGTTCTGATTCCAATAACTGTAAACAACATCCTCAGCATCAACTGACAAATAGATAAAGATTAAACTACTTTAGGGCTGGGCAATTACTCAACTCAACAACTTTACTCAACTGCAATAAGGTTCAATATCTATCTATCTAATATGTATACACTGCACAAACACACTTTGAGGTATAACACATGGAACCACTTTAAATTTTTTACCCTAGATATGTGTGAATTGTGTTTGTTTCTATCCACACAAAAAAGATATAAAACCACAATTTAGAGTTTCTTCAATTCTTTCACTCAAGAAAAAATATCCGTATTTAATCACTTGACATCATGATAATTATCGATATTGTCTGATTTGAAAATGTTTTATTGTGATAATTTTGTGGCTATATCATCCAGCTCTACTAGTTAGTGAACATAACGGAGCATTTAAAGCTTGATTCTAAGCTATTCCCTCAGAGTATGGAGGAGACCAAACCAGAGCCAAAGAAAACTTTAAATATTTAACCAACAACTGCCAGGAGGACAAAGCTCTGAAAATCAAAATCACATCAGTCTTTTCTGTTTAATATTCATGCTGGTCAGAGGTGTGACACTGGGACTTTAGGAAACGAGGTATGACCTGAGGCTTGTAACAAGCCAGTGAACCGTTTGGATAAGCAGGATGGAGCATGGTCTTGATGGTCTCCACATCTTCTTTTTCCTGCGTCATTTACATTGTCTCCTCCTGTGACACCAGCAGTCTGAAGCTGTCAGTTAGAAGAAGGATAAAGGACAGCGGCACTCCAAACAGTCATGCCACCAAAACCTAACTGGATGACCCCAGCAATGTCTGAGCATCACAAAGCAGCTTGGTTTGTCTGAAGAAAACAGAAAAGGAGGAAGGGGCTGCCAGACTGGGACAAAGGGAAAAAAAAGTAAAAGATCAGGGAAAATTGAAAGCAGAAAAATTAAGAGCCAACAAGATATAGAGAGGCTGGATGGAAGATAGGTGGATGTACAAAAGGCTGATGAAATAAAACTGTGAGTTAAAGGAACAGAACGGCAGCTTAAACAATAGTAAGGAAACAGAGGATAAAAGGGAGACACCCAATAAGAATGGAAGACAAATTAAGCAGGGGGCAGAGGAGACACAATGAGATGGGGTAGCCCAAAAAATAAAGAACAATGTCAGAACCAATTCTTCTTTGAAAAGAGAGAAGAATTAAATAGTATAAAGAAAGGCTTGTTCCTCTCAGGCTCACCAGTTCTACAACCTGTGTAAGACCAATATGTGGAAAAGAACAAAAAGCCAAGAGGTTACACGGAGTGCTTGACTACATTCAAAAAGAGCCTCAGAGGTGGAATAACTGACACAATTAAAAACATAATTGTCATCACAGCCAATCAACCCATCACTGCCCACATATGGACACTGAGCAACAGACCTTTAGTGTAGAGGGCTGATGGGCTGCCAATTCCCACTAGCAATACTGCACTGGCTGCTAACAAACGAATTCCTGATATCTTAAAGGCTTAAAGGCTACAGCATCTTAATGCGACAGAAACAAGAGACGCATATACAAAATTGTTCCATCACGTTTCAGCCTCATTTGCATCCAGAGAGGAAAGCTGACATTTAAATGTAATCCTGCTGACATGCAAACTATGTGCAGCCAATTCCATAACCCTTATGTGCATTAGAAGTCACAGAGTGACATGTGAATCTGAAACCAATCACAGGTGGATGCATACTCTTATTCAATAATATACAAACCAAATTTAATGAGCTCTCAAGCTGCTCCACTGTGACATTTCCTCTTTCATTTCTCCATCTTTTACAACTAACATCCACCAAACCTCAATTTCTCTTCCCCCCAACACAACCTGCCCTCCCTCACTTGGTTTTCATTCTGAATCCACTTCTCTACCTCCATTCTTTTCTCTCTCCATCCAAAACAACAGCCATTGCAGAAAGAGGGCCATCAATCTTCTTCAGTGAGACCTGAGTGCGAGGGAGTGCCAAGGCTACAGCAGATTACTATCTCTCCTTACCTCCACTCAACACTGGATAACATTTAGAAGGAGAGGGTGGGCAGATGGAGAGGCAGAGAGGGTCGAGAGCCAGTCAAAGAGACAATCTTAGATAGCAGGCGGACACATTAGATTTTAAAAGCCTCAAACAAACTTCCACCCCTGTCAACAGCAGAGGCATGTCAAACAAAGAAAAACAGCAGCAGAATTTGAAAAACACTAATCCTAACTGGCACCTTCAAACCTGACCCATGGTCTTCATGAAGATTGAGGCTTTGCTACAGGATTGGTCAATAAGAGCAATTTCTTATAATCAGTTAATCTAAAATGAATTGTAATCTGCACAACAAGCACAGTGAATGTGCTTTGTAGGCCTTTGTAATAAGCAGTTTAAATAAGCATGAAAATACTGTGCCATTGACATTAGACAAGGTTTTTGTTGGTCAATGGCGCAGTGGCTTTCTGCTGGCTCAAGATAGCAATGAACCAACAATGTGCCGACACCTCGTATTAAGAGCAACATACCCACGGGTGCAATCATGAGAGTGCATTTGCTAGCTGTACACAATGTGGGCGCTGGGTAAGTCTGCACAATTTTGAATAAATATCTAATTGGGATTATTGTGACTGAAATTGCGAATGCAATATGAGAGGGAATGGTATGTTTTACATAATTATTCTCATTTTCATTTGAATAACATATTTGAAATGATTACAGTGTGATATTTGTGCAGATATGTAGGAAACAAAGATGCTTTCTTGTGTCTGTAGAATATGATGCGTATAGGCCAGGACAATATTTAATCTAAAAATGGTCATTTTTCCAACAAGAAATATTTGATTTAGAAAAAATTACGAATCATTGTTGTTGGGTGGGAAAATTACTACTGTATTGGTTTGAAACTTGCAAAGACAATTGCGCTGCACTGAGCATTTCTTTATGCCATGTGTGAGATAGAGGCATAATTATAAGGCAGAAGGAGAGCGTATTGGAGCAGCTGACACATACTTGAAAAGATACCCAAAGCAAACAGTTGCTACTGTGTGCCAATGTGTTAAAATGTTGAGACCTAAATTTGCAGCTTCATGATATTTAAAAACTTTAAGCGTGTGAATGTTTGTGTGATGAAGCATTGACACTCCAGGTGAAGAAGCCAGAATCGTGACCTTTTTAACATGCCGCTTCACTGCCCTGTGTGTTACATTGGCAATAATTCATATACACATAAGAGAACACTGTGCATCACCAGCAAATCCAAGGCCAAGTGTATAATTCTGGGGAAAGCTCAGGAGAGAAAGAGATGGGACACACAAGAAAGTGTGAAAGAGAGCTTTTACAAAAAAAAACAATTGTGCCGTGGAGTTCAGTGGAGAACCTCTATCGCCCCCTGTGGACTTCTGTGTAATTACCAAAACACTGCAGTCTCTATGACCTAATTTTCTCTCCCAAGCCCCTTCCCAGTCACAAATACATAGACACAAAGGAGAGATTTAGCAGGAGAATCCACTTCTGGGCATTTTTTTCAACTTTATGAAGCTGTATGTCATGCTTTACTCCCACTGTGTGCTTCTTCCGCCTCTCCTGCTTAGTTGTGACGTTAGAGGTGTCACTCTGTGTGCAGCATGGGAATGTCACAACAGACTCAAAAACATAACAATGTTATGCAGAGAGTTGTGTGAAGCTCATAGGCTTAATCAGAATTGTTTGAAATAATTTGATAATGTTTTAATGCATTTTAAAGAAATGCATTACAGCTTCTAGGGATGAGCCGGTACAATAACTAGTATCGGTATCAGTCTGATACTGGTCTAAATCACTGGATCGGAGAGACAGAAATATCTCTGATACAAATCATAAAAATCAGCATTTATATTTGTTATCAGTTGGAGAATTATGTCTTTCTAATAGCTTCCAAATGGCTTCAAATGTTATTAAATTCATAGTTTTAAAGGTCTAAAAGGACTGTATCGGACTGACATTGGTATCGGCAGATACTCAAATTTGTGATCTGTATCAGACATGAAAAAGTGGTATTGTTGTGCCACCTCAATATCAGCTTCACTGCTCTATACTTTTTCATTACTTTTAGTCCAAGGCCACAACTAGACCACAAAGCCAGTGATGATAACAACTGAACATGATAGCATTAATAGCTATGCAGCATTCACACTCAGGAACTACATGTGGTCCAATAGTCTAAGACCACTTTCAGGAAAGTGGAGACTGTTAATAGGGACATTAAACCCTCCTTGTGTTATCACAGTGCTGTTAACCTCTGCAACAGCAAAAGGACTGGGGAGCAGCATAGTGTTGCCTCTGGGAAACACTGTGACAAAAAGGAGGAGGAGACGAAAGAGGCAGTGGTTGAGCTCAGCCTGCTCCTGAAGACTTTGACACTAACATAATCACTGATAATTGATTCAACTGGCAAGAAAAGTGTTATATTAAAGTGTAAAAAGTGCAGCGGTGATGGCAACACAGTGCTGAGGTTTAATGAAAGCTGATGGTGCCCACACTGCCTGTCACACATCATCTGATCATACCAGTATAGAAGATTCTGAAGACGTACACATATCAAATCACCATCAGCCCAAATCCATTCAGCATCCTCAAAGAAGCTTTGATCATCAGTCGGCCAAAGAAAGTGAGGAGGCACACAGGCCAAGGACAGCAGATCGCGAGTAGAGACAGAACAATAGACAAAGCAGACATATTTTTCACTGCTGCAGAATAGTGCCGAGATATCACATGACTGTGCAGAAACAGCATGGTCTGCCAGAAACTAGCACCCAATGTTCAAACAGCACAAAAAAAGAATGAGCATAACTTAGGCAATAACCTTTGCTGACCATAAAAAATATAGACATGGCTTGTTATTATGTGCATATTGCTTCATAATTGTAAGAAACTATACAAAAGTACATCACACAACAAATCTCATTAGCTCATAGTAAACTGCCACTTGCAGGTGTACACTCATGAACTGAGATGCTTCTCATTTTTCAAAGGTAATAAATACATTTTAACCGACTTCACCTGTGCTTTTAGCAGGGCCCCATTACTTAACACGGGGGCACCAATTCTTGTCACTATCACAGCTTTGTTATTAACATGTAATGGAGACACATGAGGTATGTCTAGTAGCAGTGACTGGGGTGTGCCTATATCTGCTGAGTGAACTGATGAAGACGGAGGGCTCCCTGCAGCCTTACAGTCAGAGCACTGATAAATTGGGCAGCCTCCACCCTTTCCCAAACTGCAGGAAGGTTGTGTGTGCATGAGAATCAGCATGTTCACCTGCTAGACTGGAACTGACAATATTAAGTGGCAGTACCACAGATTTCATGAACAAAGGGGAGTCATTGGCACCAAGGAGCAGGATGGCCTTCATTATATAACCATATAAGGGTGTGTGGCATTGACAAGAAAAAAATAGCTTGTTAATATTTCCAGGGAATCTGTCAATAATAATAAGTTGACCCTCAAGATGTGTTTTTTTGTTTTTTTGTTTTTTTTTATTATTGGGATGATATGAGAGCTATTAAAATTTCTAAATAATTAGCTCAAAAATAGTTTTCAATTTTCCACTTTTTGAGCTACAGCAGTCTTTTCAAAGCATCAGCACAGTGCTTGTACTCTTAATGGCACAGTGAATTCATGAATCGAGAGGGTGTGTTTTTGATTGGATCGCCATGGACAAAACAAAAGGTCGATGGGTACACAGACCTACTAGCTAAGTGCACATACTTGCGAAAGGGGAGAGTACAACACTTTCCGGTGGGAAAAACAAATAATGGCACAGAGAGGGAATGGACAGAAGAGAACAAGAATGTAACGATGAATAAGTGAGAAAAGGCAAATTAAAGGCTGTTGAGCAAAAGAGGAAAGGGGGGAGTGAACGTGAGAGACTATAACAGTAATTGCTTGAAGATAATCTGAAAAGCAGACAAAAGGTGACAATGAAAAAAAGTGTGGCAAAAAGGGGGATTGAGAGCATAGTGGGAAATGGCTATACATGAGAAATGACAGGCATGCATCACACAGCTTTTAGCTACTAAAATCTGCCATGTGCTTTCTCATATGTCCTTCACAACAAAGTGCTGACGGCTCCAGACATCACAGCACAGTATGTTCCAGAAAAAGAAAATGCAGGAGCCACAGAAAATGAAAAGTAGAAAGAGGTAGTGAAAAATAAAAAAGGAGGAAGATGGTCCCTGGAGAGGCAGCCTGTGGCATCTGTTTGCCACAAGCAAGGACCACGGGGAGGAAGAGAAGGAGGAGTGAAAACTGCAGCTTGTCTTCTCCAGTCTTTCTCTCCCTGGCTGTCCTCCTCAGCAGCAGGAGGCTAGACCTAAGCTCCGCCAGCAGCCATCAGGGAGAGAGAAGAGGCCTTGGGAAGGGGGTCATCCACAATCACAGATCAAAACAAAACTCAGGGAGGCACATCTGCATCATGAGCAAAGAAACACAGAGTCGCTTAATGTCGATCCACAAACACAAATCCCACAGAAATGTGACCACCACTCCCTGTGCACACATACACACTCCCTCCACACAACTGCTATACAGCGATGTCAGCCTCTAGTGCATGAATATTCATCTGCCTCATTAGCACTCAAGTGGCGAAACAAAGCATATTGCATGAGACTCCTGTTACTTGGAAAGAGAATGAGAGTTAAGGGAGAGAGAGGAAATGGGAAGAAGAGATGAGATATATGGTGACTGTAGAAGCAAAGGCGAAGAGAAACAGAGTGAGAGGCAAAGCCTTATTTCACTGCCAGCAAACTTTTTGAGTCCCAAGAGTGAAGGTGGTCAAATGTCCAATATTGTTCTGGGGGCTGATAAACTCCTGTCAATTGTCCTTATGAAAGCAGACTAGGGCAGAGTATGAAAGCAGCGTCAGCAGCATGGGACAGCACAGCAGAGCACTGAAAATTACTGACTATTTTACTCTGGAAATGCTCAAGCAATAGAAGCTTCAAAACCGCTGCAATAATGTCTGGCTGTTCACAATAACTGCTAAACTGTCGGAGACATGTGTGGATACACCTCGACACAAGCGGCAGCTATACAGACATTCATGCACCCCGTCTTTGTTCAGTAACAAAACACACCAGCACAGAAGTACAAAGCCACACTGTCTATAGTATACAAATAGTGAGTCTGTCAGTCCAGTCACTCAGACTCTTTCTCTCTCCGCCACTTGTCAACAGACACACAAATGCAGACAGATACTACCAAAAATAGAGGGGATTATTTTCTTTTTATGTTGTCATGGCAGTAAATCTCTTAACAGGAATTGCCAACAGGGGAAATCTCCCACCCAGCAGCTGTGTTCACAGAAAGACCCTGGAAAGTGAAGAAACAGCAGATTGTATTTCCTTGACTTTTCCTACTGAGACAGAGACAGTAGGACACTAGGGGAGAAGGACAAGAGGTAAAGTTGGGTGATGCCCAAAATGTTTTGCCCCATGCATCAGAGTCACTCTGGTCCTTTAAAGGGCACTGACAAAACCCAGACTACCATAATTGGACAAGGTCTTTGAAAATCAATACTGCTGCTTACATGAGGGGCCTCCACCACAGCTATTTCATATTCCAGCCTCTACACACAGTTTCTGACAAATAATAAAAAAAAAAAAAACCTTCAATTTAAAAACGGTATGAACTATCGATTTCACAGCCACGATTCATACTCTTCCTCCACCTGCTTCTGTCCTCTCTCTTTGTCAGGCCCATACCCTTGATTCTGCTTTTCAAATCTCTGTTAAAAGGGAACAGGAGTGTTTCTGTTCAGCGGCGAATGGGGTGAAGTGGTCCTTCTTGTCTCTAAACTTCATAATGTTGGACCATACAAAGCTCTTACTTTCCCATTACAAACTTATTTTACTTGGTTCGGACAAAGGTCATATTATAAGAGACACAACATTTTGGAATATAAGTCTTCAAAGCACTTTGAAAACAAAAGATCTCTCTACTTCTTCTTTTTTTTTTTCTTTTTTTTAAAGATTTGAACATTTTCTTCAATCTTGTAAAGACTGTTATCTTTATTACAGCAAGATGTCCCACGTTCGCGTCACTAGGGTTGGACAGATGAACCTTTTTATTAGATTCAACTCACTACTAGTTTGATTATTAATTTGCATACTATTGTAATCACTTCATAAGCTGGTTGTCTAATAAAATATCTGATATAATACCTGTTTTAAGTCCCTGTATTAACACACTGTATAAATCAAAGATGTTTTACAGTAAAAAATAATAATAATAATAAATCAAAGATGTGTTTTTTAAATGCACGGACAACAGTGGTGAGGATGCTCAGCAGTTGATAGCTGATGGCAGTGAAGTGAGTCCTGGTTACATCTGCAACCCCCTAACAAGTAGAGTACCAGTTTTGGCTGTCAGAGAAAATACTCCTCCTGCCCTCTACAGGACAGAAATTAGTAAGGTTGGTTGCTAAAAATAATAATAACTATAATAATATAATAATGTGCCTTTAAAGCTGTAGTGCATAAATATTGGTGCATTTTGTTGTTGTGGATGTTACTATGGTGCAGGGCTCTGACAGGACTACGTTTTTGTATAGGTGGTCCTGGTGTGGAGTTCATTTCAGTGCACCAGCACAAAATTTAATTTTTCGGGGTTGCTTTTGCTGTCATTTCCCATATACATTTACAAATGATTCTAAACAAGAATAAGGTGAAATATTTGTCCTCATTAGATGCACAAACATAGTCTGTGTACAAACAAATATGCACATGAAATGGTGACATTGCTTTGCTGGTTGTTTTGGAACATAGGGCGAAATACAATCACATTACACAAACTAAATCAATAGCAAGGGAAAAGGGTTGCTTTTGCTGTCATTTCCCATTAACTGTAGTGAGTACCCACTACCCACCCACTACAGTGATGGTGCTTTGCTCGTTAGACAATAAACAGGGAAGGAGATAATGTTGATATTGTTCTGTGTCTAGGATTCCCAATGGAGAGGGTGCTAGCAAGCTAATACCATCTACTGAACTCACAAACCAAAATGCTTGTAGAAGAAAAATAGCATGAACATCATTCTTCGCGTTATCCTAGGCAGCACATGCTGTAGGTGGAGAGAAGATGCAGACAAATCAGCTGCACACAGTCGAACAACTGGGTTTTCTTGAGCAGTATAATTCTCTTTGGAAACATTATGTGGATGCTCCTTCATGTTGTCACTCATACTCCAACCTGTTTGCAGCCGTCTCACTTTACTCAGTGTTGCTATTGCCTCCATCTGTCTTAACATAAAAACAAATCAGTTCCTGTGTGCAGTGATGGAGTACTGCCAAGCAACACAAAATGCTGAAATGCCTTGTGTTAATTAATTTGACAATGATATGACAATTAAGTTCTCTTACACACACAGCTTCAGCGTCATTTCAGAGAGATTATCTCCTCACTTAACATCACAGTTTCTGGCTCCATGACTTTTTTTTTCTGGACACACTATTTTTATCTACCCACTAACCCTAACAAATACTAGTTTTGAAGACTCTGTGTAAAATTATATTGTTTTCAAATGCCAAATTACACAGTCTTGCAGCCACGACAGAGCTGGATTTGGTCATCAAAGCATTTGGCTCGGTCAACATTTGCCAGGCTTAAATGCCAGATAATATCAGCAAAATCGGGCAGTGACACTTTTAACCAACTGTGTGTCATTAATTTATATTCAAATGGATTCCATGGGTCAGGCGTTGTGCTGAGCAGCCTGGCAGAGACCAGGGACCTGACCAGTTCAAACCACAGGTCCAAACTCGGCATGCATGCATGATTTAAATATATCTAAATGGCAGATGGCAAGAGAGCTGGCTCGTGCCTGGCTCCAAGGCAGAAGTAGTGATGTCGGGGAAGCAGAGGATGAGGATGTGTACGCGAGTAAGGAATGGCTTGGCTTGTCTTGAAGATTACTTTTCTTCTTAAAACATTCACTTCATCTGTGTCACTCCTGCTCCCAACTTGTTATTGGAAAATAGCTACGCGCGAGAACGTTGGAAAACCATTCGATGCCGGCACTGTCTGCATCAGTCACACGCTGACACACACATACGCACACACAAAATACATTTCATCCTCTATACTCGCACAGCCAATAGCAGTGGCAGGCATTTGCGACCCAATCCATATTTCAATTTTCCTCCTCTCATACAAACTATTTCAATACTAGTTTCATTCCTCCCCACAAGTGATCAACAATGTGAGAAATGAGCCTCTTCTAATGCTGCATCTATAAAAGTCCCAATCGGAGACATTTTTGAGTGGGCCTCTGCCTACATCAATTATGTCTTAGTGGGACTGCACAAAGACAGAATCTGGGAAGTAACACTTCAGGAGGGAAAATGGCTGCATTGCAACATTCTAACCCCGCTGTCATATAAAAATGTGGATGAATTTTTCTCTTCTCAGAATGCATTCAGCCTGCATATAAGCTAAAGTTATAAATCAAATGCTACCAGTGCTCATATAAACAGCTCAACATGGTTTCAAACCAATTAAATAAGCATTAAACATTAACCAGCAGGACAACACTTGAATGGGGAGTTTGACCCTTAAAGTGGAATTCAGTTTAAAACAAGGAGCATCATTTAAACACAAACAATCTTCACAGAGCCAGAAACTGGGATGGCAAAGGTTTTGGCTGTGATGCCATCAGCCATTACTAATTGAAATGTCCCCTGTGAACAAATAAAGTTTTTTGACTTTGAACTGAATTGAAATGGTTTTTTCGAATCAATTTACCAATGCAGCTAATGAAAAGGAATTGCCTTGGTGACCTGCCAAGATTTGACTTTATGTACAGTGCATCTGTTAAAGCTGCAGTTGGCATGCAGGAAAGAGTCTCATCTCCAGGTCCTTCAGTATTTTGGGACTGTGGCTCTCTGTCCTGTGTCCCTTCTTAAAAATGTCTATCTTCATCTGTAAAATGGTCTGACACACATGAACATGCATGTATTGTCCGACTATAGTCTTAGCTTAGGCAGTTGCAACAGTCTCTCTCAAAGGACTGGAATGCATGTCTAACAAATAAATGTCAAAGTAATATAAATGCTAAAGAACCAATATAAATCTCTCTCTCTCTCTCTCTGCTCTGTGATTGGTCAAAGTCTCCTGTAACAAGCCAGATTTCTCCAGGGCTGTAAGCAGAGCCCACAGGAGGTGCATTAATCTAGTTCTCTTTTAAATGACTTGATTTACACTATGCTAAAAGGTTATTAATATTTATTCAACAACACCAAGCTTACATCAGGCTAATCAGTCAGGGAAACAAGAAATTAATTAAATGGATTTCTGATGGTGGAATTTTCCAAATACACTCTCCTGACTATAGAGTTTGACATCCTAACTCGTCTAACATGTTCCCCTTTAATGCAGTAAAAAAAAAAGATGTGCTCATCTTGACATCTCTTCCTATGACACCATCAATTCCTAAACATATAAGCATGAGTGTAAACTAATACGATACATGGCCAGCTAGCTGCCTAACTGAGAAATGGGACAGTACAGAATCCGATCCAATCTCCAATTTCCTATCTACGTCTTGACACACTAAAAATGCAACAGCATATGTATGAGTGTATGTGCATATCAATACCAATGTTGGACATATCGACAGAGATGAGTAACAACATCTCGTGAAACTCGGGAGTCGGGCTGCACTTGTCCTCACAAGTGGTTGCCCATGTAAAGGTTGAAGCAGGCAGGTAATAGCAACAAATATTGGGGCTTAAATAGCGACAGTTTTACGATGCCTGAGCGGCCACTATGACTCCATTCCTGTCAGATTCTATTAGCTTGGCCTCCACTATGTGTTTCGATTGGCTCATGCTCTATTCCCAACAGTTAAAGAAGCAGCACCTCCCGTAAATAAACCAAATGGCTGCACCTTGTATTGTATGAAGGGGGAGCTCGAGGCAGCTGAGCACTTGTGAGTAAAGAACATCTGACAGAGTGGTTGAAAAGTTTAATATACAGTAACAAGCTGAATAGACCCAGTCGACTAGAAGGATAGCTCGGCACATATCAATGGAAGAGTGAATTTGACTAGTGTTTAAGAAGAATACAAGCAGCCGGGGGACCAAAGCACTGTTAAATCAAGACAAGTGGTCTCATTCCCCCTCCACACACGCTCCTCTAAACAAAAAGAGAAGTGTATCTGCCAGCTGCCAGGTACAAATCTAAGAAAAGGCCACCTGTCTAATAACAAATTTTGATGCGTTCAGCTCAGCAATATGAAACTGAGCATCTGGCATGGTCTCTCCAAAATCTTGTTAATGCACACGTATGAGTGTTACTACATTACCTCAACAAAATACATTATTTTGTGTTCATTAATTCTACAAATTATAGGGCCTGTGACTGCAATGTACTTTGACACTTTGATAGAGCACACAGTACATTTCTACAATGTGCCCACAGTTGAACTTCTTTAAATCCAAGCCACTTGTTCTTCATAAACAGTAATACAAATTTGAGTAAAAAAAATTCGAGTAAAAACTATTACAAATGGCATTAAAATTGAGTGGGAAATGCATTACATTTCCTTATACAGTGAAGAAAATAATATTGGACAGGGTTACTCACACAATATAAAAGCAATGGAAAATAAATAACTACAATAGAGGAAAAGATTTAGGAAGAATGGGCACGTGTAGTATTTCTTATTGCTGATTACTATCATAATAAATTAAAGATTGGTCCATCCCTTGCAAGAAGGAAGAAGACATATATTTAATACAAATTAAAGATGGTTCTATACTCTTAACAATACTAAACAGCAGCATCTGCAGAGATGTATAAAAGGGCCACTGATTCATGTACATAGATGGAACAGTTCAGTAGTAGTTCACTTCTGTGTTAAACTTGCTTTAACTTTTAAAGGTGCTGGCCACTAGGGCTGAACAGTTATTTGAAATTTTATAGAAATCACAATGTCTTGACTTATATCTTACTTTACAGACTGAAGGAAACATGTTTGCCTCATTTTACATATGTTTTTTTAATGAAAAATTAATGAATAATGATAGACTTTACTTCCTTACTTACTTTCTTGCAGAAGTGCAGGTAGGGTTATTTTTTAGCCAGAAAGAAACTGTCACTGAACTGACAGAGTGATGACAGCTGTGACACAGAAATGAACTCGAAATACTGCTCGAAAACAATAGCACTTTTTTATTTATCAACAAAGCAGCATCTTAAAGAATATTTCCAAGAACTTTTACACTAATACATTTTGTAGGTCATCTTACAGACAGTCTGATATGTACAGGATGGGTTAGCCACGATGCAAGGAAGAGAAAAATTATGGGGGGACAAATGCAAAGCCAGCCAACACAAGTGGAAACTGCACTGTGAAACAGGCCAAGTGACTTTTGGCAAACTATGGACTACTACTGAACAATCCCAATCAGTGTGAATTTGATTTGACTAGTGCAGTATCCGTTCTCTTGCATTTCTCTTTTGTGAATTCGTTTTAGTTCTGGTTTATGCACTCATGCGCTGTTTCTATAGTGTAATATTGACATTTCCTATTTTTCCTTATTACTGCTGTAAAAACTAATAATAAATGTTTATTTATGATGCTGATTACGTTTTTGATAAATCAATTTTTTTTTAAAAAACAGATTCAGTTAAGTATCAGTAAAGTGAGAATATAAACGTTGGGCCACACATGTTCGGATTTCCTATTTAGAAATAAATCAAATATTATTTAATGCTAATTTACCTTCCTGTCAAATTACTAATTCATATGCATAAAAGGTTAGTTTAAAGAGTCCACATTGTTAAGGCTGCAACCAATCTTGCCATTATTGACTATTGTGGTTTTGTCCAAATAAGACCAAAGCCTGTAGAGACTACGGTGCAAAAATGTAAGACAAGAAAATGCTTGATAACTGACAATTTAATTTTTAGTTAAATAGTTAAAGTTAAAGATGACTGTGTTAATCAACAACTAATCAAGCCTACATCTTTCTTTCTTTTCACATTTTCCAATGTTTGAAATATAACATGACCACACATAAAAGAGAGTTTTCTCAATTTCAACATATTACAAAAGAAAGCAATCTCATTTTATTTTATTCATTTGAATGAACAAACTTTTTCCAGAGATATTATAAAAAACTCATCTTAAATCTTTCCAGGCTTTGACTTGCTTCATTTATTCTCATTAGCTTACTCTATAAAGCATCTGAAAAACAAAATCTTTAAAACCAATTTAAGTTTTTCTGTTGTCAAAAGGCAGACTTGCCCACACACACTAAATAAACTTATATTCTACCAAAGTACTACAGCGTGTCTGTATTTCCCTCATGAGTATTTTCTAACACAGTCTGCTATTGTTCTTAAACACTACTCTGCTCCAGAGTTCCATCATCCAGACAGAACTAATATACAGTCGTACCTCACATAGTCTCCATCCCCTCTCCAGTCTCAGCTGTGGTTGAAGTAAAGTACGTCTCATCTAAATCTGCAGCCAATTAATTAATCAGATGATCCACAGATAATAAATCTTTGATCAAACCTAAACGAGCCAGCAATCTTTTAAAATTTGGGGCTCAAAAATGTTGGGGGTATTGAGAACATCAGGAACATAATTTATGCCATTTTTCATAAAAAAATAATAGAGAGTAATGTAGCTTTAGCTGGAAAAACTTGATTTAAGAGGTTCTGTGGCATCATATTAACTTAAAAATTAGTTAGGAGACCAATCTGTTAATGAACCCATACAAAGAAAAGTTGATGCGGCCCTTAATATATATGTTTAATTACCCAATTAGGGTGATCTCAAGTTTTAAAAGTAGTAATTGTTAGTTTAATTAAACTGAGAAATATGCAATTTATATAACCATGTGAATATTCTTCCTCTGCTCAAGTACAAAATTGATTTCATCAATCGCTCACTCGTTTGAGACAAATGTAAGCCCAGTTCATCTCCAACCCCATTCTGTTGGTAAACACGAACTCATCACTTGTAATCTGTAATGCAACTGCCTTTAATCTGGACCCTCATCGAAATGAATTTGTCTCAGCAGACTTTAGATTTGGATTTTGATATTTTCAGTGTTCAAAATTTGCAAAATGAAACTTTCTGGTTAATTTAGATAACTCAAACAATACATATATATATATATATATATATATATAGTGAATATGTCAAATGTATAGCACAAATCCACATCCTAAACTCTAATTTCAAAAGAGTCATGTGATGCTGATGACTGATGATTATGATGCTTTGCTCAGTGTATTGGTTTAATTCAAGCCAGAATCAATGGCTTGTCCCAGCTTTTTCTTTTTTTTATAAAATAAAAATGAAATTGTGGAAGACAACATTTGAGCAGTCAAATATATTGTATATATTTTCAACATTAAAACATACAACTAAAAAGGCAAAACATTCAGAACTAGAAACTTCAAATACTTTCACATTTCAAATCTGATGAGACAGATTTACTTTCATAGCTCTCTGTTTGCTGCTCTTATTGGAACCTGCGAGCTCTGCACAAGAACGAGATGCAACCGCAGAAGAAAACTACTGTGTTGGTCACTATTTGACAGGATACTCATACATGAGCCGGACGCTACACCTTAACATGTCTTCCTATGGTGAGCTCATTATTTTGCAAGTCCTTGCTCACTGGCGTTCGCCGTTACGTCCACGTCCAACCAGCAGACTGCGATAACCCACGGAAAATGATTAAAAAAGCATCCGAAAAGTCACCCACACCACCGAGTCGTTACTAACTCGCTAACATTAGCCTGCTAGCGGCTACAACGTAAGCTCCGTAAAAGTACGAGTAACGTTAATTCACGCAGAAACTTCAAATGGACGTCAGTACCAGAGGGTCGTGTAACAGACAAGCATTATGTATGAGCAGACCGAATTTTCCTGCGTGGAAAACTCACCTTTGTTTCGGAGTTACACGAAAGGATTGAGGGATTTTTGACAAGCGCTGTCACTGCACTTCCGGGTGAGGTTGTGACGTTACAACGCGTCATCAGCGTTTGGCCATGCTGGGATTGTTTTGATTTTGGACCGAAAGCGGAAAATACATTTAGTACTTATTCTAAGTGCCTATAATGTCACCAAAGAGCCTCACTGCCATTGATGTTATTATTATTATTATTATTATTATTTCTGTGTAATATTCTAATCTACACTTGAAAGGCAACTGACACATTATGCACAAAACACCACAGACAGACCAAAGGACAGTAGTGGGGGAAATTATATTCTTCTTTAATGTACTTATTTTACATCATTAAGTTCCAAATTGCACCAAATTCAGTGAATTATATTGTGTATTATATATTCAACATAATTCCCTCAGTGGCCCAACACTTTAAATTTATAATGAAAACTGCCCCATCGACAATATTTACATTCATATGTTTTAATTACAATTGTCACTGGTTAATATCGATTTAATTCTGGTTTTGTTATTTATAGATTAATTTTGCATCGTCGTCATCTGTTCTTTTTTATGAACTTAAATTAAAGCAAACTCTTTTTACTTTGAAATGGTGTGCAATATCATCCTGAATATTTGAACTGCAACATCATGATGGATAATCAAGATAACATTTATTCCAAATCTCATTTTTGACACGGTAACTCCTCCTGTCCTCCAGACATAGAAGTTCACTGGCTCTGAGGTCATTTTCAGTTTGTTTCGAACACTTTTTTACATGTTAGATTCTACATTTATCCTTTATATAGTACAGCTACACTGCAAACATTGATATTTAAATGAATCATTGCACATAAAAGGTTTAATGGAGAAAAGCAGACCTGATTGAAAACATCTGATGTCTTATAATCCATCCAAGACCGCTCAGTCATTGTAATTTAAATGTATGACATTTAGCACAGGGACATGTACTAAAGTTTAGTCACTAAACAACTCAACATGTGCCTATGTCTAACCATGTAAACATGACAACAGTTTTACATACCTTTAATTCATCAGTTTATTACAATATGGACAATTCAAGTTACCACTTTATGTCAACATGAAATGTGAATAATTTAGACCACATATGGACAAGAGCATGAGCAAATTTTTACTATTTATTTTCTTGTCACTGGATATCCATAAATAAACAACAAGTCTTAATTCCCAGAATACTGTTCACAATTTAATTTGGAGCTGGACTCTCATTGATTTGGAGGTCATCTTCAATAAATGTTGTTGTGGTTTCTTTTTAGCCAATTAAAAGTAATTACTTTTATTTTATTTGCTGAATTTTGATCATGACGACCACATTTAAAATGTTACTATTTTTTGTTTGGATACACCCTATTCACTGCAGAAACCTTTCCATTTTGGGTGTATTTTGTGAATTATAGGCCCTCGGGAAAGTAGGTCATCACAGCAGGAAACAGATGCAGGCACAAGGAGTGATGATACAGGAGATAATATATCAAGCAATTAGTGAACAGTGTACAGATTTACAGCTTTACCAGTTTGATGATATGAGAGGAAAAGATGTGCTATAATATGATTATATTTGTGATGCCAGCATTAAAATTGCCTATGAAAAGATTGTTGTGCAGTCATGTTTATGTTGCAGATGTGAGTGGGCACTGTGAAGTGTTGGAGCTATTAAGTCACCACATGTGGGTAGCTACCCAATGTAGGGTATCTTGGCAATCTCACTATGTTATACGAATATTGTATAACATGATTTCCTCTTTTGAATATTCAAATGAGATTCATCCAACTTCAACAAAGGCACTTGGGAGAAACTATGCATTTGCTGTGATGCTCATCCAAAAGGTTGCCTGTGGGATGTTTGGTTTAGGGAAACCAAATGAGGCACATAAACAAAAAACTAAAGAGAGATCTGGCAGTCGAATAAAAGGAGAGAAGCGAAAACTCACTGTGACACCTGGATTGTTTTCCTTTTTGAGGATGTTTGATATCCCAAGGAAAACAATGCTGTATAGTCACAGCATGCATGAGCTCTTTTCACAGGTTGAATTTGCTCCTCTGTGATGTCAAACACTCTTTGTCCCCACTATTCTTATTTTTTTATAGATATATATACACTTATTGTGTTGGCATTCTCTATTGCCACACTCATATTGTCACTAATAAACCAAACATTTTTTTGTTGCCGTCTAATGAACAGTGCTTCCCTACATGATTCATAATGTGGAATTTTCCCAGGCGGTGGGATGTTTCACTACATGAAATTGCATTACTGTGCAACGGTCCCAGCTTATACTACACAGGTCTGGCACCATGTTTAGCCGTGGCTCAGCTCTAGAGTTTTATGCAATTATAAATAAATAAGCATGTGGACGGGAAGAAGACAGTGCCCTATGGGGACAAGCCGAGAGAAATAGAGGAATTTTAATTAAAGCTGCAAACTGCACTCCCACACACAGTAATATAGGCAAACCAATAATAAGTGTGTATGTGTGTGCACTTCACTTGCCTTTGTGCCGAGATACAACAGAGAAATTACGCGTGTGCATGCACTGTGTTGGTATCCACATGCACATGCATCCTTGTGTGTGCATGACTACAGTCAAAGCAGTACAAAAAGGACAAATATAAGAGTGTAGAATAATCTCATGTTTAAAATCCTTTATTGCACTGTTTTGTGTGAGTGTGTGTGTGCGTGTGTGTGTGTGTGTTGTACCTTCCTGATAACAGAGCGGAAGGTTTTTTAATTGTCTCTCCCAGTATTTCACCTCCAGTAAGTCTGCTATCACACCCTCTACACAGCCACAGTGAAATGATTTTGTGCATGCTGCTATGTTTTTGTTACATTATTTTCTGCAAAATGATTGAACTGCCAGTCTCCTTGTAATTACCTAAGGGGTGCAAGCAAAGGCACAGCCAGTAAAAAGCTGATGAGGGAGTATTGAATTTGCACTTCAATTAGAGTGCTTATAAAGTGTGGATTACACAAGGACTCCGGGGCCACAGCTCTCACTCAATTACCCTGGTGCTCTATGGTGGGAGGGACAGTCTGCAGGAGGGGTGGACAATGAAGGCGTCGCGGGGCTAAAGGAACAAGGTGACAGAAGACGACAGGAGGAGGAAAAAGTAAGAGATGTCAAATGTTTGTGCGGACGAAGCCAAGCCTTTAACCGGGACAGATTCAAGGAAGAGATCCATCCATGTATGACTCCCACTCTGACTTGTGGCCATGGATTCAACAAGGACATTTGAAAACTTGCATCTACTTCAGAACTGCACAACATAGCACCATGATGATTTTCAATGTCTGTGTGTGTGTGTGTGTGTGTGTGTGTGTGTGTGTGTGTGTGTGTGTGTGTGTGTGTGTGTGTGTGTGTGTGTGTGTGTGTGTGTGTGTGTGTGTGTGTGTGTGTGTGTGTGTGTGTGTGTGTGTGCATTCATTTCCATTTTCTGTGTGGTTTAAACACGTCTTCCTCGAGCTGAAGTGGGTTTACCGAGGACTTTTCAAAATGAAGCAAAGAAAGAAAAAAAAAACCTGTCAACAATGTGTTTGAGTCCCTGTGTAAATTCTCAAATGGATTATTGAGCCAGTGAGCCAGAATCACCAGCCATTTACAGTGGATTTGTCTGCAAGGCGGCGATAAACGGCGGCTCGCCTTTCTGCAGCTTAGCTCCTTGACTCGAGGAAGAAGATGCTTGAAGGACATGCTTTTTTGAGTACGCAGACAGTAAAGAACATGAGGTACATTTCAATTTGACTGCATTTAAAGCTAAATTTATGAAGAACTCAAATGACGTCGAATTAGCACAGGAGAGGTGATTTTTTGCAGGCACTGATTTCAAAACAAAGAGGGCATAGTTGAATCATACAGAGGGGTTTATTATCTGATGTCAAAATCCCGAATCACTTTTCCAGTATGATACATTATATAAGGATGCTGCACAAATACAGCATGAGGACCTGGACTCAGTTTGACAGTGTACAAGATCTACATGAACACAAAGCTTGTGCTAACAGGATATGTGCAAGAACAAATAAAGGGGAAACCCAATAGCTTTCTGCAAAAGGGGATTTTATATTGACAGTTGCCTTTAATTTCACAGACTCGTGCGGTTTTTTTTCTGTTTAGATCATCGCCTTCCAATATACCCTGCTCTCCCTTACTCTCTCCCTCTCTCTCTTTCATTGCTACTGTCAACAAAGAAAGTGCAGGCTTCCCACAGGCCCTAAAGGAATCTCTCACACACTACACTCACATAATCACTTCAGACCCGGCTGTTTAGGCCGACATCTCCACTGGGACTTACCAGCCGCTTGCTGCAGGCCAAATCAGACCACTGAATAAAAAAAGAATGAGAAAGGGAAAAAAAAAAATCAACTGCAATGGTGGAAACAAAGAAGTGCAAGTTATAAGAGCGTGACTATTCTGAAAACATCAAACCTCGTCTTCTGGAGGCTGAATGTCACACTCTGTGTCTTCAGTAATGGCATGAATTGGTGCTTTCCTGTGTGAGAATGACCTAAACAAAAGAGTCGTCCTCCAAACACAATTTACAACCGGCCAATATGAACAGGAAGCACAGTATGTGTGTCGATTTGTGTGACTGCCATATCATCCCCTCCAAAGGGCCCAAAGCTTCATCTTCTTATATCAAAGAAGCTGCATTTAATGACATGTTTAATGACTCCTTACATTGGCAAATGGGCTTTATTTGAAATCTCCAGTGGCGCCAGAAAGAAGCCTTTTTTCCTCCAATTAGAGGCATCCTTTGGAAGACAGACTCCCTGTTCTAAACGAGGATCTTTTTTATATATATATATATATAAGAGAGAAACACAGAGAGAAGAGTGTTAATGCTTAGTTCCACACTCACGTCAGACTCAAACAGGCTAGAAATACATTAAAATATCAAGGTGGGAAAGTATTTTTTAACAAAGGCATGCAGCAGCTGAAGCCTTGTGGGAGTTGATAGAATCGGAAAAAGATGGATAACTGCATACGTTAGATTAGAATCAAGCTCTGCTCTCTGTGCTAAATGGATGTTACCTTCACTTTGCCTTTCATAGTACTGAAAATATTGGCACTCCTATTTCACTCTCCCACTTTTTATATTCATGTATTTTTGCTTACACAAATGGCTTTTAGTTCATTTTCCAATTGAGTTATTTTTGCTGTTAATATCAATGTCAGGGCTCTGATTTAATCATGTGTTTTGTTGGTTTGTTTGTTCCCTCTTAATGTTTCTGGTCTTTATTTATTTTTTTCCCATACCATTTACCACATCCACTTCCTGTCCCTGTTGTCCACCTTATTCCTGTTGGCACTACTGGAGAAATTATTATGGGTTGAACTTCCCCAGCAAAAGCGGAAGCAGCAGCTGTTCCTGCGATGTGTAAGCATCCTGCCGTTTGAAAATCACCCGATAAAACCAGGGCTTGGTGATGTGGGACACTAAAGGCCTGTACATACTCCACAAGAACAGATACATTTGATCTTTTTCCTCGAAGTGGCACGAACAAGAACAAAGATGACTCTGGTCAGGACATGTCATACTTTACAAGAAACTCAAGTGCAGAACATGCCCACAAAGGGAATGAAGACATTTCTGGCCAATCGCACATTAGTTTTCGGACAAGACACGAGAAAAAAGCAGAGATGATGTGTCGAGAACAAGCTGCAACAACTGGGGCTGCAAGAAAATAATGACGTCATTCTTATCTCGCAGCCCTGGGAGAGATCTGTTCTTGTGGAGGATGTACAGGCCTTTAGATTCTTGTCTGGCTCCATGTCTAATGTGTAAATCAAGTAGTGAGTAGTAGTAGTACATTTATTATTATTTGGAAAACACGGACACTTTTGCATGGTGTTGTTCTTATGCGATGTTTAGACACAGTAAAATAATCGAGCAGTGTTATTGTAAGTGTTAAAAGAGTGTTAGTATTTAACTCGTCATGTTACGCTAAATGAGTTACGTTTAACACAAATCCCAGTTGTACATCTCGTCCTATAATCAGGACACTTTTCATGTTACTTTCACACTGCATCTTGTACGGTGTAGAAGAAGGCAGAGGAATGATCACATCATTACTTTTCAGATGTAACAGGTTAATGTTCCTACATGTTAAATTTCACAATCACTCTTGGTGATAAACGTCCATGGAAAATTGTCGTTCTCTTTCAGCGACAGGCGGAGTCAAGCCCCTAATTAACTCAAGGTATCGCAGGGCAGAGAAATTAGGGGGATATAGTCCAGATTATACTTTTTCTTATTGTTTGCCTGTTTATCTTTAACCCAATTTATATTTTTTGCCTGATTTGTCTGCCTTGGTTTGTCTGCCTTGCTGTGCATGACGTTGCCTGCCCTCAGGATTGAAGTGTTAAGATTTTGGGCTGGATTTTTTTGGTCAACACAACGCCAACACAAACGCTGCTTTGCAAAGTGGTACACTTGCAGATGTGCCTTTCTGAATAAGTGTGATACTGAGTGATAGAGTGATAATGAAAGTAGCACACAATTGCTCGGAGCATATTTTGCCTCCATCAAGCAAATTATTAATATCTTAATTAAGAACTACAATATGAAAAGTATGAGACACATAACCAGAATGAAAGATGCCTTTTTTGTTTTTCAAACTGTGAGACGCTAAGTTATGCAGCACAAGTTGATTGACTCCAAGAGCTAATTCCCCTCCAGCATTGACTCGCACAGCAACATTTGCATAGCAAAGGATGAGCCTACATAGAAGCTCCAAGGTTTACTGGGTAAACTGGTTATGTGAAGATTCAAATACAAAAGATGGGGAATATTTATATGCTATAAATTGCTGAGATAAAGATAAAAAAAATAAAAATAAAAAAAAACAAGACATTTCTGTGTTTTGGTTTGGACAACTGAACACATCAAAACTTAAAGGCACCATATGTAAGAATATGGCCAAAAACGTTACTACACTCCAATTCAAAATACCGAGGTCCTTTTGGTTCTGTTTTCTCCACCATTGTAGCTCAGACGTACCTGGCAACCCGTGGTTGCTCTGCAGCTGAGACTCTACTGACTGCAATGATTGGTAGACGGCGGTAGGTGGTGCCACATGCCAAACCGTGATTTCAAATCATAAACATGATTTGCGGTGTGCAAAATGCAATATTTTGGTTGTACTGTTGAGTTCAGTATGTTATATGAACATTATTCCTGAGTCTCTGTGACATATCAAGAGGATTTAATGGCCAGTTGCTTTAGATTTATTACATAATGCACCTTTAACATTTAAAGCTACAATGTATATTTATATGAAAGTGGTATCTGTCTGTCACTATTGTCAGATCTACCTACATATTATCAGATAACTACTACACTGAGAAACACAGAGAGAGAGAGCTGTGTGGAGCACTTAAACATTGGACATTTGTTTTCTATTTACAAATTCACACACTACAGTTTCAAAGTGAAGCACTATGTTAATGTTCTTCAATGAAGAACGAAATCAAACAAGACATTTTACCCGGTGTCAAACTCTGGCCACGTAATATGATGCCATCCATTGCAATTAGAATCTACACAATCCAGTTTGGCAACTGGACTGTCTGCAGTTGATATCAAATGCTTTGCTTCAGCACAACACAAGTATGTGTTACTCGTTACTACCAAATAAAATCAGAAGAAGAAGAGTTGACAATGGTCTGTATTTGCATAGAGTTTTTCTAGTTTTTCTAATCTTGATGAGCCATTCTCACATCTTTCATATCCATTCTTCATATCTTGCTCAACATGTCCGTTCAAGACTAGCCGAGGCAGGAATTTAACCCACAACCTTCCAGTTGAAAGAAAACTCACCCTACCAGCGAGCTACCATGTTTCAATCAATACTTTTTACTTCTCAGAATCAGAATCTCTTTATTGTCATTGCACATAGTACAACCAAATTAAATGCGTCATCCAGTGCAATTTACGACATATTTGACATATAAAATATTACTTTTGATACTGAAGTACAGTAAATGTCATATACTTTACTGTGACTTCAACTTCTACAAAAGTCATTTTCTGGTAAGATACTTGTACTTTTACTCGAGTATCACTTTGAGACACTTTATACAAGGCTGTTGATGTGTGAGCTGCCAGTTCCATCTCAGTCACTTCAGACAAATGTGGAAAGCTGTGGCCCAGCCGATGTGAACACACTGATTTGTGGGGAAAATGCAACTTTGTTTTGTGACAGTGGGTGACAACAAGCGTGTGAAGGGCAGGAGGAAGTCTGCGTGAACAGTCCATTAGTCCCCAGTTTGGATCACACTCCAGAAAGCCCATACCTTTCAGATTTCACACACACAATTTTTACCACGTAAAAGTTGTCAGGTATATATTTCTCTGCTGACCCTGAAGCCATTTCTCTTTTTTTTCATTTCCAAAGAAAGAAAGAAAAAAAGAAATAGTTCTTCTCAGAAACAAGATAACTGCAAAAACATTGGAGTGATTCATTAAATGATTTGAACACATTGTACAATGCAGTAGAACTAAATACATCCTGAAATTTAATGGCTGAGAAGCAAAACATTAAGTAAGACACTTCCAACGCAGCCTTAAACTACAAATGATAATAAAAAAGCACAAGTACTGTATAACTCACTACATTTGCTCCAAAGAAAGCCTTCATCTGTGTCTTTTAAACTGGAGTCATTAACTCCAACTGAGGTAGTTTATGAGACAGAAAGGACACTGGCTGTCTTTCAAGGATTTGACATACTTGGCGTCCCCCTCAGACATGTTGCATTATTCTTCTGTTTCTGACTCATAAGATATACAAGGACATGAAACGAAGTGCCAGAAAAGTAAAGGCATGAAGATCAAACTGTGCGGCGCTCTACCAGCACATACTCCATTTGTCATCTCATTTAACCACTTCATGATGTATCTGCGGAGGCGTCCACCTGTTAGATGCAATTTTCTGCTCACTAACCAGCAAAGCTCAAGCTCGGCGGAGCCGTACCAAACAGTTGTACGTTGTTTTCCTGACACAGCTGGGGCATAATGACCTCATGCCACAGGTCAACAGACTTTTCTGTCCTGCATCCCCCAAATGAGGCTGCCTCTGATCATTAGGGAGCCCGTGTTTTAAAAAACACAGAAAAACAACCAGCACTGTGGCCATTAAAGATGCCATCGACTATTTAATTAAGTCTCATAAAGCACCGATCACTGGGAGGACACTAATGTACAACGGCGTAAAGCCAATCCCATTCCAGTCCCGTGTTCTTTGAGGCTTTAACAGATCTGTTCTCATTTCATGGTATTAAAGAAGGTCTAAGACTGGAACACTTAACATCGCAGCAGCCCGAGGCCTAATTTCTCATCATGTGCCATAATCCACTTCCATCACTGCATACGAACTCTTCTGCAGCTATCCTGACAAAGTATGTGTATTTGTATATTACCTTTAGAACATGAACGAAAGTTAATGTATGCCATCAAAAGGCGTTTAAATAAACATTTGTCAGTGTTTCTTTATCTAAATAAGACAAACACAGGTTAGTATTTTTACTCCTCAATATTACAGTCGTCTTCAAATATTGTTTAGTGTGTAATACAAATAATACCTAGTGTATTATCGTGTCATAATAAAGAAAATGTGATGATTAGATAAAGCCTTTCTAAGTGTAATATCACACATCCACCCATCCATTTTCTACCTTTCTATTTTAACCCTTTAATTTCCAGGTTGTGGTCATGAAGCCCCCATGCTTTTAGATTAAATATATATATAGATATATGTATGTATATATCTATATATATATATATATGTATATATATATATATGTGTGTGTGTATATAGAGATATATTATATAAAAACCTGACACCATCTGATGGAGAGTAGTGGAAAAATATCACTATAATAAAATGCACATAATGAAAGTGAGATTTTTTTTCGTAAAATTGTAAAAACACTTGTTTGTACGCAGTTTATTTTACCGTTAATGTGGGAGCTGAGCTGGAAATAACAAGATCAAATATACACAGTCTTGTCAAAATTCCCCCCAAAAAATTACAACTTGTTTTTTTCTTGCTTTTTTTACATGTTACAGCTGCTAAGTCATATCTGTTTTTGTGTGAGTTAAACAAGACGGAGAGGCTAAAAAAAAAAAAGAGAGAGAGAAAGTTGGACAAAAAATATGCATAACCTCGACTAAGTACTTCAGACACGTTCTGACCACCAAACAGATTTTTTGAATCCCTCCTTTGATTCCGGCAGTAAAGGAGTTGTCCAGAGGGAAGGTGAAGTTGGAGAACCTTCACTTACCTCACACATGGGGCAGGTCACAGTGACCTGAAATCACTCAACATAAGGTTCACAGCAGCATGTGGGGCTACCGCTAACAAGACTGACCTCCTTATCGCCGCACAAGCACAGGATGCAGGAGAAACTTTGTGCATGAGAAAAGTGTTGTGGAACAAAGAGACTGCAGAAAATTAAAAAATATATCCACCCAAGCCATGAATTGGGTGGATTTGCAGTGTGCTTTCAAAGACGCATTGATACATTATGTACAATACACCGAGTCATAATCCTTAATTCTTCTTTAAAGAGTCGTTGGGGCTTGAACACAAGGGACGGAGAGATCCAAGCCAAGGACATCTACTTCTGTAACAAATGAGGCAGAGATAACTGTATGTTTTGAGCTGAGAAGCAAAAATGAGAACTGTGAACGTCACAGTTCACCGGGACTTAGATCTGATGAGCTCTGAGCTTGTGACATAAAAATCATCACAGCCAGCCAGGCAACTGAATGTTTTATTGTCGGTGCACGAAATGGAAAATTAGGGCTTTCACTTGTTTTGTTTTTTTTTCAGCAAACAAACACTACTGTGTTATGGAGTTAGCTTTTGCATAGTTCAGTTTTACACAATTGTACCCGAGTACTGAAGAAAGATAGCAGGACAAAAAATAAACAAGTAATAAGTACTAATAATAGACTTGAGAAAAAACATGTCTGTTTCACGTTTACAGGAACTGTGTTAAGGTCAGGGTTAATGAGTTAATGAGTAAAGATTCACATGTTGCTGCCACAAACATGGGTGTAATATATATATACATATATATACATATATGTTTTGAGCTTATGCATATATATATATGTATATATATATATACATATATATATATATATATATATCTTTGGTCCTTGAACACAATAACCGTATTATTTGTACTGTGCATAACAGCATGTGAATATGTTAACAGTCCTTTAATGAACATATGCTTCATAAGTTCTTTTAACCTTGCAGCACACACACAAAAATCAAGCCTGTGTTTGTGGGAAAAGAGTCTCTTCTCCTCATGAACACAACTAATCAAAGAACTTGAGTCCTGTCCAGGATATTATCTTCAACCAACTGCAAAAAGGCAGGAGAAGGGAGGTAATGGGGTTAGCAATATAAATCAGTGCGCAAGAAACTCTATTATTGGTAAAGTAATGGGGACTGACGTTGTTTGTAAGCTTCAGCTGTTTGCTTAATTGCAGATCAACAAGCAGCACTGGCTCTCATTTACATATGTAAATCCAAAGCAGGCCAACAGAGCTGTTATTGGCAATGCTTCTGTTTGACTGCAAAAAGGAAAGAAAAGAAAAAAAAGAGGGCTGTGCTGCAAGAAGAAGAAGTGGGAGAGCGGGATAAACAAACATATGGGAACTAAAATAGAATGCAGGAGATTGTTTAAGGAGTGATGAGCAGAAGTTATGGCAGAGCTTGAGGGCGAGGTGACTATTCCAGTGTCATCATCTCACAATTTCACCTTAACGCACAGCAACTGTCTCCAGTTTCCCCCTGCACACGGCAGCTGCCAGGACGAGTAAATAAAAGGGCATGTTGCTCTTTCGTGTAGGTTAAACCTGAGAGTGCCCCCACAGGTTGTCTGACAGTTGCCAGTGTCCTCGGGGCAAATCTCCTGCTAGGTTCAAGGACTCACGCTGATGCGCGCAGATGTGCCCAGATGTCGCTGCGCCCGAGACTGTGATCCACTTGCATTAGTGGCACTGTGTGTTACTAATTCATGTCGACAGCCGGGGACAGTAGGAGCAGGTCCCCGGTGCATCACCCTCTTCCAGACAGAATGCCATCACTTAATATTGCCAGGAGTAGCGAGTGTGTGCGTGAATAAAGGAGAAAGTGCAGACAGGTAACAGCACAACTGAGAAAGGAGCAGGTTGTCTCACAAGCCCATAAATGAGAGAGCAGGGATTGTTGTAGCCAGACACACTTTGATCCTCATTGTTCCAGTGAGACGCGGGTAAACAGTGAGCGCAAACCAACATGGGACCATAGAGAAAGAAAAGAGTTCAAAGTTGAAATTCCCAATCTGAAACAGCAAAAGAAGAAAAAAACAAGCTTTGTTTAAAGCAAACTTTGGCCACATTTTCACAGAAAACAACAGCTTTTTTCGGATTCCTCCATCTATTATCACGGCTATCAATATGTAAAATAATCATTTAATTCCTGAAGCACTTTTCAAGCTCAAGCAAAATCCAAACAACAGAAAAAAGGAACACAGAATGGAACGGAGACAAAATGGAAAAGGTCGCGCTCTCGTTCATCTGAATGGCAAAGCAAAATAAAGAATGAAGAGAACACATCAAGCAGCCCTGAGCCCATACTTAACACATCTCAAATAATATGCAAATGCAAGATACTTAGACAAAAGTCAACATCAAGGTTAACTATTTGAAAATATGAAAATAAATACTGGTGCGCAACTCCTTACATGGACATCCTGGGATTTATCCTCAGGCTTCACAAAATGCTTTTTTTTTTGGTCTTGACAAAATAGAATGTTTTTCTTTTCATTTTGTTTTATAAAACTTTAAAATCCCACATACATTTTACAAATTCAATCAGATTTTAAAGGTTTTGAGTACTTTTTGCTCAGGTGCGTTATATAGCTGGTGAAAATAACTATATATATATATATATATATTTATAAAACTAATTTCACCAGATTGCCTGTAGGTTGTATTCTTATAGCCTCTGTATATACGTTTTAATATAGTAATGGGTCTGAGTTCTAAGGGTTAAAAAAATAAAGAGATAGAAATAGAGATAGAAAATAAAAGTTTACAATATGGCACATAATATCACATAATGATTTAACCTATTCACATTTTTTTAACACCTCCACTCAGTAAATGTCTGTGCAGGAGAATCATGCACTTTATAATTTGACTGAACCATAATTAAACAAGTAGAAGTTACATAACTCAAACACTGTGGGAGCGTCTGACAGAGACGGGATTTACCACCAGAGACGGAGACAAAATCAAATATTCTTGGATGTTTTCATTTTAACTGCAAGGGTGATGATGGGCCGAAACCATATGAAGGCCAAAGATAGAAACTGTTGGATGTGCCGCTCAGCGTGGAAGATAAAATAATCATGGTGTTATTGGAAACAGCATCCACTGTAGACCGGAGGAATGAAGCCAGTTACTGATATACAATTAATGCGACCTGGCAGCACAACAGTCTCTGGTCAATCTCTCTCTCTTTCACACACTTTCACTCCTCACCTCTTTGACACATGTGCTTGCACATGCACAGAGACAAAAGGCGGGAGAAATATCAATAGAATTCATTGCCACGTCTCTGTGTATTCCCACTTTTCCCTCCTCCTGTTGACAGACTCCTCCTTTTTTTGTTTCCTTCTGCTGATTCTCAGGCTGTCCTACTTCACAGATCCTCAGAGGAACTATCAAAGTGCAGCCTCCTGTATATTCTGTCTTTCTTCTCGTCTAGCTGTTCACTTTTCACTCCATCGTGATCACATGAGTACTTATATTTTCACAAGTTTGCTGCAAATAATTTAGCTGGTAGTGGCATAATCTAGACATGACCTGTCTGCATACGTTGATGATTTTGTGCTGACCTCTTTGTACGGACTGATGTGTGGGGAAGAAGGAGAACTCAAATTTTACATATCAATGTCTAACCCTGTGCTGTGTTTTGGAAACATTTTGTGAATCCTCTTGTGGCTCAGCAGCGGGAAATAAACTGCCTCAAGTGATGTAGTCACTGGAATAATTGTTGGTTGAATACAAATCTAAAAATGAAAACAGTCTAGGGTTGGGGGGGTACAGAGACATGAGATTGGTGATGCCTGACTGTAATTAATCTCTGCTTGAGGCTAGTGGCTCATGGCAATGTTACCCATAAGGACCTGAATTCCTATTCTGAAGCATTCGGGATTCGTGATTTTGCAAACAAGCGTCACCTGCATCCAGCCACCAGTAGAGCTCTGGACGTCACGCGACTTTGTTTTCTAAGCACGCCACGTTGAGATGCTGCAAAAATGAACGGAACCGTTGCTGGATTTAATTTGTCAGAGTTCACTGCACACATTAAATCTACAGAGACCTACAAAGGACAGTATCATAGGGCTGACGTATCCTGACATCTTCAAATTCCTGATTAACTTCCCTTCATCTTTCTCCAGAGAATCACTGAAAGCTCACAAGAGCCTGGAGGGAAACACATGACCGCAATCTGGCATTGTGATAAACATTTAACTCTGGAGTTGAGTTAACGTTGCTGTGCAGATCCCCTCTTTGGAAATCTAGTCTTAGTCCATGATTTACCAAGAGCTAACCACAAAATCCGTTGCTTGTTAGTTTCCATTGCTCCATCTTCTTCTGCTCGTTGTGAGTAGGTTTCATAGCAGTGATTCACCTCCACTGTCTATCTGGACCTGTGGGGATCCAGAATAATGGTTCTCACGTTAGCCTGTCTTCGACTGTTTTGGTACATCTATCCACTCTCTTCACATTTATGATGAAAACAGCCGCAGAAGAGACGAGCTGTCTGACATATTACCAGATTTATGTGACGTACGTTTACAGAGGGGAATAGTGTTGTTTCCTGAGGGCTTTTTCAGCCCAGAGAGCTCTATTGGAATCAAGCACACTGGTGTCTACAAATATGAGTGATGCTTTATCATCTATTTTCCTTTAAATGGAAACTTAATTTACAAAATCAACATCATGTGCTATCAAGGGAGACCTGAAACAAGTGTTTGAGACATCGGGAAAATGTTAACTGGCATGTGGAAGTAGACTCATTTTCCCATAGACTTCCATTCAAACTCCATTTTTTTACAACCATTCATTCATCTTCTTCTTCTACCACTTTATCCTCATGAGGGTGCAAGTAGGTGTTAGCAGTATAAACCATATGTATATACTGTATATATGCGTATAAATATATACTATATACTGTGTGTGTATATACACACAGTATACTGTGTATATATATATATCTATTATGCATCCATATAGATATATGGTCTTACTGCTAACACACACAACACTCTTGCCAGTCGCCAGTAACAGTAAAGCTGCATTTTGGAATTGTAGATGTCAGGTTTTGACAGAAAAGAATAACGTGTCAAATAAAATACATTATATTTGGTTCTTTTGTTTAATCTTCTGGCTATTGGCTACTGTTAATCTGACAATGTTGTAGAACTGCCGTGTTCAGATTATATTAAAGTTAACACTACAGCTCAATTTCAGTTTGTTATTTTCTGTCTGAAATGGGGAGAAAAAAGGAAGCCATATTCAGCACCACGGACAGCTACCGTCTGGAAATAGAAGAGAATTAGAATTAGATTTTTCTCCTCTTATTTTTTTTTTAATTGGGCATTTTATGGAGTCACAGTTAGGCTACATGTTAAGCTTCTACAGACAAATGTGGATCTTTAAACGCCTACAAAAACACATTCCCTCTCTGAATCAATAATCCAATATGTTCAGTCAGAGATAACAGATGATCAGAGGATAGGTACGACGCGGTGCCAAGAGGCACCTCCTCCACGCCTGGCTCACACATTTCAAGTAAAGAGAAGACCCGCCAAAAAGCGTCTTGAGGGACTGCCAATCACCTCTAATAATGGTAATGCTGGTGACAAATGAAGGCAATAACTAGCAATGGGATTAGATCTCTTCTAACGGTGGAGATTTGAGACATTTGTCTCCTCCACTCCAGTGCAGATGTGGCAGTGCAGTTGAGTGACAGTGTGAAATGGATTTTAATAGGCCATATTTAGCTGATGTTTTCATGATCCTTTTTATAGTGTATATGCATATTAAATGAGTGTTTGACAAACTGACACCAGGCTGAAGGTGTCGGGGCTGTTTCTTGGTCTGAAAAACGAAATTATAATGAAAATGTTGACGTTTAAAAGGGGGAAAATTGTGATAAATGATGATTAATTTTTTATGTGACCCATGAGTCCATTTTATGGCCACAATATGTCAACTGAGGATTAATAATGTCCATATGCTAGAAAGGGTTTGATATGTCATGAAAGACAGACAGGAGGAATTTGAGCAGATTTCTGGGGTTTCTTATCTTCTCTGTAGAAGGAATGTAGAATAAACTAGGACGTTTATTGTTGTTATTTTCTTTGTCTTTTTATAAATTAATGAATTGATTGTGTTTGTTTTTTTTGAATATGTTTGCGCAAGTCCATTCAAATGTTCTATTATTTATGCATTTCATGTCAATATCGCTACATTTTTCATTATCGCATGCAGAGGTGGAAAGAGTACGGAAATATTTTACCCAAGTAAAAGTACCAATACAAGTAAAAGTACTGGTCTAAAAATTTACTTTTTTTTTTATTACTTATTTAAAAGTGAAGTAATAGTAAGTTAGTAACTTTGATAACATGGTTGGGATTCTTGTGTCGTGGGGAAAGGACAAGGGGACGCAAATCTCACAAATTCTGTCCCCATCAATCACTTCCAAAGTGTCCAGTGCATGTATTTATATTTTTACTCTGTAAATATGTGATTTAAAATGTAGTGAAGTACAGTAACTTCCAAAAACACATACTAAAGTAAAATGACAGATTTCCAGTAAAACTACTTAATTACAGTAACAAGTAGATAGCAAGTAAATGTAATTCATTACATTCCACCTCTGACTGCATGCATACACTTTTCTTCTTCTGTGTCGATTGTTTTAGTGGAAACATCTGAAATGAGGCTTTATTTCCTCCTCCTTTGGGATGTGTTAAAAGTTCTACATACCTGCTTCACCATAAAAAGAATTGATGGTGACATCAGTGTATTGACTCTCAGTAGAAGCTGATTAAATTACTTATGTGAAATATCCAAAGTGGCTTTCTCTAGGAAACCTTTCTACCTTATTTTCAGCCATTTGTCTCCTCCCTACATCAAAGGGATTAAAAAAAAAACAGCACCATGGATGTGTTATCACACCTAAAAATACATATTTCCATTCTTGAAGTTATTACCAGTGAATATCATGCAAGGTATTTTTGTGACGGGAGACACAGTGAGCCTGCTTACACACTGAATATTGAACTGAAGCTCTGCTTAAAATATTATAGCGCAAATCAAATTGCAATTGCAATATCCATCTGAAAAATCCCCGAACTGTTTATCCCTGTGCGATATTAAGAAGTGTTCTTTCTTTAGAAGAAGAAGAAGAAAGAACCCATAGTTTTAAAGGTGAACATCAAACTGTGCAGCAATTCTTCAGAGACGTGTGTGTGTGCGCGTGTGTGTTGTGTGTGTCACTTCTACTACTTTTACCAATGCCAAATTTTATTTTAGGATGGATTTTTAAAAAAAGAAAAAAACATATGCAGTAATAAGTGAGAAAGCAATTAATTATGTTTCACACAGTATGAGATTTGTTTTGAAATAAACCAACCATTCACAGTTCACACAGTCTGCACCAGTCAGCACTCTGGACGTAATATAGTAATGTGTACGGAAAACTGACCACCAAGAGCCAATGAAAAAGAGAAGTTGACACAGGAAATAGCGTGGGAAGGCAAAGATGACAGGAAGTAGTGGGACTATCAACGATGGCGATGTTGTTTACCCTTAAACTGTAGCTCGTGTGAGTGGTGGTTGCGTCCAGTTTGTCTTCAGTTGGTTTTGACGAATCATGTGTGATCCCTGATCAGGAGCAGTCGTTAATATGTGATCCACAGTCTTTCAATCCTCTGAAAAAAAATCTGAAACCACTCCGTAAGTGTGAACTCCACGACTGTGAAAGTTGTGTGCCGTGTGTCCCCAGCTTTACTGACACCAGGTTTAAATACTTCCCCACAGCTGAAGCCAAATGCCCAACGAAGAGGGAGGAGACCAGAGGCAAACCTGAACACACCTGTGCAGACCTGTCACCTTTGTATTTGTATTCTGGGATTACAATGACCTGGATTACAACACAATGAGTCCTTCAGTAGCAGGTCTTGTCTGTAAAGATTACCATGTTGGACCAACATGTTTTTACAAGAGAAACAAAACACATTTTGAGTTTAAAGGTACAATATGTAGTATTTATGGGTTTATATAACCCAAAATCCACTTTTTTATACATATTATGTGCTCCTGCATTGTCTAGTCGCTGTATAATAGTTTTTGTTTCATTTTCGTAGTGTTTCAAAAAGTCATGTAAAATAACATGACCGCGGACCGCGGTTGAATAGCCACTGTTAGCAGCGAGACACCATGTTTCTACCGGAGCCTGTAAGGACAAACGCGAGAGAACAAAACAAGCGTCTCTTTACTTGTAGCGGAAGTCCCGCCTCCACTCTCTCCGCTTCGTCTGCTACGGCCGCGGTAGCTCGCCCTCTCCCTCGCCTCACGAACCTCATCTGCTGACACGGAGAAAGTATACGAGGACGACATTTGACTGGCTGCGGATACCGTAGCGCTCAGGGAAGGGAGGGGGTGAGCAGAGCAGCAGGTCTTTGTTGTAAATTTCAGCCTCTCCTCTAGATGGCACTATAAACTACTTATTTCCCCTTTAAATAAAAACTGAAGGTTTCCAAAGGTGGCCACACGGTTGGTGTAGTGGTTAGTGCTCTTGCCTTTGCAGCAAGAAGCAGCAGGGTTGGAACAAGGGCCTTTCTGCATGGAGTTTGCCTGTTCTCCCTGTGTGTGCGTGGGTTTTCCGGCTTCCTCCCACAATCCAAAAAAAAAACATGCAATATGGGGATTAGCTAAATCGGTCACTCTAAATTGACCGTAGGTGTGAGGGTTTGAGTGAATGGTTGTTTGTCTCTATATGTGGCCCTGCGATGGATTGGCAAACTGTCCAGGGTGTACCCCTGGATGTCAGCTGAGATTGCCACAGCACCCCCCGCGACCCTCCAGTGGAGGATAAAGTGGAAGATAATGGATGGATGGATGGATGGATGCCAAAGGTGCCTACGTGTTTAGAAGGGAAGGGTGAGGTGAGATATCGTCTGCAGCAGCACATCTCGCCTAAGCCTCATACTTTCACAATCGTATAACAGTATAACAGAAGAAGAGCATCGGCATATTAAGAATGATTTTAATGGTGGAGGTGAAGATAAATTGAGTCACATTTTGAAAATGAAAGTGTTTTGGGGGGGGGGGGGGGGGACATAGCAGTGTTGTGCTAACTGAAGAGTCATTTTAGGACAGGAGGGAGTGTAGGTGGTGAAGCAGAAAATAACAGTTATGATTATACAGTGTGTTTTTTAAAAAGCACTGAATTCAGGCTGAGGCTTTGTCACGGTCTGCATGACACCTGAGGTTTCTCTCTCACACTGCTCTCTCTCGCGCTCTGTGTGTGTGTGTGTGTGTGTGTGTGTGTGTGTGTGTGTGTGTGTGTGTGTGTGTGTGTGTGTGTGTGTGTGTGTGTGGTTGCGACACACCGGTGGTTCACCAGTGTAACAATGCCAATTATTATTTTGTAGTCCTGTGTATAGATGTATAATTCCCCCAAAATGATTATTTGCTGCTGTCCATTGTTTTACCTCACAGACGTGTGGAACTTGTTTTGTTGTTTTCAGTTCTTCATTATTTTTCTTCTTTCTTTTTCCTTTTCCTTCTCTGCTGTGATTTGCCAGGGAAGAGGTTTATTTGTATGTGACCAGTACTTCTCATGTAATTGAGGTAAAATGTTTGATCCCATTTCATCTCGGACCACTGAAATTCTACATCGTACCTCAAGCACAAACTAAGAAGCTTCATCGTTTAACGTTGTCAGAGCCTTACAATCTCATTTTTAAAACTGTTACTTCTGCAACTGGACCATTTTCCTAATTACAAGAAGTATAGTGCATGCTTTTAAATTGTATGCAGCTTCTTTTGAAGGGAATAAAACTCAAGGGATGTCGTTTACAAAGGAAAATAGTGGTGAATGCCACAAACATTGTTAATCATCACAGGAATAAATTCAAAACGAAGGTGTACGGTATGATGTGGTTTAAGTGCAGTGAGATTTCAATGATTATACTTGCAGTATACTGTAACTGAGCTACTTTACGGCTGACCTTTAAACATCAATACTGTTGTGTCTCAAAAAGATTACAAACAATGCAGGTGTTCACTGTGCAGATGTACTGTAGTTATATTCCCCTGTTTGAGGCCTCTAAAGGCCCATGTTTAAGAACAAATGACAGTGAAATTAAAAGTATGTTGTCCCTGTTACCAATGAATAATCATAGAAAATATAAATAATTATTATCTTCGCTGATCATATATGAATAAAATCTTACAGATGTCAAGTAGCGCCCATATAAATTACCTATAATTTGACTTCGTGGTGTGGTTCCAACAATTTCTCAATACATTTGCAAGTCTAGTTTAGCAATCAATTCTTAATTTATAAGTTGGATAGAAAGTCTCTCTTGTATGTAAAGGTGAAAAATGCTCTTTATGCTATTTATAGACAGTGTTTTATTCCATAGTCTTGATTCAGACCCTTTGGAGCTGAAGTCTGGGGGGTAAAAAGTGTAGAAAGTGCCAGCGTTGCACCTTTCAGAGGAAAGAGCTGATGTGCGTATAATTTCTTACTCATCAACTTTATATGTGACACCATATTTCATTAGAACATATTTAAGACTTTAATTATTCCTTTCCCAGAACAAAGAATATACGGTGTGTTTCAAATAAACTGGCACCTGCAGTACCTCTCAGACCCACCAGTGGGCCACACTTTTGGAACGGCTCTGATGTAGGCAACGTGCATGTTAGTTCATAAAGCAGTGGCCACATTATCATCATATTCAAATTGCGGCCACGTATCCAGCGTGGGTGTTGAGTGAAACATCAAACTAGCGCTGAAATTATAAGTCTACATGCTGCACTTTGCCCTTTAGGTTTTATTGTTTGTCTGCACTTTACCAGGACGTCAAATCTGGCCCGAATCTGATTAAATGTAACGGCGTGGGCATAATTATGTTATGGGACAGAGGAAAAGCTCTGCAGGATACTAATGTGCCTGTGTTTGCTGCTCACTCGACTTCAGATGGGAGGCAGTATGGGCCTAATTGGCTGCATACAGCCTAATCAGACTTACTGGATTGTCTTGCTTAACATTTTATCCCCATCCTTGTATCAATTTTCAACTAAATTAGCCTGCTCCACCAGAGATGCAGCAGAATTAGGCAGCGGAGGGAGGGAGCTGGGCTGCTATCATTGCACTTCACTCCACCATCACAGTATAAACTGTAAAGAAAGAGACTGCAGCCTCCTTGCATTGTTTCATCAACCTGTTGAGATAAATAATACCGCCCCCTACAGACCAGGTAGGGTGAGTTATGGACGCCCTTGATGAGGGATGTAATTACTGCGAGGCTACTCTCTCCACTCTACTGTGTGTGTGTGTGTGTGTGTGTGTGTGTGTGTGTGTGTGTGTGTGTGTGTGTGTGTGTGTGTGTGTGTGTGTGTGTGTGTGTGTGTGTGTGTGTGTGTGTGTGTGTGTGTTGTGTGCGTCTGTGTGTGTGTGTGCGTGCAGTGGAGATCGCTCCAAAGCTGCACACACTGAAGTCAGCAATGACATTTTAAATCGCTATGTTAGCAAAAAGTGTGAAAGGCCCCGGGGAGGTCGTACCCTGAATTCACTAAACTAAAATAGATTCAATAAAACTTGATTGAGAACAAGGTCAAAAGACACTTTGACATATTTTATTTATCTTTTACAAAACTGCACTGACCTCTTATAAATTATCTGCTCAAAACAAAATTTAATTCATGTTTCAGACACATTTCCTCTGCTGCTGCTTCAAATGGGCTGAGTAGCACAGCGGTGCAGTGGTTAGTGCTGGTACAGAGGGTTTCTACACTGGTCTCTGTGTGGAGTTTGCACTTTTCCTCATGTGTGGGTGGGATTTCTTTTCTCTACAGTCCAGAGAGGTGCAGTTTGTTGGGGTCAGATTAACCAGAGACCAGTGTTGCAATCTAACAAAGTACAAATACTTTGTTACTGTACGTAAGCACACAAATCACATATATATGTTCTTTACTTGTTGTTTATATTTTGAGCAACGTCCACTTTTACACTACATTTCCTCTAACAATCTTTGTTACTCGTTACTACCAAATAAAATCAGAAGAAGAGTTGATGGTCTGTATTTATATAGAGCTTTTCTAGTCTTGATGAGCTGCTTTAGGGTACATTCACACCAGCCCTTCTTAATCGAACCCTTAATCGAAGTTTGTTTGCTCGGAAAGTCTGGTGTGTTTGGGGAGGTGTGAATGCGAAAACGAATTTTGGTCTAAAAACGTAAGTAAGATACTTTTACTCAAGTATCCCTTTAAGGTACTTTATACAAGACTGCCGGAGACGCTCTAGGTGTGAATGTGAGTGTGAAAGTCCAGTCCAGGGTGAACGCTGTCTGTGTGTGGCTCCACTTCCACCGATGACCCTTACAGTACAAGCAGCATAGTACTGCTTGACATAATGCATACAAATAATGTTACATCGATTCTGTTCACAAATACAAACAAGAGGTAAAATAATAACAACAACATAATCGCCCAAAGTTATGTGATGCAGCTTTAAACAGAGAGAAACAGCATAAAAGTCAGGGGTAAAGGGAGTTTGGAGGATGGAAGGATGAGGGATGAAAAAGGATTAGAGGAAAGGAAGAAGAGGCTGTGGGCTGTCTGAGCTGTGAAGATGAGAAGAGAGGAAAGTTGCCTTGGCTGTGGGCAGATGCTGGCTGCAGTGCCAGCTGGTGGGGGGTGGGCCCACCTGTCTCCTGCTTCTTCCCGTCTCCTCTCTTTTCTGCTCCGGAGAAAGCAACAGATGGAGTCTGAAGGATCTGCTCTGGTCCCAGCTTTGCTTCTTCAGTCCAGTTCTCTCACTCTCTCTTCCCCTCTCTCTCTCTCTCTCTCTCTTGCCGTGCCAGGGGAACATGGGTACCATGCTCAGCCCTCAGACCTCCATGGCCACAAGGGTCAACTACTTACAGAGTGGGGTCATCCTGCCACCGTCTTCTCCTACTGACACTCTGCTGCCTCCCTGTGGCTGTAAGTAACAACTACATCCTCTGACACTACACTTCCAGGCTCAGTGGATGCCCTCTCAAGGTCTCACAGCAACGCCAGCTTTGAAATAATCGACACTGGAGTCTTCATGGGAGCTCATTTTTCACTGAGGGAAAGAGAGAGATTGAGGGAATGGGTGCCAAATTGGATATGTTGTACATATTGATGTGTGTTTTTTATTTTTTAATTATTATTATCTCTAGGGAGTGCTTTGGATGGATATTGATGCACGTCGCCTGTGTGACAGCATGATAGGAAGAGGATTGTGATGTGAGGTGGAGGTTAAAGGGTGGTGTCTAAACCTCCGAGTGCCGAAGTCCATCACAGGGCAGCTTGGCGACCTTTATGTCTCTAGTTTTGTGATAAATCAATGCACGACGTCTCCGAAGACACACAGCGAGCTCATTAGGGATCCTTTAAGGAATGAGCCACCCACACCACCAGTTCTCCTGGACCTCCTAATAACCTCGTTTTATTTGTTGGTAATGATACACACAGCGCTCCTAAACAGAAGTCCATTCAAATGAGGAAAAGCAAAAGAGAAACTTCAAAAATTCTGACCTTATATAAGCTCCCTCGGACCTCATATCTGTTCTCTATTATGTCTCTGAAGATTAATAAATTCTACTATGCTTGGATTTTACTTGGTATTTGTGGGTGTCTGTATTCATTAGCACTGTAGCTGCAGTGTGACTAAGGTCCTCTCTCCAAAAGCAGCAGCAGCATAACTGCGCTGTTTCTCCTCCCAGCAGCCCACAGTTCTCCCAGAGGTAGCTTTAGGGCACATTAATGGATTCTTTTGCTATTTCAGGAAGCAAGTTATGGCTGTGGCAAAAATAAAAATAAATAAAAATCATGCTCTCAGAGACTCAGAAAATTTAACCAAATCCCCAGCTGCTTATCGAGAAACAACTGACTTCCTGGATGTGATGTTTCACACTATAATGGGAGACAGTGACAAAGCAGACCATAAAGATGACCTGAAGGGAGAGCCTGAATTCCTCGACAGCTCTGCAGGATATCGTGGAGGGGGTCAGGCTTTACTGACAAGAGGGAGTTTTCTTGTGCTCACTTTAAGGTTTCTTTTATAGCCTTGTGTCATGACGATATGTTACATTAAAGGAAATTTTCTGGAGATTTTTCCCACCGCCTGGAAAATGAAATGAGTTTTCCACTGGCCCACGGAATTCAGCTGTGAAAATATGAAGACTTGGGGATGTGTAAAGGAAGACAGTTTAACGGTGTGGTATTATCGAGACCAACAGAGCTTCTCAATTATCACCAGACATTAAATTAATCTAAAGAGACCAATTTTCGCCAAATAATAAAGCCATTATCGTTCATGACTCAATCACAGTGGAAATTACCACGTCTCTGCATGTGCCCAGCAGCAAAGGAGAGAAAAATGAGCACACACGTGAGGAAACAAAAGGACAATAATGGAGCTCGAAAACCAGTTTGTGGCTCCAGTGGGACCAGCGTTCACGTGCGTCATTGGGGTTTTAGTGAGATATGGGCGCTCTGCCATACCTGAGTCTGATTGAGTGCTAATTAAATCTTGTTTCACCATCTGAGTGGAAGGCAAAGCATAAGCACAAACGGCCAACAATCTATTTCTGTATAGAAAATCATAGCAGCAGAGAATGTAGCCACGATGTTCCCGTGCGGATCTCTCATATTTTATCACATTGAGAGAGAGAAAAAAAAGGGAAACGCTCGTCCTTGTGTTTGTTTTTGTTCCTGTTGTCAGCAACATAAGGTGGATAAAAGTGATGTTTTTGCGATCTGTCCTGAAAAGTGGCAGCTGGAAAGTGTGCAGTGACACGGCCGTTTGTCTTTGTCAGAGCGTGGAGGACAATTCTGCGTCAGCTTTCAACCCCACTCTCATTGATCACTTTCCAGGAAACAATGCGTCTTCCCCAGCTTCTGAATTGTCAAATCAATGTTTTTTGTTTTTCCTGTGCAGGAGTTTGTTGAATATACTGTACACATTCTCAGGACTATGTGGTTCCTTGAAGTGTGAGGTTACCTAGCATGCAAACACTTCACAGACATTAACGACACACAAGTGATACACAACTACGACGTAAACATTTCTTTATGAATCAAGCTTTACACGTGGTTTAAGTTCACCTCATGTAGCATTCATCCTCTTATTTAACTTTCAGCGAAACTGCTGACTGCAAAAAACTAATCTTGGCCAAAACCAATAATGCAGAAACATATCTTCATACAGAATATTCATAAACCTGGTTGAAACACTTTCATAGCCCATCAAAAGTCTATTTTTCCACCATCCACAAGCTTTTGGTTGTGGCACTTTTCACTCACTTTCCTGCCAAGTCACCTAACATGTCTTCACATGATTCTTGCTAATTTGAGAATCATATTTCAGATGCGGCTTCCAAATGAATATTGACTCTCATATGCGCCCACATTTCAAAGCTTTATTTGAAACAGATCTCACTCAGATAAAGTGGCGGCTCGAGAAGCCTGTGATACTGACTGGTACTGCAGTCAGCGTTTATACCAAGAGGCGATTAACGATGTTGAATGAAGTTTGTAGATGCTATGTTTGTAGAAGCCAGTGTTGAGTTAACTTAGTTTAGAATTAGTTTAAAGGATAAATGCAGGATTACTTGTTACAGTGTAATTATGTGAACAGTTAAAGTAGTTAACTGTAGACCTTTAGCCTTTGAGTAAATATTCTTATACATGACTCTTCGCTGCCTTGGTGATTGTGGAATTGAAACAGTATGAGTGAAGCCCATAGGAACCTGCCTACAGCTAACAACTTTGGGTGGCTTTGGAATTAAGTTAACGTTTGCCACTACAGTGTACATGTGGTGTGTGTTTGTGTTATGGGTGGTGAGTTCCTGCACTGTTTGGGTATCATATGTGACTGATTGTGTTTGGATGTGGTTTTTGGTGTGGTGTTGAGATTGTGGGTGTGTGGATTTGATGTGTGGGTGTAGCTTTTGATTGGCGGCAATGTCGATTCTGTTTGGATATAGTTTGTGTTGTGGTTGGTGATGTGTAGTTATATTGTTGTGTGAAGTGTGAAGGTGAGCTGTGGTTGCAGGTCTGTGGATATGTGGTGTTGTAATGTGGTTGTGTGTGGGTATGTGGTGTTGTGGTTGGAGGTGTGTGAGTATGTGGTGTTGTGGTTGGAGGTGTGTGAGTGTGTGGTGTTGTGGTTGGAGGTGTGTGAGTGTGTGGTGTTGTGGTTGGAGGTGTGTGAGTATGTGGTGTTGTGGCTGGAGATGTGTGGTGTTGTGATTGGAGGTGTGTGGTGTTGTGATTGGAGGTGTGTGAGTATGTGGTGTTGTGGTTGGAGGTGTGTGAGTATGTGGTGTTGTGGTTGGAGGTTTGTGGGTATGTGTTGTTGTGGTTGGAAGTGTGTGGATATGTGTTGTTGTAATGTGGTTGTGTGTGGATATGTGGTGTTGTGGTGGCAGGTGTGTGGATATGTGGTGTTGTAATGTGGTTGTGTGTGGATATGTGGTGTTGTAATGTGGTTGTGTGTGGATATGTGGTGTTGTGGTGGCAGGTGTGTGGATATGTGGTGCTGTAATGTGGTTGTGTGTGGGTAACGTGGTGTTGTGGTCGCAGGTGTGTGGATATGCTGTGGATGGCGTGTGCTGGCGTTGCTGGTGTTGCTGGTGTGAGTGTGGCTCTGATCAGCTGTTGGCAGGCGGATGAGCGGGCGGTGTGTCCCTGCAGCGGCACCCTGGGTCGAAAGCCGGTTTGAAGTTTAATGATGCCAGCTGCCAGCTCCGCCAGGCGGCGAGCGCTAACGAGCTGGCACTGGCGGCGGACTGGGCCACGGCGGCAGCACCTGGAAATGTAGCACACGTTTTACGGAGGCGGGGCTCCACCGGGGCTGTGGAGCGGCCTGCTACAGACCCAGGACTGCACCAAGAGGCACGCATCTCTTTGAAGAGTGCCCCAATTTCCATATTTCATTACACACTGCTGACTGACAAGGCCCAGCCAGATGTTCTATTTTCAGCTATTTAAATTTTGACCTGCTTTCCTACCGAGATGCAGAAAGACAGATTTCATAAAAACACAGATGCTTCGGCTGATGGGATCCAGGATCTGGCATCTCTGAGTGTTTTTGATAACATCCTCATAAAGCATTGGAGAAATCACCACACGCCAAAACTTCCGCTTTACCTTTTAATGATTTTAAATGTCCAGCATGTGACATTTAGGAGGGTTTGGTGGCAGATAAATATTTATCCACAAGTGTGTTTGTATAATCACTTGTGTAAAAATGTAAACTATTTTGATTTCAAAGCATTAGACTAAGCATGTTACTATGTACTTTCTGCAAGGGCCTTACACTTCAGAGGCCGCCATCTTTTTTCACCATAGAGAACACTTTACATAACAGTACAGTAGCAACATGGCAAGGATATGGTTACACATTTGTTATAGGGAGGTAATATGATAGCAATACCATCTTAATATGATTTCCAGATGTATTATAATAATAAAGGTAATAATGTAATAACGAGGATATAACAGTTAAACCATGCTGTTTCCAAAGAAAATTAACACCATAAATGTAACACCTTCACATTGTTTTATTGTTAAGCTATAACTTGGTGGTTATTATACAATTAAGTATTATCATAATATCACTTCAATAATACAAAATGATTTCCATATTGTTACTGTACTGTGATATAAAGTAGAAATAGACTGATATATTTTCAGGACCGATACCAATTATTAGTCGTCAAGGAGGCCAATAACCGATATTTGGAGCCGATATTCATTTGCAGTAAAAGTGAAAATATTGGTGTCAAAATGTTAAATAATACAAACATCAACACTTAACTTTAACGTTTTAAATGCCTTTATACATGTTAATTAAACAGCTTTTCAGATTTGCAACATGTTAAAGGTTTTAGGTTTTGTTTTTTTTATCTTAAACAATAGACATCTTTGTTTTAAAATTCAACAAAAAGTGCAGGAAGCTTCCATGCTCAGCAGCATGTCTTATAAAGTTAACTGAAATTTTAACTTGTTAAATAAATACATTTTAAACATGATTTCTAAAGCAGCCCCAACTAGACAAACCAGCCAGTCTGTGAATGATGAATTTTGAAGCAAACTACCTTCTTTTTTTGGTATGTGAAGGCCACCATAGTTCTCTGATGCGTGTGGAAAAGTAAAGGGGAACATGGAGGAGCCCTCACTTCATTACAATCTATTAGATGTCACAAATTCCTGCACGCAGGACCTGTAATTCTTATTTATCCTTTTTTATTACAGACATGTAGACGACAGTCTCTCCTCAGAGGTTCGCCGTCTTGCTCAAGGACACTTAAACGAGTTACGCCGCTTGTCTCGGGGATCAAACCTGGGGCCTTGTATTTACGAGACAGTCTCTAACCATCCAGCCATCCCAGCAGTGAATTGGCTCCCGGAGTGAGTGATGCCTGCTTTCAAACAGGACATAAAGCATGTTCGCACAGCCTGTCTGTCCCTGAGATATCAGGGATGATTAATTCCTGTGGTATTCCTGTTGAAATGGCTGTTAAATTGTAGCGTCCTTACTCAATCCCTCATGCAAAAATACATCGACAACACTGACCTTTTTGTGCATCCGCTGCAAATGGCACTTTGTCACCCTGAGTGACCAAACTCAAGGATCAATTCGGTTTCATTCATTCATTCATTCATTAATTGTGTTCCACTTTATCCTCCACATGAGGGTTGCGGGGGTCGCTGGAGCCAATCCCAGCCAAGCCGACACAGGGTGAAATGCGGGGTCACAGAGATAAACAATTAAGTTAATTTAGAGTTTCCAATTAACCGCTGAATGTTTTTGGACTGCGGGAGGAAACGGGAGAAAACCAAACATAAACTCCATGCAGAGAGACTCTGCTAGGCAACAATGCCATCCACTACACTGCCATGTGGCCCTATATCTGGTTTTATTTGAATACTACTTCCATAATTAACTGGCCTTGTGTGTGTATGTGTCCATATCTCAGCCACAACACTAAAAGAAGTAAAACTCTTACAGAGCACGGAACGAGGGAGACAAAGGAAAAACGCAGAGGTGAAACGCAGCATAAACGTGTGGAGAGAAGCTCTGAGTGGAACTCAAAACGGCAGAACATGAGAGGCTCTATCTCAGCAAGAAACAGAGGGAGAAAGGCTTTTGCTCATTATACACAACACGGCTCGCAGCAGGGGACGGAAAACAGTGTTTGTTCCTACAGTAACGTGTGTGTGCGTGTGAAAATAGAGAGGTAATTGAGAGGTAAGTAAAGCATTAGATACATGGACCTGACGCAGATAAAAGTGGATGCATGTGTTCATGTGCATCCACTGCAGGCATGCTGCGTTTTTTTTCTATTCCATGTGTTTCATTTACAGACTGCTTGTCTTTATTTACGACTATTTATCATCTGCATGTAACTGAGATAAGGAAACGTAATCTGTTAAGTGTTATCTGATAAGCGGAGTTGAGTCCACATAACAGCGTATCATGACACGATAAGTGGTTCGGTTTTGTGTACACCTGGGGGTGTAAATATGAAGATTAATGCATTATGGTTGTTGTTTTTATTTCTCCCGTTATGGGCGCAGGTGCAACTACAGGAGCAGCTTCAAGATATGATAATGAGTATAATACATTGGTGCATATTACAATATTTCATTTAATTTTACAAAAGTTCTATATTTAATTCCCATATATACGCAAGCCAATATATACATGGCATGTTCCACCATCAAATTGAAGAAGTGGCTGATATCAGGAAAAACTGGACTGACAGACAGCACAGAGGCACTGATCATGGCTGCACAGGAGCTGGCCCTACAGTAAGTACTAGATCAGTAGAGGCTGTGGTCTCTATCTCACCAGACAGGAGCCCAGGTGTAAGCAGTGTGAAGATGCCCCTGAGACAGTGCAGCACATCACAGCAGGGTGTAATACGCTGGCTGGGAAGGTGTACATGGAACCCCACAACCAAGTGGACTGGAGGGTCCCAGGATCAAGATGGAAAACGTCTCCAAAGGCAGTTGAGAATGACAGGGTTCAAGATCCTACGGGACTTCCAGATCCAGACAGACAAACTGGTGGTAGCCGAACAACCGGGCATAATGGTTGTCGAGAGGAGCAGAAGAGGGCAGTCGTGATAGATGTGGCAAACCCAAGTGACAGCAACATCAAGAAGAAGGAACATGAAAAACTTGAGAAATAAATACCAAGGGCTGAGAGAGAGAGAGAGAGAGAGAGAGAGAGAGAGAGAGAGAGAGAGAGAGAGAGAGAGAGAGAGAGAGAGAGAGAGAGAGAGAGAGAGAGAGAGGTGAGCTACAGTACAGAAGATGTGGGGAGTAAAGGCAACTGTGGTCCCAGTAGTGATGGAAGCACTAGGAGTTGTAAAGCCCAAACTGGGAGAGTGGCTCCAACAGATTCCAAGAAGGAGACCATGTCCTGTCCGTGCAGACCACAGACACACACAGTCTATGTATCTTTTTAAAGCCTTGCATTGGCTTCCATTCAGTTGGACATTCGAAGCGTTATTCCTAATCTTAACCTTATCCAGTCAATGCATAACCCTAACCGCAATTTATAATTTGCTTAGCCCTAAACTTAACCAGTTCCTCAAGGTTCTGCCTCAGTAGAACCAAGTGTTGGTGCCCATGAGGACGACTGGTCCTGACAAGCTCAGTGTTTATGGTAGAAAAGGTCCTACAGTTAGACACACACACACACAATACTACATTTTTTACAAAATGTTCTTGGTTCTATCTAGTTCTTGGCACATGGCATTCAATTCTACTTTGGTTTCGCTTCTTGATTTCCTCAGCCTAATGAAGATGCTTTGTTAGTGTGTTGGCTCTGCACACACACACACACACAGGCTCCTGAACCACCCGACCTTTTCCTTGACCTTTGGAAGGAAATCTGAAGCAGCAGTAATCGCCTTGTGCCTCAATCCCCATTATTTCCCCTCATAATTGTTTCACTTTTTCCTTTGCAGTTTGGCAGGAAATTAATGAATTCAACAGAGGGTTGAGGGGTCACAGGGAGGAGGAGGCCAAAGATGCCGGTCAGATCGGCTCTACAGTTGTGTTCAGCCAGTGTCCGCAGAGAATTCACCAGGACAAAGCCATTTGAACTCTGAACCCTGCAGCTGTCTGTCAAACGCTGACCCTCAGAGCTGACCATTATCTGTCTTGATTACAAAAATCACTCAACCAATAATAATAGACCAGACAGCAGCTTTAACATCAAACGACAAAATATTATACAAGCACAAAGAACCTCAGGTTTCTCTGCACTGTGTCATAACAGAAAAATCTCCTAAAGCCAAATGTCAAACCAACTTGCTCTTGAACTCCTAAACCACTGCTTCATCTTATATTTGCATTTTAAAACATTTAACTATGCATGCAGCGTACAATACTGGCAACTGGTGCCATAACTTTCACAGCAAATTATTGTGTATATATTTAGAGTGAATTACTGTGTCCTAGATACTTAACTTTCATAGGTTACTGTATAATTTTATAGCAAATTACGGTAAATCAACAGCTGCGCACTGTAATCACACAGTTATACAATATATTACTATGATTTTATTATCCTGCAACTTCACAACAGTCATGCCATGCAGAATATTACTGTGATTTTGCAGTAGTTTCATGTGTAAATTGTAAAATATCACACTTCAAATTAGTGGAGATTCGTGCGATAGCCTCACCGATACGAAGGAAATAATAACGTGAAAATAATAAAGAGCTATTTTATTGTGAAAGTTGCAGTTAAATCCTTTGAAATCATTTACAGTGCTGCTACTAAAACTGCTGGGCCGTACAGATGACAACACGGTCTGCCTGCATCTTTTATTCACACTTGCATATCTCAACGGTTAGATTTCCCTCAAATATTTTAAAGGCAATTCCAATTCCCAGAGGATGAAACTCATTGTAAAGGAGCTAAGGTTGTGAAGGGCCGCTTCTGTCGTCTAAGTTTAGGTCACTGCTTCTGATGCAGGCGTCTTTGTGCAATTTGACAGCTTGTTCGTATCAGAGTTTGATAGAAGTCACCGTCTGTGTTCGCTGTCAAGCCACAGAGCACTCCACTTGATTTCATTTATATACCATTACCTGTAAATCACAGGTTGCTTGCAGACATAAAGGCATTTATTGCCATTTTCCATTTGCAAAAGCGTATTTGAAAATATACATTTTGCATTCAGGTGTGGGAGGCTGAGTGCTCAGGGTGAACAAGGTGAACACGCCAAGACAATAGGAATGTTCCAAAAATGAAGCACGGTTACAAGCTGTGCCAGAAGTTAATTTTCTTTTCCACAGGTGAAAATGATAGAGAATAAAAAGAGAGAGAGAAATACATTACAACAGCACTGGAGAGGCTGGTGAAGATTTAGACGTGGGCTTCTATTCAAATATGAAGGTCTCCTTGACATTTTCTGTGCCGCGCTGGCTGCTCATCCTTGTCGCATTTCTCCAAACTGCAGATGGAAAAGCACGACCTGTTGACATTTACAAACTCATCTGGCTGAGAGTGATGGCATTCTAGAAGGAGAAATGCTGCCAAATGTCCCACCACAGACATGTTTCCACTGCTGCGTGCTACACGTGAACACGTTATTGCTTTAAACTAAAAACTGTCAACCTTTTTGAAGAAAAAGTTTCATCTCACGCATCACTTTAAATAGTTCACAAATGTAGCATCATCTTAACACAGGGAAAACAATGCAGAAGCAACAATGGGCACTTTAAAAAATGGATTAAATACTGGTGAGGCTCTACCAACATCTGCTGGAGTCCCACTACTGCCACCAGAGGGAGCTCACTGTGGAAATGTGACCAAGTTAAAGTCTGACCCTCATACAGATAAGGTTCTGGACAGCAGCCAAGAAATGTGACACTTTCACCGACAGCTGAGTTAAGGCAGGACTGAGGTGACATGAGGTGAGAGTGAAACAGCAACAGCATAGAGACGACAGTAAACACTGAAGGCAGTCCAAGTGATTATGCAAATGAGACTGCCATAAGTGCACTGAAAATGAATTGCCCACAAATAACAACCAATGACACAGATTATCTTCTCTGTATGTTCACGCTTTATTTAGTTTGAAAACGAAAAACATTTCCAAAACAAAAGCAAAAGGAATGCAATGACAAACTTAATCTGACTCGTTGTGCGGGTTTAGCCTCTGCGTTCCTCTGATGTGCGGATCATCCCATCTTTGTGCTTTTCGTGCAGTTGCTGCAATCTTTAGAAATCAGGACGCTCCTTCTTCAACTTGCTGTAGTCCGTGGAGACGGAAAAAAACTGAGAATACAAAAAAAAAAACATTGTTTATGTTCAAGGTCAAACATATTTCATAGCACTACCAAAACTACAAAGTCATTTAATTTCAATAATGTGGAATCAAGTAAAAACGTGTCTGAATATTTAACCAGATTACATTATTTTATTAATCGAATTGAAGGGAATAATCCTCGGCTCAGCAAAGAGTCGAGCAATGATTCACACAATGAACCCTGAATGTAGCAGCGCCACCAGCAGGGCAATAAAAACACTTCAGGAAACAGTGCAATCAAAGAAGAAACATGATTTATAATATACTTCTGCTGAGAGGCAAACCTTGTACTGATCATTTGGGCCAAGCTTGTTCCAGGGCTCTGGATTGTTCTTGCGATCCCAGCTACAGACGACAAAACAGTTGCACATTAATAGACAGAACAACAAAAGTCGGGTTACAATTTATTTGCAAATGGGTAAATGGATAAAAAATAAAACAAGTCCTGTGATTTCAGCAGCTTTAATGCAAATATTTTCTAGCTGCTCATCTTTTTCCTTTAGAAGCCAGATTCCCAAACGGTGGTAAAATCAATACTTTCATCTTAAATAAAAATAACGATAACTTGCAGCCATAAACTGAACACTTATCAGCATATTTCAGGGTATATGCAGGAAACCAGAAGTTAATTTCAAGACCTTTTTTAAGACTTTTTCAAGACCTTCTCAAAATATTTTAAGACTATCGCCATTTCAAGCTATAATCAGCAAACCATATATTTGACTTACAAAACAGTTAAAGTTTGCAATAAACGTACATTTTCCCATGTCTGATGATTTTGGAGTTTATTTTGTGTGATTTCAGATATTATTTCTCGCAAGGAGGAGCGTGTTCACTGTCGCAAGATGCATAACGTCGCGTGTACACGCTCGGCCATGCCTGCGCAATGCGCATCGCTGTTTTTAACAAACGCGGGAAGGAAAATAAATACATTCATGCATACTTCTTGCAGTCAAACTATGGACAAAATTTAATACATCATAAAATCGTGATTAAGACTTTCCAAGGGCCTTAATTTTCCGAAATTTGATTTATCAAATTTAATACTTTTTTAGACCCCATGGACACCCTGTATTTACACCAACTCTCATTTCCAAATGTCATCACTGAATACTTATCAGTAAAAAAAGTCACAATTCTGTGCAGTGCACTGGCATATTACCAGACATCAGGGTTTTTAATCGCCACACGAGCAAGGTAGGCCACAGACATGGTTACACCTCCACCGATGAAGATAAAGAGTGGGATGAGCTGAAAGCGACGCAGAAACATTTACAGTCATTATTAAAAGTCACTAAGGTCACCTTTCTTCTCCATTCTGGTGTACACTTTTAACTTCAACAGGTCGTCATGACCATGTCTTCATTCTTAAAATGTACTGAGTTGCAGTCACATGATTCACTGATTGGATATTAACATTGACGTGCAGCTGAACAAGTCACACCAAAGCAAAAAATCTTTGGTATGTATTAGGCAATAATACAAATTCTAGTGCATATTGTTCACACTTCAGCTGATGTGTTTTTCCTTCAACCTCTTCTTGGCAAACTTGTTTTAAACCAGAAAATAGCATGAGACTATTATGACGCTATACAGTTTGTTATAGGCTACAGTCTATGGCAAGCAGCTTTAACATTTAATCAGTAGAATCACAGGATATTCACAGCTACCAATATCTGCAATGTCATTCGTACTAGTCAAGTCAGAATTATGTCACATTTGCATTTGTATGGGGTTAGATATCTACATCATTATGACTAATTATAGGCTAACTCAAGTTTGAGAAATCTTTAATTAACTCTGACGTCATTCTCACTCGTCATCGCTACAGTTTCAGATATCTGCAATTCAGTTTGAACGCGTCAAAATGACACTCACGTCACTCAACGCATTGGCTAGCAATGACGTCACAGATAGCTACAACTACAATTCGAACTAGTTTACAACGAGTCAAAATCACAGCTAATGTAATTTCACATAGTCTAACTTAAAGATTATAAGTTTAAAAGGCTTGCCGTAACCGTAACCAAGAGCTAGCAGCGGCCATTATCGGATCAGCAGAACGTATTTAGTAACACCCTTGTCAGTCTTGAGCGAGTGAGTGAAGACGTGACCTGATTTGACTACTAGCTATAAACTTATCAACAAGTGTATTATTGAAGAAGCATGTATATCCTCCAACATTTCACATATTCTAATAAGCAACTCTTTTTGTGCATGTTTTTTTTGAAGCGTGTAGCGCCAACTATTTTGTTTTAGCCAAGTTAGCCACAACCAGCTAGGAAACACACGCACACAAAAAGCCACAGATGGTTTAAGTTGAAAACAAGCCCTCAAAGTGACTCTGTACTGGATATTACTGATGTATACTTACAGCTGGATGATTTCTCATCTGTTTCCCGATGGTGGCGAGCATTTTAAGACGTTCGTGATCGACTTGGAGCGATTTGTAAAGAAATAAACAGATTACCAGCAGCCGTGCCAAATTTGTGCGCTACTTAATCTGGTGGAAGAAAGACCGAGAAAACTAAGTAGGGTGCTTAACACATTGCCTGACTTACAGCGTTAAAATATCCCAAATTATCTCGCTATGTGTACTATTTTAAGCCTTATGTCGGACTGCGTTTGGTTAAATAAACGGCTAATTTGTGTAGTTTCGTCACTTTGTGACTGTGTCGTCTTAGGCTTTATTTTCACAAAATGTTTTATTCTGGCAAAGAAAATGGGGTTCCAATTAAAGCACAGTGTCCTGGTTTCACCCAAAACAACGACCAGCATCACCAGTATAGTCTCAATACCACTTCACCTACATACACTTTCTATAAATAAAATTAATTTTATCGATTTAAAAAAAATCACGAGATCTACTGTAACAAACCACTCTTATAATATATAACATATATGATATATAACCATAAGTTATACAAAAATGTTGTGTCACTAGCATGTGACAACATTTTATTGTTATTAGAATGAATCAACCAGTGTATTCCTATTATAATAATAATAATAATAATAATAATTATTATTATTATTATTATGTGTACATGTACTTACTTACACATGGGTTTGTTTTGTTTTTGTTTCAAAATACATGGATATATTTTAATGAGTAATATATTGAGACACAGGATGGAGATAAGGAGAAAAGTTTACTGCTGTCTCCTATCAGTAAGATAATAAACTGTTTATCTTTCTGTGGCAGCAGGTGGCGCTGTTTCCTCCACCTAAAAAAGGAAATAATTAAATCAAGTTTAATTCTAGATCCATTCTCATATTATTGCTCTCTGTTCTAAAGTTGTTTTCCCAAAGTTTCTCTCAGAAGGGACTTCAATTGAGGTCCCTTTATATAAAGGTCTTTTTTGTCTGTAATAGATGTGCTTATTCCCTTTATTTCTGAGCTTAGCTGCATTTTTAATAGCCACATTTAATTAAATACTTTTATTTTAGGCAGCCAATGCCATGAAAACTAATTTCACCAATGTACACTATGTAATGTCATGTGTTCAGTATACTGTAAGTTGATTGTGTATTAAGTATAAGTAACCAAGTGTACAATAGTTTCCTCCACACTGCAGTGGAGCTAAACGCATACTTTTAAAGTACCTCAGAATAGTATATTAATTGTAGGGATTTCTAGGAAAAAATGCCACTTTCCATCAATTATTCTAACTCCAGTGCATCAGAGCTAGTGAAAGTATTGCAGATGCATTCAAAGACCCTGTCAAATTCTCAACTTCAATTCTGTGCGTGTTGAGCTTAGAGGGGCAGCTTCATTTATTGAAGAAATCTCTGAAATTCCATCAGTAAGTCCACTAAACTAAATGCTTGCTACTGCTGCCACTTTGTGATAATAGATGCACTACAAATTAGGGAGTCATTGGAGTATAAAGCTTTTATAATATTAGAATATATATATATATATATATATTATATATAGTATATATTTTTAACACATTTGTTTTGTTTCTTTATTACTAATAGTCACAGTAACTGATAGACTTTTTAATAATCAAGCGAATAACTGAATACCCGTGCCCATCCCTAATTAATTGTACTGTATGTCTACATGCATTATTTTACCACAAGCCCTCCAACAAGAGATGAAACCAGTGTTTGACACAAGATTTTTATGCTCAAGGATAGTCAATAAATGGCATTTTATAAAAACAAATCAAGTCTGGGACATAAAAACAAAATGACAAAGATATATCACCACTTCCCTTTTATGGCAAGTTATTTTCAACTTTAGAACTACAAAATAAAAAGTACAAACAGCTGAATAGTGAGACTGGAGGTAACGACAGACTACATACCATGATTGTTTTTCCCCATATAAATGGCATAACACTTGGTTGTTTTTCTGTTAATCAGGTCTTGTTTGTTGGTAACTTCATGGGTTAAATGCATATATATGTTTCTTAAGCTTTGTTTGGTTCAACTTCCATCGAGTGGAGTTGAGATGGTTTTCAAAACAATGAGGATTTGTCTAAACATAGGCATTTTACAGCTGTAACTTTCAGTCAGTCCACATTCCTCCATAAACCGGTGGTCAAAAAATTTGCACATCAGATCGCATTTAGAGTTTGTTCCCTAGAAAAAATGTCTTTACAGTACATGACAGACAATGGAGTTGAAAACTATGACGACTCTCTCTTTTTTCTTTTTAAATAGAGTTAACGTTAGAAATCTGTCTGTACTTGGACAAATCATAGGCACACAGAGAATGCCTGTACAGGATGTTTTAAGAAAATAAGATTCTGTCTGTCAAGTGTTTGCATTTGTTCTGCAATGTTCCCATCTTCCTTTGTGCTTCAGATGGTTTAGTGTGTAGTCTTCTTGGGGGTCTTGCCAAATTTAGCATCCAGTCCAAGACCTAAAGTGAGAAAACCAAAGATTGGTTGATTAAGAAGCAAAGGAAGTCTTATCTTACAGACTGGTGTTCACAAGAGGTTGTGTCCAATAAAATAAAAACAACAACAACAATAATAAAAATAAACATAAACACAAAACATGAGGAATCTTTCCTGTCGGCTTTAAATTCAACTCCCCTACAGCTAAACTACTAATATATAATTTACCAGTCAACCAAATGGGTTGCGTGGGATGGCTAAGTAATCCCCAACTGGACCCAATTATTTGTTTTTACAAACAACTGACTCAGGCTATGGATCTTGATGGAATCAGACTTTTAAATGTATTTGATAATGACATAATCCATCACCAATTATACAGTGATGCATGGCATTAACAGCAAAAATGCGAAATAGAAGAGTAATTAACCAACATTGATTCATTTCTCACCCAGGAAAACTAGAATGGTGCCAGACCACTGCATTGAAGTCATGACATTGCCAAACAGAAGAACAGAGCCAAGGATTGTGAAGAACTTCCTCGTTGTGGTGACAATGGAGCAGGTCAGAGGCCCGAAGTACACCACCGTCATGAAAATGAAGGTCTGGAAGACAATTAAAGAAATACTCACACAGTGTAACTTGACGACACAACGCTTGTGTTCTCTTTGTATCAAATTCATAACATTTATGAAAGTACTCTTTTTTTCCTATCACAACACTACACAAATGTAAAATTTTTATTTCTAATACATCTGTTGCATGTCTGTGATTTGAAAAGTGAGCAGCTTTAAGAGACACAAATGTCTTATTTAGAAGCTGTTTATTGATGCTTGATGCATCAAGGAGAAAAGAGATGAGCAACACAGGTTAACGCTGTGGATTGCATTTCAATTCCAAAGGCTGTCCCTTGGGTATTTAAGCCCAAAAGTCCTCACATGGCACACAGACTTTCAATATGGATTCTTATTATCTCTGCCGCACTAGAGACATAGAAAAGGCTATCTATCTTATCAGTTAGGTCAAAGCTATCCTAGAAAGAGATGGTGGGTGTGACCCGTGTACAGACGCATTGCCTAATGCTACATTGAGACCTAAAAAGAAGCCTAATCATAGTAAAAAAAAAAATCAAAAACAGGAAAACAATTCTCAAACAACTTCAGTTCTTCCATCCATCCACTCACCTGCCCTAAAGCACTGGTAAGTCCAAAGAGAAGAATGTTGTAAAAGATGCTGGGGTGGCGTTCAGTAAAATTCAGGAAATCCCACACCTCCCCTGTCCACAACACAGCTGAGAGCAGAGCGGGAAGAAGCAGTAAAAGAAAACAAACATTAATGCAATTTCAAACAACTCGGTCATTGACATTAGTGTCACTCTTTTGTGTGCGTTGTCTTGGCAATGATTAGACTGCAGTGTTTGTAGTTTGAGCACATGACACCACCTAGTGGATGAGTACAGGGACAACACTCAAATGAAGCTTTTTTATTTAACAAATATAAAAGTGACAAACTGACTGCACTGTGGTGAAATATTAAGCCATTTAAAGACTTCATATTATTTAATAGCATTGAAAAACAGACTGAAACTGAATGTGACACAAAACAAACAGTCTTACGGTTTTCTTGTATCATACAGCCCATTAGAACCTAACCTGAAAGTTCCCCTCATTGTATCTCTTTATATGACTATTTTATGGACCCTAATCTCCAGCGTGAACCAAGCCTAACAGCCTGAAACTGTATTTAAAGTTGACAGTGTAACCATTTTATTCTGCAGGCCAGTATTGAATCATACCAAGATGATGTTGATCATTAAGCTTTTCCTCTCCAGCTACAGCTATGCCTGTCAATTTGCCTGATGTGGTTTCAATTGGAATAACACACTCCATGGTTGTAGCACTAGTTGTCACACATATTACATTAGGTGAATCTTTGACAAAGACCATGGTTTACTCACCTAGTCCCAGCACCAGAGTGGACCACATGTTGATGTTTAGCATCATGTGGTTGGGACTCGCCTGGAAGCGAGACCTAATGTGGTCCTGGGTCACACCAGTCAAACCATCCAATGTCAAAGACACCAGCTACAACACCAGAAAACAACAACTACAGCATGAGACCAATGTCCTGGAAATGCCACAGTATCCATGGTTACATGAGCACTTCTGTAACAATGTGTGACAATAATACATGGACAAAAGTGAAATTAATGTATTGTAAAACTTTGTTAACTCACCAGCAGAATCTCCCCAAATCCAAATGCATGGTCGTCTGCCACAGCTGAACTCTTGTTGGGTTTGTAGAGGAACATCGCCACACCACCCACAATCAGCAGCACACACAGATACTTGGCTAGTGGATACTTCTTCCTCAGTATTGTAACTCCAAGCAACATCACTAGAACAATTCAAATTCAAAGAACTTAATTTGTCCCCGAGGGGCAATGTAACGCAAGTAGAGCAGTTGTGCACATTTACAAGAGAGAAACAGAAGAAGAATACATAAACATATCTGTAGAATGTGCTAATCTCGATACTAGATACAATATCAGGCTTTCTTCCCTGAGACTGGAGTACATGAATGGTGAAAAGAGTATACATGTGTGTGAAAAGAACAGATAAGCTCTGCTGTGAGCAGGGAGACATAACCTTAATGTACAAACACAACACACTTTCCAACAACTTTGCCATGAACTCCACACATTGGACAATAGTCTGTTACTTTATCTGTAATCCAAGGTCTGTTCTGGGTGATGTCAGAATATCACGTTTGACAAGTGCTCTATACGCATCACCATAGCGTTGCACATTATTGACAAATTATTACAGCATATTGACACAGATCATAGGAAACAAGCCTGAAGTTATTTCTGTTTAGTGTTATCCAAGTTAATGAAGATATGCATACATATTAGTCAAGTCAACAGGCATGCCAATATGTACAGAGATGTAAATGTGCAATGGTGATAATATCATATCTACCTGGTATGGGCTTGCATGATTTTCCCAGTACCTATCGCAAGAAAAAGTAGAGTTTCGCAATGGAAGAAAAGAAAAATACAATCCAATAAAAAAATCTTAACGGCAGACTCACCTGTGTGGGATAGTTAACATATTGAAGGGCAGAGTTACTGGACACCATGGCTCCAAGGTAAGAGAGGGAACACAATCCATAGAGCCAGCTCGTGGTCTGATCCGGTTTTGAGCTCTCAAAGAGCTGGATCACTGATTTAACAAAAGAAAGATTTCATATTTTAGTGTGAAATATGTTGTATTATATTTTTTTAATAGTAAAAAGTTGTATTTTTCATTTGTCATGTCTTGTACGAGGCATACTCACTGATCTTAGCAAACAGAGCATTGATAATGCACTGGATGAACACCAATGTCCGGGCAAATATAAACTTCTCCTTTTTCTCTCCTTGACCATATTCACCACGGGTACTAGAAAAGTCAGAAAAAACAACATGGTTTTGGTCACAGACAATGATTGTTAAAATGTACACCCCTGGCTATGGAAGGAGCAAGGAAGAAAATGTTTAAGGGTGGGGCCCTTTCATCACTCTTCCAAGATTTAAGACTCTTTCTAGAACAGGAATGGGCACAATGCAGTGTATAAAGACACGTTATTGTGGTTAGTCTTGCTTGGTTGGTTATGTCAGTTTTCCACTATTCTGCGTCTTCTTTGTTACAGAAAACCAGGACAACAATAGTGTTACATAACGAATATGTAAAATGAGTACTGTACTTGTAAAAAGGGTGTTTTACCATGTATAGCAGGTTCAAGCAAACATTTTAAAACCTCATATGATTCCTAATCATTCCTCAGTATTTCTTTTTGACAGATGGCGTTCTCGCAATGTTTTATTTTTCTTTGTTTTTACAGAACATCAAATCATTATGTTGGTTTGTTAACTGATCCCATTGCACTCAGCTGACACTTTGTTTAGTACAACTGTTTAACTTTTTATTAAAACAAATATCAAATTAGCCATTTACAGGGCAATAACATGAATTCATTAATTTAGGTGTGAAGACAACCTGACTGAACGATATGTGGGAAAGCTATTGTATTTGAGAAACTGCTGGTCTACTGGGATTTTCATGCACAACCCTGCCAAGGATTTTAAAAAGATTGGTCAGAAATAGAGAAGATATTCTGTGAGTGCCAATTCTGTGGCTGGAAATGCCGTGTTGATGCCAGAGGAGAATGACCAGATTTAATCAAAACGATAGAGCGGGAGCAGTAAAATAATAATAATAAAAAAAGAACCACTCATTACAACCAAGTTATGCAGAAGGCAATCTCTGAAGGCACACCACGTCAAAACATAGAAGCAGGTGGACTACAGCTGAAGACCTCACCAGGTGCCACTCCTGCATCTTTAGATGTCCTTTGTACCTAATAAAAATGGCTGGTGAGTGGATAGTGTATGTTTGACATACAACATAATCACTATTCCATTAATGGCAGATGATTGATAGAGATGATACATAGAATGGACTTTTAACAGAATATCACTGTAACATTCTCATATTGATTACTTATGTACACACGGTTAAGAAAAAACGACAACTAACTAATAATTAATCTCCATTATAAGATCCTGCACTTTTAAATCTACGTATATGTAATAATTGGGACAAATACGCATGAAACGATTGGTCCAAACACACAAGCACATACAGTATTCATGTATGAGCGAAAGCAGCTCATTCTCCAATGTAAACACACGCTGTTTAGGGTAGCACATGGACATTTCTATTTTTTTATATAGTTACTTACATTGTTTCTTGTAATATTCCATAATAAAAGTAACACACAAAGACTCCGAGGAAGCAAACGATGAACCGTATTCGCATATTATCCCACAGCGAGGCGGGTTTTCCTGCTCCCTTTCCCGTAGCCATGCTGTCCTCCACAAACCCGGGTATGGACAACGACACCACTCCGCTCCCCGCTCCCCTCGCGCCGACGTCCCGCTCCACTATAGCCGATGTCACGAACCCGGAAATGTTGCTCTTGTTTCCTCCCAGCTGTTGATGTTTAAGAGGCCGGAGATTTCTTACAGAGAACAATCCCAAACTGTCCCGTCTTCAGCGAGTATTTGTCCAAATATTGCGAAGAGTAGTTTGAATTGCCGGGACATGTCAAGTCATTTTAATGTTTATTTTGTGTCATCCTATCTCCGGCAGCCAAACTATTAGGTCCGGGACTACTGTTATGTCAACATAATCCTATTGCCAACAGCGGATGTTGACTGTCCGTCGAGTTATGGAGTTATGTCCGCGTCTTCTTCCAAAACCCAAACTTGTAATTAGTGGAATAAATAGATTGCGTCAGGAAGACTGTTTTTTTGGACAAAGGACCCGAGGGTGTCTGTGGCAATGCCTGAAATATTAGAGTTAGAATTGCGACTTGAATAAAACAAACCCGCAAGATATGCTAAATTCGCGTAAGTCCACGGCGCTGCACTTTGTTTTCAGAAATAAACGCGGTCACGCCAATGTCGGGTTGTTGTTTTTTTGCAACGTAGCTTTTCGAAGGTTGCTATTAGAAAACAAGGGGTCCTTCCTTTAAAAATGTCGCCTGGCCTTTTGTCGTCCAAGGATGTGGATTCCATTCATTGGCCCGTGTTCAGTGACACGCCGGCGAACAGACAGCAGTGGCACGCTGCACAGTGGGGTACGGGTGGAGGTCCATGGTGGAGGTGCCCTAATGTACAAAAACGCCGAACGTTAAAGGGATATTTCGGATTTTTGAACATTAAGTTGTATGGCACAGACCCCAGGAGTAGTTCCACTGAAAATTATTATCTACACTTGGCCCCCTGTACTCCTGCTATTGGATGTGTTTTCTGTGATCAGACATTGATCGGATAACACTTCACCACATGGATATATCTCCAGTGTACACATTAAGATCTGATTGCTATCCAATCCCCTACACAGCCCCCCACCCCCTCCATCACTCCCCTTTCTAATTTTTGCCCCCACCCTTTGTGTATATACGTTTTTTAAAAATCACATAGAAAATATTCTTAGGGATCCAGAAATATTGGTAAATTTATTTTCATTACAATAGTAACAACACATTTAACATGTTTAAATGTTATCACCATTACAAATTAAGCAATTAAGCCCTAAATAACCATGAGTTGATTAATACATTATGTAAAAAATTTATTTAGTCAAATAATGTCCACGATTTGTCAACAGAGATTGTGTAAACGTGAAATACTGGATTAACCGTTAATAAATCCTTCAGCCATGTATATCACAAATCAAATTTTACTTTACAGATCACACATTCTTTGTACATTTTGAATTTTTGTTTTGGCCTGTTTCAAGTAGCTCCTTATTTCTGTCTTTTGGAAAACAAAGACATGGTTTAATATATTCAAACAATAACACGGAGGGAATTATCTCTTCATCAAATTGAATGGTGAAACATTGACATTCTCCAACCAGACTCAGGCTGACCAGATGCTCAGTGTGGCCCACTCAAAATCTTAAAAAGCACAGTTTGGTATAAACACTGCCAGCTGTAGGCAAGTAAAGCTAATAAAACACCCATCACTGTGTGTAATTGACACATAAATACAAGTCACTTTCTATAGTGAATACTAACACAGTATCCCTTAAAATACAAAAATATATATCTAGCTAGAAATACATTTGTAGAAAAGTGGACCACTGTAAACAGCAGGTCAAATCATATGAAAACGTCAGGAGGAAACCCATCAACTATTCTGTTTTTCAACAATGAAGTCTGTTGAATTAAGCTGAAACATCCTCTAAATGTGTCCATGCTTTACTAAGGATGTTGTCTTCAGTAGTTAGCTGTGGGCGACTGGACTTGTTTGAGTTGAAGACGTTTCACCTCTCATCCAAGAGGGTTCTTCAGTTCTGACCAGCTCGTGGGAAGAACCAGACATTTAACCTCTGGAGGCTGAAACTGGTCTAGAGAGTCATTAAGTAGAAACATGCAGATTATTCACCACTCCCAGTTTCAGGTTGTTGGTTTCACCTGAAACAAGGTATGAACGGGTCGTTAGGTGGGTCACCTGAGAGGCAGAGACTACTACTGTGCAAGCATCGACTTCACTGTTGCTGTTATGCGTTTGCTTGTTGATTCTTTTTGGAAGAGAGTTCAGGCCAGCATTGCAGGTGGCTGATAGCCCACCTCCTCTGTTGAGTGATGGTTTCTCCAGGTTAACATACTGTAGATGCCTTTCTTCACTCCTCTTTCAAACCATCTGTCTTCCTTGGCCAGAATGTGAACATCCTCATCCTCAAAAGAGTGTCCCTTGTCCTTCAGATGTATAAGTGCACAGCTGAGTCCTTTCCAGATGAGCTGGCTCTTCTGTGCTGAGGCGGTTACGACATCTGGGGATTTTGTCCTTATGATGAACCAGTTTATATCTTAAAGTGTTGCAGGGTTTGAATTCATTTTCTCAGAGACAATAGAGTTTCTAAACAATAGAAAGAAAATAATACTCATGTCAACATGTGCACTAAGTGCTTGACTTTTTTGGACTGAATTCACTTAAGGTGGTAGTAAAAATCATCCCTGCAGACGGCAGTCTTTGTCTGAGCTGTTGTTTCAAAATGTCAGTCATACATAAAACATTTCCAGCATTCAGAAATATTTCCTGAGCTTGTCATTGTCAAGTGCTCATGTAGAGTAATTATCATCTGAATCCACACTCACACTCCAGGGCTAAGAAACAATCAGCAAAGCAGCCACATTTTAGGTCAATATCAGTTTTCAGTATGATGAAAAATAGATGCCTGATCTCAAGGTCTCTTATTTTGATCACAGGGATCACGTCATGTTACAGCAGCGACGACCCAGGTGAGCGCCACATACCCCACATGCAAAACACAGCCAGTTACTCCAGGTTTTGGCTATTGCAGTGTGGTTTAGTCCAGAGGGGATCTGCTCCCATGTCCACCTATTGCATGCCGAGGTGCCTGGTTGGAGAGGCTTGACCTGGACAACCAGTGACAGGAGAGACTGACAGACCACGGAAGAGGAGGTCCATGGAGGGCAGGAGGGGCTTCAGAAGACTGACAGGGCAGAAAGCAGAGCCTCCGTGGGGCGTAAAGTTCACTTTATTGGGGTCAGGACAGGACGGCTGCAGGAGAGGCTCATCCTGACAAGCAGACCTGGAGGTAAAGAAAGTGGAGAGAGAGCAGCGGGGTCAGTTGTATCTTGTAGCTTGTTTTCAAATTGCAATGTTAACCCCAATCATCGTCTCCCCATTCTCTATCACAGCAGCTATTCACCCCCTTCAACGGCGGATATTCAATGCATCAATATAAGAACAGTTTCTCCCCACATCCCTATGTAGTAAACCTGTGATACTAAACACTGTCTGTAACTGCTCGGTAAAGACGTCATATGTAAGAATGTGGCCAAAAACGCTTACTACATTCAAATTCAAAATACAGAGGTCTTTTAGGTTTCGTTTTCTCCACCATTGTAGCTCAGACGTACTGTAACTGGCAACCCGTGGTCGCTCGGCAGCTGAGAATCTACTGACTGCAATGATTGGTAGACGGCGGTAGGTGGCGCCACATGGCAAAACATGATTTCAAAACATAAACATGATTGCAGTCTGCAAAATATTTTTTTAATGCAAATATTTTGTCTGTACTGTTGTTGTTGGTGAGTTCAGTTTGTTATATGAACATTATTCCTGAGTCTCTGTGACATATTAGGAGGATTTTAAGATCAGTTGCTTTAGATTTATTACATAATGCATCTTTAAACATTGTTGTCAAATATAATCTAAGCAAACTGTTAATTGCAATAAATGCAAATACTGTGCATAACTATCCAGTTTGTGTTTTATGTACCTTTGCACTATTGTATTAATATTTACAATGACACAAATTATTTTTGCTGCTATCTACTTATATTTACGTTTATTTTAATCTATTTTCATTCTGAAAAATCTTCTTGTAGCTGTATCTGTGAATCTAAAGCCTGCCCCACACTCAAGGATTTTCAAAAACATGGGCGACCAGAGACACAACAAACTTTGTAACCGCTTTTTCATGTTTTAATTCTGAGAAAGCAAAGACTAGATGATTCAGTCGATGCAGGACCACACACTTGGTGTTTAGCAAACTATTAGAAGGAGTCTAGAGAAGTAAAGTTTTGTGCTGAAGCCCTCCAGCTGCACATTCCGGCTGTGATAACATATCTCTACATCATCTATATCATGATATTCTGATCTGTAAAGCGACACTTACAATCCCTCATCACAAACTGGAACTAGCTCACAGCCTTCTGGTTGTTCACGTTGGAAGGAGTAGGTTTTATTGGGCCGAGGGGACGAGGAGCAGGACTGCAGCAGAGGAGGAGCCAGTGCAAATGAAGGAAGCAGCTTAGATGGAGAAGGACACAGGGTCTCACAGTCCACCGGCTCTGTACACAGGATCAGAAATAATCAAGTATTGTCAATAACAACCAAAACAAAAATTGAATTTCCAAAAATAATGTAATGACGGCTGACCTGGTTCTCCCATGGGACAGGGAGACTGGGATGGTGACAAAGGTAGTGGATTCAAAGTAAGAGGTGAATTTGAAGGTGACAGAAGAGTTGGATCTAAAGGACACGGGGACGGACAAGGAGAGAGGAGGGAAGGATCCAGGGGCCCCGGAGATGGTTCACTCTGAGAGCTGCTACTGCATCTCTGCACTGGGACAGGAGCCCTGTGGCCATCAGGAATATCCAGAATCTGTGATAATCAGTCAAGTAAAAAGGGTCAGACATAAAAAGCTAAAAGACACAAAATCAAAGAGCAAGAGAACTAAAACGTAGGTGTAATTTGAGTCATTTCTTTTTTTTATAACCTCGTGCTCATCGTCAGGTTTCTCAGACACAAACACCTCTTCCAGCTCCAGGTTGAGACCTTCAACACTGCGTCGCAGACGCGGTGCAAGTCTGTTCAGTGGTATCAGGGGCACTGTCTGAAGAACAAATATGACACATTTAGGATGAATCTGGGCTTGAATCTGCATTTACAATAACTGTATCAATACAGTGTTGTGTGGTTAATTATGTGGTTAACTGTAATGTGTATACTAATATTATATAATTGCAAGGTACAGTATGTAAAATTTCAGCAACATTTATTGGTGAAGTGCATTAAAATAGAATATTTCAGCAGGAAAGTGACAGACAATAAAATCAGTACAAACAATTGTACGATTGTTAATTGACAAATAAACAAATATTGCACATACTGTAAAGGAATATTGCACATGGCTCAAGATTGTATGTTAAGCATACAGCCATAATGGTGAACCATAGACAAGGACATAAAAAACTGTCCTTGACTCTGTTTGTTAAAGACTTTATGCTCCTAGTTAACGGCCTTGGTGGGAGCAGTCTTTGATAATTCTCCCGGCTCTGTTTGGACACCTGGAGCCGGAGATCTCCTCCAGTGAGGGAAGACGACAGCTGGTGGTTTTTCTGTGACGTACAACGTTGCAGCTGAATATCTCTCACCTCACCCTTCCCTTCCCAGTGTGTTGGAGAAGCTGCCCTCAGTTATCAACCTCAAATCTCAAATTATGTTTAGTTTGTCCATTGTGAGCTAATGTAAAAACACGGTGGTCCAAAATGGTGGCCTCCACAGAATTGACTTTGCTCCTGATATGAATATAAAAGGCTCATTGTGGGGTATTTCTCAGGTTATCAAACATACATACATATATACATTCATCCATATTTTATCTTCATCTTTATCTTGTGTGACATTACAAATGGAGCTGTTAAAAGTCTCTGACTAACAATGAAAGTATTCATCTCATTTCTTTCTCTCCAAGTACTTCAGCCCATTCCATGTCTGCTCTTTTCTCTCTCTATGGTTTGAATGGTACAGTGTGATGTTTCAAATTGTCTCTCAGTGATGACACGTGAGTGACACAGGAGCGTCGATGACAGTCGCTCCTAAGAAAAGCACCAGTGGTTTTTTTATATCCCTGTTACTGAGCTCTTCCTGTTCTGCCTGTGAGACGCAGTCTGGTGTTTGTATCTATGGTGAAAACGGTCCTACGAAGGAAGAAGAGCAATGTTCTACCTGAGTGACGCCTGTCACATGACCTCCTGGCATGTGGCGGTGGTGGGGGTGCTCGCACCCCACTGAGGGAGGGACGTGGCGGGAGCGCTTCTGCAACTGGTGCCTCAGCTTGGCCACCTGAGGGCAGAGCGGTGAACAAAATGAAAGTCGTTCCTTCTGAAAAGAGAAGAGGTTACACATTTTTCCCCCTGGAGCCGTTTTTAGTTTCATGCTATGAGTGAGACGCTGCAGAATAAAAATGAATAAATAAAACTGTGGAGTGAGAAACAGATTAGATCCATGACCTGCTGTTATTATGGACTGAAATACTTGCCTCCCTCAGGTGCTCTGCACTGCCCCACGATGCTGAGCGCTTGTGTCCACCAGCACTTCTCCTTCCCGGAGTCTCCTCTGCCCAGGAACTTGGAGTCTTTAAAAAAATACAAATAAAAAGGCAGAGCATTAAGACAAGAAAAGGCATTTAAGACATTTTTATTTGGAAAGAATCTCTGGAAGTATTTTCTATTCAAACCTAAGGATGGGAATTGGTATCGTTCAGTATTGTCTGAAACTGATCAAAATCACGTAGAGGTGTTTATTTCTTCTATTTGGGAGATAAATATTTGTTACACATTTGAAAAAATATGCCTTTGAAATGACTCAAAGACAAATTTGATCGCTCAAAAACTGTAAGACGAGATAGATTTTGTAGCATTGGTGCAAATTCGCCAAAAACGCCTGAAAGTTTTTGCTTTCAATCCAAAATTGCGGCCTTCCTGTAGGATTCACAGGACACTTGTCATCAATTTTTATTTAGGGCCCAACCTAATGAACCTAATGTACCAAGTTTCATTCATGTACGTTAAACCCGACAGGAGATGACCTTCTAGCACTTTTTTTTGCGTCCCTCCCACTTCCAATTTTCCACACTTTTTCCTAAAACGAATTTGACACACAATCGTTCACCAGGTCTGACATGGTTGCAAAAATCTGTGAGTTTTGGGGCATGGGAAAGGCCTGAAAAACGCAATTTATTCCGTGGAATAATAATAATAATAAGAAGAAGAATTCCTGTTGCACATTCATGCTAGAACCAACTTCATAGTTCATAAATGGTCTAAAATAACAGTATCGGACTAATATTGTAGATACTTGAGTTTGTGATATCAGTATCATACACAAAAAAAGTGGTATTGTACCATCTCTTATTCAACCCAGTGAACTATAATCAACTGTGATAGTGGAGCCCCACAGCTGTCTTACACACCTGCCCAACAACAGCTGTGCAGAAGAAGAAGCCAAAGAAAAAACCACGATGAGCTGTAAAACAGCTTCACTTCCACACAAACAAGCGCAAACACCCAAACCACATTTGCCTTAAAGACTATAAATACAGAGCGACTATCAGCATTCCACACTTCAATGCACTAACATATAATCACACATACAGCTGTTATATACAAAACTGTAGAGGGACAAAACAGGAACCAGTTTTTGTGCGCTTCTTTTCAAAACTCACAACTCTCTAACTTCCTCATGCCACTCATATATGTCTGTACCGATTTCTTCACTTTGACTCTGGATCTTCTACCAGTGGGAGTCTGGGTGGCCGCTGCCACTTGTTGGTTGGGTGCAGGTGAGTGGAAATTCATCATCACCAGGTGAAACCCAGACGGTGGTGAGCGACAGCTTCTCAGCAGTTCTGGTGTTCTTCACCACCTCCTCAGAGTCCACTGCTTCAGACGCTCGCTAACAATCTGAGCCACTCACTGGTGTCCATGACATTCACGAGGTGGCTAACATTACACCCAGTCATGTAGCTCTCGCTGCCTGCAGCACAGTTATGTCACAGCTCTCTGTCCCCCAGAAAACTCAGCCTGTTTTTTTTTTTTCAAGTGTCGGCCCCACAGCTCAGAGAAATCTGGCCGGCGCCGCAGCTGCCCGCAGGTAAACACCAGCTCCCATCTTCTGTTCGGTCCAGTCGGCTCGGACGCAGCCCATCGCCAAGGCTTCAGAAGTCAAAATGCAGCATGCAGTCAGTCATACAGTGACATTGGTGTAGAGTTACAGCTGCCACCTCCCCATCGCCCCCAGCACCAACAACCACACCCTCCACAAAACATGACCAGAGTATCATGGAACACAGATCTATAAAAAGACTCAAAGGTAGCACAGCATTTGGATCGCATGGCTAATGTTTCCAAGCTTTGGCGATTCATTCAAGGTTTGCTCAATTCCTGCTTGCAATGTGAACACAATAACAGCGAAAGAGCTGCTGCAAAGGTAAAAAAAAAGAATCCTCATCTTTAAACAGCTGGAGGAACTGATTAGTATCTCTAAACAACTTATGGATGGAGTGCCATGCAGTTTTGGACATGAATCTCACTGACTTCAATCATCATTTTTCCTCTGGCATCAGTTTGAGATTCACATTTGTGTTTACTTTATTGATCATATCATACCATTATATCATATTTGATTTTTTTTTCGTCAAGCTTCAGTCCACTATTTTTCTGAATTATACATTAACAACATGTTGCAGCATTATGACACATGTTGATTAGTCAGTTATTAACCAATAACTACATTAACCGCAAACTGTTTTGATGAACGATTAATCGGTGCAAGTCTTTTAAAAAAATATCTTTTTCAGCTTCATAAATGTGAATATTTTCTGGTTTCTTTGCTCCATATCACAAAGAAATAAATAACACTGAATTATTTAGTTTTTTTTGGACAAAACAAGTCATTTGAGAATGTCATCATCAAAATTTTTCAACATTTTATGACATTTTATGAACCATTGGGTTCGGGTCGATTAATCGAGAAAATAATTGACATATTAATGGATTATGAAAATTATAGTTAGTTGTAGTCCTACTGCGTGAATCACACTCTCCTGTTTTATCACTAAATGTCATACATTTTAGGGTTCATACTTTTTTTCTTTGGATGAATATCTTCTGAATATTATGAAAATGCTTTGTCTTTGTGAATTTTACTGTTACTGTCAGTTATTGTGTTGTCTATCATATGGTTTGTTTCCAGTGAGTATGTAGTCCATTTTTCTTTAAACATTTCTGTCATAGAGCATAGTATAATAATAAAAAATAACGTAATAAAATGTGTTTGTTGTATTTTTGCAACTTGCAATTTCAAATTGAAAACAATTTACAGTTCAGCCCTTGTCCTGATCAGAGAAAAAAAAGCTTCAAAAGAACAAAAAAAAACAAGCAGTTATATCATCTGAAGTCACGTAAAGGAACTGTGGTAGAAGGGCAGGGTGGTTGTGTGCATGCAAGTGTGTGTGTGTGTGGTTGAGGAGAATGCTGGGGGATGGGGTGTCTGTATAAATGAGGTCAGGCAGGGTCTGTTCCTCACAATGGAGGCAAAGGGGGTTCGTTTGGGTTAAAACCGTGTCAGGAGCGAGGAGACGAAGCTGCGGAGCTTGGTGATGGGAGTCGGGGCTTTGTGCACTAGTTAAGAGCAGATACAGTTTTGGGGGGGGGGGGGGTTGGCAGAAAGGGAAGAACAGCAGACTTTGAAGAAGAACAAAAACGACTATTTCCAGTTGGCTGCCTTCTACTCACAGGGTGGAAATGGAACCACCAGACACCTGCAGCGCTAACATCAGATATCATGTGCTCTACAGAAAAGCTTCACATTCAAGAAAAGTGTCCGACTCTTATCATATCTCAACATGCAGCAACAGCTTGTACAGAAGACAGTTTGTGACGGATATTCACCTGCGTGGCTTTGTTACTGACACAGGTAACAGCCGCCATGCCCTCGGCCTCTTTGGGCCACTGGCCCTGCAGATACGGTCCAACGATGGCATCTAAAGACAGAGTTCTGCGGATCGTGGGTTTGGGAGGACGAGCCGCAGTCCTGTCTGCTGTTTTGGAGACAGACGTAAAAAACACATTAAGTCAGTTAGTGTGTCAGGGTTGTGCAAGTCCTCATCCAGTACAAGTCCAGACTATTTCTGCCTCACAGAAGTCTGCTAGAAACTTACTCTGGGCTGATCATATTTAGCTTGTAGTGACGCTCAACGTGAAGGCTGTGAATGCAGCTGTCTGCTAAATACTATTTTATAACAACAGTGGTAATTGTTCACAAAATTGCTCCCAGGCTTCCTCCCCACCATTATTCATGCAGTTTGTCAAGTCGTGTAAGTTCATTTGTGCGTGTGTGTTGGCAGCTCATCGTAAACTCAGGCAGATGTGGAACAAGTTTTTGACCTTGAAACAAAGACATCCAGGTGTGGGAATCGCAAGTATACGCCACGATACGATACGCGATACATGGTCCGCGATAGCAATAATATCAAGATGCAACGATTCTGTGATAATCAATATATTGCAAGACAATCATATATTGATGCATCACGATGTCTGTCGAACTGAAGAAAACAAAACGTCCGTGAAAAGTTAAAAGTGCAGGATTTCTCTATTTATTCACAACATGGAGAGCAAAGTGCATAAAGTCTATGTATTGAACGTGGGTAGAGCATCTTTCTCCACCATTATCCCGCTACTAACTACCTCTTCTTCAGGTAACTTCCACCCAAGTTTCCCTCAATCATTTGAGCAGTAGCAGGAACTGTTTACTTTTGAGCACCATCATTTGTTAATTAAAATTTCAATATTTGCTCTTTTATATCGATTATCAACGACAATTATTGACCCACTCCTAGTTTATGCAGGTACTCTTGTTAGAGGTTACTAAAGCCTTTCCCCCTAAGCTTGATTCTAACTAATGAAAGTGTCCAGTGTGTAACATTTAAAAGAGTTTATTGGCTTTGAAATAGTCCTCGACTTGCTTTTCAGAGGTTTCCACAGCAGCACGTACAGACAAACGCTCACACATGTTCCATCATGTTTTAAAATGGAAGTTTACCATGCAAACTAAAATGAAAAACATCCTCTCTAAAGCGCTGACGTGCTTGGGAAAAGGGAGTGGTGAGTGGAGTCGTCCCCACATGGCACTGCTCCGGCACGGTCGCCAAACCAAATTTTGGTTTGTGTTCACACTGCGGCAGTCCACCCTGTTCCACTGTCGTGTTTAATTCATGTATAGCATTGATTAACTCCCGCCGTTGATGACGTACGGTGGTGGATCTTTGGTAATGGGGTGTGTGAACGCGGGCTGGTTTACTGTGCTTGCAATCTTTTCTTACACACTTGACCTTTAGTGCCTGACCCTGACCTTAACCGAACCACAATTCACATTTTTCCTCTAATCTAAACCAGTAACTCAGAAATTAGGTTCTGCCTCATTAGGACCAAAGTCTGGTCTTAATGAGGTCAATGTTTATACCAGAAAATGTCCTAAAAAGGAAACAATATTTTGTGCACTCACAAGCACACACACATCCTCTATGCTGTCATCAGGTTACCCAGGTTACAGGGCAGACAGGATGTATAAATAAACACCACTACATGCAAATGTGACTTTCATGGACATGGTTAAAGACCAAACGCAGTAGAACAAAGACGCCTTTAAGGCGGCTGCTGTGTTAGCATGAAGCATGCAGCAGGTCAGAGTGCACAGGGGGAGACCGAGTGTCCAAATAACACCGGGAGAGGCTTCATTGTTGGCTCAACTTTCTCACCGTGTAGCTGTTTGTTTTATTTAGACGGCAGATCGAGTGCAGATCTGGTTTGAATAAACGTTATAAAAAGTGCAGTTTGCTATTTCATAGCACGAGTTTGCACTGTCGTCGTTGCATCAAGACAACAAACACTTTTGTCAAATAAAAGTGTGCTACAATCAGCACATGTTGAAGTTAAAAAAAAAACACTGTTGCTCTCTTTTAATAACATGCAGCCAACAAAATGATCTTTCCATGATAGAATAGTATTCTCTGGATTACCAATTAGCCATTTCGTCAAACGAAAATCCACAAAAGGACAATCCCATTTTCTCAGAGCCTCATTTTCTTCAGAGCATACAGGCTAAACCTACTTACAAATAAAGATGTATGTATGAAAGAAAGGCATACAATATTTGCTGTGTAGGAATTAGAACAAGTACATGTTTGGCAGTTTTGCCTAGGGCTGAACAATGAATCGTCAGATATTGTCCTGACTGATGTTTACACATCATATTCTACAGTCTCACAAATCTGCACTAATATCACACAGTAATCATTTTAAATGTGTTATTCAAATGAAAATGAGAATTATCTTAATTATTAAAACTACCATTACCCTGTCATATCATGAATCATACCGCAGTGACAATTTCAAAATTGTCCTGACTGGAAAATGACTAATGGAAAGCGATTAATCGATTTCAAGTTGGTTCTGATTTGTTTTCTGTCAAACAAGAGATTAGTGAGTTATTCTTTGACACCAATTCTTCTTTCTTTGATGAATTACAGACAGCTAAAGTAAAAATACTCAGTTACTGTGCTGAAGTACAAAATTGACTTTGTACTTTACTTTGTTATTTATATTTATAGAAACTTTTACTTCTAAAACTTGGCAAATTACTTTTGACACATAAGTACAGTAAAAGTCATATACTTTAAGGCTTTTACTAAAGTAATATTATTTTTTATTTTTTTTGTGACTTCAACTTCTCCCAAAGTCATTTTCTGGTAGCACTCAAGTATCCCTTTAAGGTATTTTGGTGAGACCGTGTACAGAGAAGATAAATCTATGTTGTTGTTGGACAGAAAGAACAAAGTTAAACCCCTGAGCATTGGTGCCATCTGTTTTAGGATTAATGGTGATACATTGACACCAAACACTGGCCCACATGGAAGTGGATGCATGAATTTGGAGTGACCCCCTGCTCCCCCCCCCCCCCCTCTTCCTCCCCCTCCTCCTCCTCAGTGAGCGTGGATTTACCAGTCTTGACCTCTCTGCTGAGAAGTGCTGCGCCTCTCTGGAGCTGGTATGGCACTGTGGCTTTGAGGGGATGCAGGCTGGGGTTGCTGCACCCCCGAGGAGCTCCTCCACTTCTGCCGGACATCCCCCACTCTGCTCCCACGGCCGGACTCAGATTATACACGCACACACACACACGCACACGCACACACACGCGCGCACAGTTCTTTTTCCTACTCTTCTCTCGTTGTTGCTGCTGCTGCTCTTCTCTCCCTCCACACTCACTCGATCCACAGAGATGATCCACAGCAGTGCGTGGGCCTCTTCTCGTGCACCCTGTCTGAGCTTTCTTTTGTGATGATGAAGATGAAGACCATGATTTGCGGCCACACAGCACAGCTTATTCCCAAGTTTGCAGCAGAGTGAAACTTGCAGCTCACTTCATGAAAAGTTCTCCTTCCTTCTCCATGTTGAAGCGAGAGGAGCAGGAGGACAGACGGACAGACAGACGGACGGACAGACAGCTTACTCGTCAGTCTCAACTGTGCGCAAACTACTGACAACACATTCACAACAGCTCAACCTGTGTACATATCGCGTTGAGGGCAACACCTACAGCAACGAGCTGATTGGCTGCTGCAGAATACTACTAAGCTCTCATTGGCCATTGCATCTGTCCGTCATGTAAAAGCTGGGGGGAGAAAAAAAAACTTGAAGTTTCCACCCACTCTGCTGAATTTTCTTTCTTCTTCCACGATGTCGAACATGCCTCTTCTTCCACTCCTCCCCCTCAAACCCACATCCAAATCCCACTCTATTCACTGTGTGCGTGTGTTTTTGTTACTACTTTAGGACCTTTTCTGGTACCAGTATAGTCCTCATGTGGACCAAAGCCTGGTTCTAATCATGTAGAACCTCATTCCTGAGGCTCTGGTTCAGGTTTGAATTAAAAAAAAAAAAAAACCCTCCAGTGTGTAACTTCTGTCGCCTAAACACTCAGTAGGTTTACATGTTTAAGTCAGATTAAGACAATAATTTGGTTTTCTTAATGCCATGTAAGCATGTTAGTCCGACTAAAATCGAGCCAGTCTTAGTCGGACTAACATACCTGGATAATGTGATTCATAGTCTGATTACTCCTGCATGTGTAAGGTTTCAGACAAAGTGATTTGCTGCTGTATCTCTATATGCTGTATTAATATATTAGCTGTTATGCTTGTTGCACCTTCATTCATGATAATAAAATACATATATCAGACACATAATAAAATTATAAAATATAAAAACCATTGCTATTCTGAGAAACTGTGTCATTTGGTTTGAATGCAAAAGACATTTGTTTATATTTGAAAGTTTCACATAGTAGGACTTCAGCATTAACTGGTTATGGTTAAGGTTAGGATTAAGGTTTTAGTTAAACTGTCCAAATGAATACAAGTCAATGCAGAGGCTAAAATAACAAGAATAGCCCTATAAATCTGTTTTTGTGAGTGTGTGAGTGTGGTCATGAAAGGCTTCAGAGCAAAGGTTCACTTACATTCACTTACAACCAAGTGATAACTCATCAGGTGCTTTTCCTGCAAAACATATGACCCTATTAATTATGAGCAGCATAATTATTACCTGTGCTGTTAATATTGCTTTGAATAACACATTCATTTGTTATAATTGCTTCATGTTTTTGGTAATTGTAACAGTGAGTCTGCTACTAGTTTTCCCCTCTTTCAGTCCAGCTGTTCAGGTGGTGGCCGTCCACCCTGAAATCTGCTTCTGCTTCTCTTTTTAGCGTCTTCCTGTTAAAAATGTGGAGGCTTTTCTCTTTCCACTGTCTCCATGTGAGGAAACATGTCTTTCTTTAGTCCTAATAAGGTCACAGCTTTACAGTGTGAAGCGCCTCGAGATGTTCAGGACTGCATGTTGTGATTCTGTGCTGTACAAATAGAGAATAACGAAGAATGATTCGGTTTCGATATGCGCTCTATTAATTGTCTCTCCCATTATATTTTTTTTTACAGGGAGGTCAAACAGCTATAAAGCTGCAGCTTTATCCTGTAAGAGGTAGAAGTTCAGCATCTCCATAAAAACGGGGGTGCTGGGATAAATAAAGCACATCTGTCCTTCTGTTGCAGGTGAACCTATTGTTTACTTATTCAGTTAGAATTAGGTTTACATTATTTTCTTATGGAGATAATGAAAATGAAGGTTGCTTTTAAGCCAGTGTTTCTCAATCCTGGTCCTCAAGTCCCACTGACCTTCATGTTTTTGAAGTTTTCCTGCTCCAACACACCTGGCTCATTATCAGGCTTCTGCAGAACTTGTTGACGTGCTGACTATTTGAATCCAGTGTGTTGGAGCAGGGAAACTTTCTAGAACATGCAGGGCAGTGGGTCCCAAGGACCAGGATTATGCCCCATGATGCCTTTTTATGTTACGCCACAGGGTGGAGCCAAAGTACATGTGGCCCATGCCATACAGGCCATACTCCAATCACATAAAATTATGTTTGGTGCAATTATACCGCCATTAACCATTTTCACAATCACCATTTTGTCACTCGTTGTCTTCAGCCCTTTCATATTTTTTATGTTTTAATAATTCCTAACAGTTTGAGCGTTTACACATTTGAGGTCTCATTTAAACTGCATTGAAGGTGGGGGACAGAGCACAGACCTGCATTGTTCTTCCTCTGCTGATGTACACAAACAGACTGTCATTAATGGAAAAAAGACAGTTTATTGCAACGTAAAAAAAGAAATCCAAAACACCACACAATTACATAAATGAACAAAAGTGATGGCGTGAGATATGATTGAATAAATAAATAAATAAATAGACTACAACAGTTTGTGGTGTTTGATTTTTCAAGCAGAACTCATATGCAGCTTCAGTGTAGACAGACCCCTAGTACCGTTCAGTCTAAGTCACAAAACAGACAGCAATAAGACAGAGAAAGATAGATAATCTTTATCTCTGACAATGATAATCACACCCCTTTGTCGGTGGCTGCATCCACAGAGCAGCCAGAGCTGTTTTGGTTGTATTTGAATGAGGAAAAACAAGAAGCGAAAAGCTCACTACCGCACAGATGATACATTTTAATGTAAATAAACTGATGCTTTGGTGGATTTGCATGGCTGAGGAGATTCACAAATATTACAAAGTGGTGGTTGGGAGAGTGTGTGAGAAGTGAACAAGGGACACAATCAAACTTAATGGATCCTTTTGGGTTCAAGATGGCTTCACTCTTGTGTACAAAAATCCAAAGATGGATGGATGGTATAGGGTCTTGGTCAACGCAGCATCACCAGGCAGACAGGCTGGGGGTGAAATCTCAGTTGCGGTTAGTTTGGAGCTCCTAACTGGGGGAGAGTGCGGGGCTGGGGTCAGTGCTGATGTTGACCAAACACTCGCTGGACTTGAGGCTGGCCAGAGACTTAGAGCTCGGCAAAGACGCCAGAGAGCCGCACAGACCCAGCATGGAAGGAGTGTTGTCTTTTCCTGCATGGACGAAAATCAGCTCATGATCATGCATAGTTCAAGCTGCCCACATGGAACACCACAAACAAGCATCAAGCCTGTCTTTGTATCACTGGCTGCCACTGAAAGGGTTTTATGCAGTTGGGAAAGTATACAAATACACTACACAGCCATAAAAAAGCCACATAATGAAATAATATAATATTTTGCTTAGTGTCTATCTTACAAGCCTGTGGGGGCAATGCTATGATTTAGGGCTGTTTCAGTTGGGTCAAAGTTCAGCAACCTTATGATGTCAGTAGACTACCTAAATATACTGAATGAACAGTTCTTTCAGGAATATTCCCTGATAGCAATGCCAGGATTTATCATGAGTCACATGGATTGACCACCCCAGAGTCCAGACCTTAACCCCGTTAAGAAGCTTTTACAAGATCTCTGCAAACAATAAAGGCAACTGTATGTGAAAATGAGTTATATTATCAAAGTAAAGTGTGCCATAATCAAGATAAAGAGAGTCAAACAACTGTTTTTTTACTGGGCAGGGTATATTCAAACTCAAGCAGAAGCAATACAACATTAGTGTGGTGGCCTTTGTGCTAATGAAAATTAAGCACCACTAAGTTTAAGAAATAAAATTAATATAAAAGTATCATCAAAGATTAATGAAGTATATTCAAATAATGGCTTTTCCTCATCAAATAAATAACTGTGAGCTCAATATCAGCACTACAAACCTCCACATGTTTTACTTCATAAGCTGTGATGAATATGTTGTGATGTGCAATAAAAAAATAAAAAAGTAATTTTACCTGCTGAAGTCCAGTCAGCATCTCCGTTCTGTCTCCCATCAGTCCTCTGGGAGTCAGAGTTCAGACTGATTTCAGCAGACAGCTGCTCAAAACTGTGGAAACTCCTCCTGGATCGACAAAAACATCATAATGGCACAAATTAACACTGGGTATGAGGCTGTGCATCAATGGCAAGTCTTGTTACACTAAATGTATTTCAAGAAAGAATCATAGTTAAAAAACAAAAGATTAATCCTCATCCTTTCACTTCGTGCTTTCAGACAGACACGGTTCTGGTTCTGGCTACGCTCTCGGGAGTCTCAGGACCTTGGTGCTTTTTTTCTCATTGGGAAAAGTGATCATTTGCAGGCTCTAGCAGGCACATTGCGCCCATATATAAAATGTATCCACTGGACAGATAAATCCTCTGAGGCTGGAAGGTTGTGTAGGACTCTGTGCTGCACTGTGGAGCCAAGAATAGAACTTTTTGTGGACTTTGCGGATTTCCTCTTTTCGGATAAAGTTGCCTTCGCCAGAACTCTCGCTTGTTTTATGTATTGTGAGTAAGTCAACATCACATGTGTTATCTCCTGTACTTAGGCTGAGGAGGACCACAAAAACATGAGTGAGTCAGCTTTTTTCACACTTTGTCAACTGATAGGGCCTCCAGAGTCCCAAATATAAGGATTTAAATGAAAAAAGTTGATTTAGCATAACATGTCCCGTTTAAAGACAATCTGAATCAGCTTTATACTTACTTATAACTTTAACTTATAGTGTAAACGTTTAACTTTACCTGCGGAACAGTTTGACATCGCCTTGGTTGTTTGTGATGGTGGACCACTGATTGACCAATGGAATGGAGAGATCTTTATCCAGATGAGAGGAATCACAGGGTGTGAGGGCCGAGCTGGACAGATCAGACAAAATAGATTCATATCAGGAGAAATACTCGACATTCCAGGAAAACAATGTTTACCGAAATAGAGTTAAAGTAAAAACTGTGTATCTCTTCTAAAGGTTGAGCCACGCGTATGTGGTTTATCAGATGTGTCGCCTCATAAACTGGCAACATCAAAAACTGCATCTGCATTTAATTGACTTTGTTTCATCTGCTATAGAGAAACATATCTGGTTACATTAAGGACATTCATAGACCAATAACTTAACTCAAATGAGTAAAAATGTTCCATCACCAACAAATGTTCCTAATTATGTGGTTATATTAAAATGCCCACTTTATCTCCTTGTTAAAAACTCTATTAGAATGAAAAGTTAACTGAATGTCATCCAAGCACACTCTTTGTAGATAAATAATAAAATAAAAGTAGAACCATATAAGATTCTTCGGCTTGTCCTCAAAGGAGAAACTTTTTTGGCTCCACCTGGAACCCTTTTGGTGGGTTCCACCAAGAACCCTTTTAAAATCCTTTATTCAGGAAAGGGGTTTTAAAGGGTTCTCTGGATCAAATTGGTTCTTACTGGAACCATTAGTGTTACCAAGAACCCTTGAAAAACCCTTTCTTCTGGAAGGGGTCTTTCAGAGGCAAATGGTTCCAGGTAGAACCTCAGTCCTTCTAGAAGAACCCTTATTTCTAAGAGTGCAGGATGTGGTGTGATTATCTCAAGGGCATATGGTTTCATTTGGAATGTTTTACTCGGTCACTATGAACTCAATGTTGTTGTCATGCTTCATTACAGTTGTGCCTGTAGCTCCAGCACAATGGCCTCCAGCTCCTTCTTCTCCTGTTGGCTCTGCACACTCAGCTCTTCCACTTTGGCCCTCAGCCGCTTGTTCTCTGTCTCCAAGTTTTTCAGCTGTGACTCCCGCAGACGCACCAGCTCCTCCAGGTAACCCTGCACACCAAACAAGGAATTAGGGGTTGGTTTGGTGATAGTGGTTGTTTTATTTCATCGTTTCTTTTTGGGGAGTCACCTTCTGGGCGTAAACAATCTTGAACCTCTGCTCCATCTTGCGACACTTGTTGCTCCAGCTCTCCTCGTCGGTCACCAGGGGGATGTATGGATGATCAGGGACGCTCTCCTCACTGTTACTGCTGTCCACACTGTGACGATCCTCATCGTCACTCAGGTAGTCGTAACTGTACAATGAGACGGGGAGGGGATTGTGGCGTTACACTTGCACACGCGTGATATGCTAAGGGTGAAGCGACGAGATCAGTCTCACCTCTGAGTAAACTTCAGGTAGGGTGTGTAGTCGATGACAGCAGGAGCTTTCCCATCCAGAGTCTCACCCTTCAAACAGAAACTGCACAGAAACAACAGTCAAAAAACCCAAACTTCATATTAATCTCACGAACCCAATGGGTGTACACATTATCTACGAGCAAATATCTAGCCTATGATGTGCAGTAAATATTACCTGTCAAAAGTTATGGCTCACTTCAATGAATGTAACATTAAATTAATCAGAAATACACTCTATACATTGTTAATGTGGTAAACGACTATTCTAGCTGCAAAAGTCTGGTTTTTAATGGAATATGTACATAGGTGTATCGAGGCCCATTTCCAGTGTTCTAATGGTACATTGTGTTTGCTAATCGCGTTAGAAGGCTATTGTATGTCTGTAGTGTAGACATTAAAACCCTGTATATATTGTATTTTAGACATACTCTTATGTCTCTTGACATTAAACAGAAGAAAGTACATTAATACTATAGTAATGTATTATTTATGCATACAGGTCCACCGTGAAATGTGGGTCATAAAAGATTTTTAAGGCAGATATATTAATAATGTATATATTCTAACTGAAACACGATGTATGTCGCCGTTTTCTTACCTGAAGTCAATGGCGCTCAGCCCAATCAGCATGCCGGTCAGAACTGTGGCTTCCTCTCTCAGCATAATGGCTCCATCATCATAGAACCTCCTGTCAGGTGAAGACGTCGTTATCATATCTATCATTAACGTATACTACATGAACACGAATATCGCAGTTTAATAGCCATGATAATTCTTTTAATAACACCTTTTTTTCTTTATCAAATAATTGTAGTGTTTCATGATTTGGATATTGCACTTTTGCTACATTGCAACCACACTTAAAGGAACACAATCTGAATTATGGGGACAGTCCCTTTAACATGACTGGCCTGACCTGGTGGTTCTCGTGTCTCTCAGAGCAATGGACACATATTCAGACAGACGTTTTTCCATCAGTGCCACTCGAATCCATGCCCGGCCCTGTAGGACAAAGTCAAAGAAGAGTAGGAATATGAGGCTTTGTTTGGTGCTCTCCCTGGCAAACCCCACCCCTCCAACACCCCCACACACACACACACACACACACACACACACACACACACACACACTCTCACTGCTACCACATCAAACTCACGCACACTAGTGAACGGGAACACACTTGCCTTGGCTCGTGATGTGCTGATGTTCTCTATGTTTTCAATGCTGGTGATGCAGCTGTTCTGAACCTTGCTGCATGCCACTCGGATGTATTCCCAGAAACTGCGCTGTCCATCTGAGCTGAACCAGCTTCCAGAACCTGGTCAAACATTTAAACATAGCAGTGACACCCAACCACACACACACACACACCATTTTAGAATTAACAACTTTGTATTAAACACTTCTAAAGCCTTACTAACTAATTTGTCTCTCTTGTCCTACGCTATGTCACCTGTAGTGTTACCTTTGAAGCGGTGGCTGAGGATGTGCTCTATAATGGCGGCAAAGTTAATAAATTCCTCAGATGAGTCATCTATGGGCTCTGCTGTGTACTTTTCCAGGAGAGTCTTAACAGAGAATCTGGAATAGAAACACAGAGAAGATGCAGAATTCGATCAATTCAAATGAGAGCAGAGAGACAAAAAAAAGAGAAGCCACTTCAGATGTTTGAACTCGTTTGCCTGCTGCACAAGCCAGTGAAACGCAGCCGTATGTTGCTTCCGAGCTGACAAATGTACTACTGTATTTTGAACCCTGCAACAACAGCAGAGATTTCTCTTTCCTTTTTTGGGAACCGTGCCATCTTATCACACTGAGGTCACCCCAATTGTCTTGTGTACAATGTACAATGTACCCCTTCAGTGCTTTGGCAGTGTTAAGATGAAAACGACACAATTAATCCCCTGTCTTTTCAGCCTTTGTGCATGATGTGCTTCCACGTCTCTTTGGGTCATGTCCCTCTGAAGGATCAAGAATGATCAAATAATTCCCTCCCCCTCATCTATACACGGTGGTCCGATCTATTTAGGGCAGCTACTGCAGCTTTAGTTTGGCTTTCGACTTCTCACACTCACCCTGCACCCGCCACAGGGAGGAAGCTATGCAGTGTGCATGTTAGGAGCCGGCTGTGAGGCACAGGCTCGGGCTGACTGCCTCTGTTTTGATGGGAAACACTAGCATCACCGAGGGCAAGACTGCCCTGGCAGTGGGAAAAACCTCCATAGCCAGGGGAAAAACTACCGTCTCCATGGGCAAGTCCTCCATCTTCAGGGGTGTGACCACCACCTCCATGGGAGACTCTACCATTCAAAGACAAAAGACGACTGTGGCTCTGGGACGAGCGAGCTTCACCCGGGGATCCACAACCACCTCCTTCCGGAAAGCGTTGGCATCCAGGCGCAAGAACACCTAAATGGAGAGAACCCCTGATGCAAGGGCAAAGACACCCACAGCATCGACGCAGTCCAAAAAAGACTCTAACAATGAGTGGAAAACCGCATTCTCATCAAGCAAGACCTCCTTCACCAAAGGCAGGGTTTCGATCCTGAGGACCAAATACACCTTCTCCTGGGGTAAATCCTCCATCTCCTGGAACAAAAGCACAGTGAGTTTGGGCAACACTGGCATAGCAGTGGTCAAAACATCTGTCACACGAGGGGAGACCACGAGCTCGCTCACCACTGTGACATTCACTCATGGGAACAAGTCCATGTCTATGGTCAAAACCGTCCTCATCAGGGGCAAAGAAAAGCACAGCAACGTCTACTGGGATTTTCACACATAAATCCTTCACACACTTAAAAAACCCATGGATATGTCTTTCTGGTCAATGATAGCAGGTTAGTAGTATGAAGAAGAGCTGCTAATATTTGTGATCAATGTGTGTCAGAAGTTTCTAGATCAATAAGCAGGATGTGATTCATGAATAAAAACCCTGTCTGCACAAAGAACCAATTATAAGGTATGAAAGTGCAAAGTGAGCAGCCGATCTAATGGGTTTGCAATTGAGAGCTGCCGTGCTGAGTGTGTTATGTAAATGTGCCAACAATGAGACGGTTTATTGTGTGTCAACTTGCGAAACAGCCATGTGTGATGTATGAGAGTGTGTGTGTGTGTGTGTGTATTGTTTCATCAGCACGATCCCCCTGTATTGTATGTGCATGCACAGTCGTCAACATCCAGTATGCATTTTGGTATAAATGTGACACACTTGTTGACAAGACTGGCTGATATTCTGAAGCATGTCCCATGCATTCCCATAACCATTCTGAACTGAACCAATTGAACTAGAAAACTGAACGAATGTAACCGTGCTTATAAAGGTAACCTGTCTAAACACTGCTTGGCTTGATTTTTTTATGTAGAGCTGACTTCTTGTGGAATATTCAATTATCAAAACAACTAAAATGGAGAAAAATACAGACTTGCTCGCTGAAAAGAGTTGTAAACGAGTCACCGTGTGGACACAACCCGGGACAGGGAGGGACAACACAAATACAGGATGCGAGCAAACAAAGCCTAAAACACATGTGGAGAACACAAAGACGTGCATCCGTTCTTTTATCAAATCTGACACTTTGCAACTCATTTCACATATGGTGCATACAGTTGTACACAGAGGGAATGTCTTACAATCAGAGGCTATAAGGAACAATGGCCCAGAAGATAGTGATGTCACCACAGATTGTCCCCTTTACAACAATGTGTCCTTCAACTGTCCGGTGTCGTCGTGGCGGTTGGACAATCGCACCACTGTCCTGGGCTGCCTAGAGGCTGTGGCCACCTACGGCTGCCTCTGTCCATTCACAGGGACACATGGGTGGTATGTGGCCTTCCAGAGCCCACGTCGACCAGCTCAACGAAAGCTTTATGTGACACGGGGGTCGCGATATCCACGCTTAGCATTCTGGTCTGCTCTGGATTGCGGTTGATGCTACTATTACTCTCGAGGTCTTGCAGAGCAGGGCGTGCTGCATGAGTGTGCGATGCTTTGCGTCGAGTGAGCCCCAATCCTCACCGTTGAATCTGGGTCAGGAAGACAAGCTTCTCCTCAATGGGAAACACCAGCTTCACCGAGGGGAAGACTGCCTTAACTGTGGGCAACACCACCATAAAGAGGGGGAAATCCAAGCTTGCCATGGGGGGCTCCTCCATCATGAGGGGCAAGAGCACAACATCGCTGGGCTCCTCCACCATCACAAGTGGAAAGACCAAGATCTCCCTGGGCACCGCATCCTTCAGCAGAGGCACCACCACCACCTCTTTCCGGAAAGCCTTCCTCCCCAAACGCAAGACACTTTAGATGAGAGGGGACAGCGTTGCAGGGTAGGGGGCCAGGCAGAAAATGTCACCATAAAACGGCACCATCACAGAGAAGAAACAAACACCACCACAGCATCGAAACTGGGTCTATGCCAACTGAGAGCAAACACTGGATTAAATTTACTTTTGGAACTTTGACTTGTTACCACCATGCCGGAATTATCAAGGACACAGGTCAGTGGCATTTTCACTTTGTCTCAAAAAGTCATGATTTCATTGTTTAATGGAGCTGCACCGTAGTATTATTTGTATGTGCTACAATCATCCATGAGCTTCCACTTGTACAATGCAGCCTTGAATTCTGAGATGAGGCTGCCTGACTGTTTATGTGAAAGCATTTCAAATCATAAAAGAGTGAAGTCAACTGCAGCAGAAAACCCTCTGTGACCACCTAAATTGGCAGCTTTATCACAAAAGGACCATTACAGCGGATGAGTGTAAATTCCTCTGTAAAGTCCTTTGATCTGAAGAGGCATTGCTGGCATGCCTTAAATGCAAATGGATGGAGTGGAAAAGCAACATGCTCTTGGTACGATTTGACACTGAAAAACAACTGCGGGGCCTTCTGACAGTCTCCTTTTGTGCCTCCTCTCACTCAGCCTGGATCCCCGCCCAGCCCACTCTCAGCTCTCTTGAAATGCCCTCTTGTTCTCACTTTTCATCCCTCTACTGTACTTACGCACGAGTGTTTGATCTGCAGCACCACCTGAAATAACCAACACTGCATTTATCGGCTTAAAACTAATTGCACAAAGCTTCATATTAACCCTCTCAACTTTCTTTTTTTTCCTCCCACATAAACATTTCTGTCACTCCTTTCTCTTCTTCTTCCTGTCTCTCTCTCTGTCTGTCTGTCTCTTTAGTCTTGGCATAACCAGCAGGATCAGATGACACAAGCAGACTCCTCACTGGCCGCAGCCTTGTGTAACACCATCCAGTGCTGTGTTTATCATCCTGGACTGTTGGGGGAGAAGGCCTGTCCAGCGCTGGAGCGGCACATGCAGCCAAGAGAAAGAATGCCTTGTGCTCTGATAAATATGAAGATAAAAATAATGATCTGGGCCAAATCCTAATAATAGATGTGAAAAAGTAACCACAGCAGGGTGTGTCCATGTCTCTCTCACCCATCCCCTCTGCTAACAAGTGTCCAGGCAAAGTGTTTCATGGTCAGAGGAGGTGAAGCTGGAGCAGCGTGAAAGATGGACCGTAAAGGCTGAGAAGCAGCAAGAGTGTAAATCAGATGTTTGAGCAGGACAGAGGGGGAAAAAAATGAGGAATAACAGGGAAAACTGGTGGGGATAAGAGAGTGGGCGGATCTGCTCCAAAATGAAGGAATCTTCTGCTGTAATTTCACATAATTCAGGTCGATGATAAAGATAAAAAATAGTTTCAAAATCAGGGAAATAAAAAAAGAAAAAAGAAAACTGCACAAAAACAGAAAAAAAGATAAAACAATGTTTTCTGAGACATGGAGGTTGAAAGAGTGAGAGAGGTGGAGTGTGGCACAAAACGATGCAGCTGTCAGCCTGTGCTATTTCTCAGAATAATAATAAAAAAAGAAAACAAAGAGCTGCCCACTTGCAGAAGCATGTCCAGCTGATGTGAATATGTATTTGTGTTTACTAGAGTACAGAACATTTTATTCTCTCCTCGAGAGCTTCGGCCTCAGCCATTACACAGCAGCACACCACCCTCCCTCCCTCCCTCCCTCCCTCCCTCCCTCCATCCCTCCTCTCCTCTCCCCTCCCCCGTCCTTTCTCTTTCCAGGCAGGTCTCACTCATCTCATCTGTGTCTTCTTAGGTTCACCGTGTGTTCACATCAACATGTTCCACCAGTCACGGATGACGGCACGACAGCTCTTTAAAACAGACAGGAGCTACAAATCATCACATTTTCACACATCAGGAGTGCCGCATGAGGCCTGTAAACAAACCGCCCTGTGACTGTTAAGTTACATTCAGCTCCGATAAACAAAGTTAACCTTTTAGTGGCAGGGAAATTCTCAGTCGACTGCAGAAGGCTTGGCCCCGTCATGTTAAGATGAAACCTGTTGCTAGTGGCAACAGCACAGGAGGCACTGCTGTCACTGTGGACACCATAGATACATATCACCGACTCTCTTATCTCTGGGTGGCCAGTAAAATTTAATTCCTTTGGACGTTTTTGGTGTGACTGATATTTATGACACCTGACACAAACCTCTGCAGGAAGATACACATAAATCTATTTTTAATCAATTCTAACATGTTCCATCATCAAGAGAAATTGTTTTGTTTATTTGTTTATTTTAATTACGAGTATTTCAGTTGATTTACAGATGAACCAATTGTAATCCCTCCCTCACTCAGGCCTTGTGTATAAGTTCCCTGTGATTCTTGATCAGGTTTTCCTTTACTTTACATCAAGGAAGAAATAACAAGTGATAAACAGAGTTAAAAGAACCTTATCCAACAACATGTGAACTGTTTGACCCCTAAAATGATTCCCTAAATTGAAAAAACTTCATCAAATGAAGTTTTGCGAACTGGAAGTTTTAATCCCCGAGTGTTCTGACTGTTAATGTTAATGTAAGACTGGGAGAAGGTCAAATTTTATATATACATATATATATACACACATATGTTAGAAAAATAAAAGCTTGGCTTGGTGTACTAATCACGCACTAATGTGAGCTCAGCTTCTGTAGCCAGGCAGCAGCTCAAAGCTGTAGAAGTGGCTGCGTCTCAGTCAGCGCGACCGACAGCACCCTGATCCTGTGTCCTGCACCAACACGATGCTCAGCATCAGAATCTCTCCTACGACTACTTGAATGAACTCTGACCAGAGCGGCATGGAGAAGAACAGAAAAAAAAAAGAAAGAACAAAAAGGGTCAGGAACATCACGGATGAGGAGATGCAGGAAGAAGCATGGACGTGAACCTAATCACTGTCATCATGTTGTTTGTCTGAAAAACTGTGTAGTGAAGCATTACTGATGAAAAGCTGTTTGAGATTCATTTCTTGTCTTGTCCAGAGTGTTTGTGTGTATTTGTGTCCTTAAAATGCTCACATGATTAAAGTAGTCTAAGCTCAGTCGGTTCAACAACAGTGCTGCTGTGCTGCCGCTAATATTTCTCTGTGTTGTCAGTCCTTCGTCAGAACTTCTCTTTAGTTGCAGTCATGCTCTGTGAGGTCTTGTTTGTTTTGCTTCACTGTATGTGTCACTAAAATGTAGGAAACGAACCTTGGACAGAAAGGTAGTGGAATAAAAATGCTTGATTGAGTGTCAATTTCAGCATCAGTCTCCTTTTTTTTATATTGGGGCGTGGATTGGATGCGTGATGCATCTTCCACAAATACTTATGTCCCTGTGAGGCTCCATTTACGACTGCAGTCAATTTGCAATTCCTGAACCACAGTAGCACTATAACAACAACAACCTATTTGAACTATCAAAGGAAATCTGTGATTTTACCACAATTATCTGGTGATGAATACAAAAATAGAGGTATATAATAGTTGGATGAGGTCACTCATCCTGCAAAACCAAAGAACACCAGTTAATAAATTTGTTTGATTACCAAATAAGTCATTTTAAGCAAAAACATCAACAATATATCCATGATTTTTCCATCCATCCATTGTCTACCACTTTATCCATAGGGGAAAGCCTGGGTACAACCTGGACAGGTCACCAGTCCATCACAGGGCCACATAGAGACAAACAACCATCCATCCATCCATCCATCCATTATCTACCGCTTCATCCTCCACCAAAGGGTCGTGGGGGGTGCTGTGCCTATCTCAGCTGACATTGGGCAATAGACGGGGTACACCCTGGACAGTTCGCCAGTCCATCACAGGGCCACATATAGAGACAAACAACCGTTTACTCTCAAAATCACACCTACGGTCAATTTAGAGTGTCCAATTTGCTTAATCCCCAAATCTGCATGTTTTTGGACTATGGGAGGAAACTGGAGAACCAGGGGAAAACCCCCACACACACATGGAGAACATGCAAAGTCCATGCAGAAAGACCCTTGTTCTGACTGGGTTGCGAACCCAGGTCTTCTAAGTGCTAACCACGACCTTATATGGTCTTGTGTGGGTGTATTTATTATCTGTGGGTAGTGCAATCTGCAGTCTCACCATGAGATGTCGCTAATTCCTACAAGCTGGTTCTTTAACCTTGTAAGCAACACAAGTTGGAAACTACTCTGCTGCACATAAAAGCAGTTTCATTCCTGACCTTGAATATTTGAAAGCGGGTTCTGAACAGCGCAGATGTTTTCTTTTTCCTTTTGTCAGGTGAGTTGCGACTAAATTGATGGAGGTTTAATTGGTGGATGATGGACTCTCTGGTGCTGCACAGACACTCTCAGCTCCAACCGTTCTGAACACTGTACAAGACAGTGATTTATGGGAAGCCATATAAAGACCATCAGCACTGTGTGTGTGTGCTCTGTGGGTTGAGGACCACTGACACAGGGGGAGGAGTCCGGCGTGCCCTTGTCCTGCACGGACACTCAACCTGCCTGTGATGGAGAGACTGTTGTCTATTAAAATAATTGGTAATAATAATATTGATAAGGCAACGTTGCAGGTGCGTTTGATACAAAACACTAAATCAAAACAGGTAATTATAGATTATTGTACGGGGACACACCTGCCCTTTTTTCCATCCTTAACATTATCCTGTATTATCATTATCATCATGTTCCATCTTGCTGTTAAACATACATGAGAGGTGAGCAGCAGGATCGGGATTTGTTTGCCACACAGAATCACAGCATATCGATGACTTCATGAGGTGTGTACCTGCAAACCGTGATGAGGTTCTTTCGCTCCACGCCGACGCTCCGTGCAGACGCCTTCTTCGATGTCAGACCCATAGCCATTGCTGTCTGAATGCAGCCCGACTCCATCCAGCGGCGGCCCCGGGGCCTCTTAGGGAAGCGTGCCCAGGCCAGGACCCCTCCCTCCGTAGGCCCTGTGTCCTACAAACACCCGCTATCCACCGCGAGAGAGCCACGGACGACGCTACTGCTGATGCTGGAGAAGGAGGAGGAGGAGGCTAGCAAGATAGAAGCAATTACATGTAAGATTTCCGGGTGAGACTTTCAAAATAAAACATTTTTAATTGTTGTGTTTGACAACGCCTTTATTTTCAGATTTTAATCAGAGTTCAACAAAGCTTTATTGGTTTTTTTTTTTGGTTTTTTTTTAATAAAGCTTTATTGGTAATCACAAAAGGACGGACAAAATAAATAAAAAATAACATACCAGCATATGACACACATGAAAAAGGAGTCTCACGTGGGGGTTTTTACGTTGTAGAATTGATATAAATGAATAATCTTCATTGATAGGGCTTGTTACATTTCAGATTGTGTCGTATATATGTCCACAGTTAGTTAGGGGAAATGCAGTGGAGTAAAATTGTTAGAAATATAAATAACAAAGTAAAGTACAGATACGTGAATTTTGTAGTTAAGTACAGAACTGCGTTACATAATTACACAACTGCTCAGTTCAAAGTTCAAACCCAGCTCACCTTGTCTGCTCAGTCACAGTTCAAAGCTTCCCAACGCACATCAAAGTTCTTCTCTTTGGTCTTCCAGTTCCGCTTCTTCTCTCCTCAGCCTCCTCCGACTCCATGACATTAGAGGGCGCTGTGGAGACCCGGCGTGTTATTTATGTTCTGTTGTAATCAAGATGGCGGAATCAGAAGAACCTAAAGCGGGCTCTTGCACTTTTCTGTTCAAAAAATCCACCAAAAAATTCTCCGGGCGAAAAAGGAAAGCAAGCAACAGCGACAGTGGTAACCGTTCGTCGTCGAGCAATTTTTCCCGATGTTTTGACGACATTATTGTGTGGTTGTGACGTCGTAAATTATGTCAACAGACCTGTTAATGTTAACAACTATCTATGGTTTGTGTGCGTTCATGTGTATTCCGCTTATGGTTTTTCGTAATAGCAATTAATACAATTACAAGATAAAGAGCGGAACACGATGAGATAGTGGCAGAGAAACAGAAAGCGATTGTGTCATTGTGGCGTTTTTGTTCCCTCGGAATTTTGAGTGATGCGACCTGTTAGGATATTTTCCTTATTTCCTTTAGTCCACACAGAATAGATTCGGTGTTACATGGGACAGTCGTAATCGAGATGTGGTGGGAATCACAGGCTACCTCACCATACGATACTCGATACTCGATAACAATTATGTGATAATCAATATATTGCAAGACAATCATATAGTTAAAAGTGCAGGATTTCTCTATTTATTCACAACACCGAGAACACAGTGCGTTAAGTCTATCTGTTGGACGTGGATGAGGAATCATGTAACGTAGCTTTCTCCGCTTGATAATTAAAATATCAATATTTGCCCTGGCGCATTAGTTATCGTATTGCACGAGGAAGGATGGCGATATATCACTGAAATTGACATTTTGACCCACCCCTGGTGTGGAGGGATACATGATATAAGGAAAAACAACAAATGAACAAACATTTAAGTTTGAGGTGTCTAACCTCAAATGAAGATGCAAATCTGTTAAACTTGCTTTTTCCCCCACCAGATAGCAACAATGACAACGAGGAACAGTGCTCTGTGATCCGAAGAGAAAAGAAAGGTTTACGAGTCAACCCCATGATTCAAAAGGTAGTGGAATATTAACAATGATCATTTTAAATAAAATCTGAGTTTAATAGACACATACAAGTGTTTATTTTTTTTCTCAGTCAAAGAAAGTAGAGAGAGATGCTGTATCCTCCAGTGAGAGTGAAGGTGAAAAAGAAGACAAGATCACTGTCGCCTACAAGTCCACACGATCAGCTGTGAGTTGAGACATTTTTACTGAAAAAATTACACTTTGTCACACTATTGCCACAGAATCTTCGCTTGAAAGTGCTGCTGAAATCTTCTCATTCTCCACTATTCTGTCAATCATACACAAAAGAAACCAGAGGGACCTGACGACATGGGGGCAACCGCTACATATCAGCTGGACACAGAGAAGGACAACGATGCACAGGCAATTTTTGAAAGGAGTCAGAAAATCCAAGAGGTAAGAAAGAGATGACTCATACCTGGAACATCAAACTGTAACTTCTTTCACAAATGTACAGCTAAAGAAAGACACCTGTTCCTCCTTCAACAGGAGCTGACGGGTAAAGAGGACGATAAAATCTACCGTGGCATAAACAATTACCAAAAATTCATCAAGCCCAAAGATACCACCATGGGCAACGCCTCCTCTGGCATGGTCAGGTGAGTTCTAACACACGTTATATGCTTTAATAAGACAGGATTCATGAATATCAGTGTTGGTCATTGTTTATTAATTTACTTTTTTTTTTATTTCAGAAAAGGACCAATCCGAGCCCCGGAACACCTGAGAGCTACGGTCAGGTGGGACTACCAGCCAGACATCTGCAAAGATTATAAGGAGACTGGTTTCTGTGGTTTTGGAGGTAATTATTAGATTGTATCTAAACATTTTAAAGTCGCCCTGAAGAAGAATTGTTTTCAGTCTCCATGTTCTTCTCTCTTGCTTTTAGACAGCTGCAAGTTCCTTCACGACAGATCAGACTACAAACATGGCTGGCAGATTGAAAGGGAGCTGGATGAGGGTCGATATGGGGCCAATGGTGAGCTCAGGATGTGGATTTCATGTCTTTCTTATTCCAGCTTCTGCATCAACATTTCCTGAACTATGATGTGATTAAATCTAGATGAGGAGAACTACGAGGTCAGTAGTGATGATGAGGACTTTCCCTTCAAGTGCTTCATCTGCAGAGAGTCCTTTAAAAATCCCATTATCACAAAGTAAGTTTCTTCTTTAGCTTGTTTTTCCTTTGCTGCCACACCCCACAGAGCCTTGTTTTAGTATATTAGTATAAACTTGCCAAATGTCTCCCAGGTGCAGGCACTATTTTTGTGAGGTCTGTGCTCTTCAGCATTACCGCAAGTCAAAGCGCTGCTATGTGTGCAACACTCAAACCAATGGTGTCTTCAACCCTGCTAAAGGTAAGCAGAGTTTCACATGTCTTCGACCATGCACGCATCACCATCTTCTCAGGAATTCTAATGGTAATAGGAAGTTGATTTCCTTAAATCATATTTTCTATTATTTCCCCCTGTTCCAGAGTTAATGGTCAAATTGGAGAAACGTCAGGCTGCAGCAGACCAACCCCCATCCGATGAAGAGGATTAGCAACAGTCCATCCTTCCCCTTAAGTGTTTGTCTGTGTACATTTTGAATAAAATACTTTTTTAGACAGTCTCTCTGACTCCCTGCGTGATACAATTAAATAAAAACATAATAGTGAACAGTGTTTATTGTTGAAAAGTCAAGTTTAACATTTGAAACACTTTGTTTTGTTCTCACCGTTAAATACATGCAGACAAAACGAGCACCAATGTAACATTCATATTTTAGACATAAGTAACATCACATCCAGCTTAAGTTCAAGGAAATACACACTTTTGTGCTCTGAAGGTTGAACCAAACAGCTGTTACACTGAACCTCCGTGTAGCAAAAGTGAGACGTGTAAAGCATGAGATGTCGTTTGTAGTGTCACAAGCTGAGCAAAGAAATGCATTTACATGGGGAAAAGTCAAACCTTCCATCTGGTGTTGCAGACAGAGATAGCTGTGAGGACTGGTGTGCAGCCTTATGGTGGTCTCACTGAACACATAAGCCACCCATAGTAGCCATGTGCTAACAAGAGGTAGAGAGTCTCCTCTGAATATTAAGTCGGAGTGTCCCACTCATGCGTTCTAGAATCTTTGGGTTTAGATTATACTTACATCCATAAACCCTTCTGTGATATCTCAGCAACAATATGAGAAAATGAGGAGTCCTGTTGTGTTTTGACTATTGTGGTAGCTGGGTTTAACATGAGGGAGAACAATCTGTAAACAGTTGTGTTACAAAGAGAAAGAGAGGCCATCAGTGCAGTGCAAGGGTCTGTGCATATCTAAAGAACAAAAGCGTGCAAGAGACGTCAAAAAGAGGCAAGATGGCTGCTGGCTTTTAACCTCTGAGAACAGCAACTCCTTTTGAGTTTAAGATTTGGATTATTTACAATGGGACCATTACAAAAAATATCTCCTGGATTTTTGTAGTTTCTCCCATAATTAGAGTCCCACAAGTGTCTCCTTACTGAGTCCACTGTCAGAAGTCCCAGTCGTCCACTTCCAGATGGCTGAGACCTGACTCCAAACTAGCCAGTCCAGAGGGAGAGTCCTGTGGATGGGAGCTCGCAAAGCTGGTGATGGGTGACACGGGCCGCAGGAGCTCAGGCAGCGCCTCGGAGGGCCGACGTTTAATCTGAGAGAGGAAAAACAAAATAACAGCTGATATTTTCATAAATAGTCATCGCTCTTCAGTCTCAACCATTTTTATATTCAAAATAAAATGAGCAACATTGATGGCATGTATTGTCGGACCAGGTGAGCTAATGAAACCTTTCATTTTGTTAGGACACAATGCTATTGAACACACTGTCTAGTGTGTAAGATTTCGGAGGGTTTATTGGCAGACATTTAATGTACTATCCATAAGCATATTAAAATAAGTGTATCATCACCTTGAATTGACAATAGTTTGGTTTTCAGTGACCTTGAACTAGCCTTTTATATGTACTTTAGGCAAGGGTCATTGCTCGCACTGACACATGAAACCAACCAGAGTGCATTTAGTATTTTGAAGCAAAAGCTTACTCGCCAGCAAATAAAGAACACCATCCTTACTGGTATGTGAAGGCCACTGTAGTTCCCTTATGCAAGTGAGCAGATCATTTGTTTCAACTTGCAGTCTCACCATTAGATGACACTAATTGGTACACACTGGACATGACAAATTACCTGTTTGAAGAAGGGGTGACCTATAAGAGTGGTGGCAGAAGGTCTGATAAAAAAAACAAAAAAAAAACAACAGTGAGAAAATTATTGTCATGCCTTGAAAATTAAAAAATTTACAATTTGAACTTGTCTGATAAAATAAATGCACAACCTCCTCTCTGGGTCTCGCTGGAGACACAACTCAACAAAGCCATGAAAGTGTGGGGAGAACGTTCGATTGTATGGGTGTCCTGCTGATGAGTCTCCGTTGGAGTGTCTGACCCCTCCAGCTCCTGGACCCTCGCAGATCCCGGAATCAGCTCCAGAGCGGGATGGTTTCATGGACAGCTCCTCCGGTGGAATAGTGGTGGTGTCCAGCAAACATGGCACTGTTCCATTTAACTTCTCGAGCAGCATCTGTGGAAGTCGACAGAGGAAGCAGGACAGGTGAGCTTACTGACCTTCATTTCAAGTCAATTCAAAGAACTTTAGATCTAGTCCCCGAGGGGCAATTTGAAGGCAAGTATAGTAGTAGGAACACACAGATGGCCTTGAGTGTTTTTATTATTATTATTATTATTATTATTATTATTTTTAATAATAAAAATGAGTTCTATAAACCAATTAAGTCATTTATTGTAGTCATTTTGATTTGTGGACTAAATGAGAAATTTGAACATCATCATTTTGAGGTTTGGGAAACATTTTCTGACATTTAATGGACCAAACAACTAATCAAGACAATATGCCACAGATGAATCAACACGGAAAATACTGTTATATAAGTTTTTCTAGGAGAATATACCCCTATTATATTTGACTCTGAAACTGACTAATCAAGTATTCCTAATACACACTCACCTGTGTAGCTGGCATGTCTTTGAAAGGAACATGTCCATTCGCCAGTTCACAGGCTGTGATCCCCAGGCTGTAGATGTCAGATCTAGAATCATAGCCCTGCAGGTTCTGAGAATGAAAAAAGAAAGACACTTAAAATGATCCCCTGCTATCAATTCAGACTTAATGACCAATCCCTGCTACTGCCACAGCATGAAGACATGTAAACCCCCATAAGACATTGACAGCATAACAGCATTTCAGTGAGAATTCAGTACCTGTTGCAGCACCTCAGGGCTTAGCCAGGGCAGCACCTTCACACTGTACTGAGGAAAGTCGTGAACAAATCTGGCCCTCTGACCATGACGGATCAGACTAAAGATGCTCCGTAGACCTGACATGCAAACCTGTCCGTCTGCTGAGATCAACACGTGGCTGGCCTTCACGCTCCTACAAATAAGCAGACAGTCAAAACAATGAATACACCCCTTATTAATTAGTAGAAGCTGATGGAAGCATGAACTCTATGAACAGCTGTATTTACTCGACAGGTGATGTGCTACTTGTGCTGAATCCCTTGATTTAAAACTCTTAAAGTCAAATGTTATTTTTGCTTTTTATTTCATTAGGCAACGTTTAATATTTCTCTAGTATGAGGAGTCTCTTACCGGTGCACATATCCCATGTGGTGGATGTATTCAAGCGCTTTTAGCATCCCCAGTAAAATGTACGAGATAGTCAGCTCATTCATACCATCAGAAAAATGTGAGCAGATAAGATCTCTGGCTGACCCTAACAAAAGAATCACACACAACCATGGTGAGAAAACAGATTAAACTCTGGTTACAATTATATTATTACTTGTATAATAAAATACAGTGATTTTCTTACCAAAAGCCATGAAGGGAGTGATAACCCACAGTTCGTTTTCAGCTATGAAGACGCTCTTGTAGGGCAGAATACTGGAGTGGTGGAACAACTTTGACACATGGAGTTCACACTGACAGGCAGATGAAAAGAAATTTTAATTTTAAAAGACATTTTAATATGTCAGAAGAACAGGCACAGACAATGATTCTGAGGGGTGAATGGTAAAGACAAAACAATCAATGAAAACATACTGCATGTATACAGTGTATCCCGATGGGGAAAGAGCTGAAAGAAAGTTTTTTTTTTACACTAAAGGCAAGGACAGCAGTGAAGTTGTATCACACGGTTTGATAGGACTGATGGAAGATGGCAGACTGATGCAGACCTGCAGGTAGGTAACCATGTCGTTAGCGCACGACTCCAAGTCAATTCGTCGGATAGCCACATGCTCCCCTGTGGGTCTGTACCGAGCCAGGTTCACAGTCATCAAGTCATCCAAACCTCGACCTAAAACACACACAGGCAAAGAAAAGGTTCAATTAGAGAAATATTTCTGTCAGAGTTACATTAGTAGTAGTATGTCTGACAAAATTTGTCTTTAACAAAAATGTTTTTTACTAGCTGCCTTTATTTACCAATAACAGTGAGGAGCTCATACGAGCCGCTGTCAGGGAGGAAACTGCCCATCGTGTCCTTACGAGGGAGGGAGGTCAGACTCTCCCGACTGTCCTCATGGACCTGAAGGTAGAAGAGAAGGAAAAGAGTGAATGAAAACTGGTCGTCAGTTGGCTGGACACTGACCTTAAGTCTCACAGTGTAGGATTGTGCCCAAGGGCTTGTTAAGTGACTACCAGAGGCTCAGTATCTGTGAAATCGGTTGTTAAAAGATCACCAAAGTGTTGTCAAGGTGTTAGCGTGACCATCACACTAGCATAAGAAAAATATGAAACAAAACACACAGGTGTGAGTTACTAATACATATATACAGATTACAAAAGTGTAAAAACAGGGCACGGAGGCACTTTTTTATGGCCTAAAGGACTAACAGTATATCGGTACACACACTACATATGTACATATACATTATTTTAGACTAATGCATCAAAATATAAATAAATCTTGGCAGTGAGGACTCCTGAGTTCCATCAGTTCACTGACATTCAAATGATGGAAATGGGACAGATTGCAGTAGCAAGCTGTGGACGCAAATGAAGGCAAGCTTGTATGGATATTTGGACTGTTTCCATGGTGACGACAAAGAAGACACACATTCAGAATTTTGAATAGTGCACTTCTAGCGTATGAGTTAGAGATAGCTTAGAGATCAGAGACACATTCAACTCTGAAAATACCCTTACTAATAAAACCATGTTCCACGTGTGACCGCCTTCTGCCATATAGAAACGTTATATTCAATCAAAACTGGCACTAAGTGCAGCATGCTATGGCAGCCATCAGCTGAAGAAATGTCTGTAAATGTTGATCAAATCACATGGGTTACAGTTGACACTGTTCAGATTCTGAAGACGCTACCATGCGTTTCTTACGCTCCATATCCATCTACAGCCTGCAGTGGCTCACATCAACATGTGAAACAATCAGTTCACCATCAAACCAACCAACAAGCCATCAGCACAGACAGGCAAGAGTCAAAACACACACTTCTTGCTCTGAACAGAAAATACTCTCAGGAAAACAATTTAGACTAAGTGAGGAAAGGAAAAATCTCAAAAATCCAAACCGGGCAGTTACCCTGACCACAGCATGTTCACCGCACACTACACACTCAGACAGAAAAGAGATTTAAAAAAGCTACAATGTCCCTGTATTCTACGAGAGAAGCCCAAGTGAGTGGCGTGAAATGACCTTCTGAGCTAGAAGCATGTACAGTGTGTCCTGGATTCAACACGCATGCATACAGAAATGTGCAAAGCCTCAAGGGTTTGTGGAGTCCTCTGCATTTGAATCTGTATGCACACATACACATGCCAGCACATACACAAAAGGCAAATGGGGGATGACGATGCAGTGACAGGAGTACCACACTTACTTTCCTGTGAGAGAGTCCCTGAGCTTGCTCTGGGGTAGAAAAACCACATCATTGACATGAACACACACAAAACAAGAGAAGGATCTGTGTCAAGAGCAGCTCTTGAACTGGGAATCGACCTCTGGTTGTGGGAGTCAATGATTATCGATGGCATTTGTTGTCCTATGGCTAACAGGATTTGTCTGGAACAGCAGTTTTGCCTTTCAAACAACCAATTAACAAATACTTATCTGTGCAGTCAGGATTAATCTGAAAGTGTAGTAATACAATAAAAATAAAAATTCTGCCCCGAGTAAACTGCTTATATCAATATAAACAATATTTTTCTACCCACACAAATAATAATAAATCAATGATAAATATAAAAATAATAGAATAAAATAAATCTAATAAAATCTGGAAAGTTCTTTCCAAATATTACTAAAGGCAATGGAAATGCAGAACATGCAAAATATAAATACACTGAAGCAAACACGCAACCTTAAGCAATGATTTATCAGAAAATGAAAATGAGGCAAAGCTTGGAAAGAAAACATAATTCACAATTATTAAGTAAAACCAATGTGCCAAAGAAAAGCAAACCACTAATATACAATGGGTTTGTTTTCAAAACCATATACAGTGCCTTGCAAAAGTATTCACCCCCATTGGATTTTTACCTATTTTGTTATATTACAGCATTTAGTTCAATGTTTTTTTAATCTGAATTTTATGTGATGGATCAGAACACAGTAGTCTAAGTCAGTGACGTGAAAGGAGAAAAATATGGCACAACAACAAACCTGCCAAGAGACGGCCGTGCCCACCAAAACTCAACGACTGGGAAAGGAGGACATTAATCAGAGAGGCAGCACAGAGACCTGAGATAACACTGGAGGAGCTGCAGAGTTCCACGGCAAAGACTGAATTATATGTACATTGGACGACAATAAGCCGTACGCTCCATAGAGTTGGACTTTATGGCAGAGAGGCAAGATGGCACGTTTTGTGTTTAGTAAAAGGCATGTGGGAGACTCCCAAAATGCATGGAGGAAGGTGCTCTGGTCTGATGAGACTAAACCTGAACTTTTCAGCCATCAAAGAAAATGCTATGTCTGGCACAAACCCAACATATCACATCACCCAAAGAACACCATACCCCAGTGAAACATGGTGGTGGCAGCATCATGCTGTGGGGATGTTTTTAAGCAGGCCGGACGTCTGAGTTGAGGGAAAGATGGATGAAATACAGAGCTATCCTTGAGCAAAACCTGTACAACTCTGTGTGTGTTTGAGGCTAGGATGGAGGTTCACCTTCCAGCAGGACAATGACCCCAAACACACTGCTAAAACAACACTTGGGTGGTTTAAGGGGAAACATGTAAATGTGTTAGAATGGCCTTGTCAAAGCCCAGACCTCAATCCAAAAGAAAATCTGTGGTCAGACTGTTCACAAGCGCAGACCATCCAACTTGAAGGAGCAGGAGCAGTTTTGCAAGAAGGAATGGGCAGAAATCCCAGTGGAAAGTTGTTGCAAGCTCATATAGACTTATCCAAAGCGACGTGGAGCTGTGATTTCCACACAATGACTTTTCTGTTATTTTGTCCTATTTGTTGTTTGCTTCACAATAAAAAAAATCTTCAAAGTTGTGGGTATGTTCTGTAAATTAAATGATGCAAATCCTCAAACAATCCATGTTAATTCCAGGTTGTGAGGCACCAAAACATGAAAAATGCCAAGGGGGGTGGATACTTTTGCAAGGCAGTGTAATGTCTCTTAAAATGACTGCAGGAAATATCCCAGATAAATAAAATACCAACCACAGCTAACAACAAATGTCTCCTTTCTACTATGTAAGAAATCAATTAATATATTTTGAAATCTTACAGTTGGGTCAAATGTTGTGTTGTTGTTTAAAATAAAAATTGACAGTAAAAGCACGAAAAAGAACTTAATTGAAATCCATTTTTTTAGGAACTTGGCGAACACAAATGCGTGTTTACCGCTCTTATAAAATGCTCTAGCATGATCTCATATCAAATCAAAAACAGACCAATGGCAGAGCCCTTCTTTCATTATATCTCCATGAGTAAATACAATTTCCTCACACACAAATTCTCATCTTCTTGGATTCATCTGCTGTTTTTATACAAACAATGACACTATGAGATACAGAAGAAAACAAACAGCTCCACAAGAGGCAACATTCACATTTAAAAACATTGGTCAATTAAAATATTCAACATCCACATCACACACATCAGCATGAACTAAAATAGCACACAGGTTTTGTATGTAACAAGCGCGCACATGCATTCAAAAGTCATTTGTCTGTGCATCCTGTGTGTGATAAGCTATCGTAGCAAACAGAAATGAGGATGGAATCAAAGTAAAGAAAGGAAACCCATGACTGAGACCCTGAATGGCATTTTTACATGGTTGTAATTCAAGCATGGGGTCTGATCTAAAAAGCTTTTTCAAATGTTCTTTAAATCTTTGTGCTGATGAAAGGTCAAGAGTGTAAGCACTGGTTTGGGAATGTTGAACACTTTCATTATGGGCTGGTTTGCCTTGAAGCTCACCTCCAAATAACTCCAAATCCCGCAGGCTCTCCACACTCAATTTCTCAGATACCCAACGCTGACAGACAGAGGGTTAATAACAGACATGGAAAAAAAGGAGAGAAAATGCAAGCGAGAATAAGGGAAGGTTACATATTTAAAGCTGTTGAATGAAGATGCTTTATGAGGATGACCTAATCTGACGCAAAAAAAAGTGTTATGTCGCTTGTGTAGAAGACAAAGTCATGGAAAGCTCAATTTAAAGCTTAACAATTTCAACAAGGCTTTCCTGTTGGTAAAAAATTACCTGGTTTCTGAAGACATTCAGAGTCTAACAGGTAAAAATGATCTTGCGTTTAGCTGCTTCAAATGAAATCTATCATATATGTGTTTACAGACCAATTTTGCTGACAATGAATAAAAAAAAATTAAAGACATAAAAAATCTTATTTTAATCTGTATTCGGCAAACACTTACAAGAAAAGACATGGATCCTCTTGAGTGTGTTACAGATGATGCTGAAAACATCCAGGTAATAACTGTGAAGAAAAGTTAGATATTTGATATACTTTTGAATGTGCATTTAATGTATGTGCTTTGTGTGTTTGATTCAGTGTCTTCTAATAATAATAATACACAATACATGGTCCATGATAACAATGATATCACACGATTCTGCAACAATAGACAAATCAAGACAATCATATAGCGATAAATCGCAATATCTTACTGAAGAAGTGAAGAAAACAAAACTTCTTAAAGTCATAATCGCCATATCACCCAATCATGGATTCTGTGATATATCGCCGTCCTTCCTCATGCAATATGATAATCAATGAGCCATGGCAAATATCGAAATTGTAATTAACAAAATTAGAGAAGAGGGAAGGGGAAGAGGGAGTTTACAGTGGGATAATGGTGGAGAAAGCTACGTTAAGAGATGCCCCATCCATGTTCAATACATAGACGCACATTGTTGTCAGTGTTGTAAATAAACAGCAAAATCGTGCCCTTTTAACTTTTCAAGCACGTTTTGCTTTCTTCCCTTCACAGAATTTGTGATGTAGCGCTATATGATTGTCTTGCAATATATTGAGTATCACAGAATCGTTGCATCGTGATACAGTGGTATCATGGACCATATATCGTGAGGTATACTGTGATTCCCACCCCTAATGCAAATGTTAAGGTTGAAAACAATTTAGGCTTGAATAGTTGTGCTTACTAAGCACCCGCATGCACTGAATTCACGCGAATAGAAAACGAATCAACAGGGGAAAAAAATAAATCAAAGCATATCAATGATTCTCCAGCAGAACCATTCGAGCTAGTGTTTCGCTAATGTTGCTATGATGGAGCGCGCAGGCTAGCATTAGTAAATTCCCGTTAGCTAAAGCAGCAGTCATTAATTACTTTAACAGGAAACGGAAATATGTTTAATGTTTTAATAACGTACCTATGTGTTGTTCAGAAAAGCGAAGTCTGTTCGGAGTTATATCATATCAAAGGAGAGACATCATTTGACAGCTTTCCACTACGCTGTCTACCAGAAACATGAACGTCGCACGTAAACGACGACAAGACCACTTTTGCGCGCATTGATGACGTATACGGCGCTTCTTCTAAAGACAACACACACAGACGGGCTCATTTACAAACGCGTGGAACAGGTAAATACTGACTCCTGACAAAAACAAATCGATGTATTCACTCAACGCAAAAAAAAAGTTGCAGGATACTCTGCGGCTTCGCGAGAAAAGACCCAAATAAAGCTGCACGGCCAAGTGTCGAACTTGTCTTACCTCGGCCTTATTTTGCGGCCTTGAGCTAACGCCAAGCTAACGCTATTTATACTAAAACATGGTCAGTGTTAAATTGATGCGAACATTTTCGCGTAGAGCCGTGTTGCTGTATGTTTGTGTTTAGTAAAATACTTGCTTGCTTCAGGTCACGAACGTCATGCTCTAGTCTCACTACGTCCACTCCCTCTTTGGATTATCCCAGATAATTGTAGCATCGCCTCTTGGCAGACATGCACGACGCTGAAGATGACGATTTTTTTGGTTACATGTATTTTCTCAATTTGATTATCTTGAAGTAACATTGCAGAAATTAACGTTGTTATAATTTATCTTATTCGTCGTAATAACGTTTTGACTCGTCTAAGTCAGTAATTCATGTTTGACTGTTTTTATGATATTCACTACTTCCGATTTCACATGTTTCTAATTTAAAGTTTATTTGAAGATGCATTACATTATACACTATAACTATAAGATATCTAAAATGAAGTTATTCAAAATTGGGATACAGCATGTATCCCCAAAAGTAGCATGGTTTGATTAGTCACGTTTTTACTTCTAGTTGTTGTTTTGACCACATCAAACTTGATATATGTAAAATGGACAATGTTGGTATCTGTAATTGAGTGAACTGCAATCCCAAAATATGTATTATTATTATTATTATATATGAATTGGAATTATAATGAGTCAAAAATTACTTTCTTTTAACCTGTACTTTTTACTTGTACGTGGTTTTACTATATTATGTTGTGTGGACACCTGGTTGCTGCTAAAATTTAGTTGTACATTGTGCGATGACAATAAAACGATTCTGATTCTGAAATTAAATTGTAGGTCTCTCAAATTGGAATTGTGGATGGTAATAATTTTGTTGTTTGGGGGCTCTCAGTTTTTAAATTAAATGTATCTGTTATGATAAACCCCATACACATGAATGGAAAAAGTGACAGCATTTGTCCTAGGAAGAACATTATTATGGCTATCTGAAATGTTCATTTTGACTGAGCAGAACTGAATTAAGGATGTCTGTTATGTTATTCACATGAGCTAGTAACTACTAAATGTTAAAATGACAAGTGTAACCTACCACTTTTTGACCCAGGATTACCAGTGACCAGTCCTGCCTCTGTGATTTGACATTTGCCAATATGACAGGGGTGGGCAACATTTGTCTACAGGTGGCATTGGTAAAGGAAACAAAGGGCCACACAATGAATTATGGAAACCTGCTTTTCGTAAAGTGAAAGGGATGTTTAATTCTAATTTACCTATCCTAATATGCAACATAGGACATGACATCATTAACATTTTTAAATGTAATAAGACTGTAATAAGGTGCAACTTGCTACGAACAAAAACATCACCTGATATTGGAACCGTATCACGCTCACTCTCGCATGTCTGTGTGTACTGTTTGTGCTGTATGTACTGTCTATAGAGTGAGACTATTTCTTTTGTTTTCACAGCACAGCCATGAACTGGAACAAAGGCGGTCCGGGTGTTAAGCGGGGTTTTGGGTTTGGAGGATTTGCTCTAGCAGGGAAAAAGGAGGAACCTCACACTCCTCCAAATTCTCATGGAGCAGCCACAGGATCAGGGGGAGGTTACGGGAAGAACCAGCAGCTCCCATCATTCTACAAAATAGGGACCAAAAGAGCTAATTTTGATGAGGAAAATGCGTATGTATTACATCTCTCCCCTACATAAGCTCAATGTATACACATATATTCACATTAATACAAAAATGCTACTTTGCCATTAACAAGGTATTTTGAAGATGATGAAGAGGAGCCTGGCAGCAACGTGGATCTACCGTACATCCCGGCTGAGAATTCGCCCACGCGACAGCAGATGCAGTCTGGTGGTGGGTCAGACAGTGAGGATGACCCACTGGATGCCTTCATGGCAGAAGTTGAGGTGGGAAGATACTGTCACTGAAGCAGAGGCTAACATATTATTCAAATGTGTAATCTGCTCTTTTCTGTTACAAATCTTGTTTTTGTTTTCTCCTTCAGAACCAAGCAGCTAAAGACATGAAGAAACTAGAGGAAAAGGAAAAAGAGAAAAAGTCAGCCAAGTAAGATTTAAATACAGTCACTTTTTTCTTTGTTTTAGTTCTGAAGTCACCTTTTAGGTCCTTATACTAGTGTTAAATTATCAGTTTGACCAGATGGAAAAAGCTGATTATATGTGTAACAATTAGTATGATGATATCTTAATTAAGTTCCTCTCAGGACATGATGGCTCATACAACATTGTTTTAAAGGATTTAAAATATAATTTCTGGTAAGTAACACATTCGTAGTCACAGTGGGATGTGGGCTGCTTTGGGTGTATGAACGAGCCGCAGGGAAGTTTTTTTTCTCCGCTTGTCATTTCAGGGGTATTCGTGATGACATTGAAGAAGAAGATGAACAAGTGAGTGAGAACCACAGAGTTTTTAATTTACTACATCGCTGATCAGAAAGGTCTCCTGACCAAACATTCCATGTCTTCTGTTGTGTTTTTTTTAATTAAATAGCTGATCATACAAGTTGCATATGTAATAGCATCATGATGGAACATTTTTTAACTGTTTTGAATAGTCTTGTTTTAGAAAAAGCATGTCACATTGTTGGTTTGTGTCAATATCAGATTCTCACTCATAATTTATCCTTTCGTTACAATGCTGATTGTGTCCTCAGGTATGTTGTTGATCACTTTTGCTGTGGTAAGCAGCAATCCAACTGGATTTTTCATGTGAGGTGCTATGCTCTCTGCAGGAAGCCTACTTCCGCTACATGGCAGAGAATCCCACAGCTGGGCTGACCCTGGAGGAGGAGGACGAGAACATTGACTATGACAGCGACGGGAACCCAATCCCCTCTGCCACCAAGAAAATCATCTTGCCGCTTCCTCCTATTGACCACAGTGAGGTAGAGTTGACAATACTAATAAAACACAGAGCAGTGTTTCAACCATGGATCGACATTTTGTGTATCTGTGTATTTTATAAACTATTTTGTTGTGATATGTGTGGCCTGTTTTTATAGATTGAGTACGCACCCTTTGAGAAAAACTTCTACAATGAGCATGAAGAGCTCAGCAGCCTGACTGGAACACAAATGTTGGACTTAAGGCATAAACTGAACTTACGAGTAAGTATGTTCATTACAAGTTGTGATGCTGAATTAACCAGACTCTACTGCAGACTTTTTCCTTTGTAACGTTCACTACATTTCTTTGTCAGGTATCAGGTGCTGCCCCTCCAAAACCGTGCACCAGCTTCGCCCACTTTGGCTTTGATGAACAGCTAATGCACCAAATCCGCAAGTCCGAGTACACGCAGCCCACGCCGATTCAGTGCCAGGTTTTGTGCAGGTTTATTATAATTTTGCAACATATTAAGACGCTATATGTTCGTTTTTAATGATGGTAAAATTTGTTTTGTTATGGATGTCTAATCTAGGGTGTGCCTATAGCCCTGTCTGGACGTGACATGATAGGTATTGCCAAAACTGGCAGTGGTAAAACTGCAGCTTTTATCTGGCCACTGCTGGTTCACATCATGGACCAAAAGGAGTTAGAAGAAGGAGAGGGGCCCATTGCAATTATCGTGTGTCCCACCAGAGAACTTTGTCAGCAGGTATGAAATGGGAAGAGATTTTGGTAAATTTATTTTTTGTCTTTGCTACAATATTTACAAAAATCTGTTTTATGACACTTGTTGCAATCGTGTGTATCATTTTAAATATCTACCAGATCCATGCAGAATGTAAGCGTTTTGGGAAAGCCTACTCATTGCGTTCTGTGGCAGTTTATGGAGGAGGCAACATGTGGGAGCAGGCCAAGGCTCTACAGGAGGGAGCAGAAATTGTGGTGTGCACTCCGGTAAGAGACAGGACTACAAACTGACTTTCTTCTCCAAAAAATAAATAAATAAATAAATAAAACCCCACATAATTCACTGCTGCACCAAACACTATTTTTACCCTTCACATGTGTTTACGCAGGGTCGTCTGATTGACCATGTTAAAAAGAAGGCCACATCACTGCAGAGAGTGACATACCTTGTGTTTGATGAGGCAGACCGCATGTTTGATATGGGTTTTGGTGAGTTGAAAAGATCAGTACTCAAGAAAAGATGCTGTGAATCTTTATAATGCACTGTAGCTAATTTTTCTTTTCCCTATTTCAGAATATCAGGTTAGGTCTGTTGCTAGCCATGTCCGCCCAGACAGACAGAGTAAGAGTGTTAAAACAATATTTTATTTATTTTAGTAGCAAGGGCTTATGCAAGTTTTAACTTACTCATGATGTGTTTTCTGTCACAGCTCTTCTGTTCAGTGCTACTTTTCGAAAGAAGATCGAGAGGCTCGCCAGAGACATCTTGATAGATCCTATCCGTGTGGTGCAGGGAGACATTGGAGAGGTATGTGGCATCGCACATCATATGTCACAATAAAATTAACATTTATTTTTAGAGCAGTAGTTTCACTGTAAGAATAGTTTGCCCTTATTATTTTTCAGGTTGTCTGTTTGTTTGCTATAAATGATAAGTTCAAGCACACAGATATTAGTATGCTTAAACTGAAAAACCTTGAATGTTGCATTACACAGAAACATTTATTTTAAAGAGATTGTTTTTGAAGTCTGGTTGTATGAAGTACAGACAAATTGTTAGTACTCACTTCGCTGAGCACACCACCGAGACACTGTCACTGAAAACATGGCTCACAGAAGGGACAAAGGGAAAAACAGTCAATTAACTAACACTCTTTCAACAAGGTCCATAGAGAAAATCAGTGTTAGCTTGGACACAGGAGCTTCTAACACGGCAGTGGATCATCAACTTTGATTTGCTTTGATTCCCTATGGACTTTTGACTGTTTAAGATAATGACATACACTTAATATCCCAGTCAGAAAAGACTGTGTTACAGTCAAAAAAATTGGCAAATATATTCTTAAGATATCTTAGGCTTAAGCGGCTGTAGAATTGATGCATTTGCTTATTTAGTTAAGTAGGTAAATTCCTTCTTTCTTTGCATTGCTGCTGGCAGCCTTGTTGTCAGTGAGAGTGAGCGTTAGTTTCTTAGGCTGGTTGTTGGCAATGGCAATATGCTCACCAGTGTGCTCGGCAAAGTCAGTGCCAACAATGAATCAGTACCTCACAAATACAAGTAATATTACCTTTCAGCTCAGTAAATGTAATTTTAAAAAACTGTTCTGAAAAACTCTCTGACCAGGCCAATGAAGATGTGACCCAGGTCGTGGAACTGCTGCCTGGGACGGATAAATGGTCATGGCTGACCCGTCGGTTGGTTGAGTTCACCTCCACCGGCTCTGTCCTCATCTTTGTAACCAAGAAACTAAACTGTGAAGAACTGGCCACCAACCTGACACAGGAGGGCTACAGCCTTGGCCTCCTGCATGGAGATATGGACCAGAGTGAGAGGAACAAGGTCATCAGTGACTTCAAAAAGAAGAATTTGCCCGTTCTAGTGGCCACTGATGTTGCTGGTGAGTCCCTGTTTTCTTCCTTCAGCTTGGCCTTATGTTTGAATGACCACATGAACCCATTCTTGTCCAATTTCAAACATTTGCTCTATGAATGAACAGCTGTGACAGTATATCAATAATTGTGTGATAAGACTTTAATATCTGCTTACAAATTTGACAAAAACCCATGGTATTTTTGGCTTACTGTCATAATTCCTTCTCAGCTCGAGGTCTGGATATCCCGTCTATTCGCACAGTAGTGAACTATGATGTGGCACGAGACATTGACACGCACACACACAGGATCGGTCGAACTGGTCGTGCTGGAGAGAAGGGTCTAGCTTATACCCTTCTCACCAACAAAGACACAAATTTTGCTGGAGACCTTGTGAGAAATCTGGAGGGAGCAAATCAAGCTGTTTCCAAAGATCTCATGGATTTAGCTATGCAGGTGAGAATATGTAACTACCCTACATATTTTTTTGTTGTTTCTTTTTGAGTGGATTAATTTGTTCTTTTTGCATTACTTTTCCCAGAATCCGTGGTTCAGGAAGTCCAGATTCAAGGGAGGTAAAGGGAAGAAGCCAAATATTGGTGGAGGTGGTCTTGGTTACAAAGAGAGACCTGGTCTAGGGGCTGAAAGTTCTGTGAGTTGCTGTTTACTAGTCTATTAATCTGCTCTTCAGGATTCATTTTTTAAATGTGCTGTGAAATTATGAATAAAACTAATATTTCTGACTGGAGTTCTTCTGAGAGTCTGAAAAACAATGATGGCAAAGAATGATATTTCCTCTAAATTTAGAAAAACTCAGAGGATGAGTAATACTCCGTTTTTGTGTTTCCAGGAACGCAGCAGCAGTAGCAGCAGCTTGTTGTCTTCCACAAGTAGCTTTGAGGGCTACAGCAAACCAGCTACTGGGGCGATGGGAGATCGAATGGCTGCAATGAAACAAGCCTTCCAGGTACTGTTCTGTTTTATTTAAGAAAAAAAAAATATATATATATATATATTTTCACTCAAATCAGCCTGAAAAGGTTTATTTCATTTAGTTGCATTCCCAGCAGATTTGTTTGTTTGTGGTCTTCATATTAAAGAAATGGTCTTATGTCAAAGTCCACCCTGAAATATGTTGGTATAAAGACAACAAACCTCCATGCACTTTGAACAAGTTTATGATGACACGTAATTCAACACCCACGCTCCCACCTAATACTCGGCAAACATTGCAGTTTTAATTACTTTATTGACAATTTTAATAATCGTCACTTTATAAACAGTGCTGCTAGCGTTGCAGTATTATATATATATATATATATATAAGATATCGCACTCGGTGCTGTAGGATGGAACAAACAGCTTTTAATGAAAGTGAAATCATATTATATCGTTTTTATTGTTATCATATACATATATATTATTATTATTATGCACAAATCTTTCAAGCTGATTGGGATGGAATGCGGCTCCATTTTTATTTATAATACTACATGTAGATGAGAACACGTGCTCAGAGTGCACAGATGTCAGTGGTACACACAGCCAGCTTACAGAGACATTATGTGGCAACTTTCTCTCTGAGAGGAGTCTCCTTCATGTAGGCTTGCTATCTCCAAGATAGCAGCTGCCTTTACCAAAGTCGCTGGGTTTTGCACAGGTCCCCAAACAGGAACTCTATGTTAGGAATTCTTACGAGCACCCTCTGCTGGATACTATGGGGTACTAATTGAAATGGTCTACAAACTTCTAGCAGCTCATTACAGCTTGAACATGGAATTCCATGAAAAGAGGGAAATACTAATTTCATACTCTTGAGTCCAAAAGTTTCCTTTCAACAGTACTTTAGTCATTTTGAATTAAGGAGGAATAAAATCCATCACACCTTGTTTTTTTTTTTTGTCCAGACAGCTAATCTCTTGTTCTTAACTTATTCTCCTCCTCCTCTAGGCTCAGTATAAGAGCCACTTTGTGGCTGCATCCAGTGGTCCTCCTAAACTCAGCACCAAGGCTAGCGGCTCGTCAGGCTGGACCAGTGCTGGCAGTCTGAGCTCTGTGCCAACAGAAGCTGCCAATGGCTCAGAAAGATCCCTCTCTTCCACCTTGTCAATGTCCGGCTTCACGAGTGCTGGCACCCTGAGCTCAGTGCCCGCCAGTCAACCCACTTCCCAGCCCAGCCTCCCTCCACCTTCATCGCCGAGAGACAGCTCACGGGACAGACATAGTGAAGACCGTGGGCGACATGGGGACAGTTACCACCGCCACAGTGATAGAAGTGAACGGCACAGCAGTGACGATCGCTACAGTGATCGAGAGCGGCATGGAGACAGAGATCGTGACCGCCACGGGGATCGGGATCGCCACAGCAGCAGCAGCCGCCACAGTGACAGCCGCAACGGGGATGGAAGCAAGCGGGACCGAGAGGATCGGAGAAGTGACAGGGATGGGGGAGACAGGGGGAGTGGGGAGGGGAGGGACAGAGGAGGAGATGATAGCTTTGCTGTTCCTGAACCACCAAAACGTAGAAAGAGTAGGTGGGACAACTAAAGGAAAAACAGAAACACATTCAATAGAATAATATGTGCAACCATCTGCTCATGATAAGCTTGTCTGTGTAGGCAGATAGCAGAGGCTGGCTCAAGCACAGGGTGATAAGGAGGATTTTGTGGAAAAAATGAAGTTAACCATGCCATTGTCAGCTTGGCTAGGACCTCCTTATTTGGTCAGAACTCAACAGTGTGTCAAGTCAAGACCGATTTAGCACAAGCAGCTCAGAGAGAGCCACTGTACATACACCATAAGGACTGTTGTTAAAGTCAATATGAGCAACCAGTGTAGCTGGTGTGAGTAAGCAGTTCAAAGTTAGGATGTCTTTTTTCTTGTCTCATTTCTACTCACTCGGCTCATAATATGCTTCTGTGCTTGCAAATCTGACACATTTTCTTTTCCTAATAAATCTTTGCCAAGTGTGGTTTTGAGTTTGGATTTTTGTTCATTATAAAGCTTTCTGAACAGGCTCTATGATCATTTAGTCACAGAACTATATTAGCAAGTTTTAGTGAAGTGCCTTTTAGTCTGTGATGACATTTTTTTTTTTAAATAAAAAAGCAAAAATAAAAAACGGTTACATTGTCTGTCCACAGGAGGGCGGTAAAGACTAAGGAAATAAAAGGCATTTTTGTCAAAAATTATGGTAAAAACGATACTACAGGATGTTATTTAGTAGTGTGTCCAGTATATTTGTGGTGGTGTTTTTTTGTGTGAGAACTTTCGAGTGTAACTGAAGTGTATGTTTTTACTTATCTCCCATCAAATCAAAATGGCTTAAACAGAAGTGCACCAGAGAGTCATGCATTTATTTTCACACTGTTCATTCATGGAAGTGGAATTATGTTTTGTGTATGTGTGTGTGGGGGGAATGTTGCACAGCAAATGTGACAAATGCCAATAAGCAAAATTCTGGTTTCAGTGAGTCAGGGAGTGAAACTGAAAAAAGCATTTGTCATTTACAACAGGACAATGATCTACAAACAGAACTCATAATCTCCCAATAATCTATCTACTTCAAGAAACACACACTAAACATCTCAGTGATCTGCAGGGGGAGTGAAGAGTTTATAAATCAACTGGAAAGCTGCAACAAAAGGGCAGTGTATGCCATGTCTGTGCATTCCACATACAATAAAATAGAAAATAAAATAATATTTCACTGTTAGTTTAATCATTCCGCGTGATATAACTGCTTTTAAGGGATAGAAAGACAGTCAGTTTTTTGGTTTGTTTTCTTAATTATTTATTTGTAAACGTCTCATTCACGACACACTGTAAGGTAAGAATATAAACAACACTTGATATAGCAGACAGTGGGGTACAAAAACATTGAGAGACATGTATAATAACAACAACACCAAAATAATAAGACTAAAGGTGTCTGTGAGGTAGTCTTTTAGACGTTTAATCTAAGATCGTATTGTTTGGACATGTTTACGGTATTTATGGAATTTATGGCGTTTCCAGCAGAGATGTAAAAACTAACTGTTAACAAACGCGACCAAAACCAAAGTAAAACGTAGAGTTTGACGTAAACTCAGTGACATTTTAAAGGACAAATTCACAGTTTTGCTTTCTAAATTAATTCTTAAAAGTGAAAGCGTTGACCCATACAAACACTGCAAACAAAACCACCTAACGTATATGTTATGCAAATATCTGAATATTGCTTAAAGGGAGACGTTTAAAGACTCCTCGTTAAGCGTGAAATCTTAATATTTACTCCTTTTTCTTGAAAGTGAAATCCTATTTTCGAGGCATGGTGTTGTTTTTTCCGACAGCCCCTGAATGCGCCATGAGCAGATGACAGCCAATAGGGTGCGACATCCTGCCGAAGAGAAAAAAGCGTTCTGTTGAAAACCGAGGCGAGGACTGAAGCGGAACGGAGAAAGAAACTCACCGGCACCGGGTTCATCGTCCGCCCAGCAGCCTGTCAGTAAAGCCACCGAGAGAGCCGACAAACCGGGAGCAGACTCCGCGTTTTCCAGCCGGTGTGTCGCAGACCATAAGCGCAGATGGTGAGTGTCGTGCCCGGCTGTTGTGTGTCTGCAGCCTCCCTCCCTCTCCCTCCCTCCCGCCGCTGCTCCTCTCTCTCCTCCCGGCTGCTTTTTTGTGAGATGAGGTGATGTGATGATGCCCGTGCGCTCGTTAAGGTTGTAGCTAACCAGGGGCCAGGTTGTTGTTGTTTTTGTGTTACATGGCCACGGTGATTGTCTTTGATTTGAACCACATTAGAGGGAAATTTTATCCATGTGAGGGATCATTTAAACAGCAGCCGCGTTGTGCCTCAGAATGCTAACAGCAACGGCTAATTAATATTAACGAGGCGTATGGTTTTAACATAATGTGATGCACGTTCGTTTGTCCAAGAGTCTTTGTCATGAAATGATCATTCATTTCGCTTCCATTCATATTTGCACAGTGACATGTGTTTTTATTACATTGTTTTAGTTTGAATCCGAGCAGACACATAATGTGTTTGTGAGCGAATTCGACCAATATGAGGTTTTCTATGACTGATTCTCGATGCCGATATTTATTAATCGGGTTAGGTGACATATGATGGGTTTTATAAATAGCCGATTTTATAATTTATTTTTGAGACTGGGTTTCTGTTAATTTATTTTTGAGAATGTTTGGCTGGGTTTCTGTTTTCCTGTTTTCCCCCCACCCTTGACAGAATGTTGCAGTTAAATAATAACATAGAATAAAGCAGTTTTAGTGGGGATGCACAATTTTATCAGTGCAACATCAGTATCGGCAGATATTGGCTTACATATGGACAAACAATTTCCCCATTGTGGGACAAAAAAGGTATATCGTATCGTAAGAGCGCCATCTGACTACAACAATAGGCTAAATGGGCTGCTATATCCTTGACTGATATGCTGGTGCCCTCTACAATTATTCTTATTTTTTAAAATTTGTGAAGTGAAGTAAATTTATATCGAGATCTCCTTTGACATGAGTAAGTAAAAAATATTATGTTAATTTCACTACTGAAGAGACTAAATGACCAAAGCATATAAACATCGTTATCACATCAGTTATCGGCACAAGAACTCTTGATATATTGACGTATTGGATGTCAGCGAAAGGTCCAATATTGTACAGCCCTACATTTTAGGGATGACTATTTTTTGTTATGGGAGTAGAGTATTTATAACTAATATGCTGTTAAAATATCAGTATTGGACTGCCATTTTGGATGGATATTTAAGGTATTAAACATAAAAGCCATCACTATTAAATAAACATTGATTGAACAACACTTATGGGCGACTTTGTCTTTCCAATCTGCAGCTTCTATCAAGGTTCTGAAAACCAAAGTTTGGCCAATGCCAAGACAATAATCTCCTGTTACTGATCATAAAAAATGGAAATAATTGGATGAATTGGTCCACCTTGTATCTCATCTGCTGAGTGAGAGTTGTAGTTAATCAAGTCCACGCAGTCAGTGAGTCTGTAAAAGAGATTTTCAAATGACTTAACCCTAAAACCACAGAATAATGTAAATGTAACACATAGGTACATATAGATGGAAGCAGAAGATTCCATTTTAACCCTGCATAATGTCCCAACATTGCTAATGTTGCTGTGTAGATGAGATGCTTACATCTCCCTCTGATGAAAATGTATTCCCATATTGATCCCAGTGGGTATTTTTTACATGAAACTCTATATCCTAGTCTTTAGAGTTTTACCCTCTTGTTTACATAAACTTGCATATATCATTTTTACAGAAAACTGGAAAATGGTTGTTTCCCTTCACATAAATGTACGTACGAACATGATTTGTGTGATGATAACAGTAACTCAGGCTTCTTATCTTTTTTGTGCAAATGTCTGCATCTCTATTCCTAAACATCTAAAGAACGTGGCCATTGTCATCTCATATATTTATATATATACACACGGAGAAAGGTCAGAAATGCAGACAGTGTTTATAATTGTAGATATGTTTTTCTCTCCCGTGAACTAGGTGTTTAACTGTGCACACACTCCCACTCATTTTAACTGCTAACATTAAATATCCACACACTCAGTTCTGCTATGCATGTGAGTAATCACTGACTGGGGGTTTGGCATTAGATTATAACTCCACACCAGGTGTAAGGAAACAGGCTTTTCACTCTGTATATCTTATATCTGTGTTTGTTTTGCCAATAGTATAAAAGCTGCTTTGTGGTCTTGGTCAAACTACTTTTTCTCCATCCAGGGAACCACATCAAGTGCAGTCTGTCATTATAAGCCTGGCATATGGTGACAAGGCTTAAGTAAGCACTGTATATGGTCATTTTCATTTCCTGCCACGGTCAGTGGATTGTGTTTTCTGTCAGAGATGACGACACACATTTACACTGATTTACATCACTGGTGGATTTGAGAGGCTTGTTTTACAATTTCACCAAAAAGAATGGATTAATAATGCATATTTTGCAAAAGCTCATTGTTTTAAGCGGCACAACAGTGAGGACTAATATTGTCCTGTGTTGGTCTGTCAAACAGTCACGGTAACTACAAACCTGATTTGTTGGCATGTTAGAAGTACCATATGTTTGGAAGGGTGGTGTTTGCCCATTGTCAGATCTGCAGAATGGAATTAAATGGGTTGCCAAGTGGCATCCACTTGTGACATCCCCCATAAGAATCTGAAGTCCGGTTTTGAAGCCCTCAGAATTGCAGTTTGGCCAACACCCTGTTGACATTTTGTAAATGGAAGTTCAGAGGCGGTACCTATTGTCCACTCATATGTGCCATGGTTTATTGTGGGGATATAATTTACAAAAATGACAACGAAAATGTTTGTTGTTTTTATGTCTGTTAAATTCTGTAATCATTGGCATTTGGATTGGAGTGATGTGACTGATAATTGGTCTTGTATATTAGCAAACTGTCAAGGAGTTTAACTCTTACATGTGTATGTAAAGAGCAAGCATGTTTTGGTGTAATGGACCCTTTTCACAACAGATGTTTTGCAACATTAAATAGTAGGACAAACACAGGTTTTACCAGTTGTAAGAGAGCCAGGGTCATGATCATGATAGGAGTATGTCATACCAAATGCTTGACATTTTAACCCATAGAAGCTGTTTATTTGAGTCTGAAAGGGTTATTTTAGAACTGCATATTTTCTCTGGATCTGTTCCCCACATGCAAAACAACAGATCTAATGGTGGCCTAAGACTTTTCTGTATTTGGACCAATTGGTTTGTGTTTCACATTGCATGTCTGAAGAAGAGGTTAGTGTTTTTAAGAAAACAACCAAGTTTAGACATACAGTAATCATGCACCCATACTATTCCATTGTTGTTGTTTTTTAAAAAGGAATGTATTTATACTTTTCTGTTCTTCTTCTTCTTCTTCTTCTTGGAAATACAAACCATTTTTTGTAGTCTCACTTTCATCATTACTCTTACCACTTTCGCCACGATTAGATTAATTTATTTTAGTTTCCTATTGACATAGTTCACTGGTCTCAGACAGTTCATTAAACCTGATCCCAGGTATTTGTAGGACTATCAGATGGAGTACAATCATATATCAGTCTCAGTCAGGTGACACAAACCAAATGTCAGTTTATTGCTGCAGAGGAAGAAACTGTGCACTCTGCAGCAAATGCGATAGTTTTTCTACTCACATTTCTTTATGCCTCTGGTGCTTTCAGCACTCATCTAATGTTGCAAATCTGGTTTGAAAACACAGTATGTGTTTAGAAGTGTTTCCCTCATTGTCATTAGTCAGTGGCAGACTTTTAACAAGTCACAGGTTTAAACTGAATTATCCATATTCAATTCATCAAACTAACCATTTATGGTAGTTTAGTATTAGGGAACACATTCACCATTAACACAGTGCTTACTAACATGCATATAAGCAGCATACTAGCCCTTTATTATAATATATTAAGCATGCATTAACACCTTATGTAGGAAAAATCTTAGTTCATGTCGTAATAGAGGTAGAATAAGGTGTTGTGTGCTTAATGATTACTAATAAAGGGCTAGTATGCTACTTGTGTGTGTATATATATATATATATATATAGGTAAGCACCTAGGTAATGGTGAATATGTGTTCCCTAATTTAAAGTCTTACCCTATTTATGAATCCTAAAGTTTAAAGAAAGCAGCTTTGTCTCAATCCATAGAGTAGCCTTAAGTTTTATTGTGTGATGGAAATGTAAGTTGCTGTGATGGCAGAGCATCTATGCTTGTATGCGAGATTGGTTTTAGGACAGGATGGTGCATGTTGTGTTGAATTCCAGTCCTGAAGGAGAATTTAGTTTTTGAGGGTGTTCCTTCTCCTCCGGGTCCATGATAATATCTGATCAGTTGCATCACTTGAGGCTCTTTCTTCACAGCCTTCATTAAGGTTGCAGATGGCAGCGAGGGGCCTCTCACTCGAGTCAACACAGCCTCCAGGTAGTCAACGCATTCTTTCACAGGTCATCACTTGTTTTGCTCTCTGCAGTTTTAAGAGGAAAATGCAAAAAGAGCAGGTGCTCAAACAAACCAGCAAAAAAACACTCTGTTTTAATGACGAGACAACCTTTTAGTTCAGTGTTACAGAAAAATTGACATTTATTAACAGGACACTGTGCTTTTGTGTTGGCTTTTTGTTTATGATTGATGGCAAAATTACCAGAGGATTTAAGTGTTTTCAGTTCAGTGTGCTGAGGCAGAAAGTGCTGTCTTGCAGCGTAACTTAGTCAGACATTGCAGCGCACAGCTAAAGGTCATGTGAGCTGACTAATAATTACCAAGTGAAAAATCGGTTCAATCAACTGGACCTCGACAAGCTTAATGAAGGATCAAGCATATACAATACAGAGCATTAAACCCTGATACAATGCCCCATCATTGTCTGGCTGTATATGGGAAGTTGGTAAAAAGAAGGGAAGTAGTGTCTGACAAAAAGCCCCAACATGCTCCCTGATGTGATTACTCTGCAGACTGGTGTCGTCAACCTCCATGTGCACTCAGACCAGTCAGACGTTTCACTCTTTCAGCAGTTCCCTGTCCAGTTTCATGTTCTGCCATTACTGGGAAGTTTTTGTCTTTTTATTTCTAATGAACCTCATGACAAACCACAGTTAGTTTTGTTTACATAACTTGCTTGGTCTCGTCATGTTCAGAGCTGCTGATGGTAGACTGCTGCCAAGTGGAGACTGTATATTTTCCCTGCAGCAGCAGTTTTAGTTTTTGGATAAGTGCCATAGATTGTGAGTCCATGAAAATGCAATGCACGGTAAAATGCTACGTGCAAAATAAATTACTAGGACTCATGGTGTATGTTGCAAGCACACGACTGGAAGATGTTGCTTTTTTTTTACGATGAGTTGAATGTAAAACTGCGTGACAGCGGATAGATGGGCTTGTTAACACTTTTATGTTTGTGTTTAAAGAATGAGGCATTTTTTGTTTTCATCTTCCTGTCCCAAAAGATTGAACGATGATCATGTTTCTAAATATAAGTTTGTGAGAGAGAGGGAAAGCCTCATTTTGGATTAATAACATAAGACGTTTGTTAACATAGAGCCTGCCTTCCCTTCTAGGGTCCTGTTGCAGTGAATTGCATACCATGGTGTTTTATTTAGAAATGATCAAGTCCAAAAGAGGAGGGAGGGTTGGATCAGCTTTGCTGTGTAATGGATATAATACAAGACAAAGAGGAGATACTTCTCATTTGTATTCTTTCACACTCAATATATTCTTGGACTTGTTGTAGCTGGTCTAAATGACTAATTTATCGAGCGATCGCTCTTGTAAACACTGACTTTTAGACATGACGGGGCTGCTTTGTACCTTTGGTGCATTTCAAAGCAATGGATGGATGACTTGGATATTATTTTGAAGTTGCAAGTTTGCGTATATCTTTCTTTAACATTCAAACATGAACAAAGTATATTCTGATATTCCACAACCAAGTTCATGCCCCCTGGCAGGAAACGACACTGTTCACCTCTTCAGCCGTATACACATAAATCAGGCAATGTCAGGCAACTCTGCTGTTTTCATCATTTTACTGGATCCAAAGAGACGACAGAGCAGAAGATGGAGCAATAGAGCTCCAGGTTGAATCCAGCACCGGTCCTGTTAATTTTTGCCGCATATCAGGCTGCCAACATGGTGGCTCATGGAAACCGAGAAACATGACGTCCGGATCTTCCAGTTGAGTTCACACAATGGTGATTAAGCCTAACAGCTACTCCGAGAAACACAGAGAGAGTTGTGTGAAGCTGTGTTTAAATCTCTTATCGCCCCGTCGACTTTCTCCCGCTGCACACAGGAAGTGATTCATATAGTGTCACTGAAAACACAAAGAACTGCCCACAAAAAGGGTCAGAAGGAAACTTTGCTGTTCAAAAACCTGGTGGTTCAGCAGTTTGAAGGATTTAACACTTCTTGTTATGCACTGCTGCAAACGCCCCCTCAGTCAGGTCTGATAGTATTGCTTGACATTGCCTGTTTTCAGATGAAGGGCACAGCATAGAAAATACAGAGAGCGAATAATAGAGCGAGAATAATAACAAAAACCACAAAAAGTTTTTTCTGGGCGTGTTCAGGTGTGACTGAAGCTCTTTGTGAGGGATTAATGCTGTGGGATAAGACATGATGCTCTGTTGCAACACGGTTTCAACACGTGTGTGAAAGTGGTCTTTGGTAAGATACATCTGTTTCACACACTCTGTTATGTCAAGTTTCTTCACAGTTAAAAGAGTGCAGGACATTATGAGCACAACAAAACATTACACATGTTAACAATTGAGCGCCTTGTTGTGAGCTCATGATGGGGGTGTTTCATCCCCCACCACTCCATGTAATATCACTTTTTAATTGATTTCATTCTGCTTGATAATGATTCCATACAGAAGCAGTGGTCATTGGATGTCATTTATTGGGGTCAACGTCGGTTAGTTCGCTGCTCTTGTTCCTGTTGGGCATGACGAAGGAAGTCAGATGTGTCATAACAACTTCCTGTGACATGAATTGAGCTCTTTAGTGGCAGCTGAGGCTGTGTGTGTGTGTGTGTGTGTGTGTGTGTGTGTGTGTGTGTGTGTGTGTGTGTGTGTGTGTGTGTGTGTGTGTGTGTGTGTGTGTGTGTGTGTGTGTGTGTGTGTGTGTGTGTGTGTGTGTGTGTGTGTGTGTGTGTGTGTGTGTGTGTGTGTGTGTGTGTGTGTGTGTGTGTGTGTGTGTGTGTGTGTGTGTGTGTGTGTGTCTTAACCCTTTACTGGGCACTCATGTTTGGAAATTATCCAAGTTATTGGAGGGTATAACAAGACTTTTTGTTCCTTTTGTTACATTTTTCAAAATCTTTTATTTTCATGTTGAAAATCAAGGTCCATGATGGTACGTTGTGTGGTTAAAAAAAATAATAATAATGATAACTAGCACCGCAAGCGGTGGTAACGGGTTCGAGCTTGACGCTACGTCGCGACCCGCGCCCACCTCGTCGCTTGCGCCCTGATCTCGTCTCTCGTTCATTCGCTGCTTGCTGTCGTAGTTCTAATTGGCGCCGTCCGTGCGGATGTTGGGCTGTGGAGTAAAGTCATATATTATTTCCTGTTAAGTGCGTTACACTTTCTGTCGGGAGGACATTGTTTGCGTGTTCAGGATAGGTCCCTGGCCTCACATACCAAGTTCCGTGCAGAGCGGTCAATGTACAGTAAAGTTAGAGGGCACTTCCTGTTTAAAATGGCTGACTTCCTGTTGGGTCAGAGCGTGTCTATTAACATGTTCAGGGAAGTTCCCTTGACTCACATATAATGTTTCGTGGAGATAGGGCAACGTACGGCAAAGTTACATTCTACTTCCTGTTTTGGCGTTCCACTTCCTGTTTGGAGTTTTGCTTTTGCAGACATGTCCAGGATAGGTTCCTGATCTCACGTGTCAAGTTCCGTGCAGATTGATCAATGTACGGTAAAGTTACAGGGCACTTCCTGTTTAAAATGGCTGACTTCCTGTTGGGTCAAAGGCGTGTCCATTAACATGTTCAGGGAAGTTCTATTGACTCACATATCATGTTTCGTGGCGATCGGGCTATGTATGGCAAAGTTACATTCTACTTCCTGTTGCGACGGATCCACTTCCTGTCAGGAAGTCATCTGTTGCTGACATGGTCGGAGCGGTTTTGTGGTCCCACATATCACGTATGAGGAGGATACAACAATCCCTGTTATAGCAGCATAAAAAAGTTTGATATGTAATGTTATATCCAGCATCCAGGGGGCGCTGTTTTTTAAATTGAAGATTTTCATATAGACTTTTTCAGGGTCATACTGTCATCAATCCAAGGAAGTTTGGTTCAGATTGGAACAGGATTTACAAAGTTATAGCAGTTTCTTTAGTGTTGCACAGTAGATGTCATAGTCTGCTGCCACCAGGGGGCGTCTTTAAGACATTGAATATTGTCATATAGACTACTCCAAGGCATCAATCCAGGGAAGGACATTGGATCCTCCATCGCAAAGTTATAAGCGTTTCGTTGTCTGTTTTTACAAATCAGAATGTTTGCCAACTTTAGCGCCCCCTATCTTGTACGCCATGCGACATTTTAAAAAGCCTTCACTAACTTTTGACCCTCAACTCGTCCACATTGACCTCACCAAATTTGAAGGTAATAGCACAAAAGCTCTAGGACAAGTACAGTCAAATGCCAAATGTAGTTATATCTGCTATCACCAGGGGGCACTGTTTTCTAAAGTAAATATTTACATGTAGACTTGTTCAGGGTCGGACTGTCATCGAACCAAGGAAGTTTGGTTCAAATCGGAACATGTTCCACAAAGTTATCATCATAAATGTACTTTTTTTGGGTAATAATCCTCTCACCACTAGAGGCGCTGTTTCCGAACGTGACCGTTTTTTCATATTCATCTTTAAGACCTATCGATCATGAACCACGGCAAGTTTGGTTCATATCTGACCTTCCAATGCAAAGTTATAAGAGATTTGGTCAACATCAGAATGATCGCCAACTTTAGCGCCCCCTATCTCGTACGCCGTGCGACATTTTAGAAAGCTTTCACTAACTTTTGATCCTCAACTCGTCCACATTGACCTCGCCAAGTTTGAAGGTGATAGCACAAAAGCTCTAGGACAAGATAGATTTAATAGCAAATAAAATTCTTTCTGTTGCCACCAGGGGGCGCTGTTTTCGAAATTAAATATTTTCATGTAGACCTTGTCAGGGCTGGAGGAACATCAATCCAAGGAAGTTTGGTTCAGTTTGGACCAGGACTCGCAAAGTTATAAGAGTTTGTTTTTTTGTCGCAAAAATCCGACTTTGCTCCGCCCACGCTGCTACACCGTTAAAGAATGCGCTGTCATATTCAACACGCATCATCTACCATGTGTTTTCAATGTTTCAGTGTCATTTTGAGTGACACTTTTACAAACTCTGTAAAAGTTATTACCGAAATCGTAAATTAACTTTTTTTTTGTATATTCTCTTCCACCACCAGGAGGCGATGGTTTCAAACGTGATCATTTTTGCATAGGTGTCTTCAGCAACTACCCATCATCAATCATGGCAAGTTTGGCTCCGACTTGACCTTCCATCGCAAAGTTATAAGCGTTTCGTTGCGTGTTCGGAAAATTTGGAATTTTCGCCAACTTTGGCGCCACCAAATACGTCCGCTATGCGATATTTCAAAAAAAATTTCAGATTAGATCGTACCTCAACTGGTCCACATCGACCTCGCCAAGTTTGAAGGTGATTGCTCAAAAACTGTAGATTTTGGTATCTACGGCAAGTTATGCTGTAAATTCGCCAAAAACGCCTCCGTTTTCGCCTTCAATCCAAAATGGCGGCCTTCCTGTAGGTTTCACAGAAAACTTGTGATTGACTTTTGCCCATGGCACAACCTAATGAACGTGTGTACCAAGTTTCGTTCATGTACGTTATTCCCGACAGGAGTTGACCTAGTAGCACTTTTTTGCGTCAGTATTTAGCCCCGCCCACTTCCATTTTTTGACGCACATTCACCGAACCACTGTGGTTCGGCGATTTAAGTTAGATCTGATGTTGTCCCAAAAATTCGCGAGGTTTGAGATCCGTTTAGGCCTTCAAAAAGGCACTTTCTTCGTGGGAAAAATAATAATAACTAGCACCGCAAGCGGTGGTAACGGGTTCGAGCTTGACGCTACGTCGCGACCCGCGCCCACCTCGTCGCTTGCGCCCTGATCTCGTCTCTCGTTCATTCGCTGCTTGCTGTCGTAGTTCTAATTGGCGCCGTCCGTGCGGATGTTGGGCTGTGGAGTAAAGTCATATATTATTTCCTGTTAAGTGCGTTACACTTTCTGTCGGGAGGACATTGTTTGCGTGTTCAGGATAGGTCCCTGGCCTCACATACCAAGTTCCATGCAGAGCGGTCAATGTACAGTAAAGTTAGAGGGCACTTCCTGTTAAAATGGCTGACTTCCTGTTGGGTCAGAGCGTGTCTATTAACATGTTCAGGGAAGTTCCCTTGACACACATATAATGTTTCGTGGAGATAGGGCAACGTACGGCAAAGTTAAATTCTACTTCCTGTTTTGGCGTTCCACTTCCTGTTTGGAGTTTAGCTTTTGCAGACATGTCCAGGATAGGTTCCTGGTCTCACGTGTCAAGTTCCGTGCAGATTGATCAATGTACGGTAAAGTTACAGGGGACTTCCTGTTTAAAATGGCTGACTTCCTGTTTGGTCAAAGGCGTGTCCATTAACATGTTCAGGGAAGTTCTATTGACTCACATATCATGTTTCGTGGCAATCGGGCAATGTATGGCAAAGTTACATTCTACTTCCTGTTGCGGCGGATCCACTTCCTGTCAGGAAGTCATCTGTTGCTGACATGGTCGGAGCGGTTTTGTGGTCCCACATATCACGTATGAGGAGGATACATTTATCCCTGTTATAGCAGCATAAAATAGTGTGATATGTAATGTTATATCCAGCAACAAGGGGGCGCTGTTTTTTAAATTGAAGATTTTCATATAGACTTTTTCAGGGTCAGACGGTCATCAATCCAGGGAAGTTTGGTTCAGATTGGAACAGGATTTACAAAGTTATACCAGTTTCTTTTGTGTTGCACAGTAGATGGCATAGTCTGCTGCCACCAGGGGGCGTCGTTAAGACATTGAATATTGTCATATAGACTACTTCAAGGCATCAAACCAGGGAAGGACATTGGATCCTCCATCGCAAAGTTATAAGGGTTTCGTTGTCTGTTTTTAAAAATCAGAATGTTTGCCAACTTTAGCACCCCCTATCTCGTACGCCGTGCGACATTTTAGAAAGCTTTCAATAACATTTGATCCTCAACTCGTCCACATTGACCTCGCCAAGTTTGAAGGTGATAGCACAAAAGCTCTAGGACAAGATAGATTTTATAGCAAATAAAATTATTTCTGTTTCCACCAGGGGGCGCTGTTTTCGAAATTAAATATTTTCATCTAGACTTGTTCAGGGTCGGACTGTCATCGATCCAAGGAAGTTTGGTTCAAATCGGAACAGGATTCACAAAGTTATCATCATAAATGTACTTTTTTTGGGTAATAATCCTCTCACCACTAGAGGCGCTGTTTCCGAACGTGACCGTTTTTTTATATTCATCTTTAAGAACTATCGATCATGAACCACGGCAAGTTTGGTTCATATCTGACCTTCCAATGCAAAGTTATAAGAGATTTGGTCAACATCATAATGATCGCCAACTTTAGCGCCCCCTATCTCGTACACCGTGCGACATTTTAGAAAGCTTTCACTAACTTTTGATCCTCAACTCGTCCACATTAACCTCGCCAAGTTTGAAGGTGATAGCACAAAAGCTCTAGGACAAGATAGATTTAATAGCAAATAAAATTCTTTCTGTTGCCACCAGGGGGCGCTGTTTTCGAAATTGAATATTTTCATGTAGACGTCGTCAGGACTGGAGGAACATCAATCCAAGGAAGTTTGGTTCAGTTTGGACCAGGACTCGCAAAGTTATAAGAGTTTGTTTTTTTGTCGCAAAAATCCGACTTTGCTCCGCCCACGCTGCTACACCGTTAAAGAATGCGCTATCATATTCAACACGCATCATCTACCATGTGTTTTCAATGTTTCAGTGTCATTTTGAGTGACACTTTTACAAACTCTGTAAAAGTTATTACCGAAATCGTAAATAAACTTTTTTTTTGTATATTCTCTTCCACCACCAGGAGGCGATGGTTTCAAACGTGATCATTTTTGCATAGGTGTCTTCAGCAACTACCCATCATCAATCATGGCAAGTTTGGCTCCGACTTGACCTTCCATCGCAAAGTTATAAGCGTTTCGTTGCGTGTTGGGAAAATTTGGAATTTTCGCCAACTTTGGCGCCCCCTATCTCGTGCGCCATGCAATATTTCAAAAAACTTTTCAGATTAGATCGTACCTCAACTGGTCCACATCAACCTCGCCAAGTTTGAGGTTGATTGCTCAAAAACTGTAGATTTTGGTATCTACGGCAAGTTATGCTGTAAATTCGCCAAAAACGCCTCCGTTTTCGCCTTCAATCCAAGATGGCAGCCTTCCTGTAGGTTTCACAGAAAACTTGTGATTGACTTTTGCCCATGGCACAACCTAATGAACGTGTGTACCAAGTTTCGTTCATGTACGTTATTCCCGACAGGAGTTGACCTAGTAGCACATTTTTGCGTCAGTCTGAAGCCCCGCCCACTTCCATTTTTTGACGCACATTCACCGAACCACTTTGGTTCGGCGATTTAAGTTAGGTCTGATGTTGTCCCAAAAATTCGCGAGGTTTGGGATACGTTTAGGCCTTCAAAAATGCACATTCCTCGTGTGAAGAATAATAATAATAATAATAATAACTAGCACCGCAAGCGGTGGTAACGGGTTCGAGCTTGACGCTACGTCGCGACCCGCGCCCACCTCGTCGCTTGCGCCCTGATCTCGTCTCTCGTTCATTCGCTGCTTGCTGTCGTAGTTCTAATTGGCGCCGTCCGTGCGGATGTTGGGCTGTGGAGTAAAGTCATATATTATTTCCTGTTAAGTGCGTTACACTTTCTGTCGGGAGGACATTGTTTGCGTGTTCAGGATAGGTCTCTGGCCTCACATACCAAGTTCCGTGCAGAGCGGTCAATGTACAGTAAAGTTAGAGGGCACTTCCTGTTAAAATGGCTGACTTCCTGTTGGGTCAGAGCGTGTCTATTAACATGTTCAGGGAAGTTCCCTTGACACACATATAATGTTTCGTGGAGATAGGGCAACGTACGGCAAGGTTAAATTCTACTTCCTGTTTTGGCGTTCCACTTCCTGTTTGGAGTTTAGCTTTTGCAGACATGTCCAGGATAGGTTCCTGGTCTCACGTGTCAAGTTCCGTGCAGATTGATCAATGTACGGTAAAGTTACAGGGGACTTCCTGTTTAAAATGGCTGACTTCCTGTTTGGTCAAAGGCGTGTCCATTAACATGTTCAGGGAAGTTCTATTGACTCACATATCATGTTTCGTGGCGATCGGGCAATGTATGGCAAAGTTACATTCTACTTCCTGTTGCGGCGGATCCACTTCCTGTCAGGAAGTCATCTGTTGCTGACATGGTCGGAGCGGTTTTGTGGTCCCACATATCACGTATGAGGATGATACAACAATCCCTGTTATAGCAGCATAAAAAAGTGTGATATGTAATGTTATATCCAGCAACCAGGGGGCTCTGTTTTTTAAATTGAAGATTTTCATATAGACTTTTTCAGGGTCAGACTGTCATCAATCCAAGGAAGTTTGGTTCAGATTGGAACAGGATTTACAAAGTTATACCAGTTTCTTTTGTGTTGCACAGTAGATGGCATAGTCTGCTGCCACCAGGGGGCGTCGTTAAGACATTGAATATTGTCATATAGACTACTCCAAGGCATCAATCCAGGGAAGGACATTGGATCCTCCATCGCAGAGTTATAAGTGTTTCGTTGTCTGTTTTTACAAATCAGAATGTTTGCCAACTTTAGCGCCCCCTATCTCGTACGCCGTGCGACATTTTAGAAAGCTTTCAATAACATTTGATCCTCAACTCGTCCACATTGACCTCGCCAAGTTTGAAGGTGATAGCACAAAAGCTCTAGGACAAGATAGATTTTATAGCAAATAAAATTCTTTCTGTTTCCACCAGGGGGCGCTGTTTTCGAAATTAAATATTTTCATCTAGACTTGTTCAGGGTCGGACTGTCATCGATCCAAGGAAGTTTGGTTCAAATCGGAACAGGATTCACAAAGTTATCATCATAAATGTACTTTTTTTGGGTAATAATCCTCTCACCACTAGAGGCGCTGTTTCCGAACGTGACCGTTTTTTTATATTCATCTTTAAGAACTATCGATCATGAACCACGGCAAGTTTGGTTCATATCTGACCTTCCAATGCAAAGTTATAAGAGATTTGGTCAACATCAGAATGATCGCCAACTTTAGCGCCCCCTATCTTGTACGCCGTGCGACATTTTAGAAAGCTTTCACTAACTTTTGATCCTCAACTCGTCCACATTAACCTCGCCAAGTTTGAAGGTGATAGCACAAAAGCTCTAGGACAAGATAGATTTAATAGCAAAGAAAATTCTTTCTGTTGCCACCAGGGGGCGCTGTTTTCGAAATTGAATATTTTCATGTAGACGTTGTCAGGGCTGGAGGAACATCAATCCAAAGAAGTTTGGTTCAGTTTGGACCAGGACTCGCAAAGTTATAAGAGTTTGTTTTTTTGTCGCAAAAATCCGACTTTGCACCGCCCACGCTGCTACACCGTTAAAGAATGCGCTATCATATTCAACACGCATCATCTACCATGTGTTTTCAATGTTTCAGTGTCATTTTGAGTGTCACTTTTACAATCGCTGTAAAAGTTATTAACGAAATCGTAAATAAACTTTTTTTTTGTATATTCTCTTCCACCACCAGGAGGCGATGGTTTCAAACGTGATCATTTTTGCATAGGTGTCTTCAGCAACTACCCATCATCAATCATGGCAAGTTTGGCTCCGACTTGACCTTCCATCGCAAAGTTATAAGCGTTTCGTTGCGTGTTGGGAAAATTTGGAATTTTCGCCAACTTTGGCGCCACCAAATACGTCCGCTATGCGATATTTCAAAAAAATTTTCAGATTAGATCGTACCTCAACTGGTCCACATCGACCTCGCCAAGTTTGAAGGTGATTGCTCAAAAACTGTAGATTTTGGTATCTACGGCAAGTTATGCTGTAAATTCGCCAAAAACGCCTCCGTTTTCGCCTTCAATCCAAAATGGCGGCCTTCCTGTAGGTTTCACAGAAAACTTGTGATTGACTTTTGCCCATGGCACAACCTAATGAACGTGTGTGCCAAGTTTCGTTCATGTACGTTATTCCCGACAGGAGTTGACCTAGTAGCACTTTTTTGCGTCAGTCTTTAGCCCCGCCCACTTCCATTTTTTGACGCACATTCACCGAACCACTGTGGTTCGGCGATTTAAGTTAGGTCTGATGTTGTCCCAAAAATTCGCGAGGTTTGAGATCCGTTTAGGCCTTCAAAAAGGCACTTTCTTCGTGGGAAAAATAATAATAATAATAACTCTTACGATTACAATAGGGTTCTTGCACAGTCGTGCTCGAACCCTAATAATAACTCTTTCAATTACAATAGGGTTCTTGCACAGTCGTGCTCGAACCCTAACTAGCACCGCAAGCGGTATTAACGGGTTCGAGCTTGACGCGACGTCGCGATCTGCGCCCACCTCGTCGCTTGCGCCCTGATCTCGTCTCTCGTTCATTCGCTGCTTGCTGTCGTAGTTCTAATTGGTGCCGTCCGTGCGGATGTTGGGCTGTGGAGTAAAGTCATATATTATTTCCTGTTAAGTGCGTTACACTTTCTGTCGGGAGGACATTGTTTGCGTGTTCAGGATAGGTCCCTGGCCTCACATACCAAGTTCCATGCTGAGCGGTCAATGTACAGTAAAGTTAGAGGGCACTTCCTGTTAAAATGGCTGACTTCCTGTTGGGTCAGAGCGTGTCTATTAACATGTTCAGGGAAGTTCCCTTGACACACATATAATGTTTCGTGGAGATAGGGCAACGTACGGCAAAGTTAAATTCTACTTCCTGTTTTGGCGTTCCACTTCCTGTTTGGAGTTTAGCTTTTGCAGACATGTCCAGGATAGGTTCCTGGCCTCACGTGTCAAGTTCCGTGCAGATTGATCAATGTACGGTAAAGTTACAGGGCACTTCCTGTTTAAAATGGCTGACTTCCTGTTGGGTCAAAGGCGTGTCCATTAACATGTTCAGGGAAGTTCTATTGACTCACATATCGTGTTTCGTGGCGATCGGGCAATGTATGGCAAAGTTACATTCTACTTCCTGTTGCGGCGGATCCACTTCCTGTCAGGAAGTCGTCTGTTGCTGACATGGTCGGAGCGGTTTTGTGGTCCCACATATCACGTATGAGGAGGATACAACAATCCCTGTTATAGCAGCATAAAAAAGTTTGATATGTAATGTTATATCCAGCAACCAGGGGGCGCTGTTTTTTAAATTGAAGATTTTCATATAGACTTTTTCAGGGTCATACTGTCATTAATCCAAGGAAGTTTGGTTCAGATTGGAACAGGATTTACAAAGTTATACCAGTTTCTTTTGTGTTGCACAGTAGATGGCATAGTCTGCTGCCACCAGGGGGCGTCGTTAAGACATTGAATATTGTCTTATAGACTACTTCAAGGCATCAATCCAGGGAAGGACATTGGATCCTCCATCGCAAAGTTATAAGCGTTTTGTTGTCTGTTTTTACAAATCAGAATGTCTGCCAACTTTAGCGCCCCCTATCTTGTACGCCGTGCGACATTTAAAAAAACTTTCAATAACATTTGATCCTCAACTCGTCCACATTGACCTCGCCAAGTTTGAAGGTGATAGCACAAAAGCTCTAGGACAAGATAGATTTAATAGCAAATAATATTCTTTCTGTTGCCACCAGGGGGCGCTGTTTTTTAAATTAAATATTTTCATGTAGACTTGTTCAGGGTCGGACTGTCATCGATCCAAGGAAGTTTGGTTCAAATCGGAACAGGATTCACAAAGTTATCATCATAAATGTACTTTTTTTGGGTAATAATCCTCTCACCACTAGAGGCGCTGTTTCCGAACGTGACCGTTTTTTTATATTCATCTTTAAGAACTATCGATCATGAACCACGGCAAGTTTGGTTCATATCTGACCTTCCAATGCAAAGTTATAAGAGATTTGGTCAACATCAGAATGATCGCCAACTTTAGCGCCCCCTATCTCGTACGCCGTGCGACATTTTAGAAAGCTTTCACTAACTTTTGATCCTCAACTCGTCCACATTAACCTCGCCAAGTTTGAAGGTGATAGCACAAAAGCTCTAGGACAAGATAGATTTCATAGCAAATAAAATTCTTTCTGTTGCCACCAGGGGGCGCTGTTTTCGAAATTAAATATTTTCATGTAGACTTGTTCAGGGTCGGACTGTCATCGATCCAAGGAAGTTTGGTTCAAATCGGAACAGGATTCACAAAGTTATCATCATAAATGTACTTTTTTTGGGTAATATTCCTCTCACCACTAGAGGCGCTGTTTTCGAACTTGACCGTTTTTTCATATTCGTCTTTAAGAACTATCGATCATGAACCACGGCAAGTTTGGTTCATATCTGACCTTCCATCGCAAAGATATAAGAGATTTGGTCAACATCATAATGATCGCCAACTTTAGCGCCCCCTATCTCGTACGCCGTGCGACATTTTAAAACAGTTTCAATAACATTTGATCCAAAACTCGTCCACATTGACCTCGCTAAGTTTGAAGGTGATAGCACAAAAGCTCTAGGACAAGATAGATTTTATAGCAAATAAAATTCTTTCTGTTGCCACCAGGGGGCGCTGTTTTCGAAATTAAATATTTTCATATAGACATTGTCAGGGCTGGAGGAACATCAATCCAAGGAAGTTTGGTTCAGTTTGGACCAGGACTCGCAAAGTTATAAGAGTTTGTTTTTTTGTCGCAAAAATCCGACTTTGCACCTCGCACCTCGCTACACCGTTAAAGAATGCGCTGTCATATTCAACACGCATCATCTACCATGTGTTTTCAATGTTTCAGTGTCATTTTGAGTCAGATACGACAATCTCTGTAAAAGTTATTACCGAAATCGTAAATTAACTTTTTTTTTGTATATTCTCTTCCACCACCAGGAGGCGATGGTTTCAAATGTGATAATTTTTGCATAGGTGTCATCAGCAACTACCCATCATCAATCATGGCAAGTTTGGCTCCGACTTGACCTTCCATCGCAAAGTTATAAGCGTTTCGTTGCGTGTTGGGAAAATTTGGAATTTTCGCCAACTTTGGCGCCACCTATCTCTTGCGCCATGCAAGATTTCAAAAAACTTTTCAGATAAGATCGTACCTCAACTGGTCCACATCGACCTCGCCAAGTTTGAAGGTGATTGCTCAAAAACTGTAGATTTTGGTATCTACGGCAAGTTATGCTGTAAATTCGCCAAAAACGCCTCCGTTTTCGCCTTCAATCCAAGATGGCGGCCTTCCTGTAGGTTTCACAGAAAACTTGTGATTGACTTTTGCCCATGGCACAACCTAATGAACGTGTGTACCAAGTTTCGTTCATGTACGTTATTCCCGACAGGAATTGACCTAGTAGCACTTTTTTGCGTCAGTCTGAAGCCCCGCCCACTTCCATTTTTTGACGCACATTCACCGAACCACTTTTTTACAAAATTTTTAGCAAGGTCTGATGTTGTCCCGAAAATTCGTGAGGTTTGGGATCCGTTTAGGCCTTCAAAAAGGCACTTTTTTTTGGTGAAGAAGAATAATAATAATAACTCTTACGATTACAATAGGGTTCTTGCACAGTCGTGCTCGAACCCTAATAATAACTCTTACGATTACAATAGGGTTCTTGCACAGTCGTGCTCGAACCCTAATAAAAAAATAAAAAACCCAAAAACAAGTGGATGAAAGGAACATTTATATTAGAACATTATAGAACATTTTAGAACAGTGTTTCACAATCCTGGTCATCAAGGAAGACCGTTCAGCAGTTTCACACAACTGATTGATTTCACTAACTTGCCACGTGGTACGCAGTTTCAGATGTCTGCAGAAGTTACCAAATATAGTTTTTTGCCCGGTAAAGGGTTAAGGACCTTTTACCCTCCATCAAGACCTGGTCCTAATGAGGCAGAACCTAATTTCTGAGAAACTGGTGTAGCTGAGATGTGAATTGTGCTCAGGTTAGGGTTAGGTATTAACCGATTAAGGTTAGGGTTCACACTTATGTTAAGCTTTCCAAATGAAAGGAACTCAATGCAGATTCCTTAGAACAGCAGTGCAAACCTGTGTTTGTGGTTGGAATGCAGGCCCGGTGGGCCTCCCTCAAATATAGTATCTTATCTTTATTGCATCCTTTAAAAAAATAGGGCTCATTTCAGTTTTCCTTTTTTGGCTGCCTTTAATTTAATTTTTTTTTACCCAAATAAATCATGTTTTGACCTCATGTTCATTTATATCTGAGTACCTCCCCCTGAAGTCAACTATATTTAAATGTAATGTGGGAACTTCATGCTCAGATTTCGAGTTTTCAGTAGTGTTGAGTAAGCTGGAGATGTGTTGGTTCTGCCGTTTGCTCTGCAGCAACAGGAAGTGGTCTCGCATGCAGTCTGCTAGATAACCAACATGTGTCTGAGCTCTTAGCAACAAACATTAACTGAACTCAAGAGGATCCAGGGATTAAGAGGAGACGGACATGATTGCATCTACAGGAAGCAGCCTGGCTTCACTGTTAATGAGACCGTTATTTTTAATACATGTCATCCGGCTCTTATAGGTGCAGTCAACACACTTATGTTCATAGTACTCTGTTGTTGCCTTAATGCACCACTCATGAAGGTCAAAAACGGTAATAAGATCCTCTGTAATTGCTCTGGATTCATTTCCACATTAAAAACAGACAATATAACTATATATAAATGACACTATAACTATATAGACAGTGAAACTTCATAAGGTTTTGAACCAGTGGGGTTATTTGCTATAGTCCTTATACGAGAAATGACTCTAATATCTCTGGTTCAGAGCTGTGTTGCACATCAGTGAGCAGGGCACGTTAGTCAGCAGAAGGTCTGTGGTTTATTCATACTGATTTTTCAGTGCAGGTCATGGCGGGAAGGTCTTTTCAACAGAAACTGACCACATACCTTGCTTCATTAGTTTTTATTACACACATTTGACTCATAATTTGGTGTTTTCATGATACGTCTACGTTTTAATTTGATTTCCTTTGATTTTCATGTCATGTACTTTAGATTAGGTCACATGCACAGAAGCTCAATCTAATTAGTCTGACCCTTTAGTGTGTTATCCACTTTTTCAAGCCCTTGTTCAGTTGTGACATACTTCAATTTTGAACTTCTGATGGTCAAGATTGTCAGAGCGAGAGAGCGGTGAATGCACCTTCACTTTGGTGAGAGCTCTCCTTCTCTTTGCAAGTCTGGAAGCAGCCCCACATTGCCCCTTCGTCCACCCCATCTCCCAGCTCCAGCCAAACTGCCTTACATAACAGGGTTTTAGTTGAGTCTGCAGTGGACTTTTCCCTCGTCCGAACAGAGGCTGCCCTTCTTCGCCGCACACTGGCTTTTCCACGGCGGTTTCTGCATGCGTGTCTGAATGTCTCTCTTGTCTGTTTGTTCTCCACTTGAACTACCTGTTATTCCTGCTCAAAGATGAGGCTGTGCTCATTTCTGTGGGAGAGAGGCAGCACTGCTCCAGAGGGCAGAACAGTTATTATTACTACGCTGTTACTCCTTCCAGCTCAAGATCGTGCAAACGCTTCCCTTAGCTCTGACCTGTCTCATCTGTTTGCAAGAATTCTCCAAGACTTCACTCAGGCAAACTGCAATTATGTGACAAAAGTGCTGATGCCTTTCTGTGTAGTGTGTTGAGCAATGTGGTGACACGTGTTAAATAGCACACAGAAACATGAAAGAGTAAAGCTACCAATTGTGCGTGATTATAGGGCTCATAAGGGCTTGTAAGACACTAAAGCAATATCAGATATTCAGACTGACACGAGAGGCGTTATTAAACTGAGGTACAGTACCTCCAACCATTTTGTATAGAGGTTTCGTGTTAAATGACCGTGTGAAATTCCTGATGGAAGACTGGTTGAGCTGTTCGGCTACGTTGAGGACAGCCCCACGCAGAGCGTCCCACAGCTCGGCTCACATGACCAGACAGAAGGCACCTGATCCTCCCCCAGGGGGTGCAGAGAGGCAGATGGAGCAAACAGAAAGAGGGGGAGAGGCTGAGAGATCAGATGGACATACAGGAGCTGTAAAAGTAACAAGAGTAAACATCCATCCCTGTGAAGACCTTTGTTTGTTGGTAATCTGATAGATTAGTTGTTCCAGCATACGTTGTTCCACTTTGTGACATAACGAGGACGTTGTGTTTGTTACCTCTTCAGGACCTTTTCTCCTCATGGAGATCAAAACCTGGTCCTAACGAGGCATAATTTAATTTCTAAAGATCAGAGACTCTATATAAAGTGGACAAAGACTTCCAGCTGCAACACAAACTTTAATTTTGTAGCCTTGAGATTTGTAAGATGATATGACCAGCACTTAAGGGTGGGCAAAAAAATAGTATCTTGATATTTTGGGGGATTTATATTATAACTGAGCTTCAGTGGCTTGTCCTTAAGTTTTCAAACCTGAAGACAAACAGTCCTCAGTCTTTGCATGCATAAAATAAATAAATACACGACTACATGTTGACGTTAAACTTGTTTTTCTTTGCTTTACCAGGACACCAGAAGCCCTGCTGAAGAGAAACCTGTCCAGCGATCAAAGGTAAATATACACCGTCTTATTACTCTAACCCTCGGTCACTCTCCTCTGTTCATATGTCTGCGTTATTCTTGCCCCACTTCACTTTCATCAGATTTTGATCTCGGGAAAGACAGGAGCAGAGGAAGTCTTTCCGGCCTTTCGTGTCTTTTGTGAAAAAAAACAAAAAAAAAACAAGCTTTCCTCTCTGTAAAGATCAAGCCTTAGATCCTCCTGTTTGTGTGTCTAGTAGTACATTGTGCTTTTATGTGCTCAGTCCTTCAGCTTTAAGACTCAGAAGGAAGTCTGCACATCATGTGAGAAGACGGTCTACCCCATGGAGAGATTAGTTGCCAACAACCAGATCTTCCATTCAACATGTTTCTGTTGCAAGCACTGCAACGCCAAACTCAGGTGAGTATTATTCAACGTTGATTAGGTCACCGTTTCCCTGTGTTTATCTTTCGTTGTTCGTCTCTCAACTCTTGTGGTTTGTATAGTAATGGTTTATTTACTTGCCCCCCGGCAGTCTTGTCTCCTTTGCGGCTCTTCAAGGTGAATTTTACTGCAAACCCCACTTCCAGCAGCTGTTCAAAAGCAAAGGCAACTATGACGAGGGCTTCGGACGCAAACAGCACAAAGAGCAGTGGACCCCCAAGGATCCGGACAACATAACAAAGACGGCCTAATCACAACCCCCATGTGTCTCAGCCTTGTCTCTTCCTTATCCTCCTCCTAACTAACTCCTCCAATGCTTCACAATGAACACATGCCTCATGTGCTGGGGCTCTGTTAAATTACCTACACGCTCACTCGCTTTTGAAATACCATCAGAACAGATACACGCACAAACAGCTAGGAAAAGACTGGCTAGTCTGAATCTATTCCACTCAATTTTTTATTTCGTGGAAATATTCTGGGGTTAGTTTTTATTAATACATGTACTGTCCTCATTTTTACATTTTTTCCCCCAATTTCCTGTTTGGAGTTGGTTATTGATTGTGACCAAAAAGTTTTTTTTTCTGGTATGGGGAGTGTGATAACAATAATATTTTAGTTTTTATAATTTGCACACTTTCTTTTTGGATTATGTAAACTGTACAGTATGCTCAGGCAAACATAAGAGGGGGGTTACGCCACATCCATGTTTTGCAGCTGGAGCATACACTCAGGTCAATTTTCACCCAACGATTTTTCAAAAAGATCACATATTTCCTCATTGTATCCAGACACAAATCAAAAATAATAGTCCTCAATATCGTGACTTTGCTGTCAGACACAGTTTGTCAGGTTTCATATATTTGAGGGACCAACAGGGTACAGAGTACTGTAACATAACCATGCACATCAGCAACAACTCACCTCTCGTTTTACATCTAGGTTTAATTGTACACGTTGTTCCATGGTTTGTTCTTATCTTAATGAATAGGTTAAGTCTTACTGTTGCATGTTGGTATGACTGAGTCTAAATAGCCTTATCTTATGACTGTATTGATCTTTGTGTTGTGGATGGTTTTGTGTGTCTCATATGACCATTGCAATTCACTTTTTTACAGTTTTTAAAAGCACTCGAGGTTGGATTTGATCGATGTCATGGCATAAGTTGATCCTCTCTGAGCTTTTATGGCTGAAATCTTAATGGAATTCTCAAACTGTGTTTTGTATACTATCTGTACATAGAGCTGTAGTTTGTGTTTAGTGAACGTCCCCCCCCCCCATCGGACTGTGCTCTCATCTCGCACATAATGATCACATGTGATCGTCAGCAACTTGACGTTCACAAGGAGAACAGGCCTTGTCCTTTTAAAACCCTTGACTCCATTGTATTAAACATTCTCACAAGGAGCTGTACACATTCTGGTTACAATTAAGTGCCACAAATGTGGATGTTGTTGGACTGAACTTTAAGCCTCGCGAGAGACTTCACAGTTGTGGACCTGCATCACGTCACACTTGTCAGTTCTTGGCATCCTTTGTTGACCCCCCCTCCCCCCTTTGATGTATTTGAGTAGGTTCTAATTATTTATGGGGACATGTATCTACTATTTTGAACATTCGTTACCTGCCCCCTCCCCCTGACTCGCACCCAGTAAGCGTGAGCGAGTGTCCTTTAAATAAATGCCTTCCTGTTTTTAACTCATGTCTCATTGGCTAAATACATCTTAGCACCTGGACCTATTTTACTTAATATTGAATTTACTGAAAGTGTCTGATGGGAGGGTTTGTCTAGAAATGTGCTCCCTTCAAAACCTAGTGCAGAGCACCCCCTGCTGGGGAAAGTGTGACAGGACGATAACTGCCCAAGAACTTCTCATTAAAGCCTTTGTGTGATGTTTTTGAATAGTTGCCTCAGCTGGGGGCAGCGCAGCTGCTGCACCCCAGGCACTTTTGATCAGAATGAATTGCCACACCTTAGAGAAATAAATCCAGTTCGACAACATTTCCACAACTTTATCTCATTCTGTACTAAAGAGTGAGTCTAAAGCCATTCATAAATCCCATTTTAGAAAAATGTCTGAAAACCACTGAGACTTGACTGACACTTGAATGACTCAAAAGTACTATTTTGTGACTGAAGGTTTACTGTGAATTTAGGTGCGCTGTGCAGAGAAGAAAGCTGAACTTAACAGATGGATATTTGGTACTTTTTTAAAGAGAAGCCTTAGAAATAAATAGCTGAGTCCATTGCTTTTTTTTTTTTTTTCAAACAAACATTTTGAGTGCACAGATTTTTGACAAAGAAATCTTTCGATCATGCATCTTCATCATGAGTTCCATTCTTTAACATTGAATTACTTCACTCTACCAGCAGCCATTTCCCCCTATTTAACCACTTTTTATCCCCTGTAATGTACAATTATTGCGATTCTGTGTTTGACGATGTATTTTTGTCTTTTCTTTTCATTTTAAAACAGTCCTCTAGGTCCCTGAGAATGCTTTAAAAATCAAGAGTATTATATCTAGAAATTCTGTCTTCTGTCCTTCTCCATTAGCAGTTCGCCAAGGTACAGCTGCAAAAATCTGTGAATTGCAACTTCTATGTGTAACAGAGCAGACAAGGTACATTTTACACTGGTGCCAAGAGGCTCAGGTGAATGATTGCAGTGTAACGTTTTAAATGTTAAGTCTGTGAGTCATTTCATTTTTGTGCTAAACTTGATGTGGACTTAACTTTTTAATGCTGTTACCGGCGTTGACACATTTTAAATGTATGCATCTTTGAAAATGTATTCTGTATTACAGACTTGACCTGTGGATTGAGGTGGCCTTACAGCAAAACAACGCTTGGACTGTGTTTACAGTCTTTTTTTTGTTTTGTTTTCCTTTATTCTCCCTTCTCTTGCTCATTTGTATGTGGAACATTTTTTAAAAAAAGAACATGTAAGCGCCCTCTTTCTGCACCAATATACACAATCATTTTGTGCATTTTTCCTTTTTTTTTTAAATTTTCCTTGCTTTTGGAGAAAAAATAAAATGCTGGTGTTGATTTGATGTGGTGGTGATTTGTGGTTTTTCGTGTGTTTATTCACGCAAAGATATCCTACCTCTTATATACAAAAGGCCAACATTGACTTATTATTTTAGCAATGCTATACACATGCAGAAAAATATGGGAAAAGTATGCAGTTATTTTATCTTAATCTTACTCTATGTCTTAATAGCACAACCCTGACTCTCTTCAAACTGGACTGAAACCCTAATTAATGTTATTGTTAAAACCTGTGCTATGTACATTTTATATTGGAAATAATTACTTATAATACTTAAGTGCAGTAAATGTCATGCACGTTAAGACTTTTATTTAAGTAATATTATAAATAGTGACTTCAAATTCTACCAAAGACAACTCTCTGGTAAGATAATTGCACTTTTTCTCAAGTATCCCTTTTAGATACCCTATACAAGACTGGTAAATAAAATATTGATGGAGACTGGCTTTTAGAATCTTTCACTTTTCCGACACCTTTGAATGCAACATAAGTGAACTCCGTCGCAGCTGGCCCGCCCCTCTAAAAATAATACGCCGCGCGCTCCCGCGGAAACATTTCCACCGAGTAACAGCGCGTCCCCGCGGCTTCACGGCGCAATTTTTTTGAGCATAAATCATAAATCCTCCTGGGAACAAACCCGTGTTCACACACACGCGAGAACGACGGACGGAATGACATTTGGACCGACAACATGGATATACAACCACACAGCGTCGTTTTCGGTGTGACCTGTTGGTAAAAACGTAGAAGAAGGTTCCGGTGGACAACACATATCTTTGTGTCAGGAAGTTTTGACGTACTCGGCTGACGATAGTGTTTTGCTTTGTTTTGGTCGCTGAAAGTTGTGGTGGGCCGTCAATGGCTGCAGAGAAGTGGAGTCTTTGAACGAGACTGCGTTTCACAGAAAAGGGAAAAGTCTGCACGGGTTTTTTTTACGTGAATGCACCAGGAAGGAGGTTTTCCAACTTGTCCTCGCGTCGCTAAACAACAAAACGGTGCTAACTGTGTGATAAACACAAGCAAGTAGTAATTCATTTAATGTCATTTTCTTCATTATGTCTTTATTTGAACAATATTACTACAGTTACAGGCCTGAGTGTTCGTATATGATTGAAATTCCGAGTTACAACGCAAGGCAATTACATCCTGTTCAGTCATGGAACTGAAGATCTTTGCACAGTAGAGTGTTTTGGACTCGAACCTGGCAACCCACAAAGAGAAATTCTGCAAAGTTAGCAGGAAGAGAGGCCGTCAAAATCACGGAAACCGCACGTTCTTTTTTCCCCTCCAGCTACCCATTGCTTCCAAATGGATTTCATACAGGCCACACGGTTGTTGTTACACCTTTTTTGTCGGTAGCTTTTTTGTGCCACACAATGTTTTGGAAATGTGACTTTCCCGCAAACGCGAGGCTGCACGGGAGCAGCAACAGCAGGATCAGTCTGATGTAGGACAAACCTCCGGAACATTTTCTGTGTTGGACTCGCAGCCGATTGTATTTAAAACTGTTTGTGCGTCTGATACAACTTTCCACTGACGAATAATAAGAAAAAGAAGAACCCCCCGGTTACCTGGGGGGGTCAGCCCCGCCAATGGAACCCTCACACACGCACACACTCACTGGTGTGTCGGTGTGACCAAGGATACCGATGAACTTGAATTACGCCTGGACATTCTGCGTCATCTCTGTCGTCAGAACCGGTAACTCGGACTCGGTTCCACGCGGGACAAGCCCCGTCTTGCCCTGACTGAGGTTGTCAAGGCGACAGGTGAGTGTTGTGAGCGCTGTGCACGTGACATCGCTGACAGGTGGTGTGAATGACAGGGTCCCTCACGATAAGAACCCTCTTGAATCTTGATAAGATACGATACGATATGGTCCAGATACCAATAATATCACGATACACCTCGTAATTCCATGCAATTTACGTTATATATTTAGAATAAAAATATTTTCCATTCTATGATAATCAATATTTTGAGAGACAATTATATCACGATACATCACATCAAGTTAAAAGTGCAGAATTTATCCCGATGTAAACTTCCTCTTTGGCCAGGTAACTTCCGCCCAAGTTTCCTTGGCAGGGACTGTTTACTTTAAAGTGCCTTAATTTATTCATTTAGAATAAATTAAGGCACTTTACCTAGACCGGAAGTTCCAATTAACGCTGTTTTTTAGTGTGTATCTGCGTCCTTACCTTGTTAGCGAAGCCCTGAAGGTTCAAAACAAACAGTTCAGCCATTGCTGAGAACGCTGTGGTTTATTGTAATCTCGGGCTCAGCGAGATCTCTGAAAAAACCCGGTCCGGTTACGTAAACGGCAGTTCTCCTGAACAGCAGATCCTCCTGCTCCGGGCACTAGTCCGGGCATATCCGGTTGCGTACATTGAACCACAGAAGAAGAATAACATCCGTCGTGGAGGTGTTTCACGAGCGACAGTGTCTTCTGACTCTGTGTCTGACTCTGGGTCAAAGTCATAAAAGGGACTGTGGCGGGGAGTCGTGACAAAGCTATTTTTAATCGCGGCTGAGGACAACATTTCTATCGGCTCGTTTACAGCAACTAGGAGGTTTTAGACCATAAAAAAAAAGTTAATGTATGTAAGTAGACCTCCATAACTAACATTATGTGCAACAGGACCACTCTATGTGAGCTTTAAATACCGATATTTGCCCTGGTGTATCGATTATCGTATTGCACAAGGAATGTCAATGATATATCACCAAATCGACATGACATGACCCACCCCAAAAAGATATCATGGTGAAAAATGCTGCGTTCAAGTCATATGGGAAATAAGTTTCTGTTTGAAATTGGATTTTTTTTTAAAAATTGGGGTTCAAGATAAGGTTTTTACTAAAACCTTCCTTGATTCAATAATGTTCAAACTATGTGGCAGAGGTCAACTGTTGTGGGTTTTCTTTTGCCAAAGTCCGTCTTCACTAATCTATAGCACCAAATCACAACATACATTAGTACAGTAGTTCTCAAGCTTTTGACACAAAGAACCACCTGAGAAAATATTGAGCTCTTGAAGTAACACCATTATTGGCAACGTTAAAAGTTCAGTCGTGTAAATAGGTCGAGCAATATTCCTTAAGGATTTTTCACAGGAGGCAGATTTATTCCCAATAAGATCATTTACTCTCTCATCATCATCATCCTCTTCCTCACATATACTTCACACACTGGTATAGTGAAGTTAAATCAAGATTGTTTACATTTTTTTGTAATTGGTTTAATTTCCTATGCACTCCATTCACATACCCTGGCATACCCAGTGGAACATTATTTCTGTCCTCCATGTACCACCAGAGCAAGCTCACTCGTGGTACACATAGCACAGTATGAGAACCATGGCATAACAACATACATTTACATGGAACATGTCCACAAGGAACTGGTATTTTGGTGGCACTGAAAAGCCATTTTTGGAAAATGCCCATTCACAATGGAAAATGTTTGTCACTTGGAACCAAATACATGTGATTCCTGATATTATTCCTTCACTGTTGCTTAGGATTATCTTTGTGTCTTTGTGCCAGTTCATTTGTCAAAGTACTTTAGGAAGCAGAATCCATATCCACCATCATGTGGATGATGTGTTCACACAACACAGTGGACTGCTCCTCCATACACAGTCCAAAGATTATTACGTTTCTGACTTGATGCTCTACAGTAAAAGCACAGTATCTGCACATTGTCCTGACAGACACAAAGGTGCAGGTTGTATGCTTGTTGAGATTGCACATACTCTTTTAAGAACTTGGAGCTGTGTGTGTGTTTAAACACTACAAGAGACATTTGAAACTTTACCCAAGGCAAACACCAGGAGCCTATTCAGATTGCAACAATATTTTAATGTGGTGGTCACCCTGAATCCAAAGCACATGTCCACCTGAAACAAGAGAGACATCAGGCCAGGGGATTTTGCTGCAAAGCATTGAGTCCAGATGCATCACTGGTCAGAGACAGAGTGAGGACTGTATCTGGGAAAAACAGCCTCAGACTAAACACCTCTCAAAGCAGACAGAGAAGAGAAGGGGGGAGGAAAATCCATGTAAATCCTGCAAGTCCTGGAAATATGATGCAAGGAAAATAAAGCGGGCACAGCTGACTGGACTGGACTGGTAGAACGCAGCCTGCTTCTCCTTTTGAATTCCCCGCATTCCGCTAGGGAGGTAATTAAAATCAGGAGAGGCAGCAGAGAAAGGGTAGCTGGGGGATTGGACGTGGAGGTTAATTGTGGGTTTTTTTGTTACAGTGACACCCTGAGGTGAACAAGTTGTGTTTTGCTCTCCACTAAGTGACCTGGCTCTGGATCATTTTTCAGCCAGAGAGAAGTAGGGCTACACAGTTTATAGAAAATTCAGATTCACAATACTTTATTAATCCCGGGGGGGAAATTGTTTAAATGTACCGCCATAGTGATATCATCATGCAATATATATGTAAATTGCAAAAGATAGAACGTTTTCAGACTAGTTGAGCAGCAACAAATAATGGTTGTCTCTTGTGCTAGTTATCTTTAGTCACAAACTTACGACAAAGGCACATAATAGTTTTTTTAAATTATTAAATAATACAAAACTCAATGACCGCACTTTACTCAACTTACCGTAAATCCTTCAATATACCAAATATATGGTGTGCAAATAAACATAGAATTAGTTGGTCAATTGCAACAAAAGACAGTTTTAAAAGATGGATTTAATTGATTATGTTTAAGTTGTTTTCAGATTTTTATATATTTACTTAAGGGTTAGGGTTATGGTAAGGGTACAAGAGATGTTTTTATTTAGGGGGCACTTGGATGTTACTTTTTTTTTTCTTGTAAAATCATGTTTGGTTGAAAATAATGCTGTGTCTGCACAGGCAACTCGCTGTCTGGCCTATGTTAACAATGAATCCAACGCAGACAGACATCAACAGTACCGCGTACATAAGCATTTATTTATCCATTTGTTGTAATATCACCATTGCAAGATTCACTATTCACATATTTTCATAATATTATGCAGCCCTAGAAATCGCTCAGTGTTCCTGAAGGCTCTGAAACGATTAATCGGTTTGAGTGTTTTTATTCAAACAATTTGTCCAATTTTCATGAAAATCATGAAAACTGAATGCATTTCGTTTGTGGACAAAACAAGACATTTGCGAACATCATCATTTCCAAGTTTGACAACCACTCACACATTTTATGGACCAAATGATTACTTGAATAATCGTTAGTTGCAGGCCAAATTGCAAACCTCATAAACTCCATGTTATTTATTGTAGGGGATAAAATATCATCAGCATGAAGTTCACAGGGTTGAAGAACACAGGTTTTTGGCACCCACTGTGTTGGCAGGCGAACATGAGAGTGGCGGAAGCTTGAAAGCTACGTGGCAATGGTCTACTGACCACAGTCGGACGTGCCCAACATTCCTGTGGGTGATTATTACCCAGAAATCCAAAGAGTCAGTGTGTCGCCTCAGGTGCTGATGCTGGCCATTTCAAGCACCAAATTAGTTTCCTGCTTCCCCGCTCTCTTCTCCAGTCTTCGTTGTGCAAACTAACACTCGTACCTCAGATAAGTGCAGCCTCTTCAGTCACCTCCATCCTCACAGCGGTATTTCTCTGCCCTCTTTTCTCTGGCGTATTATACAGTATACTAAATTTCTCTGGTTCTTGAGTCTCACAAAACATCTAATAGTGGGTTCATGCTGCAGTATATTCTTGATTGTGATTGCATCTTTCCATTTAAAGCCGTCATGTCACATTTTTCACTCGTGATTTTCTCTAAGAGGATAATCCTGTTTTCAGTTTGTGGTTTAAATGTTACTTCCACAGAGGAACGTGTTCATATGCAGGTCTTATATTCTTTGGTTTGCATGTGGTCACTATTCTGGAACAATAATAGCTCATGCTTCTGCCCCTCACAATAATTATCTACAGAGGATCAATGCTGGGTTCATTATTAAGAACAATAGCAGTATCTGTGCTGCTGATACTGATCTTATTAAGCAGATCAAGTGCATGGCAGATCTCGGTGAACAAGGTCTCTTTATCTGTGTTGGTTAAATTCAGTCAGTTACAACAGACTGCTGAGCCGGCTTTTAGTGCCAATGCAAAACCTGTCTTCAGGTTACTGTGCATATAAAACATTATATCAAATGGGCCAGAGTCTTTCCTGTCAATGTAGAAGCAGGATGACTCGACACTAGGGCTGCAACTAACTGTTTTCATCATCAATACATATGTTGGTTATTTTCTCGATTAATCGATTTGTTGTTTGTTCCATACAATCTCAGAAAATGCTGTAATATGCCAATCAGTGTTTCCCAAACCTTGAAATGAGGATGGCAGAGCAGATAACAATGTCTTCGTTATATAGAGCAAAGAAACCAGAACATATTTGCATTTCAGAAGCTGAACGATTATTCAACTAATTGTTCTCTACACATCTGTTTTGCTTCATGTTTTCTTCTTTTTTCTATGATCGCTGCAGTGTTGCAGACATTTGCAGATATTAAATGTTGATAAAGAAAGCAAGGGTCTGATCATGCCCGTATATTTCAGAATGTTATTGTGATTGTGAAAACTATCAGTGTCCGTTTGTATGTTGGACCTGAATAACCCTTTATTTTACTGTGATTTTGGCCTCCAGGACAGGGTTTCAAGGAAAAATGATGACTTGAGTTTCAGCAAAAGGGAACTGTAATATATTCAGTTCTGTTTTTAAGCTTCTTTATTTTTTTCATTATTATTTTTTTTAAAGGAAAGCTAGTCATATTAGTTATGCAAAGTAACATCCATCCAAAGGTTACTTGAAAGCTAAGTTCATGTTTAGGACACGAGTTCTGTTGTTTCCAGATTTTCCTAATGAGTTGAAGCTCTGTTTTATTGGGACACATTTGGGGGAAACCCTCACTCTTGAAGGAAATGCTTCTGTTTTATTACAGTTGGCGCCTTGGACAGAGCAGATAATGTTGCACTGTGAACATCAACAATGGCGTTATAACACAGCTGAGTTTCTGCAGCCTGTAAAATCAGAGAAGTTTAAAGATGGTAGATATTTTCAATGGCAGAAAAAGTTTCATGTAAAACAAAAAAACATCTTTTCCCATATGAACTGTGCCAGACCAGTCCCTGCCGGCATAGCTCGAGTTTCAGCCGTTTCCAATTGTCATTCTTTCTCATGAGCAAATCACACAAGACACATTCTCACATGCACTGCACACGTTCTGGTTCACCAAGTTCTTCAGTCAGAAAAATTGTTCATTTTGTAACACACCTGCAAGGATTCAAACATAAACAAATGCCTGTGCTGTAAATAATGAGTTTCTTCGTGTAGCATTACAGCAAAATATTCTATAAGGTAATTCCATTACAGAGATTACTTCTAATAAAGGTGCAGGCTTACTACTTTTTCTGGTTTTTATACTGCGATTAGATTTCTCTGATTGCTGTGACGTCTTCATTTCACTAATGCTTAACAGTAAGCGGATGTTTTACTGGCACGGTGGCAGGTTTTATGAGACTGGCTGATAACCTTGGTCATATGTCATCTCCTGTCTCCGTCTCACTCTCCCAGAGAGTCACATTCTTATACTCTGTCTCTGAGCAATAAAATATTAACTGGAACAATGTCAGCCTCAGTTCTTACGAGCGTATTACTAATTGATTTCTGTGTTTTATTACTGCAGGCTGCAGCACAAGAGAGACAAGTTTCTGAAGAACCGGCTTGTGGAGCACGTACAGAAAGTTCAGCACAATGAGTAAGTCTTCTATATTTTGATGTTGAACAGACATGCTCACAGTGTGACATAAAAACAGACAACACACCATCCCCGAGGCTAAAGCCCGTGTGAGCTGCTGCTCCAGGCGCAGCCTTGTAGAGGCAAGATCTGGTTCTCTGCACCGCTCCAGCACTGTATGATGTCTGTCCAAGCAACACAAGGAGAATATTTTCTCTTTGTGAGTTAGTCAAGCCAAGGCAGAGGTTGCCCTCGAATCAAACATGGGAATAGTCATATCAAAAACACTACAGTCCTCCCTCGGCTCCAACACCATGTCATAAGATAGTCACAATATGGCTACAGTTAGATTACTGACTCATTTTCTCCACAAACCTTTGAAGTGCAGAGCTATGTGCTAATAGCTCTTCCTATTTTCTGTCATACATGCACACTCGGATCATCCATTTTCCAATCTGCTTGCTAATTGTTTATTTTTCACCACCCATTATCCTCTCCAGACGAGAGGCAGGCTCTCCACTCGATAATGAAGGACCTGGTTGCCCTCCAGATGACGCGGCGCCAGCCTGTGTTGTCTTATGACAACAGCAAACCCAAGACACCGGCTCAGACCAAGAGACAGGTACAGTATCAGTACATCAGAGCTTTAGACTGTATATAAAAATGGACATGGCCTTCAATTGTAAAACAAACTCCCCACAATTTGGGATTTAATCGGTTTTGAAAATTACGTTAACGGTTATCCCTGTCTGGTCTATTTTCCTCTTAATGGCAACATAATTGAAAAGATTTGACATTATTTTCAGTTGAAGAAGACCTGAAACAAGTGATTAAGACCACTAACTATTCAGAAAATGATAATGATGAGGAGCAGGCTTGTTCTCCATTATACTTCCATTCAAACTGACATGGTCGGTTAGTGTGTTAGTGAAGTGATCCTTGCTGGCTAACTGCTTCTTCTGTCATGCTTCCTGGGCTTTACTTTTCAAACCAGAAGACTGAAGTGTATCCATTTTCATTGACAGTCTATGATCAGAGTGCATCACAATAAGCGGCAACTCCAAAATCTACGATGATATCTTATCATGTCATGATATAGATATAATATATTTTGACACTGACAATAATTAGTCGATATCCTTTAAAAAAAAAGGATTTTAATTAAATCACTCAGTGTTACTTTTAGATAATATCAATGGATAAAATTTCAAGTTTCAGGAAATCGACTCGTCTTTTCTTTTAACTTTAAAATTCCAGTAAACATTCAAAGGCTGAACTGTAGTGAAGTAGTAATCCATGAGTTCAACTTGGGTCTAATGTTCAGAGTGCTCAGTCATGTTTCACTTTTGTCAGAAAACTCAGCTACTGTTAAGGATCTACCTCAGACACCTTGGTGCTACAAGCAAATATAAGTTGTATGATAGTGTTCTTTCAGTCAAACTTCACAGAAGTGGTTTTAGTCGTAGCACTCAGGCCAAGTCAGGCTCTAAAATCAACAGGAGACATGCGTCTCTCTGTGACCAGCCTGTTGACTGTCAAAATAAAAAGTCAAATTGCTCTAAGTGTTAAATACTCTTTAAATAAGTCTGTCCACTGTGTGAATCATCATGATGTCAATTTGCACACAAATTGCATCTCTGTAAGGGAAAACAGAACATACACAGGTTCACTCACTTGGATTTTGCAGCATTCAGCATTCATAGTCCAGTGTAACTGAGGCTGAAGTCAGGAGGGTCTTAAACACTGTAATTTTATGACTGTGGTTTGATGACCACTGATATTTATTTTATGATGGAAAAGCTAAGATGAAAAACATCAATAGCTATAATCTCATTGCTTGTAGTTTGAGTTTCCTTCGGCCCACACACTTTGCCCTTTCAGCATAATGACAGATGAATTTCCTAAGTAGCCACCCACAACTATGGTAAGCCTTCATCTAAATCCAGTAATTTTCATCTACTTATCTAAAAATATATTCTGCTTGAATGGAGAAGTGGCCTCACTTTTTTTTTTTTTACGTGTCATTGACCTGTGGCTGCAGAAACTCAATTATTTACACAATAACTTAGTTTGTGCTTGTTACAAGCGGAAGTGGGTTTTTCATAAACGATGAGGCAACAAAGACGTACAAAGGTACATGTCCTCCCCGCAGACAATGTGGGTGTAGGATCAACAGGTGAAGACATGTGAAAGTATACCACAGCTTCCAAAAGTCACTCTACTACTGTTGGGGTGTGTTCCCTTGGAAAAAAAATTATAAATCACACTCTAATTGTGGTGAAATACAGTTATTAAAATGTCAGTCTCATTTGTTCCCCTCTAATTACCTCCTTCTACCTCGTAACTTTCCTGTTTCTGTTTCCTGCAGGACGATGTCAGGATAAAGTTTGAGTTCTCAGGAGAACGAAGGCGAGTATCCCACATACACATACACACACGCATGCACACATACTGTATTGATCTATACATGAGTGAGAGTAAGCAGAAATGGACATAAACACTTACACACGCTGCCTTTGTCATATGTACCAGTTCCTGAGAAAGAGCACATCTCGGTGTCAGAAACATGCTCCAGCACTTAATTCAGGCTGGTATGTGAGCTGGAGAACACAGAGGAAAAGACTGTGGTTACTCTGCGGCTGCCAACACAAACTACAAATATGCAAGGTGTACTCGGAGGAATCTGCCCTCGCTGAAAACAGCAGCAGCTTGTGTGTATTTTGCTCGCACGTGTGCATGCGAGTCAAAAACAGTCTCACAGCTGGTGTGAATCACTCACAATCGATCCATCTGTGCAATTTTGTTTGTAATGTGTAGGATCCTGGTGTTTGGACGGCCGGTGCAGTTTGAGGAAATCCAGCAGAAAGTGAAGACTGTGTTTGGGCAACAGTTGGACCTGCATTATATGAATAATGAGGTAACGTGGAGACTCTTGGTTTATCATCTGTCTGTCCCCACTCATTCAGCTCTCTTTGTGTCAAACACTTATCTGTATACTCTCTCTCTCTCTCTCCATATATATATATATATATATATATATATGTGTATATATATATGTATATGTATATATATATATATATATACATATACATATATATATATATATATGTGTATATGTATCTATATATATGTATATATATATAGATACATATATATATATATATGTATCTATGTGTGTGTGTGTGTGTATATATGTACAAACATATATATATGTAATGAATTTTCTTTAGTAACAAAGGTTCAGTATGTTTTGATATACTGTTTATAAACTGTAACCACAATAACTTGCTTTCTTCAACTTTCACTCTGGAACAAACTAAATCCTTAATTATCTCACATCAAAACCACAATATCTTCTGTTTTCGATTTTTTTGTATGATTATAACATATTTGACCTTAATGGCTGGCTTAAGGGTAAGGCAAACATTCAATAACATATTGTGATATAATTTTCTTCAATATCATTCTATCAACAAAGGTTCAGCTGAGGAAGGACAAGTACAGGTTTACAGTTGCACAGTTATTCATTGATGTTTTGAGCTCACTCAAAGTCACTAATGACAAAGTCATTAAGCTTTAATGTTTTCTGAAGGTTATGAGCAGCATAGGAAAAAGCTGGTCTACCAAGTTCAGAGAGAGTCTTAGGAGGAGCAGACATCTCGTGTAGTAAAATTAACCTTTATTAATTAATTGTCCAACGGTAACAGAATTAAATATTTTTACATCGTACAAGACATAGAAGATCTAATTACTTGATTTATCAATTATAAAAATAGCTGTTAAATCTTTCATCATTGTATGTGTACGTCTGCTCTGCTCTGTGTGGATCCACATTTGTCTTGGTTGTTGTGCATATTTGCATACACTATGTCCTCTGTGTGCATTTCCATAGACTAAACGTTTGTGCAGCCTTTGCGTGTTTGTGAATCATAATTGCTTGTGTTTGGCGTGTATCTTGGCAGTTGTCCATCCCTCTGCGAGGTCAGGACGACCTGGACAAGGCGATCGACCTGCTGGACCGAAGCTCTAACATGAAGAGTATCAGGATCCTGCTGCTCACCCAGGAGCACGGCAATGTGAGACACAAAAACACACACACACACACATAGACACACATACACACATACACACATACACAAACTGGGTATTTACAGCCATTGCACCACTGCCATTTCTGGAACAAAAAACCATGTTGTGAAAAATCAAGGTTCCTCATTCTTTTACATCACACTGAATTGTTTGCCGACATGAAGCCATACAGTAGTTTCATCATGTGTTGTGTTCATGTTTTAAACCTCTCACTTTGTTCTCCCCTCGTGTCTCGTAACTGAAGGCATCCTCCCCCTCACATCATGTGGTTTGTAAACAGGTGAGGATTAAGTCCTCACAGTCCACTGGAGACATGAGCACGGTGTACCAATCGGCTGAACCCAGAGGGCGCCACCTATCAACGGGTACATGTCCTCAACCACCTTTCAGTGTCCTCACTAATCTTATCTGCAACAGCATGGCTCGCACACTGATTTAGAGGAGGAAATGTACACACGTCGATCTCCTTGAATTGTGTCATCGTGCCTTTGCAGATTCTTTTTTACTACCTCCGTTTCCTTCTCTCTGTCGCCTTCGCTCTCCCCCTCTCTCTCTCTGTTTCTGGCTGTTTTTTCTTTGGCTTCCCCTTCTAGCAATGGGTCCTCTTCCTTTTCCTGTTCTCCATCACTAGACGATGCCTGCTGGAAGGCAGCCAATCAGATTGTGGAGTTGGATTCGTGTGGTAGACCAGTGGCCTGTTTTAGGATCTTTGCTCTCTCTCTCTCTACAGCAAGGGGTGGGGAGATTGTTTGAGTTCTGGACTTTTCTCGAGCCGTAAATTTTCGAAAACCAGTTCTCGGCCAATCAGCACTGAAACGTGTTGTTTGCTTTATCTCCATTCCACAGGAGGGAGCGAGCATGTTACTGCCAATGTTTATCTTTTTTTTTTACATTCATGACAACTGAATCACGTTACTGCATGTATGCGTCTTTGCGTTGTCTGAGTATTATTTCAACTCCTGATCGACTGCATGGCTGCTTTTTTGCCGCTTATACTAAAATCTAAATCTAAAAATAAAAAATAATTTACAGCAGAACCTTCACAGAGTTATCTTGCACTTAAGTGATGTATTGAAGAATAGTGTTGCTGAAAATCCTAATATCCATATATCTTTTTATCTTCATAACTGCCGTTCTAATACCAGGTTCTCAGAACACGGGGCGCAGCTCGCCACCACCTGGCTATGTGCCCGAGTGCCAGCAGAGGATCGCCCGCCAAGGTTCATACACCAGCATAAACAGTGAGGGGGAGTTCATCCCTGAGACCACCGATCAGTGTGTGAGTCATGGCTTCACAATTATTGGGGAAAATCCGCTTTAGAAAAAGAATTCATGTGATGTGTTTACGACCGCAGACTCATAAAACGGGTTCACATAAACAACTCGGCCTCAACAGCTCGAATCAAAACCTTTTCTGAGCCCTCAAGTTTTTATGCTCATTAAAGGTTTTATGAGCTCTGAAGTATTTTGGATAATTTTCATGGATTTTGGATGTAAATGGAAGGTTAAAGGTTATAAAGGAGTGAACGTGTAAGTAAAAACAAAGCATTCATTTATTAATTCATACGTACGTTCTCAGAAAAGTAGTTTTTGGAAAAAAGGACATTTTTGGCTTTACAGAGTTTGAAAATATACATTTTAAGACAAATCATTTTTTCCAGTAAGTGTGTACATTAAGTGCATGGACACACACACCCATAATTTTTCCACTGTGCCCTGTACAGGTGCTGGATCCATGGAGCAGTGCAGAGAACTCTGTCTCTGGTAGCTGTCAGTCTCTGGACAGCAACACAGACAGGTGAGGAACACACATTTAACATTTAAACCACACAGAAACTCTCTACTCACATGTTTTTTTCAGTGGTTGGATCTTATGTTTATTTTGATAACTGTAAGCTGTATGAATGTCAACAGATCTAATACATATTTCTTCCCTCTCCTCTCTTGCAGCCCCTCACTGAGGAGATCTCGCATGCACAGAGCCAAAAGTTACCCCGATAATCGTCAGGAGTGTTCTGGTAAAAGCAGCTACAATAACAGATGCACCAGCATCATAACAATAAACTGTATTCATATCACGCTTTATTTAACAATGTAATAAAATTGCTAAGCAAGAAAATTAAAGCCAAGGGCAAATAAAGTGAGAAGCAGTGTAAGAAATTTATTAAAACCAATAAGAATAAATAAGAAAGTAAATAGAAATACAATTTCCAAAGCCTTAATAAAAAAATAAGGTTTAAAAATGTAATTTAAAAGACGTGAGGGGTGTGATTTGTCTCAGATCAAGCACCCAGCCTCCTTCCACTGAACTCTTCAAACACATCCTGTGATTTGGTAGTAACCAGCAGTTCTTGGTGAGGGGATAAGGAAGGAGGATTCACATTTTATTAAAGATGATCGGGCAAGTCAGGTTATGTGTAAAACATCCATGACAGGTGTGTGTGACTTGTCCTGCAAGTCACTTAAACAACAATACTAAGTATTGTGGGTTCCTGTTTTCCACATCTTTTTGTCTCAACTATTGTGCTATCCAAAACACATAAAAAACAGAATTCATTGTCATGTTTTTGTGGATTGTTAGTGACTGGCTCAGACTTTATAGACATGGTTTTAATAGCTGAAAGCCCTTGTGAACAAGCTGTAAGGATGGAGTGATGAAGTAGCTTTGAATTTACCAGTCTGGGATCAACAAAGTACATCTATCTATCTATCTATCTATCTATCTGTCTGTCTGTCTGTCTGTCTGTCTGTCTGTCTGTCTGTCTGTCTGTCTGTCTATCTTACATGAATGCTAAATTGTGCTTGAAATGCAGAGTAATCCTGCTGACTCGTACTAACTCTTTGGATATTTGCTTTCAGACCGGGAGAATAATGTGTATGACAGGGTAGCAGGAAAGGGAGGCACCTATCCTCGTAGGTACCATGTCTCCCTGCATCATAAGGACCACAGTGAAGGTAAGACGTCTTCATTCATCTGTTAATTATGGTCCATTTCTCCCTTTCATTATGTGACATTAACCTCGGCCACCCTCTCTTTGATCTCCCACAGGTCGTCGGACATTTCCACGCATCCGTCGCCCCCAGGGAAACCTCTTCACTCTTGTGCCTTCACGCCGGTCACTCAATGGCAGCGAGGAGAGTGTGGGCAGCTGGCAGCGCGTAGATACTCAGGGCAGACACCGTCCTCAGGATCGCTCTGTTGCCCATAAGTGTGAGTGTGATCGACAGTAGCTGTAGTTTTTAGTTTAAAAGGTCCAGTGTATCAGAATCAATATTAGACTGCTCATTGTTCTTTGTTCTTTGTTTATACATGAGGCTGATGTGGGTGGAGCTGTTTTATTTATGTCATAAGCTTCCACTTAAAATGTTTTGGCTACTGTAGAAACATGGTGGTGAAGTATACAGTTTTTTAGTTTCATTCAAGATTCAAAGTGTTGAAATTTTTCTTTGCTGTCCACACAAATGCCGAACTAACAAAAGTCAAAAGAAATAGATAAATAGTATTAATAACGCTGATAAAATAACACAAAATAAGGGCAATAGGCAGCATGTAAAAACGTACAATAGATTACAATAAAAAATAAACGTCTGATCTATACAATGTAATAGAAATATAACACTAAAGATAAAAAAAGTAACTGTGCATATTTTGCAAAAATGTGCAAAATTACCTCATGAATGTTGCACACTGGACCTTTTAAAGACAAATAAATGATGCAGCACTGGGTAAAAGTACTGCAACTTTGAATAAAGCTTCCAATAATCATGTATTGAATTACCAACAGTTTTTAGGACAGTTGAAAAAGGTTTCATTTGACGTCTAACAGCTTTGTGCATGTGCTTTTGTGTTTTTTGTTTTGTTTTAGCACCCAGTGCTCCAGTGACATGGCGACGCGGTAAACTCCTGGGTCAGGGGGCGTTTGGACGAGTTTACCTGTGTTATGATGTGGATACTGGGAGAGAGCTGGCAGCTAAGCAGGTCCAGTTTGATCCTGAAAGTCCAGAGACCAGCAAGGTGAGCATGTTAGTTAGTGATACTATTGCATTCATGAGATTTCAGGCAGGCATTTATCTTACCACCACTTGTCAAGTAATGGCATTTTACAGTCAAACATTAAACCTTAGTTTATTTATTAATACATTTGTCTTTGTCACTGTATGTGTGACCTCATATGTTGTGCATCTTATGTGGTCATCATGCTGGAATGCAGGTAGTTAACCGGCTGAGTCTGTGATTAATGAGTTAACGGTCTCAAAACATCCTTGTTTCTGTTTTAAGGTCAGGAGTCAAGCCACAAATGTAATCTCATACCCTGGCACAGAAACAACATAATCAATGGGAATGTGAAAAGAAATTAAATAGCTCATGAAGGGAAACTTATCTCCCCCCCTTCCCCCATTTTAATGTCTTTTCCTGTCTGCCACTGAGAAAACATGCACTGTCACTTCCTGTATCTGTGTTGTGGTGGTGGAGGGTGACAGGTCAGCGATGTCATCGGCCCTTCTCTCACACACACACTCACACACCCCTCTCTCACCCTGAGCTTGTAGCAGATATTAATCAGTCGTCTCTGTTCTCGTTCTAAGGAAGGTCTCTTTGTGTGTCTTCTGTGCAACTCTCTCTGTTTGGCCTCAGTCTCTGAAGTACAACATTTTTTGGGGAGCTGTGCTGTTAGCATTGCTGTAGGTTTCATTTTTGACCGTCCATGTGATGTCGTAGTTATATTTGTTTGCAGATGCCGTTTGTAAATGAATAGACGTGAATGTAAATGAATAAAATGCATTTTTCAGACATGGCAGCATTCATTCATGTTTAACCTCACTTTTCCCCGACTTCTCCATGTTTCGTTACAGGAAGTCAGTGCTTTGGAGTGTGAAATCCAGTTGCTAAAAAATCTGCATCACGAGCGGATCGTTCAGTACTACGGCTGCCTGAGGGATCACAATGAGAAGACGCTCACTATTTTCATGGAGTACATGCCTGGGGTGAGTCCCAGCAACTTTAATGGCAATGGTTCACCCAGCACTTGGGACAATGGTTACTTTCTTCATTCCCCAATAATGTCAAGGCAACTATAATTTAAATTCAGTAATCCAAGTCTACCTCAACCTCAAGCATGACAGGAAAGCTATAGGCAATAGGATCAATGAAGTTGAAGATTTTTCATTGAAGATGAACATATTTCAACTTCACAGCCATGATGAGAGGAAGGAAAAGACAACAATCATCTCCTATTACGGACTATACAGTACCATATACTCTTTACAATTATTATTATTATTGCAGGAACAAAACACTTAATTGACTAATGTGTTGTATTTTGTATAGTTACAGTGTATGGTAACTTCTTGCAGCCACTTGCTAGTCATCTGACTGTCCTTGGGTCCATTAATTACTAATCATAGAGCATATCACTTCTAGTTTATACCTGGCTTTCTCTTATTTTTTTCTCATTTTCATACTCATTAAATTTAACTGAATATGAACAAGACACAGGGTGTTTATTCGGTTTGCTTTTGACTAATCTCTGCAGATCCTAAGATGTGGCTGAAAAGCACACAAAAATAAACTTGCTAGACTGCTGTATATATAGTTGTAACACTGTCTTTCTTTATTTCAGGGTTCAGTCAAAGACCAGCTGAAGGCCTATGGGGCCCTCACGGAAAACGTGACCCGGAAGTACACACGACAGATTCTGGAGGGCATGTCCTATTTGCACAGCAACATGATCGTACACAGAGACATCAAAGGTAGATCTGCAGAAACACACAGACCTGAGGGTTATTCTATAAGAAATATGTTCAGACAATGTTTTACCAGTGGATGTTTTGGTCTCACCATCATATGTGGTAGATGATAGGTGTCATGTCAACTGTGACTCTTAGGTGCCAACATCCTACGGGATTCAGTGGGCAACGTGAAGCTTGGAGATTTCGGTGCCAGTAAGAGGCTTCAGACCATCTGCATGTCTGGCACTGGCATCCGCTCGGTGACCGGCACCCCCTACTGGATGAGTCCAGAGGTGATCAGTGGAGAAGGCTACGGCAGGAAGGCTGATGTCTGGTGAGGCCGGGAATTACACAGGATTGTAATGGTCTTGGTTTGACAAATATATTTGCAAAATTGTTTCCAGCATTTTTCTTGAGATGTATATATGTTGTACATCTCTGAGCCACAAGAGGGTGATTATTTTATTTTAATCCATGATCCTGCCATAAGTAATAGATACTTGTGGCTGTATAAAGAGGTAAAGAGCTAAAGAAAAGACTACAACAATAATATGAATAATAATAATAATAATAATGTAACAAATATAAATATAATCTCACTTCATCACACAACTCCTCTTTGCCGTGGAGCAAACAGTTGACTACTGTAGCTCCACTAATTATCTCATGTCACAAACAATGAAGCCTTTGTTCCTGTGGGGGAATATAATACTCGCCAGTGCTGCTGGAGTGAGACAAACATGTGCTTTAAGTCTGTGTCACAACTAGTTCAGTTTGAAATTACAAAGGTCATTGGATCCCAAGTCAGCAGACACTGACCGATGAGATGTGTGAAGGTGAAAGTATGCAGAATAGCAACTTATTACAACTAACAGTTTGGTGTGTGTGTGTCTTACCATACTCCAACACACAGACCAGACATTAGCTGTGACCCTTCAGGCGAGGGATGTGATTGGCTGAAGGCCAGTCAGACAGGTTGTGACAGAGGCCGGTATGTACCAGCTTTTCAGTGGGGCTGTAACTCTTTCTGGAGGGGTTGTGCCTCTCAAACAGATGGAGAAGGCCTTCCCCAGATGCACAAGTATGAAAGTTTCCACTCAAAACATTCCTTCAAAGCTTTAATCTTGAGTTGCTGAGGCACAGTGTAGCTGCTTTCACAATTCGTGGATTGTCTGGAGATTATGCTCAATGTGTGAATGTCCACCGAAATCAATGTGGTTTAGTTGATGTCCAGTTAAGTTTATATGTACAATAAATTAAATGGGTGTCTGTGGCCTACATGTTCAAGCCAGGTGCCAACCTCTTGCCCAGACCCACACAATGTCCAAAATTTCAGGACCAAGGTTTGTGGCCATTAACATGGAAACATGCATGTCTTTTACAGGAGCCTTGGTTGCACAGTGGTGGAGATGTTGACAGAAAAACCCCCATGGGCTGAATATGAGGCCATGGCAGCCATTTTCAAGATCGCCACCCAGCCCACCAACCCCCTGCTCCCTTCGCACACCTCCGACCAGGCACGGGACTTTATCCGCTGCATCTTTGTGGAGGCAAAACACAGGCCGAGTGCCGAGGAGCTGCTCAGACATCCCTTCTCCCAGATCCTGTGCTGAAACTCGTCCGGTCTCTGAACCTAAACCACAGAGATGCTTCAGCAGTATCTGTAGCTTCCTTGAAAACCCATCTGTGACAGACCTGTCCTGATGAGTAACTGACCTGTGTGTCAATGTTCCACCCAGTGAGCATATGCTACCACACGGATGCTTCAGAGGAGGCGGCGTTCGCTCAGACAAATCTAAAGAAGACGCAGTTTGACAGCTGCAGTCAACACAATGCCTTGAAAATCAGTGTAAGTCCTTTCTCATACCAAAGTCACCACCAGGGGGAAACATAGTACAGATTAAGTGACTGGTGGTGTGTTTATTTTTGTCAGATACACACACAGGGTTGTGCACACTCCATATGCAGCTTCACTGAGTCATAGCTCATGCACCAGTTGTGTCTTCATCAAATATCCACTCCTCTTTAGTGTTTACATTCACTTGTTGGGAAGTTAGGAGAAATGCCAGGAGGCCTCAAGTGTTTGACTTTCAAATTTAGAGCAGGTCTAGAACTCAAGTGTCCCCAGTGGATGTTGACCACTCCTGGTGCACTACAGTGTTAACCCAATGGCTCGTTCTCCGTTTGGGTTTTTTCCAACTTTGGCAATTTTCTGCTACTTCCTGTCTCTCTTCTACTTTGGATGAAAGAAAATTCCTCCCATACAGTTATAACGTCGTTAAAAGCTCTTTATATTTGATGCAGTTTGAACACAGATGAAGTTATAGAGTTATGTGTAGAGTAGCTACACTGGAGTTTTATTGCAAATGAATGGTGGTAAATAAGCTTTATCATATTTTGGTTTCAGCCCAGAGTAATCAGTGACTTTGTTTCTTTAGAGAAATAATTATGTGATGAGCATTGTTGAACACCTAACACGGCTCTGAGAGTATTTCAGGAATCTTCAGTGTTATTTTAAACATCAGGATTAGAAATTATGTTGTTTCTCGAGTTGCAATCTTGTTTCCTCACCAGGTCGCTCCAGGTACTCTTTCTAGACAAAATATATATATTTCTGTATATATATATATAGTGGATAGCAAATGTATTAGACCACCATAATACCATAAATATTTTAGAAATATTTCAGAAACTTGTTATTATTTATTTGGCAAATAATAACTTGAATGTACCATTTTATACCTAAGTTAGAGCCGCCTCACACGGCTTATACTCTGACAAGTCAGAAATTAATCAAGCATAACACTCAACCACTTCTGTTCAGGAATGCATTTCATAATTTGACCTCTTAATCAAGAAATAATAATGTGCTTTACTGTTTTTTTGTTTGTAAAACAGTACATTTGAAAATTTGTGAATTACAATAATAGTTATATTTTAGCATTATGTCAACATCATTTCGGTTAAAGAGCTTCTACATACTGGTATATTAACCATTACAGAAACATCAAAAAATACATTACTTAAATTGGGTGGTGGTCTAAAACATTTGTTAAACACCGTACAGAAAGTTTATATAAAAAGTAGTATTTAAATGTAAATATTGTCAAGTCCCATAACAAATTAGTTCCACATTGTTGTTAAAGTAAGACACCACACCAAAGTAAGATGTCCAACAAGTCATTTCTAACTTTCGTCTTTGTAATAATCAGGAAATAGTGTCGCAACTTGGGAAACGCATAATTAAAAGTCTTAATGATTAGGCAGCAAAAAATGATTTTTTCATGATTTTTAAGGATCATGAAGAAAACATCAAAGCGCAGTCTCAAACGTCAAGTGACAAATCTTGTTCATTGAACAAAAGAAACTATTTTTTCACTATCAGAGTTATTTCTGCCATTCCTTTACATGTATCACTAACTTGTTAAACCTCAATACACTTGAATAAATCAATAGAATAGTCACATTTCAATACAGACTAAGAATAGAAAACAAATAATCATGTCAAGCAGGACAATGACGTTTAAATAGGAGCCCAGATTTTCTTCAGGATTTGTCATTTTTTTATCCGTTTCATCCAGTTTTTGCTCTACCCGTTGCCTCCATGTGCCTTACACCACCTGCCATCTCTCTCTCTCGCAGCTCTTAAGTGTCACAAGTGTTCTCAGTCCACAAAGTGCCAAAAAAAGGAACAGGTGTGTGAAGCAGACGAGCAAAAATGCTTTTATTTGTGTCGAACTTTGCCTTTTGTTTAAAATCAAACGACCCTGCCAGAGAAACCTCAGCCTGGGGATCAATTTTAAATCGGATGCACTTTTTTGTAAAATGAATGTTGTTCGCAGGGTTTTGTTCTCGTTACCAAATTTGAGTTGTTTTTTTTAAACATTTAGAAAATGTGAAGTGTTTATTTATACCCCCCATGTCCATTCCAATTAGATTTTTTTTAAACAAATATATATATATATGAATAAATATATTTTTTATATTTAGACTGTCAGATCTCATGATACTTTGAAGACGTGGTGTCGTATAAAGTAAATCATAGAAAGCAGCTGGTTTTGCAGACAGTACAGAAATGGGGTTTATAAATGACTTATGGGTGGAAAACGAACTCTGGCGGCACAGCTCATGTTCCCACTCAAGGAGAGAAAGAAAAAAGTTTCCACACATCCTCAGCTATACATTTACATGAGATTATTACCTGACAGGTTTTGGAAACTTAACATCATTTAGCTGTAGTACATTCTCACATCGCTGAGGTCTCATGAATGAAACCTTTTAAAAGGCTTGATTTACAAAAGAAACTGCTGGGAATATTTATGATTTAATCTCCATGTAACAGATCTGTGTGTGTGCACAGGAGGCAAAACAACGAGCAGGTTCAGAGCCAGTGCTGGATCTCAGAGTTCGCTCTTCAACCCAGTCGACGACTTTTTTTATCCCAGGGTTTGGACGATGAGTCCACTATTAACCAGTTTTCAGGGCAAAAGATTTAGCTGCTGCCTTAAGGCTAACATGAGGATATTACTATGGGCTGCTAAAGGCTAAGTGCAGCTAGTTCAGTGTTAAAAAATAAATAAATAAAGGTGGCCTTCTAAGAAAAATAGGGCCCTGGGATAATCAAATGATTACTAGTTGTTAGACATCTATATATGTTAATGTATGATTGTGTATCTTGACGAGACTTGCAGTGCAAAGTCTAATATATCAAATTAGTTTTACAGCCAGAAAAGAATAGTATGTTTAATGACATATGTATAAATATGTATATATGTGTCATGGTTGCTCTACAGAATAAATTGTTTTTAACAAATAAATTGTTTTGTTTGTTTGTTTTTAAAGGTGCATTATGTAATAATCCACCTAACATGTAACAGAGACTCGGGAATAATGTTCATATAACAAACTGAACTCACCAACAACAACAGTACAGCCAAAATATTTCCATTAAAAAGATATATTTTGCAGACTGCAAATCATGTTTACATTTTGAAATAGCCACCTACCACCGTCTACCAATCATTGCAGTCAGTAGAGTCTCAGCTGCTGAGCAACCAGGGGTTGCCAGTTACGTCAGAAAACGAAACCTAAAAGACCTCGGTATTTTGAATTTGAATTTAGTAACTGTTTTTGGCCACATTCTTACATATGGCACCTTTAAGTTTGCTTACATTTCTAGGACAGCTGTGCCTTGTCCAGACTCGGTGAGGGAGTCCACTAAATGAATGGACACAGGAGACTGAGCTCATTGTTGGCAGTAGGAAGCTCCTTGATTGATGTACTCCTCCTCCCCGCTCCCCCCACCCGTGTCTGTCTTCCTGTGGTTTTGCTCTTTCACTCTTCTCATAACAAGAAACAGGAGACTTCAAGAGAGATTTCTGCAACCGTGTCTTGTGCAAGATGGGAAACCGGCTTGCGTGAAACAAAGGGGCTTTTTCTCGAAATGGTGTCGCACAGAGACATGTTGCTTTTGACAGGTCTGATGTTTATTGCCTTGATGAATTGTTTAATTGTCTATCAACAAGAGTGAGTTGGGACAGATATCATGGTTTCATATAATATAAAAATATAATTAAGTAAATACGAGCTCTGCAGAAGCCTGATAACAAGCCATTCATTTGAACCAGGTGTGTTGGAGCAGGGGAAACACCTAAAACATGCAGGGCTGCGTTCCCTGAGGACCAGGGTTGGGGAAACACTGCTGTATTGCACATAAGTGTGTTTATACATGTGTATTAATGCTTTAAAATGATGTACTTCAGGTAAGGGCCTTGCTTTACCGAGACTGTCATCTTATGTCTCCCAAGTTTCCACAAGCAACTTGAAAAGGACAAACTAGTTTACAATGAAAATGAACCATGTCCTTTCTGGTATGTGAAGGCCACCGTAGTTCCCTGATGCACTTAACATAGTAACATCAACACCATAGATATTTGTTTGGTATTTTAGTTTGGTGAAATACAGGATTCAAACTTGGCTCAAACCAGTTGATAACCAGTGAGAGTGAACTTCTGCCTACAGCACATCGCTACATTCATGTTGTCGAGATGAAACTTTGATAATCTTAGTGACATTTTAAAAAGTGTTGTTTTCGATTAAAAGGTGCATTATGTAATAAATCTAAAGCAACTGGCCATAAAATCCTCCTAATATGTCACAGAGACTCAGGAATAATGTTCATATAACAAACTGAACTCACCAACAACAACAGTACAGACAAAATATTTGCATTAAAAAAAATACTTTGCAGACTGCAAATCATGTTTATGTTTTGAAATCATGTTTTGGCATGTGGCGCCACCTACCGCCGTCTACCAATCATTGCAGTCAGTAGAGTCTCAGCTGACGAGCAACCACGGGTTGCCAGTTATGTCAGAAAACGAAACCTAAAAGACCTCTGTATTTTGAATTTGAATGTAGTAACTGTTTTTGGCCACATTCTTACAAATGGAACCTTTAAAACCAAATACAATACAAAACCAATTTCAGCACTCCAGTGTGTAGCGAATGTTAGCATGGAAGTCAACAGCCTCACAGAGCTAACTCTAATTTCGTTCATTCATTCATTTGAATGTTTTAAACGATGTATGTGTGAGCTGTGCTTGTCGTGCAGCTCTGTGTTTGTGGGTGTGTGGTGTATTTGGGCGCCCTCTGCATTCCTGCTGACAGGCAGACTGGAGCTTTGGGCTTGAACCGGTTTTCCCCCGGTCCTCTTTGTGGCTGAACTCTGTTTGGACCTGGTGGTGCTGAGTCATTTATCCAGCCTGCTTATCCCAGTTAAGCCGTCGCCCCCCCCACCTCGATTTGATTTGATTTGAGGCTGCACCCAAGCATTTAACTGTGCTTTTACCTGTGATGTCTCTGACCTGAGTGTCCACACCACGTAACCTCTACATGTCTGCGAAGGTTCTCAGTCATCCAGGTCACAGTCGTCCTTTAAGTGCTAACAACAAAGGACTTCTGTCAGGTTCTTGGAGACGTTTTGCCTCTTCAGATTTTGGTGTAGGAGATCCACAGGTTTATAAACCCTTGGTGGTATCTTGGGCTCATTAACATAACAATCATGCCAGTTATTGATGTCACTTGAGCCTAGGTGTGATTCATAAGGGTTATTATTCCCCCCTCAGTACCATGAGAGTCGTTAAAATCACATGGTCAATGTGTGAATTGCAGTGAAACCATTTGCAGGTGGCTCACAATTGTCTTCAGCCAGTGTTTCTTAATCCTGGTCCTCAGGACCCACTGCCCTGCATGTTTTAGATGTTTCCCTGCTCCAACACGCCTGATTCAAGAAGTCAGCTCATCAACGACATCTGCAGAAGCCTGGTAATGAGCCATTCATTTGAATCAGGTGTGCAGGAGCAGGGCAGAAGGTCACTTTGAATGGACATGGATGACTACACAAAGCCCCAATGTGTTAACTTGATGTGAACTTTATGTATATACTATACTTTTTTTCAGCTTTATGGAGACTGTCATCTTGTTTCTACAGCAATCCAAACCAGTCAGAGTGTGCATTTCAAATGGAAGCTTTACTACAATATAGAAGTTAGTTCCCTCACATGCTTGGGAAATGTACGGGTGAGTAGAGACATCCTCCATTTGTTATAATCTGCAGTCTTACATGTGTAGCTGAAACACTGTTGGTTATGTGTGTTTCTATCTGCAACCATAGACCATATATTGAAAATGAAGGTAGTCTTCTGGTGTGATGGTGAAGCTAATCAGGAAGTAAAAATACGTTGAATGACCACAAGGGGGGGCACCTTTTAAAGGAAGTCTGTGGGAAAATAGGCTTCCATCCCACTTGATTTATTGGTTCTTCAATAGAACATGATGTCAATTTAAAAAATTATGTTCTCCTTTAGAGGAAAACAGATGATAAAGTAGTCTTCCTCCATTTTAGTTTCCTTCTCCACTCTGAAGGTGTAACATGAATATAAATGTAGGTGGTTGAAATTATTTGCGTTCCATTTTGTGCAGGACTTGTAGTAACTCACTGAAGGATAAGCCGAGTTTCCGTGAGCAAAACCGTGAGTTACTATTCTAGATTAAAGCCTGCACCACTTTTAATTTACGCTCTGTCTGGGGAAACACACCCTTGATGTAGTGACGGAGGTGAGGCTGAGGCAGTATTTCCAGCTCGTTGGTCGGGATTCAGTTTGGTATGTGGCCATGAACATTCAGCCATCATTAGCGTTGAGGGATGGCAGCTGAGAGGTTCACACTGCGGGACTCTGGGTGTAAAATGCCAGAGCACAAAGCGAGCGTTGAGTAGTGCTCAGTCAATCTCAGCTCGCGGCCATGTTGTTTTGGCCTGAGATCAGTTTTGGTTGCAACGGCATTAAGATTCTGCTCTGCGCCGCTTTTCCCCTTGTAAGTTCTGCAAATCAGATGGTCTCCTCATGTTAGACACATGAATCAGCTGTTTGACTTTGCCATCGTCTGACTCCAGCAGCGGGGAGGAAGGAGCGCTACAAGAGGGAATGTTTAATCTCTGGGACATATTACCTCAGTGACCAGATCTGAGGCAACGGCAGTGATTGTCTAAAAAATCCAGAAAGCAGGAAAAAAAAAATGAGAGTGGTCTAAATGATGAAACCATGCTATTAATCCTGAGAGGTGGAGACTTTTAAATCAACAAACCCCTGCCAGACTTATAGTGTGCCATCGAGTTTAACCTCTATTAACAGAAACCAATTGGGATTCAAGACACTGTGTTGTTGTTTTTCTGCTTGACAAGTAACAACACACAGATGCCAGATAGTGGAGTCATATGGAGCTTTATTCACTGTCTCCCAGTGCCACTGGTTTCCACTCGCTGTGATTTGATGTCTTGGTAACAAAGAGGGCCTTTATGTCCCACTGCTGTTGTCGTTTTATTACCTGGAAAATGACCGCGCCAGCATTTCTGCAGCTTTTATCAAGCTAAGCTCAAATAATGTACGTTTCATTTTGCTGGTAAACTGTCAAACACATCTTTTTGAGTATATTTATTCCTGATATCAGTGTCAGGATTTCAAACCCGGGTCATTCATCTTTATGGAGATTGACAGATTAATAGGAAGTTTTTGCTTTTTCATCAGAACTAATCGGATGTTTTAAATAAATTAAAGTGTTAATTTTTATTAGTTATGATAGATCACCTCCTCTTCATGAAGATAATCTGAACTTCCCACTGTTTATCAGTAGTGGTTTTGTAACAGTCCTCCTGGGGTTCAGATTAGGCCAGATGTCCCCACCTTTCTCTCCCAACAACCCACTCACCATCCATCTCTCTTTGAAGCCAAGAATACGTCTAATAACCTGCACTCAGGAAACACCCTATAGAGTCCTATATTCCCACTGGAGCCCTAACTACTTTTTCACACCTGTGTAAATAATATGATTTCATGATCTGTAGGGTGGCAATTAACGATTATTTTCATAATCGATTAATCTGTCGGTTATTTTCTTGATTAATCGATTAATCATTTGGTCCATAAATGAAATTAAAAAAACATGGATCAGTGTTTGTCAAACCTGGAAATGACGATGTTCTCGAAAATATTCTCATTTCATAAGCTAAAACAATCAGAAATCTTGTTTTAATAATGAAAAAAAAAGCTTTGAACCGATTATCAATTATCAAAATTGTTGACGATTAGTTTAGTAATCGATTAATAATCAATTAATTGTTTCAGCTTGCACTTAAAGGTTCAGTATGTAATATTTAGGAGGGTTAATTTGCAGAAAGTGGATATACAACCAATAAGTATGTTTGTGTCAGTGTATAATTACTGTAAAATTAAAATCTTTTGGTTTTCATAGCCTTTCTTTTGCTCTTTAGACAAGTATCTTGCTTTGCAGAGGCCGCCATTTTGTGCCGGCATGTTTCCTCTGCAGCCTCAACAGAGACTCTTCTCTCGCTACTGTCTCTATTAAGGCAACAAATGTTTTAGAATATGATTTCATGATAAAGGACTCACATTAAAGTAAGTATATATTGATAGTCATTCAAATAAAATAACATGCACTTTATTATCCCCACAACAAAGGATTGATGAGTATTGCACTGGCCGTAAAAACATAACAGAATATTATTCAAGAGCAGATATTAAAACCACAAAACACTGTCAAAACTAGCCCCACAACAGAGTTAACCTCTTTCATTATGATCCATTTTGTCTTAAATTATGATCTATAGAAAAGTCACTACAGCTGTGAGTGCAGGGTTTTCTCCCACATGCTCTTTATCTCCTTACACAGTGGGATTTGGACCCAAAGTGCACTTTCATTATATCCTTTAGGTCCACGTATCGCCTGTGCCAGTTTGAACCCAATTCTCGTATTTTACTGTCTGGGAATAATTTAAGTCTATCCATCAATCTGTTCATAGATGACTAGATTAGAGTGGAAATCTCCTCCCGACAACTCCACCTCTTTGTCCAATCGAACCGTGTTTCTGTGTTTGTGAGAGCGTATGTGTGGCCAGGCCCTGTCACACAAATTCCCTTTCATTCAGCTGGAACAGAAAGAAAGAGAGACACAAAAGGGGGTGAAAGTAAGAGTGAGACAGCGAGTGAGTCAGAGGCCCAGCGAGATGGGAGGAGGAAAGAGAGAGGGGGAGAAAACCAAGAGACATTTATAGTGGAGTGGACGAGCATAGACAATCCCTGGCACACAGCGTTTTGAGTGTCATGTAAACCACCCCTTCACTCTCCCTTTTTGTCCCATTCACTGCCTGCCACCCTCCCTTCTCGCTGCCCCACCCTGTGGTCGGACTTTTGGGGGTTTGCCTCTATAAAAGCGTGGTTTGTGCCCAAGACGAACTTCATTCCCCATCATGGAGAGTCAGAGAATCCAGTCCTCATACAGAAAGCGTTTTGGGCCTCAGGGCTCGAGCATCACAGGAAGCAGAATAGGGAGCCTCTCCTCGAGCCGCCTCTCCTGGCATGGCACCCCTCGCACCTTCACCCACTCCAGCCCCATATCCAGACTCTCCCTGGGCTCCACCAGCACCCTGCTCCTGGGGAGCCCTGGGGACAGGCTGGACTTCTCAGCTGACTCCCTGATAAAGGCCCAGTTCAAGGAGAATCGCACCAATGAGAAGATGGAGATGATGGGCCTGAATGACCGATTTGCCAGCTACATAGAGAAGGTTCGCCTGCTGGAGCAGCAGAATAAGGTTTTGGTGGCAGAGCTGAACCAGCTGAAGGGGAAGGAGCCCAGCCACGCGGGAGACATCTACCAGGAGGAGCTGAGAGAGCTGCGGCGGCAGGTGGACGGCCTCACCTCTGCTAAGGCTCGGCTGGAGATAGAGAGGGACAATATGGGTTCAGATGTGGGAACACTCAAGCAGAGGTAGGAGGAAAACAGGGTGGGGCCTGTGGGGGTGGAGGCACATGTGGATGTGATCCTCTAAGTAAAATAAAAATCAAACTCTGCTGTAAATCTTAAATGCTATGAGGCTGAGTTGGCACTGAATCGTGACAAAACACAAGTCATCTTTAAGTCCATTTAGGTTTATGCAACTTATTAAAGAAAATAACAAACTGTAACAGATGATATTAATAGTGTAAAGTGCCGGTCAACATAAAATTACAGAGCCAGATTAAAAAAAACTACCATGTGCAGGTGAAACCACCATGTGCAGGTGAAACCACACCCCTGTGGCCAACGTCTTCAAAAATCAGAAATATAAATTAAACTCAGTTTACGCTCCCATACTTGCTGTCTTTTCTTCGGAGTTTGTGTTTTCACAGATATTAATTATTATTAATGCAACATGTGTCCTGTGCACTCTTCTTCTCTTTCTTGTACTTTTTTATTAACACCTGACATTCATAAATGAAATTATCCTGGAAACTCGGACCACTGTGAGCTACAATATGAAAGTAGTCATGAAGCGTGTTACCACAAAGACAACGTTAACCAACATTAACTGAATATCTATAACGCTCTAGTGAACCATTTGTGATGTTTGAATACTCGTTGATCTGCATCTTTCTGGTTGAAAGCAGCACCAGGCAGACGTCCAGCACAACACTAAGAGTGCTTGCAGATGTATTTTCAACAACCTGTGTTAAAGTTTACTTTGGCTCAGTGTTCTGTTGGTTGTTTTGGCATCAGTGTGAGTCATGTTGGGTTTTTTTTATTTTTATTATTCTGAAAGCATTTATATGCAGATTTGGGTTGTGTGTGACGTGTTGGAATGCAGCTCACTGGGCTCTGCTCGAGCTTTACTCCACCATCCCTCTATACAAACTTGATCCTGGCTCAACCCCTCGTCCACACTGAGTGAGTGTGAGTGTGGAGGAATGAGGCAAACACAATGTTGGCTCTTCACAAAGCAGCAGACAGTCAGGCAGATGTTATCTTGTCCCCTGATACTCCAAAAACACTGATTCACGCTGATTATGGCACTGATTGTGTTTTTTACCTGTAAGAGATGCCTACGTATAGCGTGAATGTTTAATTTAATTTCGGTCCGGAGAATCACTCCACCTCAGACTCTTCTCTAACCATCTGTAGAGTAAATCGTGAGGGTCACAGCTGAGCAGGTCAAAGGTCATCACTTCTCTCCTTGAACAGCTCCATTCAGCAAACTCGGCATGAAGCTGTACAGATGTGACCATGAGCGTTTAGGCTTCCATGTCTCTGTGCATATGGAAGATGGATTGCAGGGTGGTGTGTGTGTGTGTGTGTGTGTGTGTGTGTGTGTGTGTGTGTGTGTGTGTGTGTGTGTGTGTGTGTGTGTGTGTGTCTGTTTGTGAGCTCGTGGGAAAGGCCTGTGGCTGTGAGATTGGAGTGAATGTCTAATGATGCGTAAGTTGCCCTTTCAGCTGAGCCCCCGTTGCAGCGCGGAGAGAGAGAGAGATAGACTCGCAGTGAAATCTGATCGAAAAGCATGAAATATGTTTTCAGTCTCAATCACAGTCGCACTCTCCATTATACAGAAAACCTGCTGTTTGTTTCTGTCTCAGTGACTTTGAGTCATAAAGAGGAGGCAGGAATAAGTTATTACAATACTTTTCTGCACCGGAGTGAAACAAACATTGGTACAGTTTGTGTTTCAGATGGAATATCTCGGTCTGAACAGTTTTGTATTAAAAAACATGAAAATATTAATATTTAGACGTCATCATTTGCAACTCAATTTCCCCCCCAAAAATCTATTATTTATAGAATATTTCATGAAGGATAGCAGAGAAATGAATAATTTGTGTTGGCAGTGTTTGTTCAGCCTTGCTAATTCAAGCTTGCATTTTTTTTTGTGATTTACTCAGACTGCAAGATGAGATTGGCCTCCGACAGGATGCAGAGAACAGTCTGAATGCCTACAGACAGGTAATTCCTTTTCCTGGAATCATGATCTAAACACATGAGGCATTCAGTATTTGGTCTGTCTGTCTGTCTCTCTGTCAGTCTATCATTCCTCTCCGTGCCTCATTGTTTGCATACAGGACGTGGACGAGGCATCTTTGAATCGCGTCCAGTTGGAGAGGAAGATCGATGCCCTGCAGGATGAGATCAACTTCCTGAAGAAGATTCACGAGGAGGTAAAAAAGAGAAAAGAAATAAAGACTCGACTTAAACTGTAATCACATCAACACATTTTCCTTTCAATACATCTTTTTCCAATATCCTTTGCCCCCTGCAGGATCTGCGTGAGTTACAGGAGCAGATCATGGCGCAGCAGGTGCACGTTGATGTGGATGTGTCCAAACCAGATCTGACCAGTGCTCTGAGAGACATCCGGGTCCAGTATGAGACCATGGCCACGTCCAATATGCAGGAGACAGAGGAGTGGTACAAGTCTAAGGTCAGGTGACTCAGATAAGCTCCATAAGACTCAGAATAATCAACATGACGTGACTTTAGAAGTGTCTGTCTTTCCACAGTTTGCTGACCTGACGGACGCGGCCAATCGTAACGCAGAAGCCTTGCGTCAAGCCAAGCAAGAGGCGAACGACTACCGGCGCCAGATCCAAGTGCTGAGCTGTGACCTGGAGGCTCTCCGTGGAACAGTATGTCCACTAAACCAAAAAAAACACAACTGTTTCAAACCTTTTGTTTTTAAAATATTTGATAATGGACCTGATTACAATTACAGTTCACTCAGAAAGCAGCTAATCAGTTTAATGGTGCCTCTCTATTCTGACACATTGGATTAAAATGACACACATAAGCTTTGATTTTAGGGCGTTTGTATCTACATTAGATTAACAGTGTAGAGAAATACACAAAAGTTTGCAGTCACCTATACAATTTTTTTTGTGTTTTCCATTAAAACTCACACTTTTATTCCTCAAAAGAGTTGCAAAATTAATAGAAAATATAGTCAAGACATTGACAAAATTTGAAATAATGATTTTTATTCAAAATAGCAAACACAATGTACCATTAGAGCACTGGAAGTGGGCCTCTATACACCTATGTACATATTCCATTGAAAAAAAAAAAAAAGGACATTTCTTAGTGACCTTAAACTTTTGAACGGTAGTGTATGGACTATATGTAATATAAATATAATAAATATTTACATTTTCAAACATAGTCCATGAACTTAAGGTCTGAGGGGAAAAAAGTATAAATATATTTATCTATTGTGTGCTGCACACCTGCCATCAAAGCTGTGTAGTCACCACAATAAAGAAAAATACAATTTACACAAAGATTGGTTTGAATTGTTCCACAAGTGCATGTGAGTGTGTGTTTGTCTGTTTGCTGTAACCAGACTCTCTGGGCTGCACAGGGAAACCACAGAGTGCATCAAGTTTTAAGTTGAAAATACAGATAACATGACCAGTTGAATAGATGTGCCCATAAGAAAAGTGGTCCATACCTCATCTTCTCTGAATAAATCTGCCATGTTCCTTTTAATAATCTATATATATATCTATAATCTACATTTATATGTATTTGTACCATATAAATATACAGTAAAGGTGAATGTAAATCTAAAAGTGTATTTATAAACCAACTGCTCAGCATACATGAGGAATAGTGTAATTAGTGTAGGTTATTATATGACAGTGATTTAACACCGAAGTCCAATGGAGCCAATGAGAGAGGAAAAAAAGACTGTGATTGTGAGAGTTTGTGTTAGATTTACTGTAACGGAGGTGGATGTAATTAAACCAGAGTAATGAAAGTAATAAAACTGTGTGAGTGTTGGCAGCAGAATTGAATTTAAAGTTCCCTCCCCTGTTACATCGTCTCTCCTCCTTCAGAACGAGTCTCTGGAACGGCAGCTGCGGGAGATGGAGGACCGCTTTGCCATGGAGACGGCCGGTTACCAGGATACGGTGAGTCGCCTGGAGGAGGAGATCCATGCCCTGAAGGAGGAGATGGCGAGGCACCTGCAGGAGTATCAGGACCTCCTTAATGTCAAGTTGGCCCTGGATATTGAGATCGCCACCTACAGGAAGCTGCTGGAGGGAGAGGAGAGCAGGTGAGACACAGCCTGGTGGACACGACAGAGAGACGTAAACAGGTTTCTGATGGTGATGATGATGATGATGTTTGTTTGTTATTTGTTTCTCCAGGATCACAATTCCAGTTCAGAGCTTTTCCAATCTGCAGTTTAGAGGTCAGTATCAAAAATGACCCTCATATTTTTCCCTGTTCTGATCTGGAAACCTTTGCATGTTGGACTCATTGACAGGATACAGTCAGATTTGTTGTTAGAAAATTAAAAAATTCTGGTGTATGATGGCACTGTTTTGTTCCACTCGTTGTACTATTTACACTTGTTTTCCCTGTACTTGATTTGATGTAAATTTGTTTTCCACTTGTTTTTAATGTAAAGCACACCAAAACAACAAAAGTTATGTAAATGAACCAAATATAAACATGCAGTGTTTGAAAACCTTCCTAGTCCTACCCCCTGTTTTTCTTTCTTTCTTTTTTCTGATATACAACACTTAAAGTTTCAAATAAACATTCAAACAACTAAAAAGAAAAATAAGTGAATGTACACACTAAAAAACACAAATCAAAAAGTCACACTTGACCAAACCATGTTATAAACCAAACCAATATACCAGACAGACTGATCAGTTCTTGATCAGAATATTTCTTTAAACATTTTTAATGTTCCTTACAGTTGTTCCAAATATTTAGTTATTTTGTGGAAATAAAATGTAGTTTTCCTGTTTTTATCAGGCAATTTGTGATTTTATATCAGTGAAAGGTGCTGTACAAATACACTCTTCTCATCAGTGTATTTGTCTGATGAATTGTAATTGGAAGTGTATGGAAGAGGATCAAAGGGTTTAATATATATATATGAATGTATTTATACATATATACATATGTTTGTATATATATAGCACTCGCAAGTTTGTGACCCGATCAGAACAACGGTCTTTCTGCACGGAGTTTGCATGTTCTCTCCGTGTATGCGTGGGTTTTCTCCAGGTTCTCCGGTTTCCCTTTTTAGGCAAATTGGACAATTGGTCACTCTAAATTGACTGTAGATGTGACAGTGAGAGTGAACAGTTGTTTGTCTCTATATGTGTCCCTGTGATGGACTGTCCAACTGTCCAGGGTGTCCCCCATCTGTCACCCTCTGTCATCTGGGATTGGCACCAGAGCTCCCTGTGACCCAATATGGAGGATTGAGTGGTAGAAGATGGTTAAGGGTCTGTATATATATATGGCACTTTTCGAGTCTTGATGACCACTCAAAGCTGCTTTGCACTACAAATTTACCCACACTTTCATACAGCGCAATTTCTTCTATTACTTATTTTTCGTACCCATTCGTGAGCAGGAGCAACATGGGATTAAGTGTCTTGCCCAATCAGAATGTATAGATCGTGACCTTTATCTTATTAGGAAGTCACACTGGGATTAAAACTGTCTTTGACCAACCTGGTCAAACAGTTAAAGGTGCATTATGTAATAAATCTAAATCAACTGGCCATAAAATCCTCCTAATATGTCACAGAGTCTCAGGAATAATGTTCATATAACAAACTGAACTCACCAACAACAACAGTACAGACAAAATATTTGCATTAAAATAAATATTTTGCAGACTGCAAATTATGTTTAGGTTTTGAAATCATGATGTGGCATGTGGCGCCACCTACCGCCGTCTACCAATCATTGCAGTCAGTAGAGTCTCAGCTGCTGAGCAACCACGGGTTGCCAGTTACGTCAGAAAACAAACCTAAAAGACCTCTGTATTTTGAATTTGAATGTAGTAACCGTTTTTGGCCACATTCTTACATATGGCACCTTTAACAGTCAGTAGTCAACCACCTGAACAACAAGAATAACGTCAGAAAACGATAAACACAAAGTGTACAATATAATTTGATATTTCCCTCTCTCCGTCTCCCTCTGTTCTTGTTTTAGACACTAACTTGGACACCAGAACTCCAGAGGCCCATGTGAAGAGGAGCATCCTGGTCAGAACAGTGGAGACCAGAGATGGAGAGGTACAGCACGTGGTGTTCACAGAACCACACACACGCATGCATGCAAGCACGCACGCGCGCACACACACTTATCACTTATCACTGTGAAACAGGCCAATCTGCACATTGCACCTCGTAGCCAGTCCCTCTGGAGGGCAATGTTGAACCCTTCTGCAGGTTTTTCCACATCACACAGTCTCTGTGGCCGACTTTGTGAAACTAATATTAAAAACTCAGCTGAGACATTTTGTTCCTTCCGTTCTTTTATTTTTAACTCTGATTTTATTTCCAACTCTTTTCAGATCATTAAGGAATCAGTCACGGAACACAAAGATCTTCCATAAAGTTTGACGACCACCTCTCCCATCTTGGAGGATTCTGAAAGCATAATTATCACCTTTTATTTTGTTTCGTTTCCAAACCTCAAAGCTGTCCTATCAGAATCAGCGTTTCATTTCATTTTCATCCTTAGAAAAATCCATTTAATACCTCACAATCACGTGATAACCGTCACATTCTGTGAAACTTCATCACAAAGAAAAGTGAATTTTAGCTTCTTCTTTCTTTTTTTTCTTTTTTTTTTTTTAACAGTTCCACTTTTAGCTTGAGGTTGAACTCAAGGTAATTCATCTTAAATGGTCTGTAGTTTGTTCCAGAACTGTAAAATACTGGGGATCTGTTTAACTTTAACTCACGCTGACAGCATTGTTTCAGATTATCTGTCATAGACGAGGCGTTGAAATGTAGCGATCGTGTTGAGCTAACACAGTGTGGTGAAGGTCGATGTGTGGTTATTGTGTACGTGAACTTTGGTGAGTTAAAACACAAGTGAGATTTGGGGGATTACAGATGTCACGGTTGGATTAAGGCAGGGGAGCAAGAGATTTGTGTATGTTAAGAGTGTTACTTTGGCAGAGTGACAGGTGAATCTGGGCTGACTTTATTTAACCCTCGACTGGTGCTATTTTACATTTCAGTTATTGTACTGCGGCAGACGCCTCTGCCTCTGTGGTGCACAGTAAAGGCCCTGCACACGTCTGACTTTGTAGACAGACAGCTTTGAATTGGACAGAACTAGGGATTTGATTTCAGACCAGCTGTAGCAGCTTTGGATGTTTAAGACTTCACAACCACCAGGTAAACAAACAGGATCTATAGATTCCTGACACCATGTTAAGGTTTTGCACCTGGATGTTCTGCAACCAGGCACATACTGGACCATAGCAGCTGTCAGTCACACTAGTGTGCACTCAGTAGTGCTTTATCATCAATTTCCCTCTATTATTGACATCAAGTCCTTTTGAGGAAGAGCTGTGATGAGGCATTTAGACCATTATCTGGACAGGAAAATGTTAATTGACGTTAAAAATCAAGCGAGAAGAAGGTTCGTTTGCCCATAGACTTCCATTCAAATGCAGTTATTTTTGAAACCTGTGGAATCGCCCCCTGGTGGCTTCAAATGGCAAACAGGAAGACTACGTCCACTTAAAAAAACCATGTGAGTACACTAAAGCAAAGCAGGAGTCAGTCATCCGTAAAAATTATTTTTTATATATATATATATATATATAAGTCCACTGCTCTGTTCTTAGGAACCTGTCGATTCTTCAGATCTGAGGAAGGGTCTACAGGAAAGTGTGCAGGCCCTTTGGAAATGTACAACCTGACGTTACCTCTGCACCCAAACCCACCACCACACACTCATACCGTGGTGTCTTCTGTCTCTTGCACATAATAAGACATCATCATTTTTTGACACCAGGACGTGTTAGAGTGAGCTCACACTTGTCCAGCAGTGGTGAGAGGACAGGACAGGACAGAGCCGTGGTCGTAGATGTGGAGGGGGGTGGTGTGCTTCATTTTTATTCCAGCAAATTCACCAGACAGTTTTCTGCAGTGTTTGACTGATAGCACAGAGCTGCAGAGGCGGGGGGAGAGTGACGTGGAGATAACCTTCAACAAATCCCACAGCCCAGCAGGACACCGGGAACATTTTTTTTATTTTACTTTGAAGGAGAGGATGTCTGGGTGAATCAAATGACGGACTGATGGATGGACGGATGAATAGGTGGATGGATAGATGAATGTCACAGCTCGGGCTCTGCAGTCCAGTGCTTTGTGATTTGTTCTGGAGGCTGCTGACAGCAGCCATGTTGACAGACTCTGCACTAATGAGAGTTCTGCTGCGCTCAAACTGTCTTCCTCTGTGCTCATCGTCCAAGGACACTCTGTGATTCGTGTCCCCACAGTGCCTCACACCTTTATCTCCCCCCTCCACATCACACAACCCTCACTTTTCTGTTCTTATTGATAACTCGGAGCCCTCTGCTGTCTTCACTTTGTTTTTTTCTGAAATAGATATTAAGAAGCATATGTCAGACACGCTGCTGAACATCTGTTATGGTGAATATAACATTAGTTTTGACAAATGCAACAAGCTGTGATATCATTTTAGGTTAATAACAACAATAAACTGTTTGTTCGTTAGAAAGAATGCCTGTTGTTTTTAATCAACGTTTGAAACTGTCATGTGGGGTTTTTTCCTCTGACTCAGCCGAGGGTTAAATATACCGACGGTTAACTTCAGGGCATTAGAGAGTCGACAGAGATAGAGTCAATCACCGCTGATTGTATCTGCCAATCAGACAGACTGCACTGCTCAGCAGATGATTCACTTCCTCTAATTTCATGGTGCCTTATATACCGTCAGTGTCGCTGTTTATTTTGTCTGTGGCCAAATATGAAGAGATAGATGCTGAAGCATGAACATAGCATAGAATAGAATAGAATAGAATGTATTGTCATTGTATAAGACAAAGTAAATAAAGGAAAACATATTTCAAACACACAATAATAAATAATACATAAGATAAGGAAGTAGTTAAACCCTCGTAATGTCCTCCTGATTACCATACACCCTTCTGCCCCCGTCTGGTTTGACTGTGATTTAAAGCATAGGGCCAACAGACTTTACAGGTTTTTAATTAAAATAGAATTAAACAATTAAGTATTTTGACTATTTTATCACAGAGAGGATGCTGTTTTTGAATCATTTAAATTTTGTTTAATGGTAGCACATAATCACACCTGTTTGTGGTAAATAATATAAAGAGGAAATGTGTTACACCTTTAATGCCAACTTCATTCAAACACCATTTCTATATTCCATTTAAAAATTTAGGCCAATAAGACCATTTACACTCACATTGTTTTTGAGTAGATTTTTAGTATTTTGTTTATTCCAGCTCATTACCTGACACATAAAACATGTCAACATTCATTTCCATAATATTTAATAAAGAGAGTGATGTGGATTATTTTCTGTCTAAGGTCTATGACTCTGTTAAAAATCATGCAAGAGCATTCGTATATGAAGATGCCCCTGTGTGAATTCAAACTGCTTTTAATTTAGTTGCCGTAATCATTCCTTTGTTCAGACCAATCTGTAAGCACATGACTGACACCAAACACATCAGTTTTGACTCCCTCAACATTTCTCAAAAACATGTTTTGTTCTTTGTTCTATTCTATATTATGTGGGTTTACTATAAAACCAAATCCACCGTAAATGGTGGCAGTAAAGTCACACCAAAAGAGTCATTTTAGCACAAATTCTGATGAAGAATAAACACCTTCTCGAGCAGTGTTTCCATGCTCCAACATACCTGATTCTCATGAGTGGTTCGTTATCAGGCTTTTGAAAAACTTGATTATCTTCATTTCAATCAGGTGTGTTGGAGCAGAGACATCTAAAACACCAGTCTACAGTAGGAGGTCGTCAAGTGAAAAAAATTATTCACTCTTTGAGGAAAAAGCAACTCTTCAGGAGCGACGGTTATTTCAAAATAAAAGTGTCTGTGTTGATATAGACCTGATATATATATATATGTATATATATATATATATGCGTATATATATATATACATATATGTACACACATATATAGTTTACAATAATACGTTTTTATGATGCAAAATTAATATATTACTACAGAAAACATACAGATATAACTTAGTTTGCAGATCTAAAACCATGCAGGGCAGGATTGGGAAATTTAACTCTTTCACTGTTACTTTAACACAACAATAGTCAACTTTAACACTGTATATAAACAAATTGCAGAGCTTTAAATGTTAATATCCTCTTTTTGTGTTAGTCTACAGGTTTTGATTGGACATTTTGGGAAATTAAGATAGTAGTCATAAACTCAAATGCATCTTTGCCAAAGCAAACTTTGAAAGAAGAAGTAACAACTGAACAGAGTTTTAGTTCACATCTGTGTGTGTATGTGTGTTTTGACTGTGTTGTGACTCAGTGTGTGTGTGTAAAGTACAGTATGTATCTCTTTTGTACGTTTTCTTATCAGAGGAATGGAAGGTCTCAGGTCTGCACTGAAGGTGACTCTGAGCTGAAGGAATTCCAGGCAGATAAAAGATCCCAGTGTGACCGGGGGGTTGTGGGTAATATCGTCTGGCTCTGGAACACTTTTACTGTCCACTCCTGCTCTGCAGGGACAGGAAAGTGTGACAGAGTCGGGCATTTTTAAGTTCATTATCTCCTCACAGCCGGCCCCGTGACAACTGCTGCCATGTAAGCCCCAGAGAACATGGACACACTGGAGCTTGTTAGAGGATGCCCTTTTTTGTCAGAATCACACAAATATGGCGACGTCACAATATCCTTCAATAGACTAACAATGGCAAAATGATATGTTATGTGCTTTAATCAGAGAAAACAGAGTTATTTCACATTCAAAACAAAGTGATACAAGATTAAAAAGAACAGTATGACTAAAAGTCAAATAGAAGAAGAAAACAAAGACAAATTAGTCACCACCAACATAAAATGTACTTCCCTCCTCAAAATGGGATGTTGGGTGCAGTAAATGTATATTATTTACAGAAAGATAATATGTGTAATTTGCTGTTTTGAGGATTGAACACCGTTAGTTCCAATTGAGTATTTCTTTTCTTTGCTGACAAAATTGTGGGGGGGAAAAACCTAATTTCTGTTTTCGAATAGTCTGGTGTATTGAATAAAGAGGCAAGCAGATAATAAAAATAAAAGACCTTATAATAGGAGCATGATGCAGGGGCTTATCAACACTCACCAGATTCAGATTCACCAACATTGCACAACAATCCCCTGACATCTGTGCAGTGCAGTGTATTAATTCTTTAATTACTTTATTAAACGAGGTATAACCTTAATCACGCTGCCGCAGGTTTGTGCACATTCCTGTCACACTTGACTCTCACACCAAAGGGGTCATGGGAAGTCTGGTCGGTTAATTTTAGTCCTCGTGTCATCGAGGCCATTGAGAGAAAACGCAGAACAACAACTTCAGCCTGTGAAGCTACGTTCCCTCTGATCTGACTGCACATCTGTATCACACACACACACACACACACACTACTTTTCTCTGGACTTGTAAGATGTGAAGGTCACCAAGCTCATGAATAGAAATAGAGACCCTCTGGTGTGTGTTTTAATGATTTAAAGAACAATATATCACACGAAGACTCCCCTAAAACTCAAATACAAAGAATGTTAAGGTTGAGGTGTATTAAATCAGAGCAGAACAGATCATCTCATCTCCTCAGCAAACTTTACAACCATGGTTTTCTTCCTCCTTTTCACGATGACCTTTCTGTTTTGACAGCTCACTTTCTCACCCGGTTGTTATTAAGCTGTGATTCACGGAGAATAAACACAGACAACACACACAGCCACGGTGTGTTGTGTTAAAACAGCTTATCGTGTCTATAGATTCATATTATACTCCAGACGTGTGATGGCAGTCACAGCCAGAGATGCTGCTATTTTTAAGCCCCGGGACTTGTGATGTGAGGAGGGTCTGCACTCTGTCAGTGTCAGACAAGTGTCAAGTCATCCAGAGTGCAAAAAAAACACACCTTCAGGAGATGGATTTCAAAATAAAGCATCCTTTAAAAAAATAAATAATACTCCACCTCAGTTACTTTTTTTCAGGATTCTTTTGTCAAATTTTTGAAGACACACCCAACTATGTCTTTTTTCAAATGTTAGACAATTTTGGGCAACATAACGAACTATGATATACCGAAGAATTACTTTTTTGTCACATTTTGGACGACATACTAAAATATGACTTTTTTGTCAATTTTTGGACGACATACTGATGTATGACTTTTTGGTCAAATTTTGGAAGAGATACCGAACTATGACTTTTTTTTCTAATTTTAGACGACATACCGAACCATTATTTTTTGTCAAGTTTTGGACAGCATACCAAAGTATGACTTTTTTGTAAAATTTTGGACGATATACCGAAGAATTTGTTTTTTGTCAAATTTTGGACAATATATCTGTATATATATAAGTATGACTTTTTAATTGCGGAATTTAGTAGCTGGGTCTTTTATTTTCAAAGCTCCCATTTGGAAATAAGCAAAGAAAAATATTTCATCATCACTTGTAACGCTCTAAAAAAGATAGCTTATGTCTAAAATCACACGTTTTCAAATTAAATTCCACTATTTCACACTAACCATGTAGACACACCTCATAAGAATCTTTTTTGCATTTGTGGGAGTGACATATTTTAAACGGAACATCTTTGCATTATTGTGTGATATATTTAATCATTACCCTTCATAATGTGATTAATCAGTTTGGAACGTTCAGTCAGCTCCTGCATTTGTCAGAGTGTTCAACAGTTTAATACATCAAAGCTTTAGCTTGTTTGGGACTTTGTCCAAAAATAATTTTCTAATGTAATAGTTTATTTTTTTGTTAATTATCTTTTTGTGCAACTTTTCTCTCATAAGCATTTTTACATTTGAATCGTCTACGCTTTACTTTCTTTTAATAGTTGTTTTTTCAGTTTCAGAGTACATGTTTTGTTTTATCATATTGAACGCTCCATTTTAGCCAAACATTATGTTGTTATCTTTCTGTTTTATTTATGCTAATTGGCTTTTGTACACATTACATACAAAATAGCATTTCTAAAATTTTAAAATGTTATTTATTTTTTTAATGTATGAAAGGCGCTATACAAATACAAATAAAGCTGCCTTGTAAGTTAAGCACATTCCACAACGTACGTTCTACAAAGCTGCAAAAACCTTTATTTTGAAGGACCAATTAAACCTCACTTCCGGGTTCCTCGTGGCTCATTAACGCGAACTTCCCGCCGCTGACAGCCGCTCTGTGTGTGTGTGTGTGTGTGTGTGTGTGTGTGTGTGTGTGTGTGTGTGTGTGTGTGTGTGTGTGTGTGTGTGTGTGTGTGTGTGTGTGTGTGTGTGTGTGTGTGTGTGTGTGTAGCCTCGGAGGAGCCGGCTGACGGTGGAAGTGGATCCAGAATCACAGTGTGACTCCGGAGCTTCGTCTTCAGCGTCCTCATCAAACTTCAGGGACAATATTGCGTTTATAAAACACACGGAGACGTTCACAGGTTGAATTTTTTCTTCACAACTTCTTCTTTTTTTGACTACAACAGCTTCTCTTCACGACAGAGGAGACACGAGCCGCGCGTCACCGCGTGGTTTTCCTTTTTATTTGCGGCTTTCCCAGTTTTCTGATCTACTTTTTTCTTCACGTTATCGAGCTTGCATCTGCTGTCACCCTGGCAACCAGAGCTCCTCTCCACCATCCTCATCCCTCTGCGTCTGACAGAAGCACAAACACGCTCTTTTTTTTGGTGGAACCTCGTTTTTCTTCCTTCTTCTTCTTGTTAGCCGTCCTTTGAACACTTGTTCTCATCGTTATATGTGTTTTCTTATTGAAAAACAGTTAAGGTTCATGTGTGGGAGAAGTCTTTTGTCTCAGCGTGAAAATGCCTGTGAGACGTGGACATGTCGCGCTCCAGAACACTTACCTGGACACCATCATCAAGAAATTCGACGAGCAAAGTAAGTAAACAAGATTTATATTTATATAAATTATCATTATTATTATTACATTTAAACAAATCCTTTATTTAACGTGGTATATAACTCATTAAGATTAAAAAGTGTCCAGTTTAGGTCTTGAGTTACAGCCACATGCACCTATACTTTATATAGTCATAAGGACTATAATATTTTCTCAGTTAATTAATTAGTAGTTTTGTCCATTAAATGACAGAAAATAATGACAATTGCTAATCAGTTTTTCTCCAATTTCAAATGTTTTATCTGCAAGTGAAATATATATTTTAAACTATAATATCGTTTTTGTTTTTTCAAAGAAACCCAGAAAATATAAACATTTAAGAAGAAAACAAAACACTAAACTTGATGACTAGTTTGTGCAATACTAGTTCATGGATTTATTGTTGCAGCCAAAGATCCTTCATAAAGATGATATTAGATTGTTTTTGTAATGTTTACTATGACATTACATGAAATACTTTGAATTTGAAATATTTCCAGTTGCAGAAATCTCATCACAGGAGGAATAAACTTCCTGATGACTGATATAAATGTATTTCCCTCATGTTAGATGAAATCATTGCCACTTACATTACAATACTGAATCATAATGGACTGGTGTTCCTTTGTTCTGTTTGAGTGTCGTTTCTTTGTTTCAAACACAGTTGAAGCTCTTTCAGCTGGAGCCATTTTAATGTTACAGTGACATTTTAGCTCATTTGTTTCACTGAAGCTGCTGACAAACCTCCTGCTGCTGCTTTCATGTTCATAAATGTCTCTTCTGCTGCTCCTACTGTGTGTGTGTGTGTGTGCTCTTGTATTTGTGGCTCTGTGAGGACCAAAAATCATGTAACTCACACAGAGTGAGGACATTTTGGCAGGTCCTGACGTCTTTAAAGGGCTTTTTGGGGGTTATGACCTTTTTAGTTTTAGGATTCGGGTCAGAATTAGGTTAAGGTTAAAGGTCAGATTTAGGCACTTAGTTGAGATGGTTAAAGGTGCATTATGTAATAAATCTAAAGCAACTGGCCATAAAATCCTCCTAATATGTCACATAGACTCAGGAATAATGTTCATATAACAAACTGAACTCCATAACAACAACAGTACAGCCACAATATTTGCATTAAAAAAAATCTTTTGCAGACTGCAAATCGTGTTTATGTTTTGATGTTTTGGCATGTGCCGCCACCTACCACTGTCTACCAATCATTGCAGTCAGTAGAGTCTCAGATGCTGAGCAACCACGGGTTGCCAGTTACGTCAGAAAACGAAACCTAAAAGACCTCGGTATTTTGAATTTGAATGTAGTAACCGTTTTTGGCCACATTCTTACATATGGCACCTTTAAGGTTAGGTTAAGTGGCTCGAGAATGCTTTATATTTATGAGTGTCCTCACTGTGGCTGAAGCACAAACGTGTGTGTGTGTGTGTGTGTGTGTGTGTGTGTGTGTGTGTGTGTGTGTGTGTGTGTGTGTGTGTGTGTGTGTGTCACCTGATGCCTTACATTATGTTCCATTAGCTCACATGTTCACACACACACACACACACACACATGATTTTCCTGTAGCCTCTAAAGCCTTTACGTCACAGTTTCACACATTATGTTTCTGATAATGTCATTTATATATTAAAGTACACAATATACCATATTAATATATGTATAAAATGCACCATTTCTCCTCCAGTGTCTGTCCCAGAACTTTTCCTGCCTTAAGCACATATACAGTATATGTTTGTATAAGTCTGTTTTAGACTGAGGAGATCAGTGCTGTGAGGCCTCTTTTACAGCATGCCTCTGTTCTATGTCCCTAAATGTGCGTGCGTGTGTGTGTGAGGCCACGTGCACGGCCAGGTGAGTGCACGTGCCACAGCGGTGCTGCTTAGCAACGGTGTGACTGCGTGAGGCTTTTCTAGCTGTGAGCCTCAGATAATGACTTTGGACAGGATGTGCTGCTTTTCCACCAAAAGGAGCTCAGCCGTTTACTTTTAAAGACAAGTCTCCTCTTCCTCCTCCTTCTCCTCCTCCTTCTCCTCCTCCTCCTCCTCCTCCTCTGTGTGGGCAGCAAACAGAGGGGAGCTGTTTAACCCACTTCCACAGCAGAGTGACACAGTCAGGGGGCAACATGTAGTTCTTTTATGGAGCTCATTGAACTCCTCCATTATCAGCTTCGAACCAAACTGTCCTAATTCACTTTAATGGTGGACAGTGTTTCTGGCGTAGCGGCTGCTGCCACGCACATTCCAATCATCAATAACATGAACTACACGACATATGAACTTTAGATGACTGTTGTTTATGAGAGCAGCCCAGGAAACAAACATTATTATTGCACCTAAAACCTGAACCTTTACCACAGTTTCCCACAGGATGAAAGCTTATTTTAGGAGGTTGACCTTCCTACAGGAAAGGTCATCTGGTTGTAAAGGAGGACACAGTGTCCACTAAACACCTCATTTATATAACCTAACATATATATATTTATATACTTTATGACGCTGCAGTTTGCAGGATCGTAGCTTAGTGGTAGAAGGAGCTGTCTTTGTCCTGTGGGTGAATGTGTTTGAAAGATTGATAGAAAAATGTGTGCGAATGGCAAAACTGTAGTGTAAAGTAGATTTGAGAGGTCATTAAGAATAGAAAAGTGCAAAATAAATAAATACAAACCATTTACCATATAATGAATAAAAACTCCATTTGGAATTAATACTTACGTCTATTATTTGTGCATTATGATACATAAAAACAATTAGTTATTTATTTATGTAACAATATTGCATAATGCAAGATACTTTGTTCAGATCTTGGGTAAAGAAGCATAAATGTTTCTAACTCTCGTTAAAGCAGGGTCGATTCCATGCTATTGCCAAGTCATAATGAGTTATTTCTGTATGTTTTTTTCATAACTGGATTCAATTTGTGTCACAAATAAGTTTTTATTGTAAATGATGTATCATTGCATATCAACGCAAACCCTTTTAATTTGAAAATCGTGCATCTTTGACTGAACGGTTGCTTTTTCCCAAAAAGTTTGACCCTGCTTTAAAGCCATCAAAATACTAATTTCTATTCAAGGTGAAGGTTGACTTATAATGACGTCATCTGCTTGAATTGTGTCAGCTACACATTGAAATATGAGTGTGAAGGAAGAAATGTCTGGTATTACCAGTGAGCCAGTGTGTTTTCTTGACTTTTTTTTGTAATTTTATTGTTTGTCACTCATGAACAATCAATACATTTTTGCTGTTTGCCACACACTCTGCCAACAAAGCTTTCTCCATGAAGCTTCAACACATAGTGGAACCAAACAAGGCAGTAACCACCACCTTTTTTGTTATTGTGTTGAAATTGCATCCTCTGAGTGCTTAAAAATGGAACATAATAGCCATCAAATAATTTAGGTTACATACAAAAATGTCAAAGTTTCTCAAAGTCAGGAAAAAAATACAGCAGTTTATAAACATGGATAATTTCAAACCAATCACAACATATGGATAATTCCAGCTTTCTGACAGATGTTTAGCACCTGTAAATTCCCACCACTTGTGTGTGAGCAGGTGTGACGCAGAGAAGCTCTTATATTAAAGAGCCCACCTGCTCCACCGCGGTCGTCTCTCAGGAGAAATCATGACGCTAATAGCATTAGCAGCGCGGAAAAGGTGGACTTCATTACTTCCACTTAAGCTGATTGTCAGAGCATCCTGGAGGAGTCGTTCATCATGAGAGTGACAGAGCTCGTCGGATACAAAGCCAGGAGCAAGAAGATTTGCAGCACGCTGTAACGTCTTTGTGATTGAATCTTAAAACAGAGCGAGTGTTCAGTAATGAATGGCTTTTTTGTGTAATTGATCGCTTTTATGAGGAAGTGTGTTCTCCTGCACAAAGACAGATGATAGAACCATGCAAATGTATAATTTAATCCAGATGTGAAACAGAGAAGCAAAACAGATATAAAACTGTATCTTTCTGAGGTCAAACACTCAGAAAGTCTCACAGTGAACAAACACTTGACAGTTGAGAGGAAAGGCTTTTTTATCTGCTTTAAATGCTTTACATTGAAAAAACAACATCGCTAAAATATGTTGTTTACATTTTCGGAAGGAGCAACTTTTGATGAATTAGTTTATAACGCAGCCCTCCTGTTATCCTTGGGGTCAATTTGACTGCATTCATTGTTCACATCCCGAATCGCATCTTTTTTTTTTTTTTACTTTAATGACTATTTAATGACTGAAATTAAATGTTCTATCTTTCTGTCTCTCCAGGGTTAGAGATTGTATGGTGATTTTCATATTTTTCCCTGTTGTGAAATGGGCACTCTGTATGCTATGGAAGAGGATTAGGGACACATTTAAACAACAACAACAATAATAACGGCCAGTATACTGAGCAAAAAGCCAGACTTTTTAGAAACGAAAGTCTGAATTTTTAGAAACAAAAGTCAGAATTTTGAGAAACAAAAGTTAGAATTTTGTCAGAAAAAAATATTTCATTCTGACTTTTTTTCCCCCTATAAATTCTCCCTTTAATCTCATAATTCTGAGAAAAAGAGTCAGAATTCTTCAGACTTTAATCTCAGAAGTCAGGCTGTGTGGCCTTAATCCTCTTCTGTCGGATGTAAATACCTGATATATATATATTTGATCCCATACATTGACTTCTATTTTCTTTTGTGAAGCTGATATTTGACTCTTAGCTTCTGTTGCTTTGTAGATCGCAAGTTTTTGATCGCAAATGCTCAGATGAAGAACTGTGGCATCATCTACTGCAATGAGGGCTTCTGCCAAATGTTTGGCTTCACCAGGGCGGAGATCATGCAGCAGCCCTGCACCTGCCAGTTCTTGGTGGGTCCCGGCACCATGAAGAGCGCCCTGGCCCAGCTGGCACAGGCTCTGCTCGGCTCTGAGGAGCGCAAGGTGGAGATCCTGTTCTACGCCAAAGAAGGTAAGACACGTGAACGTTGAGACACGATGTAATGTCCACTGTCTTCTGACAAGAGACATGCAGAGATGGAAAGTGATGGATGACATTTACTTTAACTGAGTATGTTTTGGTGAAGGACAAGTGAATGATGAGGACAGGTGGAAGATGAGGACAGGTGAATGATGTGGACAGGTGGAAGATGAGGACAGGTGAATGATGTGGACAGGTGAATGATGTGGACAGGTGAATGATGAGGACAGGTGGAAGATGAGGACAGTTGAATGATGAGGACAGGTGGAAGATGAGGACAGGTGAATGATGTGGAAAGGTGAATGATGAGGACAGGTGAATGATGAGGACAGGTGAATGATGTGGAAAGGTGAATGATGAGGACAGGTGAATGATGAGGACAGGTGGAAGATGAGGACAGGTGAATGGTAAAGACAAGTGAATGAATGATGAGGACAGGTGAACGGTAAAGACACATGAATGAATGATGAGGACAGGTGAACGGTAAAGACAAGTGAATGAATGATGTGGACAGGTGAACGGTAAAGACAAGTTAATGATTAGGATGGGTGAATGATGTGGACAGATGAATAATGATGAAGACAGGTGAGTGATATGGACAGGTGAATAATGATGAGGACAGGTGAATAATGATTAGGACAGGTGAATAATGATGAGGACAGGTGAATAATGATGAGGACAGGTGAATAATGATTAGGACAGGTGAATGATGAAGACATAGACTGTATTCTTCCAGGAGCGACTCCACTGGTTGCCAAAAATAAGTCTGTTTGAATGGAAATCCATGTGACCTGCTGTGTTTTGTTATTGCCATCTCTTCATAATGCTGAGATCAGTCATCATCTGTGGTGAAACCATGGTTTTGTAATCAGGCCTAAAGTCACATGGTGTCTCATTGGCACTGAGGCATCGTCTCGGGTCCAATGAGACCTGGCAACCATGCTCTGCATCATGTTGTCAACCTGTTCTCAACACCTGTTCCTTATGATGCTCAAATGCTTTGCTTCTCCCCTTATGCCATGTTGGTTTATTCCGGTAACCCTTTCCCTCATTGCTTTGTTTAATATTGTCCACTAGAGCTGGGACAATTATGCTTTTCTCACCATTTAATTGAACCCATTGTTTTCCTTCAGATTATTATTTATGCATAAAAACTCTTGAAACTTTGCACCAAACTTTGCACCCAATTTCCCGAAACTTTGTGGGAAAATGTTATACCCAAGACGAACAAAACAGTAAATTAGAGCCATGGCCTCAACTCAACAGAAAGGCAGCCATTTCGAATTTTGGTGTCCATTTGGTGATTTGCAACCTACGTAAATGAGCAAACTCCTCTGAGCACGTTTGTCATAAATAACGTGTCAATACGTACTAGTTATAATTGTCATTTTCTTTTCTGCCTTACACTGAAATTAAATTAACATATTTCTAAAATCAATGCACATTGCGTGACAGTCAGTCAGCCTGACAGTTACTGAAATTGAGCGGGACATAACAGTCTTACATAACATGCAGAATAGAATGTGTGCAAGTGCTTTGTTTTTGCTAATAATACAATAAAAACAAGTAGATTTTTTTTTTTTCTTTTAAACATTGCCTTGTGATTACTGAGCTAGTGTTGAATGAAAAATAATTAAAATGCTGGGCCAAAATTAATAGGGCTTCTTCAAATTCAACTGAAAAATGGATTTCAGATAACACTGACAAACAGAGTCTGCAACACTGCTCCGTGTCAGGATTCCAGGGGGAGAAAATGATTTTTAATCCATCCTCCACATATTTTAATAATTTCAAGCACATATACTGTATATACATATATATATATATATATATACATATATATATATATATATATATATATATATATATATATATACATATATATATATATCACAAAGTATTTAAAGTAAAGTAGAATGAAAAGTGATAGACATGTGAGGTTGGTTGTCTTAAAAGTGAGATATAACACAGCGACAAACGCACTTATCCTTTTGATCTGTGCTTCATATGCTGACATTTAACTGAACGTTCTCTTCTCAAAGCTTCATTTCTTCTCCTCTTACTTTCACTACGTTAATCTGCCGTCTGAGGCAGAAACATCGGCTCAAGATGATCACAACACTCAGCATAAACACTAACACATTTACTCTCCTCATACACACACATATTAATATAATAGTGTGTACTTTGTTCCACTTGGGCATGAGGAGATTCAAACCAGCGAGCTGTTGTCATGGAAATGCGACCAGCACGGCAGTTTAAATCCATAAAACATCTATTTGTTTTGTCTCCTGATTCCCACTGAGCTCTAAATCTGTATCGTCAGAAAAAACAATGTTGACGCAGTGATTCAGAACAAGTTTCCCACTGGCTCATTGTTTATTTATTTATTTATTTATTTATTTATTTATTTTACCACCAGACGGAATTCATGTCAAAGTTTTTGTGTAAAGTATGAAAGGGTGTGTGTGTGTGCGTGCGTGCGTGTGTGTGTGTACCTTTTCTGGCATTGACCTTATCAGGACCAGTAGTCCTCATGGAAGCCAAATCCTGGTCCGACTGAGGCAGAGCACAATTTCTGAATAACTGGTTAAGTTTAGTGTTAAAATTTAAATAGTGTTTCGTGTTAGGCATTAACTGGTTATGGTTAAGGTTGGGGAATGGAAGTCAATTCATTGTCCTAAGAGGAACAGCAAACCTGTGTGTGTGTGTCTGTGTGTGTGCGTGCGTGTGTGTGTTATATGCCCTGTCCCCCATTCCTATTTTTAGACCACACTGATTGCAGTGTGAGGTTAGACCTGACGGAAGTGTTGCTCATTTAGCATTTTCCAGTGTCCTGCCTTTTTATCCTTCAATCCTCTGACTCTCTCCCACTTCCTTTTTTCCTCCTTGTCACAGCGTCCTACTTTATATAACTATAGTCAATGTTATCCACGCATCACTTTTGTTGAAATTATGAGGAAAACGTAGAGGCAGAGGGGGTATAGCTCAGTGGTAGAGCATTTGACTGCAGATCAAGAGGTCCCTGGTTCAAATCCGGGTGCCCCCTGCCTGACTTATTACTGTTCTGTTCTGTGCATACAGGGACCTGCAGACCCTGCCTGGTGGACGTCATCCCTGTGAAAAATGAGGAAGGTCTCGTGATTATGTACATCCTTGACTTCCAGGAGTTGATCGATCCTGCTCTCAAAAAATCCGGCCTCAAGCAAAGAGTCACCCAAGGATGGATCTACTGTAAACTCTTCAACTTATTGCTATAGTGATCATTAATCATGGTTTTAGCTTGCTGCTAGCTTATGAAAAGAACACTCTGTCTGGTGTAGTACCAGAAAAACACAACCAATAACAATAACAACCTCCAACACATTTTCCCTAAAATAAACATAATTGCATATGAGCATGATTTATATTCATTGAAGTAGGAGTTTAATCAACAGCTGAGCTGAACGCAGAGTTTCTCTCTCAGGTCAGAATCGCAGGCTGAAGATGAGGCTGCCAGTGCTGCGGTCCCTGCGACGATCGTCCCTGTCCAAAGACCAGTTTGAAGGCGTTGTGGTGGACTATCTGCAGGTGAGGTGGTGAACGACCACACACTTTTCTGAAATGTCTGCTGTTGATGTGCAATCAACAGTTTCTGATGTAATTACTTCCACTAGGCCAGTAATCGAAACATTAATAATTTATGAAATGGTACAAAACAAGCAAGAAGAGCCAGGTTCATGACCCGGTCAGAACAATGGTCTTTCTACAGGGAGTACATGCAAACGCCATGCAGAAAGACCCACATCTGCATGTTGTTGGACTGTGGTAGGATATTTGGGGGGTTGGATGGATGGTACGAAACATATTTAGAGATCAGAATTTTAAAAGAAAACCACTCTCGTCCTCTTTTTCCTATGTTTAGGTTTGCACGCATGTGTACATGTTTGTGCCCAAACAGAGGTAGTTAACATCACATTCTGCAACATCTAGTGTCAAGAAGAGCCTTTTTTTTTACCCCTCTCCACCCAAACATAATTTATCTGGAGCCGCAAAACCTGTTTGACTCATGAAATGAAGATAACACCATGTAAAATGTTTAATCTATAAATATAATATTTAAGAATGTATAAAATAAACATTTGATTTTGATATATATTTGATAGATATTTTTTGGCAGGAATTAGATATTCCTTCCCTTTGCAGGCCAACATTAAAATGTTACTTGTTTTATAATGCTTTGTCATATTCTGGGTACATTATGTTTTGTGTGTCAATTTTCCAGTATGTTGGGCTTGTGTATCTTAAGCCAACCATATACATCTGTTGTGCAGCCAAACAGCGAGGAGGTTCCCCTGAAAGAGTTTCGGATTCCGTCCAAGGAGAGCTGCATGCAGTCTGAGACGGAGGCTTTGATAGAACAGGATCTGGATCCTCCTTCTCCTGCAGCTCAGTCGTCCACTAAACGCTGCTCGCTGCTCACAGACCGGCTCGACCCCGCGATGGCCTTCCCCCAGGGTACTCTGCCTCGCAGCTGTTCCCGTGACAGCTACTGCAGCCTCCGTCGAGCCTCGTCATTGGACGACATTGACGGCATGAGGGCAGAATGGAACAGTCGCCCAGGAGACGCCCGCACCAACAGCAGTGAGTGTCTGCAGGAAGCTGCTAGATTGTTACAAAGCATATTTTTCTTATTATTTATCATGTCAAAGAAATTTGCTGTGTTCTTACATTATATTTTCTAACCCTTTCTAACCCAATCCCATTTGACACAGGTCAAAAGACAGGTCACCAGTCCATCACACGGCCTTATTTGTCTCTTAAATCTTGTAAATAGGCCTTATACAGAATATTTCACATTTTAAACTGTTTAGAATACACAAGTGGCAACATTTGTTTGACGCATCTTGATTTAAGGGAGGGCATTTCCATGTATACAGTCAACTGTATCCACACTAAACCTCTGGATATTTTGTTTTTTATCTCTGTTGCATGTTTTCACATAACTATATTTTCTCCATTAGGATACCTTAGATAGTTTCATCATAATAATACAAGGGAAAATTGGGGTAAAATATTATTGCCATTTCTTATTGAGGTGAACTAATATTACCTATTCAGTTGAAGCATCAGTATTTTTGTTATGGTTTCCTGTAGGTTCTTTTTATATGAGTTTAATGAACACCTTCTGCCTAATTATTTAATATTTATGACAAAATGTGTTGTGAAATATCAATCAAAGGTTTTGCAAACAACAAAAACAAAAATTAAATGCACCCACCACCACAGTTCACAGTAAAATGTGATGTGAGACACGGGAACAGAAAGCCACACATCATAGATTTCACGTCTTTTCTCTGATTGTCATTGACACACAGAGCATCGCTCTGATCACGTGCAGCCTCCTCATGGTTGTTCCAGCAGAGAGACACTAATCGATCCCTCTCTATGCATGTGTGTGTGTGTACTTCTATTTATATCTGTGAGATCCAAAAAACGTAAAAAACCTATCTTTGTGGGGACATTTTGTCTTGGTCCCACAACTCTAAAGGGCTTTTTTCAAGGTAAAGACCTGGTTTTAGGGTAAGCGTTAGAATTGGGTTTAGGTTAAGGTTAGGGTAAGGGGCTAGGTAATGCATTCTGTCTATGATGTGTACTCGCTAAGATATAAAAACAAGTGTGTGTATGTGCATGTGTGAAGGTGGGAACTGCACATCACTGCACATCTGTCCCCTTCATTTCCCGGGGGAAATATTTCTGAGGAAACTATATTTTTTCACATCAATGGTACAGAATTCTAGTCATACTCTCAGATTCTCTTTCATCGTCACCATATTTGTACATATTTGTGCATCCATCTGTGTCTTTGAGGCTGAGGGGAAACGCAGTCTGTGCTGATCTCCGTGATGAGGGCAACAAATGGCGAAGACACAATAACGTTTATTTAAAAGAGATTCTTTACAATTATTTGTATTTGTGTCACATGTCGAAAGGTTTAGTGGCAGAAATTGAAAGCTGCAGTGTGTAATTTTTGTTGTTATTTTTCTATTTGAATGCTGCGTCCTTGATCTTCACCTTCTGTCACGCAATACTATGAGACCTGACCGAGGGATCGTTTGTATACAGCATCAGTGCAGGAGTGGGCAGGGCAAGAAGAATTATTCCCGGGTACTAGCTATCTCGTGTTAACATTTTGTGTTGTCCTTGATGGGTCTCTCTTGAAAATGAGACCACGCGTCTCAATGGGATAACCTGTATTTACGTCTTGGCGTAAAAAAAAAAAAAAAATCACTTCCTGTGTGCAGTGTGGGAATATCACCAGACGACACACAGAAATACAGAGAGTCAAAAACCTAATCAGCATTGTGGGAATTAATGTGACAACAGTTTGAATGTACTAATACAGTACTAAAATCATCAAAACAAGGAGACTGTCTGAACTTGAAAGAATACTTTTATTGCTGTGGTGTTTCATTCCTAAACCTCCATTGGGCAGTATTATACGTATATATTATACATTTCTTTATGTGTACTTTAGTCAAGGGCCTTTCTTTTGACTGTTTTGAAGTAAAAACTTTGTCATTGTCATTTCTGGTATGCGTAGGCTGAGTAAAAACAGTCCTTCATTTGATGTTCTCTGCAGTCTCACGAGATGTCACTACCTTGTGCACACATGTCCTGGTGTAATTTTGCATGTGTTACGATCTCATTCAGTGATCTTTCTGTTCTGTGCTGCAGCTCTGAAGCCCAGCGGGCTGAACTCCACGTCAGACTCTGATTTGATCCGACACAGGACCGTTGGCCGCATCCCTCAGGTTACCCTGACCTTCGGCTCAGATCGGATGAGACCTCCGTCTCCCACTGAGATCGAAATCATCGCACCCAGCAAGATAAAAGATCGCACTCAGAACGTCACAGAGAAGGTCACGCATGTCACACAGGTAAGACAAGTCCTTACTCATATACGAGAAAAAAGGGAGATTATTAATCTCTTTTTTCCTTCAAGAAAAATGTAATTATTCTGTGAGTTAATGGAGGCCTGCAGTGAAAAAGAACAAATTTACTTTTGCTTGATTAAATGTTAATAATTTATGTTTCTGCAACTATGAGAAGTATAGTCATTTGAAACCATACTTATTTTCCTGAAATTGTTCTTATTCTAAGAGAACTATTCTTGTGCATCTGGTATCAATGTTGATTGCTCTTTGTTATCTGTGGCACATTTCTGTATAAACCATCATCACCTTCATATTCAGAGGTTATGGCATGGAAGCATGAAGCTCGTCGTCTGTAAGCTTTCATATCATGTTCCCACCGCTGTCGTCCACTTTGATATGTTCAGGCTGTTGGCTGTTATTTGCAGTTGTCAGTGTCACACCCCATCATTGTCTCTTTACACAGATGGTTCAGGCAAAGATGTCTATAAATGGAATTTGCTTCTGTCTCGGTGACGATGCTGCCGGAGGGTGAGAGTGTGAAAGATCGGTCTCACCTGAGGTGCGACATCTATGGCACCGGCAACAGAACACACTCATCAGCCACCTGTCATCGCACTCTGCGCACACTTTAACTCACACTTAACAGTCGAAAAAGAGCTACAGTGGAAAAATACCAGGAGTACAACTTATCAACAGTAAATGGACTTTTAAGAAATTCTCTACTGTGAATGTCACACATCATGTTCACACAGCCTCAGCAGGAACAGTCGATCAAACGAACCTTCTGATCACAACTGCTGCTTCTCCTGAGCTTGAGCTGAGTTTTTATTTGTGATCTATATACATATATATATATTTATATTTATATTTTACATTGTGTTATGCATACCCCCTGCAACCCTCTGGTGGAGGATAAAGCAGTAGATAATGGTTAGATGGATGGATTGTGTTATGCAGGTTTTTAAGATGAAAAGTTAAATGAAAAGAGTGTGTTGTATTTAGCAACACCTGACATGCTGCAGCTGAATGTCCCTCACCACATCCTTCCATTCTAGCCTTCAATTATTTCTAAAACTCAATTATTGGTGATTAGTTTGTCCATGGGCGACTGTGAAAACATAGTGGTCCAAAATGGCGACCTCCATATAGAGGACCCACTCTTGAAGGTGAATTCAAAGTCACTTAGTCTTTTCTCTTGACCACTTCTACATACTTGAATGCATTAAGTTCACTATGTGATTGGCTGATTAGATATTTGAGTAAACCTAATGGTTTTCCTATGACTATAGCACCGCCTCAATGTGGGCCGGGTCGTCATAGCAAAAAAAAGCACCAGGTACCAGGTTCTATCCCTAATGGAAAAGGCTTGAGTTGAGCCGAGCTGTGGTAGAACTGTAGTGGAAAAGCGGCATAAGAAAGTGGCCTGGAAGTTTGTGTTTGCATGCTAGTAGCGCAGCACTGTTGCCTTATGTGACTGGTTGCTGTTGCCTTGGTGAGATCTCAGTTCTTCACACCAGCAGGGTGAGCGGCATCGACAGCCGGCTGTGAGTCAGTGCACAATGTGGAAACAGTGTGACATCTGTGGCCGTGGAGAAAGTGACAGAACAGATCACTCCACCGTTATCTTGGCTCTCTAATGGCATCATTCACAAACAGCAATAAAAAGCGAGCGTTTACTCCATGTTACCATTGCAGTGAAGTGTTTCCCTGCCACTTAGCACTGGGAATGTATGAGTTTGCTGGAAGGGAAAGTGGAGTTCATCCAGCTGTCTGTTTGCTGTAATGTTGACAAAATCGTCCTCAGGTCTTTGACACTCTCGATACTGTTCACAAAACTCCAATGCGTTTGAGTCTTTGCAATGAGTCTTTGCAGTATACACATATTTAAAATCCATGAATTACCTTTATTTCATAGTCAATTTCTATTGGTTCCAGAGGTGTATGTTTAAAAGTTCCGTCCTCGAGTCAGGAAAAGCTAGAAAGAGCAGACACCAGGCACCATGGATGATAAATCACACTAGTGTTCATTCACATGTACCATGCTTTATTGTTGATACTCTGAAATTGGAACACATTTTACAAAATTGGCATCATGTGCTATTGAATAAGACCTATAGCCATAGATTGAAACAATTAAATGTTAACTGACTCCCATAGACTACCATTCAAAGTCATCCTAACTACTACTTCCTGTGCCTCACTTTTGAACCAAAAGACTGCGCCAGTTTTAATTCACACTCTATGGAAATAAACAAACAGTATAGTTGGTAACTGGTAACAGAGCAGGGGAAGCTTCTCTGTTAGTGCATGAGTGCGAGGGTACATATGTAGATCGAGATTGCATTGTTGCGTGTGGGGGAAGTCACCAACGCTGACTGATGAGCTTAACTAATGAAAGGGAGAGAAAAGCAGGCGGCAGCTGCAAAGGTATTGAATGGCACTCATTGGCTTGACGCTGCCTGTGACCTTGGCCACTGGGGCTAATGGAAGTGGAGGGCAGCGGGCATGCTCTCTGTGCATCATCTATCAACTATCTATATCTCTAAACGGCACCTCCACCCAACCGGCCGTCTTCCGGTTTTGTTTTTCTGTTGTGTTAAAACAGTAGGAACTGGCTCAGTGTTGTAGTTGTTGTCGTAACTGTAGGTCATAGATGAACTGGATGTCTGGCTCTACAGGTCAGGTTTAAGGTCACAATAATAAACACTGCTGTAGTGTGGGAGCATGTGATCAATTACTACAGCAAGAGCAAATTTCCTAAAGATGTTCTTACTTTGACTTGTAAAAATATTAAAGCATAAGTCCGCTTATGTCCGGTTATGTAGTAAAATTCTTCGTAATCCCCGCCTTTATAATTGGATTTCGATTGGCACCTTACAAAAAGGGAAATGAAGGTTGTCATTGATCTTTTCTCTTATTGATTTGTCTGCGTAACATGAAGCACACAGTGTGGTCGACTAGACTGTAGCTTATAAAACACAGAGAATTGTACATGAGCGTGCTGTAACATCGTAGTGCGTGTGTTAGGCAGTTGTGTGTTTATGTGGAGCCCCCCCTCTTTGAACAAGTGTACTGCAGGAGAATGTAGAGGAATGGGAGGAAATTCAGCCAACCGTAGCTGACATTGTTACCCAGTCCATTGCAGCGCAAACATACAGTGACGATCATTCACTTGTGGTCTATTTAGAGTGTCCAACATGCTGCATTGTCCAATCGTGTCCAATGAACCGCTGCATGTTTTTGGACTGCGTACCCGGTGAAAGTGCAAACAGTGCTAGCCACGACACCATGTGGGCCGACTGAACAACACGTCGCTTCAAAACCAGCAGTACGTGGATGTAAAATATACTTAAAACAACATTTAAAGGCGCCATATGTAAGAATGTGGCCAAAATCGGTTACCACACTCAAACTCAACATAACGAGGTCTTTTAGCTTTAATTTTCTCTGCCATTGTAGCTCTGACGTAACTGGCAAGCTGAGACTCTACTGACTGCAATGATTGGTAGACGGCGGTAGGTGGCGCCACATGCCAAAACATGATTTCAAAACATAAACATGATTTACAGTCTGCAAAAGATTTTTTTAATGCGAATATTTTGTCTGTACTGTTGTTGTTGGTGAGTTCAGTTTGTTATATGAACATTATTCCTGAGTCTCTGTGGCATATTAGGAGGATTTTACGTCCAGTTGCTTTAGATTTATTACATAATGTACCTTTAATTACCTAATCAACACAAATATTTGAATATTAATATCCATCCATCTTCCACTGCTTTATTCTCCACGAGGGCCACTCTCACACATGGTCAATTTAGAGTGGCCAATTTACCCAATGTTACCCATGTTTTTGGACTGTGGGAGGAAACCTGAGAACCTGGAGAAAACGTGCGCTCACACGAGGAGAGCATAAAAACTTTGAAAAGACTTCAGAGAGTTCACAATGACAGCGTAAGACAGGGGATTACATATTTAACAACCTGATGAGGTTGTTAAATGCGAAAAACATGCAGAAAGCCCTTGTTTCATGCGGGTAGCAAACCTGCAAGAGTGCTAATCACTACACCAACCATGTGGCCCTTGAATATTAATATAATTTAGCTAACAAATGACAACCTAAAGCTGAGGACACACTACACAATTTTTTTCTGCCCAATTTTCTGCACCAGTCAGCACCAGTTGGGGACAGTCAACCTCAGTCCCAGTCAATCAAACATGTTTGAATTGTTTGGTAGTGTGTACTGTTACAGACACAACTGCAAACATGTGTTGCCAAGAGTAGGTGGGGACACAGGATTTAGTGTCAGAAGATGACAGGAAGTGGTGGGAATATCAAAACAACGATGCCAACTGTTGACCCTGTCGCTCGTAGACACGGTCGCTCTCATGGGAGTTACATGCGTTCAGTTGGTTTGACAAATGATGTAGTCTGTGAAATGTGTGATTCCCAGTCTTACGCTGTCGCTTAGTGTGAACTCCAAGTCTTTTCAGAGTGTGTGAGTTGTGTAGAGTGTCCCCAGCTTTCAGTCCCCAGCCTTAGTCGCAGCATGTTTTGTTGTAGGACCTCCTTTGGCTTTCAGCAGTGGTTGTTTGCTGTATGCCGTCATTCATGCAGCCACTGGGTCATTTTTTCGTATGTGTGATGGACAGAGGAGACCCTTCAGAGAGGGCCGGGCTACAGTGAGGGAGGTTGAGCGAGGGAGCAGAAGGGAGGGTGATACAGAGGGATGGACAGTGGTTGCCTTTGCCCTCTCTCCTAATCTTATAGTCTTCTCCATTCATTTACCCCGCGGTGCATCTCAGCATGAGCCTCAAGCAGAAACTTCAGCCTGTGAGTTGTCTTCCAGCCTTTATGGGTTTCTAAAAAAATGACCTGTTAACTCTTTATTTCCCTCCACGTCCCCTCTTTGCTGACCACTGTCATTTCCTTTTCCTCTTCACCCCTCTGTCTCCACCTTCTCCATCACCCATCCTGCTTATTTCCTCTTACTTCACACGTGAGCAGCATCAGCTTTACTGTCCATTGTGGAGACATTAGCAGAGTTTGTGCCCATGTCATTGTGTTTAAGTTGCTCTTGTTTAAGGATGTTGATGTTGTAAGGACTAAATCATTGTTCTGTTAATGTTGGTGGACTAAGGATAAGGGTGCACAACATGAGAAGTTAGAATTTATGTGAATGGAAGTCCTTTATAATGGAATATATGATGTTAAAACACATAAGACAACTAACTAAAAACACAGGATGTGAACATTTTTCTTTGCATGATGACTTTTGCAAATGTAGTATTTTATTTTATTTAATTTTAATATCCAAATGACTTATAAATTATAACGTTAGAGTAGCAACAGAGCGAGTTCTTTTTTATCTGGTCGTCGTTATGAAACAGAGCTGTGGACCACATCAATACCATAGAATTTCTTGGATGAGTGAACCTTGCTCGTGTGTTTACATTCTCATTACTGTGTTGTCTTTTCGCATCTGTTCAGCCGCTGTGGTCATGACTAGTACATGACAGAGAGCGACCGCTTTGCAGAGTTCACTTCATCATAATTAAGTTGATGGAGAAGGTGGAGACATAGCATGTTCTCAAGGAAAACCTTGGTTATTCTTACCCCCAGGTTTTATGGCTTACTTACTGCCCTCCTCCCCATATAAGGTCACGTAAAAACTAATAGCTTTTCTAATACTTGTGGAGCAATTCACTTTGACTATTTCTGGACTCTGTTTTCATTCTAGCTGGGAAAGTGGAAAGAAACTGGAACTTTTTTTTCAGACTTGTGGTTCCAACTATCACAACAGAAAAATACAGTCTGTTCCATTGAAATGTTTTCATGCCAACACTGGAAAATAAACAAAAACACATGAGGTCACGACCTTGTTAGAATTAACTAAAACCACTCCTCTGCATGGCGTGTAATCAATGACGCCACTTATTTTGGTCCATAATTGACCAGAACAGTGGCAGGAGTGTGTTCATGTGGTTGATGTAAAACAGCAGTCAGATGGTGAGGCTGAGGCAGGTGAGGCTGCAGTTAAGGCTAAATAACAGTAGTGGAGTGACTGTGGAGAGAATATAAGGACATTTTTAAAGGAGGTAGTGATGCAGGAGGAGAGAGAGCAGAGGTTTTGGAGGAGCCTCTCGTCCTGCTGCTGTGCTCCACACCAGGATGAGAACCTGGACACGGAGTCTCTTGTTGTCATACCGGTCAGTGGGATCTTAACACTCAGCTTTTATCAGTCATATGTTTGTGTTTTGTGTTGGTCTGGAAGTGCTCGCTGTCTCATATTGATAAAGAGAACATTGTTGGCTGTCTTTAGTATGTGCAGCAGACACAAATTTATTTATACGCTATTTTTTCCTCCACAAATTAAATGTTGGACCTGTTTTTTTTTTATTTCCTCACAACATTTGTACACAACAGCAGTTGTTTGAGAGTGTGATGTCTCACTTCTCAAACAGAGCATGAACAAAAATAACACTTTCTCACATTTTAGTGCCTAGTTTGGTTAAACCCAGGAATGTTCAAATATACAGCTTTATTCAGGATTATAATCTGATATCTTTGACTGAAATTGTGATTGCGGTATGATTTGCAATATCAGAGGGAATGGTCATTTTTACAAAGTTCAAATTTAAGATGACTGTGCGTGTGCGTGCTATCTGTGCAAAACAAAGCTATTTTATTCTGTCTGTAGAATATGATATGTAGATCAGGACAATAATAATATTAAACAATGTAATAATAGCAAAGGGTATTTTGATATGCATTTAATGATATTGTGCATCTTGCTATTTGAAAATGGCAGTAAGCCATGTTTTATTATTATTATTATTATTATTATTATTATTATTTTATTAAAAATGTCTATTCATTGTTTAGCCCTAGTCTAATCAAATACATTAACATTTCCTGCAGCCTGAGGCCAGTTTATCCGGGATTTTTAACAACTGTGTTGAGTTGTTATTATCATATTAACAGTGTTAATGTATCTCTGTTAATTTCCCATAAAACATGAGCAGAGCTGGTCATAAAAAAAACACGTCAGGTCTGTTTTAATGTGCGATGGTGGGAAAAGTCATAGTAACCCACTACTGTTGTTTCAGAGATGAGAAAATAAGACCTTGGATTTTCTTTGTATTTCTACAAAGTCATGGATATTTGATACAGTTGAAGGTTACTGATCTGCAGGTCAATAAGTTTTTTATTATTATTTTGGCTACTGTCGGCAGCTTTCTCTTCAACATTCAAGTGTGACGATTTCCTCTGAGCCACTTTTTATACTTTTATAATTTATGGTTCCCACTGTGCCTTCTTCATTATTAATAACATCTTCTCTGTCACTCACTATGTCCTCAGGTGTTATCCCTCGGTGCTGACGTGCTGCCAGAGTACAAGCTCCAGGCCCCACGTATCCATAAATGGACCATCCTTCACTACAGTCCGTTCAAAGCAGTATGGGACTGGGTCATCCTGCTCCTGGTCATCTACACTGCCATCTTCACACCTTACTCAGCCGCCTTTCTTCTCAACGAGGTGGAGGAGCAGCGGAGAAGAACCTGTGGCTACACCTGCAACCCGCTCAACGTGGTGGACCTGGTGGTCGACGTCATGTTCATCGTGGACATCCTCATCAATTTCCGGACGACGTACGTCAACCACAACGACGAGGTGGTCAGCCACCCGGGACGCATCGCACAGCACTACTTCAAGGGCTGGTTCCTCATCGACATTGTTGCCGCCATTCCTTTTGATCTGCTCATATTCCGGTCCGGGTCTGAAGAGGTGAGGAAGTCTGTGAGGTTAAAGCTTCAGTGCACAACTAATTTTGCCTCACTGAGTTATTACCAAAACACTGCCAACATCTCTACATGAGCATTAACCCCCCCCCCCAAGAATGTGCACTATAGAGTGCCTTATATCCTTTTTTCTTCCAGCACAACCTACAGACAATCTGTTGAAAAATATATTATTTTCACCAACTATATAAACACACCTGAGCAAAAATGACCAAGTTTTTGAAATTTGGAAATACATCACAATTCAAATCAAACAGTCTATTCTGTGATGTTTGCACAATTATTGCTACTCCTGTTTTTTATATATATATATACAGTATATATATGCAATTTAAAATTAATCATAACTTTGACTCAACTTTGCGTTTGCCTACATCTGTCTCAACGTAAACCAAATCACTTCCTGTGTGCAGCACTGCGTGACAAGAGACCTAAACATTGTTATACTGAGGAACAGAGACAGTGTTGTGTGAAACTGATATAATTAATCAGGATTGTGTGAACGGTTTTAGTGTGCCAGACATTTGTTCATGTGTAAAAGTTGCACACGACAGTTTTCTCTCTCTCTCCACCAGCCCCAGACAACGACACTGATTGGTTTACTGAAGACAGCCAGACTGCTGAGGTTGGTGCGAGTGGCCAGGAAGTTGGACCGTTACTCTGAATATGGAGCTGCTGTCCTTTTACTTCTCATGTGCACCTTTGCCCTCATCGCTCACTGGCTGGCCTGCATCTGGTATGCCATCGGCAACGTGGAGCGCACCGGATCGCACGTCAGCGGCATGAAGATTGGCTGGCTGGACAATCTGGCTGACCAGATCGGTAAACACTACAATGACAGCGACGCGGCCTCGGGTCCCTCCACTAAGGACAAGTATGTCACAGCTCTGTACTTCACCTTCAGCAGTCTGACCAGTGTGGGCTTTGGGAATGTGTCGCCCAACACCAACCCAGAGAAGATCTTCTCCATCTGTGTCATGCTCATTGGCTGTGAGTAGAGTACGAGTGAGTCTGAAAATCGAATTGTTAAAGAGTGAGAATTAATATAATACCTTAAATGTTAAAGCAGGTTCATTTGATTATGTGTTTGTATAATGAAGTTTAAGGAAATCTAAGGACAGAACAGATAATAACCATTACTTGTTGTGATGATGATCAAGACTTCATTCAGACATTTTGTCAAAAGGGTGTGAACCATAATTAATATACACTACACTAAAGCAATACATTTAAGATTTTGATTCAAAAATACTATTAAACTGTTGATTTATCAAAAAGAATTTAAAGCAGGTATGTTTAATAGACTTTATTACAAACTTGTCCTTTAGTGATGATGATGATAACAACCATCAGTCAGCTCTTAGAAATCTGACTTAACAGCTTTTCAATTAGTCATCATTTCCTCTATATAGATATATATATACATATATATATGTATGTTTTTTTTAAATGTTTTTATTTAAATCAACAAGAAACATGGTTCAAGAAAGGAAAAAAAATGAATAAAAATTCCCAGAGTCAAACCAGGTTTGTTAAGATCGAAATAATGAATACCGTTTTTTTCCCCCCCCTCTGTGTCCTCTTCAGCTTTGATGTATGCCAGTATCTTCGGTAACGTGTCGGCCATCATTCAGAGACTTTACTCGGGCACCGCTCGCTACCACACCCAGATGCTGCGAGTCAAAGAGTTTATACGTTTCCACCAGATTCCAGGAGGACTGAGACAGAGGCTGGAGGAGTATTTCCAACATGCCTGGTCCTACACCAACGGCATCGACATGAACGCGGTGAGTCACGACAGAAATCTACCTCACAGGAGGAAAGAGCTCTGTATTATGATTGTAGGTAATGAAACTGATGAAGGGTGTTTGACACAGTGGGTTGTAGCTCAGTGGTGGAGCATTTAACTGCAGATCAAGAGGTATTGAATCTTTCCGGGGTATATCAGAGATTAAAGCTGCACCACATACATTTTTTCTTTTCGTAACGTTAGTATTCTACCACTTTGTGCACTGTGTCCTTCATCTGAAACCAGCTCTCTCCAGTAATATGATCAGAGCAGCAGCACAGAGACTAGAACCATGAATCCCCTCAAACTGCTGAAGGACCACGTTTTTTGAGCAGTAGAATTAACTTCAGAAAAGAATCTTAATCCAACCTTTGTGCAGCCATCTCACTTTACTAACATAATGTTGCTTTTGCTTCCACATGTTGGCATAAAGAGCTCTGTGGTGTGTGTCGAATGGAACTGTTGTTTTGAGAAAGTTCATGGGGGTATAGCTCAGTGGTAGAGCATTTGACTGCAGATCAAGAGGTCCCCAGTTCAAATCTGGGTGCCCCCTTTTTCATACTTCACTGTCAAGCATTGTTGAACTTAACCAGAGATAGCAACAGTATTTAAATATTCAAATCAAGTGAAATAACCACTATGTTGATAACATTTTACTTAAGTACAAGTGAAAGTGCTGGTCTAAAAAATTGCTCAAGTTAAAGTAAAAAAAATAACTTTATTTTTAACCTGGGACCTTAATTAGTGCAAATGCACCTGTCCTCATCATTCACTGCCAAAGTTTCCAGTGCCTGATTTATTTGTTTATTTTGTTCAGTAACAGCTTTATTTACTCAGTAACATATGTCACTCCCAGCAAAGTACAGTACTTCCAAAAAACATACTTAGATAAAAGTAAAATGACAAATTTAGTAATGAACATAATGGAGTTCCAGGCTACAGTGTGTGCGTTTTGTTGTTGTTAAGGTCATGTGATCTGTTATTTGTCTCAGCTGTGAGCTCTTCTCCAGTTGAGTTGAGCGAACATGAGGAAGCCATGTGTGAAACACGTTGCTGACTCATTAATAAATCCTAAATAAAGTCATGCCAGGGTGAGGTGGCTCTTCACCTCATGTTGCTGCCAGCCAACGGTGAAATTTTAACCGTTGGCTTCTTCAGCATTGTTTGGACTCATTTGGCAATGATTTGAACATGAAAGACATTTGTGTATATTTAGAAGTAACACCAGTTTTAAGTGATCACATGCTTCTCCAAACCAAGAGAGCAGCGTTAGCACCTGCCAATCCTGTGTGAAAATAGACAATCATAATGGCTGTCGTCTGTGCCCCGCTTCATTCAGTCAGTCTGACAAATCACTCTTTTAGATCACTTTATTTTCAAGCTCCCGGTACTGTATTATAGATGCACAATCAAAGAAACAGCAGCATGGAAGTTTATTTGAGCTCATGCCCTTTGTGGCCTTGCAGGTTCTGAAGGGATTTCCTGAGTGTCTGCAGGCCGACATCTGCCTCCACTTGAACCGCAGCTTGTTTCAGAGCTGCAAAGCCTTTCGAGGTGCCAACAAAGGCTGTCTGCGTGCTTTGGCCGTGCGATTCAAGACCACCCATGCTCCACCCGGTGATACTCTGGTCCACAGTGGGGACATTCTCACTGCAGTCTACTTCATTTCCAGAGGCTCCATAGAGATCCTGAGGGACGATGTGGTGGTGGCCATACTGGGTGAGTTACGAGCCACGAGGGAGGCAATTATCGCTTTGTGTTTTCTTCCACTGTGGATACAAATGAGGTATTGTATGTACAATATTTACAATAGCAACCTCTAGCATTTAAAGGGGTTTTATTTTGATAAACAACCTGGTCCTTGTGTCAGCAACAGGTGATGATGTGAGGAGTAACAGTAATTGCAAATAACAATGTGTGTGAGAGAGAGAGAGCATTAGCTCAGCTTGGCTGCAGCGTTCTGTTTTGCTTCCTCGACCAGGAGATAATTATACACACTGGGATATCGCTCCTCATCTTCCTCTCGGTTTTTGAAATGTTTAACAAGGCTTTTTGTAGGACAGCCTTTCTGAAAGCAAAGCTCGGCAACCTGATGGTTAAACTGGCGCCATAAAAGTCATAAAATATCCATAATATGTCATCAGAGATTAGGAATACATGGTACACCCAGTTTATTTACAATTTAGGGGCTGCAAACTGTTTTTGTTTTGGTGGATTGGTCTGTTGTGTCACCCACCAACAACGCAGCTCATGGCACTTTAATATAGTTTTTACATATAGTCCCTTAAATATTAATCATGAATTCAAGCTTATTTCAACATATAGTTAATGGAAACATAAATAAAGAACACCAAATGCACAGTACATTTATAAGGACTTTTTCCTTTCATGACATTTGTTGTCCGTCCACTCATCACTTTCTCACAACACCACAGCTACTGGCCTTTACATTGTACAACGCTCCTCTGTGTCGCCAGCGGTGTTTGGGCACTGCTCCACTTCCATTTCACAGAGGCATTGATCATCAATAGGGCCAGCACTCAGATCCGAGCTGCACAGGTCATTTTTATTTCAGCTGTGTTTGTGAGGACCATTAATGTGAGCTGAGCTGCAGCGCGGTCGAGGATCAGTGTCGCTGTAGTGCTCTGTGTTTTTTTTGTCAGTGAAATATTTATGCTATTACTTCAGTGGCTTTCACAGACAGTGTTTTTTGTGGGTTTTTTTTATAGGAAAGAATGACATCTTTGGTGAACCCATCAGTCGGTATGGAAGACCTGGGAAGTCCAGCGCTGACGTCAGGGCGTTGACCTACTGTGACCTTCACAAGATCCAGAGAGAGGACCTGCTGGAAGTGCTGGACATGTATCCTGACTTTTCTGCCACATTCTGGAGCAACTTGGAGATCACATTCAACCTGAGAGATGTGAGTGCCACCAGAGGGCGATGTGTCAGTTAACAGTTTACTGTATAAAGTTTTCATGCCAGTTTTTGGAAATGCAGATATATATTTTTTATGAATGAAGCAAATTAACTACTGGGCACATTCAGGATTTCAAACTAAACCCTGTGTATGTGGTTCAGTTATGTTTGGTTATGTTAGGTTAGTTTGAGTTAGAGTTCGATTAAAATCTATTGTCCAAATTGTTTGGCCTCTACATAAAAAACAAGACATACATTACAAATATGAACAATAACAATTAAAACAGACACTTTTTATGTATATGCATCAAATATGCCATTAAAGACACATCTTAACCACTTCTTATAATCTTTTTTCTTATGTTCATATAGCAATAAAGTGGTATGGTAACAAACCTTCAGGAAATTAACTAATAAAAGGTTGTAACCTGAACAACCTTCTCAATATCCTCAGACTATTTCTGCACAGAAAGTCACCCATATAAATCAGTATTTTACATATTTGTCTTAAGTCAATTCAGTGTGTGTCCTGTCTGAGTCTATCAACTCAAACCTGCTTGAATAGAATTATGTGATTTCAACACTGAGTGTTTCTGAATTACTGAAGCTGATATGTATCAGGCAGATAGAATAAACCAGCCAACCCCGAGCAGGGACTCTGAATGTGGCTACCACCGGACGAGGCATCGGAGGAGCTCTCTACGGCGTCGAAACCGTCCGGGTGAGTGAGGGAGGGCCAGGCTTAACCAGGTTTGATCCGTGTGTTTGTTAAATATCTACTCATGTGTTGTTTGTACAGACGGGATGGACGGTGACGACTCGTACCCTGAGCGGTCTGATGGCAAAGTCTGTCTGATGGCGAACCACCACAGTGGTGAAATGGCAGGATCCCGTTGGGAAGACCTCTACAGCAGCGCTAGTATCTGTTCACAGTCAAGTGACGAGGAGATGAAGCCCATGGGACACAGCAAAGGGGAGCTGTACCCCACAGGAGGGGACACGAGAGACTACCCACCTACCGTGGTCAACATCCTGCCTCACAGTGGACCTTCTGCTGGGATGGGCCCACCCATAGACCTCGGAGGAGAACCACCATTCTCAGGTGAAGAACCAAACCACATGCAGGCCCTGTATCAGTCTTCCAGAGTTTTATATTGTTTGGCCAAAAACACTTGCAAATGGGCCTGAGACATAACATTAGATGCCACCATCTTTTTCTAGTCCAGTATTAAATCTGTTTACAGGTTTATTGTGTAACATTTGGGTTAGTCGAATGGCAGAAATGGAACATACTGCTCATAAGTATGTTTGCATAAGTGTATAATTGGTTTAAAGTAAAACTTCATGCCATCTTGTGCTACCATGTTTCTACAAGAGCCTGGATGGATGTGTTTTTTTTGCATTTTTAGTTGGAAGTTAGGAAGAAGAATGGCTTTAACCGCTTAAACCTTATTCATAAACCAATAATAATGGACATACTATGCAAAAATAATTTAACATTGTTTTGGAGTGCTGGCTGGAGTTAATGGGAATGTGTCGTGTGAAACCTGTTTTTTTTCCGTTTGTGCAGCAGCAGTAGCTGCAGCACCTATCAACATGTCAGGATTGTACAGCTACTGGTCAGATCGCAGGTCCAGCCAGTTCACTGAGAGGCCACCACAGACGTCAGCGGTTAGGAACAATTTCCACACAACGCCATGTACGGAGCTACGGCCCAGTGAGCTTGAATCCAGACTGGAGGTGCTACAATCACAATTAAATCGGTGAGTTAGTGGTGAAATGGTTAAAAGTGTCAGGGGGCACCCGGACTTGAACCAGGGACCTCTTGATCTGCAGTCAAATGCTCTACCGCTGAGCTATACCCCCTTACACCTGCTCATTTTCACTGTTGATAGAGAGCCTATGTTTACATTCAAGGTGTTTATCTTCGAGGTTAGAGAATTCCCTCCCTGACCTGCTATGTCTCACCAGCCTATCACGCTTCAGCTCTGTCGGAGTAAAGAGGAGAAAAAACCCAATACGAGAGAGGGTTTTTTTTAATTGTGTAGCAGAACAACCTTAAAATGATAATGTGCAGTTGTACTGTTTGTCATGTCTGTACTTTTAACCACTTGTGTTTGTAGAAGACAGAGAAACCGCAAGGAGAGCAAGGGAGAACCCTAGTGGACATGATGAGAACAGCAGCTCTGAGAGAGATTACGAAGTGCTCCATTCAAAATGTGTTATCACCCAACAGTCCCAATGTTGTTTCAACTGAAACAACACCAAATATCACTGTGCTATAGTCACAGGAGTCAAATTATGGAACACACTCATTAAGAAGTAAAACATTTGTCATTATTATAAAGGTTCAGTGTTTAAAAACGTTGAATTGAAGAGAAATATGATGGAAAAGGATGCATCTCTTCTTGTATTTGTTTCCTCAGTAGTTTATATGAACTTCTTTTATACTCTTTTTGGACACAATGGAGTTCTTATATTTTTTGTGTGTTTAAGTTTAATTATTTTTGGCCATTCATTTATTCATTCCTTACAGGCTGGAGACCCGCATGACAGCAGATATCAATGTGATCCTGCAGCTCCTGCAGAGGCAGATGGCCCCAGTGCCTCCAGCCTACAGTGCTGTGTCCCCCAGCCCTCACCCGCCTCAAACGCCTCACCCGCCTCAAACGCCTCACCCGCCTCACCCACCTCACCCGCCTCACCCACCTCACCCCTCCACTTTGTACGGCACAGGAGGAAAGACAATTTACACTGCCCCCCCAGTCCAGCTGGTACAGATTGACAGTGCTGCCTCACTGCTACAGGTACTGCATTTACACAGTTACATCGACTGGTTTAATATTTTTATTTTTAGTTATGTACTTATTTATTTGAGGGAAGGGACCATGCATATTAATAAACATTGAAATGAGGATAAAGCGGTAGATAATGGATGGATGGATGTAAATATGCCAGGTTGTAGCTCCTAATATAAAGTGGTTTATGGCTCAAGGCCCCTTGTTATTATTGTACACTGCTCCATTGTAAATTGTGATATTAAATTTAGTGCAAACCACTGTAAATAAAAATTAGGATTGAATTAATTGTCACAATCAAACTTTTTGCAGCACAAAAATAAGCATTTTCAATATTAATAATAATAAACAGATTGTCTACAGTTAATTTCTTTGACTGCAATTGATTCAGATATCAGGTACAGAAATGGTGATCATGTAAAAGTATATTTAAATGCACGTAAAATCATTATTATTGTCATTATTTGTTCCTTCTTCATCTGCATCTTTGTCTTTCCAGAGTCCAGACTCTTTAGACTTTAAGCACAAATCCAAAGACACCCTGTCCAGCGGGATCCATCTCACTGTGGTCTCGGGTGATACCATGTCATTATCACCAGAGGCAGAACCACCACACCCCCGCGTGGCCCTCGCTCCTCCTCAAATGTTAGGCGTCCATGAGGCTGCTGGACTGTTATGTGGTAGCCAGCGCTTCCCCTCCCTCCCTGAGCACCTGGAGACCACCACAGAGATGCAGGAGATTCAGAGGCACGTCTCTGACCCGCTCTTACCTGGCAGCTAGAAAACTACACACACACCACCCAATCGCCCCCGCTCCTTCGGACAGTGTGGCCATTTGTTCTCCATGTTGTTACTTCCTTTCCCCCCTCCCTTGAAATCTGCTCTGTCCTGTTCAGATGCTGCTGAATCGTGTTGGGACGAGGTTTCACAGTGCCTCCTGTTTCTTACAGACTCAACTGTGCCCTCACAGGCTGGCTGGGCTGCTGCGCTCCAGCGTCTCTTCACTCCTAAATGAAGACATTATTCCTGCCCAGCCACGAGGGACAATTGTGAAACATGGGTTTAGAGAGCAAGCACTGAAACATTTACAATGCGTCAGGCAGTCGACTGCATCACGGACCCAGGTTTCCTTGAGAAAGTCGAGGATTTACTGATGTTTTTCACGTGTGAAGAATTGTCTGTGTTCACTTTGTAAATGGATTGCACATCTAGGTGTTAGAAAGATTTTAATCATTTATTTGGTACTGAAATTATTTTCATAACATAATGAGTTATATTAACACCCATATGTCAAGTAATTAAGTGTAAAAAGTTATAGATTCCCCTTGTCGTTTTCAGTGTGTGTTGAAATAAATATCAAAAGGCCGACTGTGTGGAACGATGTGAATAATGCCGGGTGAAGGTTCACACAAGTGCAGTATAATTTTCATGACATGAATCAGCAGCGTTCCAAACTACACAATCATCCTGAGCAGAAAAACTTTCTCTCGCGGGTTTCCCTGTTTTCATTTCAGTGTCTGCTCAGGATAAGTAGGTCAACTATTTTGTGTGGGAAGGTCACACGGTTTCACAGTGTGTTTAAGTGCCAACATTAGAGGAGCCGTCATCTGCCGGGTCGTCGTGAAACTGTCACTCACGCGCAGACACACAGACACTCAAATTGTCCTATGTTAAGATGATTTTCATTGTCCCAACCTTGATGTGAATATTCCACCTTTGCAAGCATTTATAATTCTGTATAATGTTTCTCAAAGCACAAACTCCTGTTATTTATCTTTTGTTTTTGTTTTTTAGATTAAAGACACTGCAAACTTGCACTGGGAGTCCAGTTGTTTTTTTTAATTTATCAACTCAATGCTGCATAATTCACCAGCTTTAGATGTTTCTCTGCTCCAACACACCTGATTCAAATGAATGAGCCATACATTTGAAGCTGGGGTGTTGGAGCAGTGTGTCCCCGGGAGTGTTGAGCAACACTGACATACTTATTATGTTCACGTATAGTGGAGGAAGGCGCTGGGGAACTGATTTGCTGTCACATATGAAGCAGCTGCTGTGTCACTTCTTGTTTTATTTAGAAACCATCATTCTCCTCTTATTACAGATCAGTTTACTTCCTGTCGTCATGCCACACCCACCGGCTTGATGACATCTACTGCCTTCATTACTTTCACCTGTGTTCTATGAGCCACACCTGTGCATTTACTATTTATAAGATGTCAGTTCTTTTCTTTAGCCTTTAGTGTATGACTCACAGTTTTCTGTGGCTGTCTAAACGTTGTACCTTTGCTTTATTTAAGAGTTTTCTATCAGTTGTTTCAACTGGACTAAATCTTTTAAACAACCTTCTGTGGGGGGCACACTAGTAAAAGTAAGTAGTACTTTTACATTGTGTTATGGGCGCTTTTAATTATATATCTGTTTACTTCTTCCACCACGAGAAACCACTGCTAATTGTTCATGATTGATTAAGCTTGTAGGGTTATATTCATACAGCTATCACAGCTATGTCAGTATTTGGTTGAGTGTGAGAGGCTGCAAACAAGAATGGGACAACATGTTATGCTCCATTTTAGTTCATCCTTGATGAGACCAAAAATGTTCCTTAATTTGGCAGGAATGGGACTTTTTTTTTCATTGTTTTTCTGTTGACTTAAAGCCACCTTGTGTGATTTTTGTTAGTTTTCTGGCTCTGGTCTTTGTGGGTAGAAACAATGCATCATTTGTATGCTACATCCCTTATCTGAAATCTGGCTGTCAATCAATACTATCAGATTTGCGTGTATACACTGGCATCACAGGGGTGGGCGGGTGTGAGAAGCTTTTATCCTGTCAAACTGCTGAACGACTGGGTTTTCAAAGCAGTGGATTTCACTTCTGAACTTTTCATAGAAGCTTCTGCGTGTTTTCAGCCATACTCCAACCAGTTTGCGGCTATCTCACTTTACTGTTTGTTCTGACATAAATATCAATTGTCACTAGGTGGCACGAGATCTAAATCCTTCTATGCTGAGAAAGAGTTCTGCAGAGCTGAAAGGCTTAATCAGTGACTTGAATGGAATATGCATAGTTTATACTCTACATTACAGCTTAAAATAGAGCACAGATGACTTAAAAACAAATAATTTAACTTAATAGCTTAATATTCTTACATTACCCAGCACCAGTGTAGGTCACTCCAACTGTGCCCGTTTTATTTTTATTTTTTTGTGGCCACGCCATTTGCTGACGAAAACCCTCTTATTAAATGATAATGACATGACATAAGAGGGAGGAAGGAGAATTCTAATGGCAGCACCTAGTTAGGTTAGCCAAAAGACAACATCACTGACGGCAGCTTAACTCCCGACAATCAAGACTGACGAGACGCAAAGTAATACACTGACGTGTTTGTTCCTAACACACTGAGGAATACAATTTATTAGAGCAAATTCAATAATAAACTTTATGAAAAAAGCTACAACATGAACACTTGGCTTACCAACATCTTTAAGTTGATATATTTATATGTATGTACATTTTGCCTTGTAATGACATGCTACAAGGACATGACCCTTTAAGTATTGGAAAACAACAAAAAGAGAGGCAGACAGAAAGATGTTTCACCCTCCCCTCATTTCACAACTCACTCTAACACAAAGAAAATGCAGCTTTCCAAGCACAGTCTTCTACAGATAAAAAAAAAAAAGAAGACAATAATTTGGGAGCTAAGAGACTGAACAACAGTGCTCTGGTAGGTTCTCAGTGTTGCTGTACACGACTGCCTCACAACATCAGCAGCCAAACTTAAACGCACAGACACCACTGCAGTGACAATATGAAGACCTCTCAGGTTATTTTACAATTTGCACAGGTCACACGTTTGAGCCTGAATATAATTTGGAGAGAGGTTAGTGGGCACACACGCATTTCAAAAATTGAAAATACCACAAAGTGTATAATAGACTGATCGTTGAATCAGCAATAATATGGTATGAGTCCACAAGAAGGCTACAACATATTCCTACATATTAAAGAGGTCATCTGCCACCAACCGTAATTTGTATCAACCTTAGTATGTCAAAGAGATGAAACAGACAACATTTAAAACCCTTCATGATAATCTCACATCTGGCTGAAATCACACTGATAAGTAGAAAAACGTGACTTTCAAAGACAACGGCTCAGAGCTCAAACCTTCTCACTGCTGCTGTGCAGATGCTGAACACTACATTGTGAGCAAAATAAATAAGAGCTTATAGACATATAGAAGAAGAATGGCATAAAGACATGGAAGAAAATGTAAAACGGGTTATTGTGGAGTATGTATGCAATACTCAGAACACCTTCACACAGTTCAGTCGTGACCTAATCCTCATCTTGAAATCAGAGGGATAAGAAGAAAAAAACAAGTCCAAATCTGAAAACCAGCGCTCCTTCTCCGGCTTGTGGAAGTGTCCGTAGCTTTAGACACGCAGGATCTCCAGGCAGTTGTTGTAACAGATGGCGATCCAGTCCGGCTGTGTGGAGGCCCACTGCACGTTGTTAATCTCTCCTTCAGCAGTGTAGGCCAGGATGGGATCCTCAATTGCCCGAGGCATCTGCTGAATATCCCATATCAGGGCCTGGTGGTCGTCAGCTGAGAGAGGAAGACGTGTAGATCATTAAAAGAAATGTAAAATGCCAAATTCAATTCTCCTGCACTTAAAAGATGGTAATATGTTAACACGGTCTTTAACTTCCAACTGGACTTAATGAGTGGTATTTTATCTGCAACTGGTTGAGTACCTGAAACAACACAACACCTTCTGACATTTGAGCAGAACATCACGTCCGGTCTGTCCATTTGCTTACCTGCAGTGCAGATGTGGCACGACGAGTGAGGAGCCCAGGCGATGCCGTTAACACAAGCACGATGGTTGTTCAACCGAGCCACTGGTGTGCAAGGGACGCGTACATCCAGGATGACCACCTATTACACATGATAATAGATTAGAATGATAGCTGTGGTTTGTAGCCTTTGACCATATGATTCAAACAAGAAAACTATAATTTTGATAGAGAAGCTACTGTTGTATCCAAAGAAGACATGAAGTGCACTTGCTCTGGAAGAATCCAGAGCGAACTCACCTCCATGCCATCCATGGCCATAGTGGCCAGATAGTTAGGGTCCTGCTTGTTCCAACAGAGACGGAGAAGTGGGTGGTGCTGAGGGTCTTCATAGATGATGGTGCTGTGTTCCAGGTGTCGCAGGTCAAACATGCGGACAGACCCGTCAGCTCCCACAGATGCAAACATATCTCTACCACCCCCTGCACGGCTAAATGCAATGTCATACACCTGAAAATACACAGACATACATCAATATTCATTCAGGATGTGTGCACAACCACAATTTGCACTTTTTGCTGTGCGGACACAAACGCACCTCTTTGTCGTGTGCAATCAACTGAGTTTTCACATGTCCAGACACAAGGTTAACTCGTCCTAGCACCTGACCAGTCTCCAGGCCCCAAATGGTACAGGTGGTGTCAATGCTGGATGTGCCTGCAAAATTAATCAACTGTTCAGAAACACATTTTTTTCCTATTTCACTTCATACAGCTGATCATACAGTACAGTTCTTACCAAGCAGATTGGGGTCAACTTCATTCCAGTCAAAGGAGGTGAGTGGCGCGCAGAAATCAGAGTTCTTATTGTTATTCAACAAGCATTCAAGGCGTGTTTCTGTGTCGCTGACCTGCAAAGTATTTTGGTCAATGTAAAAGTGACTAGTCAGCATGACCATTTCCCTAAGATGAAGCAGGACTAATGTTCATGTTGCAGCAGATAACTTACCCTCCAAATGCGCAGGTAGTCTCCACTGGTGGCCAACAGGTCTGGGTAAACACCCTTCGTGTCAGGGATCCACATGATCTTGGTTGTGGGGTAGGGATGGTCAAATGTGTTCCTGCATACAAACTCAGAGCTCTCCTCCTCCAGACCCACCAGCTGAACCTGAGCAGGCGAAAAACACATAACTTCTGCCTTAATCAAGAGCAAAATGGCTGTTTGCAGGACAAACAGGACTGGATACAGAACTGACTGCAAATAGATCAGACGGGAAAAATACGATCGCTTCTAGTGACACTTCAAAATAAAACGCTAGGACGAGACAACATTTCCATTTTCGGTTATCCCGATGATCAATTATCCAATCACTGTTTATTGATATAACAGTGATGGCACTCACCACGGCGCTTCGCATGGCGTTTACAAAGTGTTGGAAATAAAAATACAATAGAATGAATTACATTAAGATCACTATAAGAGAAAAGGGAGGAGGTTATGGCACAACTACGTGGTAAAAGCCATAATGAATGAATGTTTTGTGTTTTTATTCAAAAAGTGCTAGGTCAGAAAAACAATTGAATGAGCGCTTTGCATCGCCATGATGTGTTCCGTCTCTCTCACATGACGTCTATTTACACAGGAGTGATTGGTACTTTGGTATTACTGGTGAATGACAACAAAACTGTAGTTATCGCGCTCCAGTGTGGCGCAGAACAACTAGCATTAGCATTAGCTCGCCAACGTTTCCATCTTTAGCCTCGTTCAATAAATAGCCACATCCACTCGCGACGTACCTTGTTGTTGTATTCCTCCACAAAGCTCCCCAGTGCCAGACGAAAGCGCTTGTCGGGGCGGACGCTCCAGTTCATCGCGTACACCGTCCATGGCGCCTCGTATTTGTAGATTTCTTTTCTTTTGCCGTGGAGCGACATCCTCCCGAACTGCAGCTAGCACGCTAGCGTTAGCTAACTACGGAATAAGTAGTCGTCTAAGCTAACTGCTACCCGTTACGTAAACTTAAAAGAAAGAGTATCAGCAGACGATTTGTCGAGATGCACTTGATCACGAAAACCTTGCTCCGGAGCGAGATTTCTCACCACTTTACTCAACAAAGAGTTGCATTGCTTCGATGTGCTCCATAAAACTGTCAAGTTTATTCCAATGAAGGAGACTTCCGCTTGTTTGGTTTTCCAAAGTAAAACTACTACATTTTCTTTTTATAGTCAGTCTCAACAAAACAATCTGGCTAGTCATTGATTACAATTAATGACAGCTGGTCATTATAGCCAAATATTTCTCCGAATGTATTATTATTTCTTAAGAAATGTTCACCTTTGTTTTATACACACGACAAATACTTACACAAATCGACTGTGCAAATATTTTGTGCAAATATTTTGTGCAGAATATTTAATAATAAAGCTACGTCGACTGTGATGTATGAACTCTACAGTGAAACATTTAATTCTAGTATGTACATATATGATGAATGATCGATAATTGAGTGGGTGTAAACACTTCCGGTAGAACTCTTGTTATAAAATGTAGTTTTTGGTTTCACTTTTTTAAAGGATACCTAAAGACAATAATATCTTCAGTTGAAAACCAAACGGCTGTAATGACAGTAGATTTGTGCTCATATTTCAACATGAAAACACAAGTAAATACACATTTTGTTTATCTTATGTACCGATTTAATCCCTGGCTTGCTTTTATCTGCTTAGGTATGTTTTTATTTGTTTTATTTGGATGTCTATGTATTGTTATATTGTATTCCTTAATGATGTCGTCATCTTTGTTGTTTATTTGTTAATTTCACACTGTATACTTTTCTGTCACACTATAGTTTTTGTACATTTGTAATAAAAACAACAACAACAAACCAATACTTCCGGTATAAACATTCACAAATAAAAGAGGAGAGTTCGCGAGGCCGTGGTCACGTGATCTCAGTCAGTCGAGTACCGCCTGCTGCGAGACTTTTACATTGAAAGGACAATCCTGTGCCTGTCGAGTGTCGCTACAAGGACAGTTCAGGTCACTCCGGCTTCAGTCAGCGTCACTTCTACTGCCACTGGTTCTCAAGGTGAGGCGAGACAGCCATTTCATATTGTTTGATTTCAACTCCTCTTCCCCGACTCGTATTACACAAAGAAACGGCTGCCTTCCGTTAACGAGCATAGGTTGGGTGCTAGCTACAAGGTGCCATGCTACTTAGCCACTGTTAGCGCGCTAATGCCAGATTTGCTAACAGCTAATAAAGTGGGTGAGTGTTGGGGGGGATGGGTCTGACACTGTTAAATGGTTCTTACCTACGCTTTAATCCCACATTTGTCACTGATTGTATTCAGGGAGATCGTTTTGACTAAAGAATGAAATGAAAAACAAATGCTGTCTTCATGTCAGCCTGTTAGCAAGCGTAGCGCAAAGGTCTGGTCGTCGGCTAAAGTTGGTCATGGTCATCGATGGTTGAATATTTACCGGTTTTGACCACGTATGATATAGCTACTTAAACCTGAGCCTATTTCCTAAGCACTGTGTCACTTCGTCGTCAAACTCTTAAACTATATTTGACTCATAAGTCTGACAACTTATGGCTGATATTCCCTTTACATTATAAAGGGTGTGCACTAGAGCTCCCCTTATTCCCCAGTCAGTTAGTTAGTCTCGGTCTGTTGAGGTCTTCCTCTCATGGGGGTTGTTTATCACGTGAAATCTCATTGTGTGAGCAGGGTCTGGTTTGTTATTACCCATCAGTTTAAACTGGTGCTGCCACAGGTCATAACAGCACTTGGTAAACAAGACTTCAAGTGACCCAACTGTAGCAGGTTAAAATTATTGCCAGACTTAAGATTTACACTATATAATCTTTTACGCGCCATAGGTCACTATAATTTTAGGGCAGTCTTTTGAAAATTGCAACATGTGCAAGATTACAAATGTCTGGTGTCACTTTCTTAACCTATGATTTCCTTATTTTAGAAGTCTGTGTTTGCTCATCCAACTGTATTTGACCATTTCACTGTCACTTTTTGGAGCTTGAGTTTGTTTTGGTGATTGATTTTTGATCAAGCATGGTTGATCATTGTAAAATGAGTATTAAAAACAACAGCAACAACAGAAGGACAAAAAGTTCCATTACGTCATCTCTAACACAGATTAATCACACATATTACAATTTGAACTGCAATTACAAACCAGTAGCCAATTGCTGCAGGATCCCAGAGACTACTTTATCTTTTTGTTTTTTTATTTATATATCTATCAGGATATGAAGAGCAATTCAACAATTAAGATAAACATGTTTTTAGAAACCATTTATAACCTTGAGCGTTAAACCACCCCAGACTGTTCTTCAGCCCCTTGGTCACCCTGCTGTTCCACATTCAAGCAGGTCCCACTATGCGAAGTGTGTATCTCCTCCTGCTACCCGCACTGCTGCTCCTCCTGGTCCTTCCTGTCATAAGAGGGCGATATAATGAAGACTTTGATGATGGAGAGGACCTGGCTGACTTCGATGACAATGATTTTGCCGAGTTTGAGGACATGAATGAGGATCAAACTGCTGAGGCAGAAACTGTCCCTCCACCTCGTATGTCACAGTCATCGCAGCCAGAGGAAGAAGAAGAAGATGAGGATGAAGCCACCGTGGAGCTGGAGGACGGCCAGGAAGGTTTTGAGGACTCAGAGACGCAGGTATAGTACTTTCTATCACTGTTTACAGCGTCATTTTTAGTTTATACAATAAGTGATTATTAATGGTATTTTATTCATCCATACATAATGTTTCCACAGGATCAAGACATGTACAGCAAATATGACCAGGAAGAGTTTGATGGGATTGAAGACATGGAGAAGTCAGGCCACTCCATGAAGGACCCTCTTATAATCCACACGGTAAGCTGGTCTTACTGCGAAAAGCTTCTCAGAATCCAGTTTTACAAACTGGTGATCTGCAGGGATTCTGAAGCTTTTCTTCATTGATCGTTTGGATGTGTTTTGTAATGAAAATGAAATAATAACATAATAATAGTCACAAGGTCACCAAAACATTTTGTTAATCCAAAAATTAATTTGACAATGTTGAGGTTTTTTTTACATTTCATTTTTTTTTATTTTGAAATAAAGCAAATCAAATCCAATTGTATTTGTATAGTGCCAAATCACAACATACATTATCTCAAGGCACTTTACACGATATTAGAGACAGAAGAGAAGAGAAATGCAACCGTTCACAAAATAAGCCAGCGCTTGGTATCAGTGGTGAGAAACATGGATTTAAGTGTAGACACAAAATGCAGATTGGAGAAACGGACCATTAGTGTTATGAAATAAATGTTAATTTTAGCAAATGTGTGGGTTATTTAGTAGTTAGTAGTTTTTTTACATAAAAAACAGCCAAAACAAATCAGCATCATGTTTCTGCCTTCAGCATGCATTGATATCATTGATTGCATTTAAATATCGGCATCAAAATCGGCCATGAAAAAACTCATGTCTGTCTACCTCTAATTAGATTAATATACTTTGTGACTGAAATATGACTGGTATCAGAAAGTGAAGGCTTTACTATCTTTTGCTAACCTGCTGTTTTGTAGGTTCCTGCACATCTGCAGAACAGCTGGGAAAGTTACTACATGGAGATCCTGATGGTGACTGGCCTGTTGGCCTACATCATGAACTATATCATTGGCAAGAACAAAAACAGCCGCCTTGCACACGCCTGGTTCAACTCACACAGAGAATTACTAGAGAGTAACTTTGCTCTTGTTGGTGAGTGGTTTCACTGCTGTGAACGTTTATGAAATGCAACTCATGCACTTGTGCTCTTCTCCCGAGTAGTAGCTGAACATCGTCAACATTTTCACCCATTTGTTTGTTTAGGTGACGATGGCACCAGTAAAGAAGCCGTGAGCACTGGGAAGCTGAACCAGGAAAACGAACACATCTATAATCTGTGGTGCTCTGGACGTGTGTGCTGTGAAGGCATGCTGATCCAGCTCAAGGTGTGGACATTGTGGTATCATATGTCTGAGTGCATTGTTAATTTAAGAGTCATGCAATATATTTTGTGTTTTACTGCAGTTTCTTAAAAGGCAAGACTTGCTCAACGTTCTGGCCAGGATGATGAGGCCTGCCTGTGACCAAGTGGTATGTACAGTCCCCCCGAAAAACAGCCTTTACAACAATAACATAACAAATACACATGAAAATAAATTGAAGTATTTAAGAATGTTATACAATAAAAGTTAACACATTTTAAATGTATGCATTTGCTTCTTTTTTTTTACCTGAATCTTGAATTGATTATAATCAGATCCTTTACATTTAAGTGTAATGTAGTACAGATATTTTGGACTTGAGTTGCAGTAGAAATGCAGAAACAGTCTTTTTCTCGCCCACAACTTCTGTTTATTGATTTGCAGCAAGTCAAAGTGACTCTTAATGATGAGGACATGGACACATTTGTGTTTGCTCTGGGCACCAAGAAGGCCATGGCCAGGCTTCAGAAGGAGATGCAGGACTTGGTAAATATATTATCATATACCAAATAAATGTATTTTAATGTGACATTTGATAATATTATAATTCATGATTTTTGTTCTTTTTCCATAGTGTGAGTTCTGCGGGGACAAGCCAAAGTCTGGGTCCAAGTACGGGCTCCCAGAATCTCTGGCTATTCTTAGCGAGATGGGTGAGGTCACAGATGGAGTGATGGACAACAAGGTGAAGTCTGGCTGTTTACTCTTGTGTTGCATGCAGCATCATTATGACAGGCATATAAAGAGAGTCTGAACACAAGGTTTAACCTCATTACAACTTTTGCTTGCTTTTATTTTTAGATGGTTCATTATGTTGCCAACCATGCTGACAAGATCGAGTCCATCCATTTCTCGGACCAATTTTCAGGTCCAAAAGTTATGCAAGAGTGAGTATTCACTTTATCTTTTTTGTCTTTTTAATCTATTTAAGAATATTGGCGCTAAATGTTCCTGTGTCTTTCTTCAGGGAGGGTCAGCCCTTAAAGCTGCCTGAAACCAAGAAGACGCTGCTGTTTACATTTAATGGTGAGTATTTTGTCTTTCCTACGGGACATAACCTAACTGATGTGTTTTATGTGTATTAAATATATTTTCTGTACATGTGGAGTGCCTGGCATGGGAAACACCTCTCCCAGAGACATGGACGCACTGCTTCCTCTCATGAACATGGTGATCTACAGCATCGACAAAGTCAAGAAACTCCGTCTCAACAGAGAGGTGAGCAGGACTCAAATGCTTGTTTTTGCTCACTCTCAGTGCAACTATGACTCGCTTACATTTTCCTCCCCATGTACTCAGGGCAAACAAAAAGCTGACAGAAACCGATCCCGGGTGGAGGAGAACTTCCTGAAGCAGACTCACGCTCAGCGCCAGGAGGCAGCTCAAACCCGGCGAGAGGAGAAGAAGAGAGCTGAGAAGGAGAGGATCATGAATGAGGAGGACCCGGATAGACAACGTCGCCTGGAGGTCTGAAAAAGGACATTTAAAGAAATACTTTGGCATTTTTTAAAATTCTGTTTATTAACTTTCCTAGTAAGATAATAGAGGAAAGGATAGACATCACTTTAAATATGTAGCTGGATTCAACAACCTGTTGATCCAGCTTCAAATTTAAATGACAACATAAATGTTTGACATTTTAAAAGCACTATATGTGCTGGACAGCCAAGAACTTATCTGGCCTGCTTCTTAAAGCTCATTTACACTCTTTTGTTACAGTTGAACTAATTGTTAGTCTGGAACAAAACGGTGTAATTGAGCTTTACAGTATAGGTATAACAGTGTCTACCTAAACTGATATTAGTCTGATCAAGTCATTTTATATCTGTTAAATTACTTGAATGTTTAATTTGTGTTTCTGCATTGCCACCCTTGCCATTGTGTCAAAAACCATCTGCCTACTTAAGTGAGAAATTAGAATTGCCTCTCCAGTCAGAATGTTTATAAATGTGATTTAGAGGAGCTGGTTGGCTGGGCTAACTGGCAGCTGGCTGTGTACAGACGTGACAGTTGTGTTAATCCTTATCAAGCAAATGACAAAATGATTTCCCTAACTGACAAACTTACTTTATTACTAAACCAAATTAATACATTTAAATTTGTATTTATTTTCCTTTTCAGGAAGCAGCTCAGCGACGTGAGCAGAAGAAGATTGAGAAGAAGCAGATGAAGATGAAGCAGATCAAAGTGAAAGCCATGTAAACAACCCCACCGGGATCGGTATACAAGCACACTTGAAAGTCGTGCTTGACTCGGTTTTCTTCAGCTTCTTTCACCACAACTCTGGCTCACTGTCACTCCAGCTCCAAACGGACATCCTGTGCCTATGGGTGTGTCAAGCTTAGCCATTTCTGTCGCCATCTTTTCCATTTGGTGTGGCTAAACCCAATTGACTGTGTCTGAACTGTCTGTGTCAAATGAGAGGCACTTTTTCTGCCATCAAATCTGTAACCACAATTTGTGCAAAGATATTTTGTTCTTTTGCATTTCCTCTGGAACCATCTTCTCAAAATTAGTCAAAACTCTTTTTGAAGCTGTGGAGCTCAGTGAGCTTTTTAAACCCAATCTGTTAAGAAGGAACACACTGTTTATATTTGAGAGTCATTTTAAAGAGAATGGAAACATTGCTGTTTCATTGGAGTTATGTTTATTAATATAATTTTTTTCTGTTTTATTTTATATCTGCCATGGTTTGGTTTCTTGCAGGCTGTTTCTAATGAATATCTAAGCAAATTTAATAAAGTGCACCGAAGTCTGTTGGAAAACTGTCTGTTCTCTAATAAGTGAATTGTTTTATTAGGCCCTTGGTGGTCTCTGGAGTGTGGGGTGGGGTGTAGATAATGATACCAACAGATATCAGTCGTGAAAAGAGTGAGGGTCCATAACAGGCACCAGAATGGGTGAGGCTGAATGCTAAATTTAACTTAAAGCGTGTCAGCAGTGTTGGCACTGGGTTTGGTTACATCAGCGTGGTGGTCCCTTAACAAGCTGAAATATATATATTTAAGTAATACAAAACAACTTCTCATTGGGAAATATGTAAATATACAGTATTTTTGTTCTCCGTATTTTAAAATGAGCAATTCCTCTGCACATGCAAAAACATTGGATATTGACAAGTAATAAACTGAACCAACTTCAAAATTAAACAAATATGTATATAAAAATCTGGTGGCCTGAACTGTATTACATTTAACCTACACAGTTGTTGTAATCCAGAGCTTGAATGAAAAAGATGACAAAGTATGATCCAATTTCTATTTATATGTCATTTGCAAATTGCTGGCAGACACTTAAATGTCACTTACATGCTCAGATACACCTGTATCACATTAATGCAGCCACGTGAAACAGTCTGTAATGACGACAATAAGCAAAGAGGAGCAAGAGAGGAGGTGCCTCTGTTTAGACTGATTGCATTTATATAAATAACATGGGATGAAATAACAGAAACTGCACATTCAAACAGTACAACATATAGCAATAACAATGAAAACGATAGAGAAAACACATTGTACATAATCTATCTCCCGTCTCTTCAAACTTCTGAAACTGACTGAGAATATGATTTACTGGCACTTCACTGGACAACCCATCTGTTCCTGTATATACATATATATATATATATATATATATATGTATATATATATATATATATATATACATATATATATATATATGTATATATATACATATATATATATGTATATATATGTATATATATATACATACAGTACAGTATTTATCTGTCATCCATTTGTAATTTGATGCTTTCCACAGGCCTGGCATATAAAACATGAGATTATTCAATCTGAAACCAATATTGAATACATCTGCAACATTAAAATACTGAACATGTCCAGAACTAGGATTTTGAATCCAGTGGCCTACTTGTAAAGGGGCAATTTTCACATTGTAAAGAATACAATTACTTCCACTACTTTACAATAGTATAAATAAATACATATGTCTATTATCAATATATAAATAGCAAATCATTCACTATTGATTATATGTCTCCTGCATAGTAAGCCAGTGTGATACACAAACGTGTATCATTTTTACTCGGCTGACTTGTCACGGATCAGCCTTTAGAGGGCGATATGCACACTTTATTCAGCTTGGATTTGTGTAAGCAGATTCAAACATTTAATAGTTACAGAATTTACACCATAAATACACCTTAGTAATATTTTCCTTTAAGTAACGTGATCATTAGATGTTTCCTAATGTGTCCAGTGTTTTGTGTGGACGTGAACATTTTCTTTTCAGTGATATGACTTGAAGAATGTGCCGCTCGGAAATTGCGTGCTGCATTTACGTAACCTGATGGAGAACAGGCGAGGCTTTCAGGTTGGTTCTGCGATGGCCACTCTCTCATCACTGTTTGGGTTTTAAGGCGAAAACAATGGCCTCGTCGCTCCGAGTGACGTGTTTTTGTCCATACCTAGTATCGGAATGATAGCGGTTTTGTTTTAGCTCATCAGTTTTGTTCTAAAGCAGGGTCAGATATGCACCGTTTGTGTTAGCGACTCTGTGTTTTTCTTGTTCGTCTCCCAGGCCTGGCCGCCGCTGCCTACACTGTAGCGGCGGGGTTGCTACTTTCGGATGAGCGGGCAGTAGCTCTCGAAGAGGTGGGGTCTGAAATTAGGGGAACACGAGGTAAAAGAAGCCAGTCGGCGATAAAAGAGAGATGCATAAACACGAATGCTACTCACAGAACACCGTGGATGTGGACAAAGTGTCGACAATGTCTGAGTTTTGCCTCCTGACTGGGTGTTCTTGCTAGTTAGCATTAGCTAATAGCAGGTTTAACTTGCTCTGGCTAAGGCGAGATGTGCAATAAGTAATTTAACATGCATTACCGTGGGATAACGTGGGGACTGTTGGTATCGCTGCTCTCAATAAATTATTCGGTGCCCGAATTAGAGTGCATTTAAATTGAAATGTGAACCAGCGTTTGTAAATGGTTACTTTGTATTTTGTTGCCGCACTTTAGCTTCTATGCTATCTGCAGTTTGCTAGCTGGTCAGTGACGTAACGCTGGTCATTGTTTTGACAGCACGCAGCATCGCCAGTGAGGGTCTGTATACAGTTTTCAGGCTGAACACAGTTGACAATATGGCACATAAATAGTAAACGTGTTAAAACAGTTTCCATATTAGCCTCTACAGAAAGTTATCACGATAAATGTCAGTGTGGTTTGATTTATGTTTGTGCAAGTTGTAATTGTGGTTCTGCATAGAAATCATCACTGTTGTTGTTGTTGTTGTTGTTGATGATGTTTTTATACTTATTGAAATATTTAACTTTTACTTCAAATGTTCTATCTTAGGAAATAAATTGATAGAGCAGTTCAAAGGCAGGCGAGGTAGATAACGTTTAAAGAAATACACACAGACAATACTCGGATATGTTGGGGAAATACATATATTGTTGTCACCACAGCATTACTGTTTTGTGTACCTTCAACACTTATTTTACAAAAGCTTCCCGTATTGAGGCTTTGTGATTGTTTGTTTTCTTGAACAGTAGTGACGGACTGTCTATAATCACAGATTTCCTTTAACTCAGTTGTAGGATGGATCCAGACAGTGGGGCAGATACACAAAAAGCTGTCAGTTTGCAGTGGAAGAGCTACAAACTCGTCCAAGACCCTGCTATAAGGCGGGTTGCACAGAAAATCTACAGATATGATGGAGTGCATTTCAGTGTACCAGTAAGTTGTTGTTGTTTTTTTTCTTTTACAAATTGTTTGTTTGTTTGTAAAAAAAATACAACTGTATACTACAGCCTGTATCATTTCTCCAGGACTCTGGATTTCCTCCTGTGGGCGAACTGCGAGACCCAAGACCCCGAAGGCTATGGTCCAGGTATACAGAACTTTCCCTGCCAGTGCCGAAGTTTAAGGTGAGAATACCTAGTCAACATTTCATGCATCCCAGTTGATATACTTCTTTGAATGACTAGATCTTTTCTCAAATCTTGCTTTTTTTTTTATTACAGCTTGATGAGTTCTATGTGGGTCCCATACCACTCAAGGAGGTGACATTTGCTAGACTAAATGACAATATCAAGGAGCCTTTCTTGGCTGACATGTGTGCCAAGTTTGGTGAAGTGGAGGAGATGGAGATCCTGTTTCACCCCAAAACTAGGAAGCACCTGGGGCTGGCCAGGGTGTTGTTTACCAGCACCAGAGGAGCTAAGGACACCGTCAAGCAGTTGCACAACACCTCTGTCATGGGTAACATCATTCATGCCCAACTGGATATAAAGGGTAAGCTAATCCTTATTTAACATATTTTCATGTGCATGCAAGTTGATGGTTACAAGTTATATCCATGATACTTCATTGTAAATAGATACAGGTTTGTATCTGTGATGGGTTTCCTTCTGAATCTGTATTAATCTCTGTCTGACGTTTGTCTTCATCCAGGTCAGCAGAGGCAGAAGTATTATGACCTAATTGTTAATGGGTCCTGCACTCCCCAGACAGTGCCGCTGGGAGGCAAGGCTTTGACAGACAAGCTTCATCCTCCAGCTCCAACACAGCCGCAGCCTGACACGGTATATTATAATTGCCACTTCCATTATGTAATGATCGTCTAAAATGTATGGTAATGTGTTTAAAAAATTAATTTATTAACTTAATTGTCATCTCAAGGTTGTAAGGAGTAAGAGTATTGTAAGAGATAAAACTTAATTTGCCTTTCTCTTAACAGTCATCAGAAATCAGGCGGAGGCTCTCCAGTGAACTTGCAGTTTTGGCAGCAGGGGTCCAGGCCCTCACATCAGGAAGCGCAACTCCAGGCTCTGCTGAAACCGGTTTTAGTGACCAGCGCTTGGACACGCCTCCCTCCACCATGTCAGGCCCCTTCACCCCAGGCTCCTCGACTTCGACTCAGAGTGGTGGAGGAACACCTTATAGCTCCAGGTCTGGGACTCCTTTCTCTCAAGACTCGGGCTACGCTGGTGGCAGGTTAGATGTTGGTCTTTTTTAGTAATATTATTCAGATCTATTTTGTGTAAACTGAGGTATCATTTGTGCCTATTCTATTCATTGTTTGAGACCTCCAGAAATGTGTTCACAATGATTTGTTATTTAATTATCAGTTTTGATTAATAACTGCTAATAGAGCTATATTAATTTAATATGTTGGTATAATTTGTAGTTTAAATGTAATTTACCAGTTGGATGTACAGTATGTTTGGACAGTGCACCAATCTATAGCACATGGAAAATCAGTTGGTGAAGCTCCAGTGAAGGTTAATCATTTACTAGATCAAAGTAGTTAAAAATCTTCTGAATTTATCTCTTACAGACATACTGCCTTCAACACTGGCACTTCTGGCAGTGGCTATCCTCCCCAGGACATGTTACCTTCCTCCTCCTCATCTTCTGCAGTCTCATCCACTGTTGGAGGATACAAAATGTCTCGCTATCCTGAGGATGCACAGGAGCCTTCAACTTATCATCGAGGTCGCCCTATGTACCCCCCAACAGCATCATACCGTCCCAATGAGCCACCATGCTATCCCCCATACCCTAATGTGGGAGGTCCTGGGCCACACATGGGTCTTCACTCCTCAATGCTCCCACCACCGCCTGCCACCCAATATGATCAGCCCACAATGTCAGACAGGGACCGGGACCGTGACAGAGACTCAGTTGGGCGCTATGGTGCAGGGGGGATTAATTCCAGAAGGTCATCTTACCACCACCAGCAGCAGGACACAAACTCTTCCACAAAGTATCATACCCATCACTCCCATCATCATTCAGATCGCAGAGATGATAGGGGGTACCGTCGAGACAGCCTGGGCTCTCGGTCAGGTGAACATAGTCACCAAAGACACCGCAATCACCACCATTCTCACAACCACCATGGCAGCAGTAGTCGCAGAAGGAGCAGCCACGAACGGGACAGAGATCGAGATAGAGACCGAAATCGAGACAGAGATGGTGACTTCTCCAACAGCTCTGACCCTAGATACAATTCCAACTCTTACCGCTCTTCTTCTAATAGCATGTCTCCCCCACCCTCATCTTACTCTGCATACCCCTCGTCCAAAGAGCCCGCACCAGCCCCTCCGCAGGGAATGGACGCTTCCACCCATCAAGGGGGTACAAGCCTCACCGAGAGAAGCTCTCTGCCTTCGGTAGGCACTGACAAAGACTTGCACACTGGTCACCCCAGTGCTCTGCCACCACCTCCTCCGCCACCACCGCCCCTTCCACCAGCCTCTGTTATTGCAGCAGCTGTAGCTGAGACTCTTGGAACAATGGACTTTAGCCAAGATAGTCCAGCTCGGGAAGAGCAGTGGACAAAGCCCAAACGCCGCCCCAGCACCCCACCAGCACCTCCAAAGACGCCACCACCTTCCTCTCCACCCCACCCCACCATAACATCCTCCTCCACCTCGCCTTCGTCCACCTCGCTCCCTCATCACCTCCCCTCTTCCTCCAGCTCCCCTCAACCTCCACAACGTGACTCCTCTTCACCAGAGCCAGATTCCACCAATGAGAGTCTACCGTTTGCCTACCATGGTAGTAGCCTTGACTCGCGTATCGAGATGCTCCTGAAGGAACAGAAGGCAAAATTCTCTTTCCTTGCCTCTGATGAGGAAGATGAGGAGGATAGGAAAGAGGAGAAGCAGAGGGGCCCACGTGGGGACAGAGGAGAGGGAAGAAGTGGGTCAGGTCATGTAACAACAGAGCACACTGGTGGTAATCAGGTGGGAGACGATGGGGAAAAAGACCACAGGAGGAAAGGGGAGAGAGACAGAGGAAATAAAAGGGGAAAGGGAGGAGAGGGTCGGAAAAGTCCCACTGTACTTAACACAAACACACCATCCTCTTCCACCTATTCTCCGCACCTCCCACCTCCAGAAGAAACCCAGCCCCAGGTTGCCCTTGATGGTCCCGGAGCTCTGCAGGAGGAGTCTTCACAGGCCAGAGCTTCTGATACACGGAACAGGACAGGAGCACACACACCACCTTATAATGGGCAGAGTCAGGTAAGATGAAGATAAAAAAAATTATTCTACCTATTGGTTTTTAACCTCCATTTTTGTGATGGCAAATTGTTGGTTCTTACTTTGGTCTGAACTATTCAAGCTTTCACAAATCCACTGAAGCAAAGACACACAAATATTTCAGTCTTCCTCAGCAGTTATCTTCATCAGTATTATCACTCATATAATGAGCCACAACTCTAAAGCATATTTCGGTGAACATATTGGCAGCTTTATTGTTTTTTTTGAAAGGCTATAAACTAGAATGGGGTATCATATGTGGGGCAGTCATTTCTTTGATAAAAGTAACAAACTATTTAAGGTATATTTGTCCCACTTTTTAATTTATGGATAATATAATTTTATACTTTTGAGGGTTTTTCCCTGCTTTAAATGGTAAATTCTGTTTTCTTTCAGTCCTCCCCTCATTCCTCGGGGGAAGACATGGAAATATCAGATGAGGAGGAGGAGGCGACCACCATAACAACAGTGACGACCCACCAGCCCTCACTCACCTCATGTTCCTCACCCTCTTCATCCCAGGCTGCTATGCCTTCACAAACAGCCGACCCTTCATCTTCACCCACACCCATCTCTGACTCTGCACAGCACTTTGGCACCTCCATGCACCCTCCCATGCCCTCCTATCCTCATTTGCCTCCTCCTCCTCCCCCTGGATATTCCCTCCAACCCCCACCTCCCCCAGGGATCCCTCCCATTCCCCACATGGAGCTCCACCCTGAGTATGCTCCTCCCATGCCCCATCATATGTATGACTATGCCACCTCTATGGAGCTAATGAATCAGTATAGTGGTGGAGCTCCTATGTCTTTCCAAATGCAGACCCACATGCTAAGTCGCTTACACCAGCTACGAATGTCAGCATCCAACGGCACTCCAAGCCCTGGTGAGGCAGCCACTGCTGACTACACCTCATACCACCTCCATTCTATACCACCAACCCACACACACCACCCCTACATGGACCAAGATGGTAGTGGGGCAGGTGCTCATTACGACCAGGATCACCGCTACATGCCCCCTCATATGCCCTACCCCTATCCTGACCCCCACAGCACTCAGATACCACCCCCTCCACACCATGGCATCCCACCTCCTCATACAGGCTGGCCTCCACACGTCTTACCACCACACTACCCCTCTTACATGCCCCCACCTGGCTATGGCACCATACTTCCTGGGGATGGAGAGGAGTATAGGGCTCCAGGAGAGGAGATGCCTATACTGGCTGAGAATCCCCATGAGGCCACAGTGCAGATGGTCCTGGCCAATTTAATTCAGGAAATGAAGAACATCATGCAGAGGGACCTGAACCGCAAGATGGTGGAAAATGTTGCCTTTGCAACCTTTGATGAGTGGTGGGAGAGGAAAGAGACTAAGGCCAAGGTAAGGAAGACTAATCAAAACAATGCTAAAAAGTGTTACTGTAATATCATTGTCCTAATATTACCACAATATTACCATATTTTCCAAAGACCTGTAAGTTTGTCCTAATAAAAACAAAGGTAAAATGTCTATGATGAATAATTTTACAATATAAATGTTTTCCCTCTCTAGCCCTTCCAGACAATGGTAAGAGGGGTGTCTGCGATACGGGATGAAGAGAAGAAAGAGGAAAAGGTCAACCGTCCACGGGAGCCTCACACATCTCTGGTGGACTGGGCGAAGAGTGGTGGCATGGAGGGCTTTTCACTTTGCGGAGCGCTGCGACTGCCTTCCTTCAAGGTGAAAGCACAACACTCACAAACCATTGATTAAATCTCGACGTTTGAAAGACCTCGATGTGCTTTGATAAACACTTACTGATGGTCTTAAAATCATGCTGAAATCTGAATCTCCTGGAAATAATCAGAAAATTTAGAATGTAGGGAAAAAAAAAAATTTATTTATATACTGGAAAATGAAAGATTATGTTATTAGCTGGCAGCGTATTTAACTCCCTATTACAAAATATTTCTTTGAGATATAATTTGCAATCAGATGATATTCTTCATGGACTGACTGAGAACTTAATTTTCAGCCATTGTTTCGCCTGTTAAAAAAAAGGCAGCACTACAGGTGTCCAGTAGAGCAAAACAAAGTGAATCTCTCAATGGTTCAACTGATTTTCTGTTTTGATTTCAGTACAGTAGTACAGAGAACCTAAATGCTTTGCAGAATTTAGATCTGTTGAATCAAGAGAATGATGGGGTTGTCACACCATTAGAAGATCAAGAACACATGAAACATATTTGTTAATTATATTATAAGTAGGGCTGTCAAAATTAACGCGTTAACGCAGGATGATTAATTTGTGGAATTAACGCGTTAATTTATTTTAACGCATTAACGCACTTTCTCACTTTCATCGCGCTACGGGTAGACGTGCAGTTTATGAACAGGCAAGGCCGCGGGCAACTGCTTGGGGCCCCGAGCCGATAGGGGGGCTCCCGACACTCGGAGCCTAAATGCATCAGTGAGCAGCCGCATCCCTGTCTCCCTTAAACAACAATGGTTGATTTGCAATGACACCTCAGTAGGAAACCTCCCTAAAGGGGCCCCACGTCTCCTCACGTTAACCTGTGTGAAGCTGAAGGAAAATAAAGGGGAGTTATCAATCAGGAAGTTAGAAGAGGAAGAAAAAGAGGAAGAAAAAAAGGATGAAGAAAAAAGAAAGAAAGACACACAGTTGTAAGTGGCCCTACTGGCGCAGATAATGATATAATCATAACATTAACAGTCATTGTCTAACTAACGGGGACACAGACAGCAGCTAACATTAGCGTCAGAATGCTATCTGACGCTAACGCTAACTAGTAGAAGCAGTGCTTCAAAGTGCTGCTGAGGAATTTCCTGCTGTGGGTTTAGTACCACAAGAAAACTATTTAACTTCTATACTTTATATTTTGTTTATAATGTGAGTTATTTACAGTGCAATGTATAGGTTTTTTTTTAAAGTTATTTACAGCATTTTATTTTTTCTATTTATTTATATCGTCTTATAATGTGGGTTTTTTACAATGTAATGTTTATTTTTAAGTTTGTATAGGTTTTTACAAGTTATTTACAGTATTTTATTGTTCTTTACATTTATATTTTCACATACTTTATTTATCTCTCCGTTTCTACAACAATATAAAGAGAAAATTTGATTTTTTTTGGCATATTTACGAATGGTAATTAATCGTGATTAATCGTGATTAATCCACAGCTACCCTGTGATTAATCTGATTAAAATTTTCTATCTGATTAGTGTTAATATACACTAAAAAGCATTGGTCAGAAAAGGTTAAAAAACAAAGTTTCTGTGACCTGAGGATGCATTTAGCCCTTTTTGGACCTGTACATGATCATGCTGTGATGAGATAGTGAAGGTCTGTACCAGGTCTGAACAGGGTCTACGATGGGCCTCCAATGGCAAGTTGTAAATATTAACAAAATAATCTTGATGTCTAAATGTACAGGTGAAGAGGAAAGAACCTCTAGAGCTTGAAGAGGGAGACATGAAAAGGCCACGACCCTCGACCCCACCAGATGAGGATGATGAAGGTTTGCTGAGCTGATGTTCAAAGTTGTTTTTCTTTTTAGCTTTGGACTTGTAGGCCTACATGTAACTGTTGATTTGATTTCCAGCTGCTGATGGAAGAATGCAACAAGTGGACAGGCATGGAGCTGAAAGGGACAACAAGAGGAGGAAAAAGAAGCCAAGAAATCGCAAACCGTGGGAGCTCGACAGCGAGGGAGAGGAAACGTCGGATGGTTCCTCGACTGAAAAGGTATGAGCTTTTCGTTTTGTTTTTTTTCCCTCAGGAATGAAACATGTACACATAAATCAGCTTCGAGAATGTCTGTCAGATATCATTCATTCATTCATTCATTCATTCATTCATTCATTCATTCATTTAGTGTGGCAAAATGACAAGGGTTTTGTCCTAATGGAGAGTTAGTAGATTTTTTTATTTGCTTTGTTTTAACATTTTGAATACTGATGTTTTTGATATGAATTGTGTTGTTCTTATGCTCATTACTCATTAGATGGCAGCGTTTTATCCATGATGTTTTTTATTGCTTGTTTGTGTTGTATTTTTATTTTATTTTTAACTGTAATAAAAAAAAAATCATGACGTATACATTTTTTTAATTGCATTGGATTGAATTTCAGTGTTGTAACGACAACCCCTCTTTTATTTGTAGGAGAATGAGGAAGAGGAAAGTGAAAAGGAGTCTGATGGTAAATCACAACCAGTACTCTCTTAAATACTAGTTCATGCCACCTGAAATATAGTACAGCAGAGATGGTTTTGGAGAGCTTAAACTGTTTTATTACACGTTCACTCACCACTTTATTAGGTTTTACTGCTGTATCTGCTTCAAGGTTTGATTTGTGCATTCAGAGATTGTTCTTTGCATAACATGGTTGTAATGAGTTATTTGATTACTGTTGCCTTTTGAACCATTATGGATGTTCTCCTCTGACCTCTGGAATCAATGAGGCATTTTGTGACATCCAGAGAACTTCTGCTAGCTATATATTTTCTCTTCTTCAGACCACTCTCTGTAAACCCTAGAGATGGCTGTGTATGGAAAATCCCAGATGGACAGTTTCTGAAATATTCAGACCTGTCTGTCTGGTTGAAAACCATTCCCCACTTCCTTGTTCTGTCACCACAATAGCTAGGCATGTGTGGTAGATCCATTCACAAAACAAAACCCTATCGTGTGTGGTTGAGACCAGAGTGTTCATGTATGTCTTTGTTTGTTCTCTGAGAAGCATCAGTCACAAAGTAAAGGATGGATGTTGATTAACTTTTCTGGGGATGTAGGTTATAGCCATAGGAATAAATCCAGATTTGTTTAAGACTAGTGGGGTAGAGGAGTTTAATACTGTGAACCTGAGCAGTCTTGATGGAGGTTTGTTATGCCAGTCATGCCAAATATCATTTTCTTTTCAGATGATGCCCTTAGTGTTGATAGTGATGATGAGAGCCTCTCCTCATCCTCTGAGGGCTCTTCATCTTCAGCATCCTCATCTTCATCTTCGTCTGAGGATGAAGGGGAAGGGGAGAGGGCTGAGAGTGGACCAGACAGCATGGACGAGTCAACTATGGACAGCACAACGGAGAAAGAGGATAATGGGTATAAATCTCAGTGTTATCTTGTGTATCTCAAATAGATTTTTAAAAAACATTTGTCTTCTTTATTTAATAATGTACAAGTTGTCATGTCATTAATTCTGGTTTCAATTATTCGTTTTCTTCAGGGAACATAATGCAGCTGCTGTTTCAAGGACAGATGTCAAATCAGGTGTGTTAATGTTGTTCATTTAAATGCACAAAGCACAAATTAAAAAAAACTTGCGAACAATGAAACACACATCAGATACTACACAGTGAACTTAAACTGTTGAACAAATGGTATTATTGTTAAGTTTTGACATTTCTTTCAGGAGAAGCCAAGGACAGCAAAGCAGATTCAGCTACAGCACCTAAAAAGAGGCCACCATCGCCACCATACCCACGTCCTTCATCCCCCGTTGTACTCTTGCCCCCTCTCAAGAAACGGAGGAAAACAGTCTCTTTCTCCACAGATGAGAATGACAGCAGAATGCAGCTGCCAAATGCAACACTATCTTCATCTCCCTCACAAGCAGTGGGTGATTCTCTCCTCCTGTCTCCTGGCGGGCTTCAGGACTTTTCCAGTACTACCACCCAAACCTCTTCTACTCGTCCCACTCATGGCATCCAGCTGCTTCCCTTTGCCTCAAAACCAGGTGAAGGTAATGCCCTCATTGTGCCTCCATCTGGAAGAACTCAAGATTCTGATGAATCCAGAAAGGGACCCCATGTTTCTCCCCAGACCACTCCTGTCAAATCCCCTGGCAAACGAGTTGCAGGCAAAGACTCCCCAAAATCTCCCACTCCTCCTATTATGGTGTGCCGCACTGTGCAGAACCTGCCATTGGATCATGCCTCTATGTGCAGGATGGCCTTTGAAGAGGCCCCTCCTCCACCTCCTGTTAGTAAACGGTCCAGAGGCAGACCTCGGACAACCAGCTTGTCCGCATCATCCTGTCACTCTCTCAGAGAGGAAGATGAGGACGAGGAAGAAAGTGAGCAGAGGTTAAGACTCAGAGAGCAGTTGGGGGCATCCAGCCTCTTGCAGCTGGCTTCAGCCTCAGCCACTGATCTGTCTGTGTTGGCTGATGTGGCCTCGAAAATGGACCCTGATGCTGGGGATTCGGAGGAGACTGAGACATCTGATGAGGCAGAGGAGCAGAAGATGGAAGAGCATATCTTTTCTCCAGAGTCACTTGCTTTGGTTATGAATCCAGAGGGTATAATTGTCCTTCTGGAGCACAACTACACCAAACCCCCTGTTCTCCCTGCACCACCCAGCACCAAAAGGACTCCCACCAAACAAGACTCTGTCTTGCTCCCAGCAGATCTCAACACTATCTCTGGTGTGCTTGAGGCACCAGAGGAGGTTATTGGGGAGGCGTTAGCATCCAAGGTAGATACAGGGGAATACTTGTCTCCAGTGGGGCCCCCCTCTGAGTCTGAGGATGTGGCCCAGGCTGCAACACCATCATCAAAGAAGAAGAGCATGATTGTCAAGGGTTATGAACATGAAAAAGATGAGAGCAAAAAGAAGAGAAGAAAAGACAAAGAAAACATTGAGGTCCATCACACAAAAAAACAGGAGCAGCCAGGCAAGAAACAGAAGAAGCGGAAGCTAGAGGTGAGTGGGACTTTGTTCCTGTAAATGTTTGTGGATGTGTTGAAAGCAACAATTTGCCATAATAGTTTCTGACAGGTGATGATTTAAGATTTAGGAAAATGTCTTTTTTTTTTTTCCATAATGTCCTTTTCGGTTTAACCCAAAGTAAGGAAATTAGATATTCTTTGCCTGTGTTGAGCACATGCACAAATGTCCCTACTACTGGAGATTACACTCCAGAGATTTCTACCATTGACGCCGCGAGAGCGGCTGCGCGTTTTATTCTACCATAGACGCCGGTAAAGCGGATACGTCAATTTTCGGGGGTATAAGGGTTCCTCGCGACATTGTTTTGAAATTACTTCGAGCGAACATGGAGGACTTTGACAGCGGAGAGATTTCTGAAGGCAGTGATTTTGAGGAGTTTCTCGTCTTTGATGAGATCATCGCTGATAACTTCGAACGCGCTGAACAAATCGACCGGGATTTATGGTTAAGGCATAATTATGTTTGAAGACGACGAGGTCGGCGATAATCGACGGAGTGTTTACAACCGTGCACCAGGGGTGAAAAGTGGATTTACCTGCTGCAGATGCCACAGCGCTGTAATCACTATCACCGTCACGTGAAGCAAACTGTTACAGTCATTACATGCTGTTCTTGTTCTTCACACTCCATCAGGACTGAATCAAGGCACTGACACAAGTTGATATTACTTTATTTTCTTACTGTTTTTTAATTGAAAATAGTTATTCACTTTACTTTTACATTTTTGTATCTAAATAAACTCAATTTCACAGGAAAGCCACAGGTGTAAGCTCTTAAATACTTTTTGAATTGTGTTCCTATCTGCTACAGAGGCTGAGAAATCAGTCATTTAGTAGGCATTGACGCTCAGGTTTTAGAGTCATTTTTCCCAGGCGCTTCAGGCCTTAATGGGTTAATGATTGCTTTAATTCACAGTTTACTGGAAGTAATATTCCTCTTTGTCTACACAGGAGTCAGACTTAGAAGAACATGTGGACGTGGAAGAGCTTGAGTCTGGGGAGCTGTCAAGCTCAGACACGGAGGATGATATTATTGAGGAGGTGAGGAAGAGCGAGCGGCTCTTTTTGCAGGAGGCGGGCATAACGCCTTCCCAACGCTGGCAGAAACCGGTTCCAGCACCTGAGCTTCCTCCAGCCCTGAAGTATGATATTCGCAGTGAGTTTGAGCAGATGACCATCTTGTATGATATCTGGAACTCGGGTCTGGACGGTGAAGACTTGGGTTTGCTGAGGAAGACTTACGAGAAGCTGCTACAGGATGACCACAGCTCTGATTGGCTCAATGATACTCACTGGGTCAGCCACACTGATATCCTTATCAATGATTACCTTTTGCATTAAACGTGCCTGTGATTGCATGAAAAATAACCTGTCATCAATGCCCTCAGAAATCTGTATATCTGTGTATATTCAGCATGTAGCATGTGGAACATGGTTTTATTTAAATGGAAAAGTTAGATATGTTTGTTGTGTGCTATCCTGATATTGGCCTTGACCGTTAAGCTGCACTGACCAATTTGCCGAACCCGCGACGTAAGAAAAAGAGTACAGCTGGTCAGCTGCGTGAGCATGTGACTGGTTGTGCCAGAAGTGAGGGCTACTACGCCATCAGCCGCAAAGAGAAGGACGTCTATCTGGACCTTGACCTGCCCGAGCAGGTCATACGAGAAGTGGAGAATGTTGATATCTCGGTAAGCATATTCCTAATCTTATCAGCTGTACTAATCAACAATTTTCGTAATCTGAACCATGTTTCTCTTCCTTTCTGCAATGTGATGGAAACATACTTCTGTCCAGGATTCACTTAACATCTTGCTCATTAACTTAAAATAATTTCTGAAAGAATAAAACTGTTATCATGACATTGGCTGCTTTGTAACTCTGTTTGGTGTCTGTTTCGTGCCAGGGAGCAAACCGGGCGCTATCGGAGAGACGGTCAGAGCAGCGGCGACTCCTCACAGTTATAGGCACCACAGCAATCATGGATTCTGACCTGCTGAAACTCAACCAGCTTAAGGTACAGCAGTGTTACCTCACATGCTCATTCATTTATACATAATTGTACATTTTTGTGTCATTATTCTTTACATATAATCCCCGTTTATGGAGTTTAAAAAGTTGACATCAGCATGTGCCAAAATGATCATACTTAAAGGTCAAGTGCAAAACCTCGGTCACATCTCTGAGGTGTTCTTTGAGAGAGAGGGAAGCCGACTGCATCCAGGAAACTTGGAGCTGAGAGGTGCAGGAACAGCAGCAGCTGTTGAACATGCAGACTTTGCATTCTGTTGGTGGAGCACACATTTTCATTATTATACCATCACGTTCATTTAATCAGGGAAATCCCCATCCCTACTGAATTTCCAGGTTTATTCTGAGCACTAGAATAGTGGTCATGCTTCTGCCTGGCCTCTATCAGTCAAGACGTAAAATGCAGTGTGGGGAATTTTACAGATGAAAGGAGAACAGAGCACCGCTATTCACCTTCTTCCCATAGCCCATAGCCCATGATACCATGCGTTAATTATAGGCGTGACTTCCAGCGCATCCTGTTGCCTAAGCAGAGCCGGTGTTTTCAGGACAAAGACCCAACAAAAAAACCTACCAAGACCATTGTTGCCATGTTTTTGTTGTTCTTTTTCAGTTTCGCAAAAAGAGGCTTCGCTTTGGACGCAGCAGGATCCATGAGTGGGGGCTGTTTGCAATGGAGCCCATTGCTGCTGATGAGATGGTCATTGAGTATGTGGGTCAGAACATCAGACAGGTATGACTTTAAAACATGTTCGTTTGCACCCCTAGTGTAAAAAATTTACAGATCTGTAATGATTTTATCAGATTATAATTGGTCTGTTATGTAAAGAAAAACCCTGTCAATATAATATTACTCATGAACTTTTTCAGATGACTCTATGTTGCAGTAGATACAATGTTAACCTAGGATCAGTGAGCAAGTGATTGTGTGTCCTGTGTCCAGATGGTGGCCGACAATCGAGAGAAGCGGTACGCACAGCAGGGCATCGGGAGCAGCTATTTGTTCAGAGTGGACCACGACACAATTATCGACGCCACCAAGTGTGGCAACCTGGCACGATTCATCAACCACTGCTGCACTGTGAGTCCTCAGTTTTAGATGTGGGCCATAGGCTACATCCATACTACTCCTTCTTTGTTTCAAAATGCATAAATGAATCCCAAATTTTCCCCGCCAACCACATTACACCAGTGTTTTAGAAACCCAAAAAAGTTTAAAAACACTACTGGCTCCATTGTAGAGGAGAGTATCTCCTTATTTACACTGGGATGTGCGTCTTCAGTGTACCTGAATGTGATTAATAGGATGCTAATGATTAACAGTTGGTTGATTAATCACCAGAAAGAAAATAGCCTTCAGAATGTATTAATTATTTAACCAACAACTCCTGTTTCTTTTCATCTGTGTCATTTCTCTGGACCACACATAGTGTAGTTATGACTTATACCAGCAGAGGGCACACATCAACCCAAAGCACTAATGTTATTAGCAGAAGAGGCCTGAGTGCTGTACTTTTCCCAGGGCATAGTGCCATGACTTGGGCAGAGAGAGCAGTTGAAGCCATGATGATACTGTTTGTGGATCATTACTTTCCAAATGCATTAAATAACCTCCTCTGGATGCCAGATACCTCATTGAGTGGAGGAAAAACAAACACTTGAGTTAACAACAGGACGGCACAAGGGAAACAGATGAATTGTTTAATTATGCTGTGTAAACTAACGATGAAGGAAAATGCATGACATTTGAAACTCTGTATTAGTATGGATTAAGATTACTCCTCAAAACGCTCATGTAGTATGGATGTTGCAAGAGTTAAAGGTCACAAGATGTGACTGTTATTTATTTTGGGCTGACACTTACCGGTTTGCTATTCTCTTTATCTTTCAGCCAAACTGCTACGCCAAGGTCATCACCATAGAGTCTCAGAAAAAGATTGTGATCTACTCAAAGCAGCCCATTGCCGTCAATGAAGAAATCACTTACGATTATAAATTTCCCCTGGAGGAGAACAAGATCCCTTGCCTGTGTGGAACAGAGAACTGCCGTGGAACACTTAATTAGTGGACGCATTTCTCTCTGTCACCTTGCCCTTCCACCCTGGTTTGCTCTCACAATACCTAGGAAACAGAGACACACACATTTGCACTTTTCATGCCCACTTTTCATTCTCTTGGCAGTTTCACAAGCCAGTATGTGGCAGGGTTGGGTAACCTATACTAGGACTGGGCATTTGGCCTTCTGTGGCAGTATTGGTGGACTTGTTTAGGTCGTATGTTCCACATAGTCGGGCATGAACAGTGGTTGTGTTGCCATGCCAACAAACAGGAAGCAGAATTGTAGGAAGATGATGTTAACCGAGAAGAGAAAAAAAAAAGCCCCAACACACACCAGTATTTTATGACCAAGCCTGGGATCACCCTTCCTGTTTCAAATCCTCCGTGACCCCAACCCACAGATCCGCACACAGACGCACAGGAATATCTTGACAAATTCAGGGTTTTTAAATGCGCTTGAGGAAGGCGCACTTTTCACATGACAAACTTCAATCAATTTGGTCTTCAGTTATGCAAGTTTTCCAAATGTGAAAATTGTTTTGGAGATTTTTTTTCTTTCTTTCTTTTTTAAATTTGATTTCATGGTATGGTAAATATATAATTGCTGTTTATAAATGGTATTATTATTTAGTTCAATTCGCTGTAAGAATCTTACAGTGAAATAAGCTTCAGTGTACATACCCACTGTCCTTAGTGGCTTGTGATTCACCAGCCCTAAAAACTGTTGCTTCACTGTGTTTTGCCACAACCTTCAGTCCGTAAGAGAGCAAAGTCCCTGGAACTACTGTTTTTAATCCTTCATCAGGATATACATGTCAGTTGTGTTCGCGCTAAAAACGTGTTTGTTTTTTTTATATATATATATGGCTGCTGAATTCTTTCTACAGGATCAGCACATCCACATCGCCTGTTTGTTTCTTTTTTGGCTCTTCCCCCCGTTTGAACAATGTCACGTAAAGGTCTTGTTTGATGGGATCTCTGTCTGACAATCTGTCCATGTTACCTGGTTATTTTCCCATTTGTTTTAATTTTATTGAGCAGGTGTCATTTCATGGTGAAAATGTTTCTAATGTCTAACTCGGTCTCTGTGTGTGCTGCAAGTGTTTTTAAAATGCACATTTGTTTCCTTAGGTCAGGTTCATCTTTATTCCTGCGTTTAACTTGTCTTTCCAGAATGAGTATGCGTTAGTGTGTGTTTTATTTAAGTGTGGAACAGAAAACACCCCTTCCTAAAACATTTTAACAGCTGAAGTCTGTTTGCAGTGTCGAAGGATGGAAGCTATGACTTGTTTGTGCCTGTTTGATGGATGAGCCTTGGCAGGTTTGTGATTCGCTGCACAGATGGATGTCTAAGGCCGTAAGGTTGTTGTCTCTGTTTCTTATTTAGTCATGGCCGTCCAAAGGTAAACTTTTAACTAGCAGAAGACTTTTTTTAATTTTATTTTGTTCCCTCCCAAACAGGTAAACATTTAAGATATTTCTTGTAATGAAAGCCTTTCAGTACAAAACAACCCTCTTTACTACAGGATAAAAAGACGAAAGGAAAAAAAATAAGTCAAAGAAGTACATGTAAATATTGTAGAGGTGTTTGTTTCTCGTAGAAACACACTGATTCCAAGCTGTAAATATGTTGTTCCTTTTCCTCTCTCTATGAGGAGGAAACATGTACATACCTTCCATTCATTTTTTTTTTTTTATTGTTTTTCCTTTTAAGTTGATGATTATTTTAATATTATTTGCAATATTTCTCTTGTATTAATGCGTTGGACCCTTTATTAATGGTGCATTAAAATATTTTTTAAATAAATGGAAAGTGTATTTTTATCTTAAACAATGTTTAGTGTTCTTCCCTCAGATTTAATGCTTGAGATAATAATCTCTAGAATTAACAAATGTGTGCGTACATTAAAGAAAAGGGGAAGTCTCTCACCTGCAACTTCGATGTTTCCTGTTTATCAGAGTGAGAGGAAGCATCCAAAATCTTTCACTTCACAAAGGGAGAGCAGGTGAATATCAGGTCAGATGGTACACCTCGCTGATGAACATAAGCTTTATGAAATTGTTTTATGAATATACCAACAATAAGATGTTTTTACCTGACTCTAACTTGGGGAGAAAGGCTCTTTACTTGTCTGTGGGAAATGTTATTTACCAGCATTTTCCTGTGAGAAACAGGAACCTATCCATGTACTTTTATTTCTTTTTTGTTAAAAGTTTTAGGAAACAGTTAAAGATAGAATTATAAAAAATGTTGCTTCAAGAAAGTAGTATCACTCTCTTCAGTAGTAGGAAGAGACAGATGTACAGGTGCATCGCAATTAATTAGAATATTGTCGAAAAGTTCATTTATTTCAGTAATTCAACTTAAATAGTCAAACCCTGTATTATATAAATTCAATTCACAGAGGCTGAAGTAGTATACGTCACATTTAACAAGAAAGCCAAATTCAGTATCTCAAAAAATTAGAATACACCATAAGACCAATTAAGATAAACAACAACTGTTGGCCTTCTGGGAAGTATGTTCATTTATATCTACTCAAAACTTGGTTGGGGCTCCTTTTGCTTTAATTACTGCCTCAATTGGGCATGGTAAAACAATATTAAACCATGGCCCCAGATTATACTGCTTCTTCTTCTTATGTACAAGCCTACTAGATAATATTGGCAAATACTACAAATTAGGAAAACTGAGTTTGGTCTGATTCACTTTGTGATATACAGTAACATCTGTCAAAATCTGTGTACAGGACTAATTGGAGCTTCAGGCCTGTGAGGAAAAGTATTCTCATAAACTCATAATTAACTTTCTATGCAGTTGTTTGTTTATGTGTGTTTTGGTTCTGAGCGCTTGGGTCAGAACCAACGCATGGGTCACAGATTTATTATTAGTATTGTAATATTATTATTGTGTCACCAAATACATTTGTTGATTTTTTTTTGTCAGAACCTCTATGAGATGCACAAAGTTCATCTTGTCACATTGTTAATTGTGTCACAATAGTTTGACATTTATAAGTGGTTTCCCAGATACAAAAGTCTGTGGAAAAACTGCTATGAAAGTGGGCTACACCACCTAGTGGTGCAAAATTAATAATTTATTACAACAACATTATTTATAGCAGGGGTCACCAACGTGGTGCCCGCGGGCACCTGGTAGCCCGCAGGCAGCCAATACGGTGCCCACGGGCTCACTTTACTTCACCTCACTTGCATGTGCAGTTGAATGCATAATATTAATCATTTAAATGGTAAACAAACAAAAAAATATTATATGGTAGCCCTCCATATTATTTTTTACCCTTAAGGTAGCTCTCTGTCTCAAAAAGGTTGGTGACCCCTGATTTATAGCATTGTCTATTATAGTTTGTATTTATTTATATGCTCAGTCATCAAAACATCACACTTGTTTGTTATTGTGCAAATAGGTGAAATGAAGTGGTAATTTTGAAACTATAGTTTAAAGTAATTACCATGTGCAATTGACATCAAATTAAGTTTGGATTAGAGAGAAAAATTTAATATAATAATTAATAATTAATTTACGTATGCGTAACAAACTTGTTATTTATCTACCTCATCTACCTAAATGGCTGTTTTTACTGTATATTTAGATATAGTATTTTACAGAAACAGCAATCTTAAGAAGAATTTTTTTTTTTTTAATATTTTGTTGTCACATAATGTATCATATAAAGCAGAAAATAATATTTTTTTATTCTTTTTTTATTTTAAATCACTAAAACCGATTAATTGACGATATTGGGTAAGTTCGGGAAACACTGGTTTAGGGAGGCTCCTGTGCGTATACGTGCGCGTGCCCGAGTTTACTGACGGGAACCCGCACGTAGCTGTCAGTCGGAAATGCAGGCTGCTGGTGTTGGATGTTCCACTGTCGCCGTGCTTGGATAATTTCAACAAAGAAAGTCATCTCTGTCACAGGATGAAAACCGTTACTTAGAGAGTCGCTTAAATTGAACGGCTGCAGTGAGTCTCCATGTCTGACGGAGGAAACAGTGATATTCAGCTGGCTAGGCTAACAGAAACAGGACACTGTCGGTGCTAATGCTAATAGTTACATTAGATGAAAATAAGCTAACTTAAGCTAACTTGTAACTTAGCTAGCTCGCCGACAACAGGACTCTTGCTATTCCAGGTTCGCACCCCGCTCTGCGGCTCCGGTGCCGGTTTCTCGACATTTTGTGTTTCACGGAGCGGGTTGGGGAACCGTCGCTGTGGAGGGGGGCCGTGTGTTCAGGAACCCCCTGGCAGGCGGACGGATCACAGTGACACGCCGGTCGTTGGTGAGTTGAGTAGCGGAGTTGAAGTTGGAGTTGACCCGGGCTGTGGTCAGGACTAGGCCGTGGACGCCGCTCGGCCTGGGGCTGGCGAACAGCAGGGTGTTGACCATTAGCTATTAGAGCCATTAGTCAGAAAAGCGTTTCTCATGTATGCTGCTGAATAGGGAAGTTGAGTCGCTTCGAGCGAGGCCTCCAGAGAGGCTGTCACAACACAGGAGCTGCTGTTACCATCGTTAGCATGTTTGACTGCACTGCCATGCCATTAACCTGCTTCATCAGCATAACCCATCAGAGCGTTTTGTTTATAACGTCTGTCACAGTATATAATTACTGCATCACACTGTTTTTGATGGCTTTGTATTGTTGATGTTGATCTTACCCACTTTTCCAAAATGACGATATATATTTATATATAATCATTATGATCAGTACTATTTCAATTTAATGTGTGTTAAATGTTTCTGTGTGGCAAATTAGAAAACATTGCCCGAGAGATGGGACAACATGCAATATTATTGTGCACAATTATTAATCATTCACTATAAATTCATTTTAGTGATGTTTTTATTGCAGGGATAATTGTGAACACGAAAAGTTGTATTTCTTGTGAATTGCTTGTAAATGCTGACTTTCTTGCCAACATTCAGTCCTAGCAATTTAATATGAAGTACTATCCTGTTGTAAATGATGACTGAAAGAAGTATTTGGAGAATTAGCTCATGATGTAACATAAGCAATGTTCTTTGTATGGTATTTTGTCTGCTATCTCAATATCCACAAGCTTTCAGAAAATGTAAACATATATTTATATTTGTTCAGTTTTGAAAGAACATCGTTTTTTCTGTAGTGTCAGGTGTTGTTAAGGTTGTGACATTTTAAAATGTTTGTGTTTTTGTCCACTCTTAATACATTGAAGATGGATTTGCAGAAATGTAATTATCAGAAATGGCAAAGCAAAACCTTAACTCTGTCCCTTTTGTCTATTTAATTTTTCATTATTATTTAAAGTAAAGATCAGAGCAGAACCATGGCTGAAGTCTCCACGCTATCTGCATCACCACCTGCACTGGGAGATCCTCATGCAGCTCCCTCAATCCCTCAATCCTCAGCTGCTCTTTCCACTACCAACAGCTCTCATCTGGACTCTAAACCCAAGTCTGCCCTCTACAATGACAAAAGTTTGACCGAAGACACTTCTACTGCACAGTCAGGGGGTTCCCCCGTGAATCCTTACCCACTGTTAAGTTTTCCAAAAATCACTGCTGAGACCTCTAACCCATGGTTGGCACGTGAGGCTACTCCACAGAGAGAAGAACTGACAGCTAATGTCATTCAGCAGCAGACAATGTCCAGTGACCCAGCTGCTGTAGCAGAGCTTCCTAAGACTGAAACAGAGATCCCATCACTACCATGTGAGCCGTCAACTCAGAGTGAAGCACAACCGGTATCTCCCGCTCCTGGTCTCAGTTCTCCTCCAAACCTCTACCCGAATGTGCATGTCGCCCTCAACCCAAATCCTGTCATGGATGGTCGTCAATTTATAGCAGGCCAACCTCAAACCACCACAGATATTAGTCCCACACATGCTCCGCTACCATCCACTAACACAGCAGCATCAGCAACAGCTGAGGAAGAGAAACCTCAGCCACTTCAAGAAGCACAGAACCCTCAAAGTCAGCCTCCCCCTCTGTCCACAAAGCTCGATGCTCCTAATGAAGCAGGGAAAGCAGAGATTCCCAACACCCCCACCAGAGGTGACCATCCCAGTCCTACTGTCCCTCTGATCCATGAGCCAGCTTGCGTGCTTCCACTGCACAACCCAAATCCCCGACCAGCCCCTGATACTCTAAGCTACCTGGAGTCAGCCAGCCTCATGTCAGGAACATTGGAGTCACTGTCTGGCCTTGGAGAGGATGGGAGCTCTGTGGGCTCAGACTCTGAGATCAATGGTCTGACCATCAGGCGCACTGACAAATATGGCTTCCTTGGTGGGAATCAGTATAGTGATGCTGGGTGAGTATTAGAACAATAGCTTATCAACCACACTCCTGGCCAGTGTTCAGAATATTGAATTGAATCATGTCTTCAATTCTTTTTAATTACTTTTATACTTGGTGTTCGATATGTTACGCATTGTAAGGGTTGGAAAAAGACACTTCCTCTTTTATGCCTAAATTCTACACTACAACTCTATCGTAATATTATGCAACACTGAATTCTGCATATTATTGTACAATGACAGTTTACACGCTGTCTATATTCCTTTTGATCGGCCACTACTTTTGTCTATCTCTTTTCTACTCTGTCACCCATCTGCCTCTAAATGATCTAGATCGCTCCTTGTTTTCACCCTCCTCTTTTTCCTGTCTTCCTCTCCTTCACTCCTCTTCATATCTTACTGTCCTTTATCTCCCCTTGGTCTGACTCAGATAATGCTGAGAGCATTTTTTTGTGACTCAGTATGTACTGACTGTGCGTCTCTGTGGTATCACCCCTCACACCCTTCTGCTGTCGTCTCTCTCTCTCTTTTGTTGGAAAAAATTAGGTTTGCTGCTACTTTTCTGACAAGCTAATTGCTCTCCCACTGTTGAATAATTTAAACGTTATTGATTTCCCATTAATGAGGCACTCCATTCTAGGCAATGTTCTGTATCTGAGCAATTTAGCTTCAGGATGTGCAGATAAATCAAAGTGAGTATGTGAGGTAATCCATTTCTTGACTGTAGATTTTTGATAGATTCTATAAACAGCGCAGAGCTATATTTAGACGCAGTAAAACAAAAAAGGACAACATCCACGTTCTATCATTCATGGTCCTCTTTTATGTGACTTCCTGTTCCAGTGAAAAGGAAGTTCGAGTAGAAGTTGCTCGCCAGAGGGAGATGAAATGGATTGATATGTTCAACAACTGGGATAAGTGGATCAAACATCGCTTTCAGAAGGTATGCATGATGGATTTGTGTGCTGTGGGATTTATATTTAGCAGCATTGTAGAATGTTTGTGTTTGAGTGATTTTTATTTTTTTTCCTATGTACTTTGATTGTACAAGGTCACTTTTATTCTTAATGTTAGTCTGTATATTTCTTTGTGTGTTTATAGGTGAAATTGCGCTGCAGAAAGGGCATTCCATCTTCGCTCAGATCCAGAGCCTGGCAGCTGCTGTCCAATAGCCAAGAGCTCCTAGAAAACAACAAAGGGAAATTTGAGGTATCAGTGTCACTACTGTGTTTTGGTTTAACAGTCATTTTCAAAACATGTTTAAATAGAATGGAAAAACTGAAGGGTATTACCACAGGATTGAGGATGCAGTTGTCATTTTACATGTGGATACAGTCAGGGTAAAGAGTCTACATTGACAATATGAAAAATAATAATAGGGTGGTCGGTAAGAAGCCAGCTTTCCATAATATTATTTTAACTTACAGCCACAAAGATCCTCGCAAGGTAGATATTTTACATAAACCCATCTTCAACTATTATCCTACTGTCAACACGTTATGTTATCAGATCCACAAAAAGCCCTGATATTAACTTGAGTGAGCCGGTGACGTGCAGATTGTACCAAGTACAGGTCTGAACACTTCCAATCTGTCCTAAATGTGTCAGATGAGATCACAGAAACCACATTCTGAAAATTCCAGTCCGCCTCCTCAGCTGATGCCCTTTGATTTGTGGCAGTGTCTGCTTTTTGTTTGCTTGTTTTTTTTGCACTCGTATGTTAATTTACAGCCACTTCCAAATTACACATAGATGGTCTCACGCCCATATCTCATGTGGTCACAGGAGACCAAGTGTGAACACACCCCCATCCACTTTAGGCTGACCTCATGCGATCAGATGATTGAGGACAGATGTTAATACCAAGTCAGAATGAGGCCAAAGACATCGTCTTTTTTTAAATTATCATGGTCTAAAAAAACAGGCCTTGTTTTTATCTAGTCTGACATAGAGGTACATACATGATCTTTTATTTTTCAAATCTGCTTGATATCTCTCTATAACCCCCCCTCTCTCTCTTTCACACTCTGGTTTGAGTTGTAAAAGTTGTAAAAGGAAGTTGTTTTAGTTGATTTAGTAGGCTAGTTTCAGTTGCAGGTCTGCTAAAGGGAAGCAGGCGCAGACCTTATGGGCTATAAGCCTCTTATCAGGAACTGTAATCCTGACTGTCAGTGCTCTCCACCGTGTCCACTCTGTTAGGTTTGGGTTTAAGCAGTGAGCATACTGTTGTTTTTGTTTGATTCCGTTTTAATGTTTCATTGTTTAGTCTGTCATACATAGTGTTATATAGGACTTTCCACTCTAATCTATTCTAGTCTTTATTCACTAATTACTAAACTAAATTTATTCCAGAATGTAGTGAAATACTTAACTAAGACACGTTTTATTGTTTCCTCACAGGAGCTGGAGAGAGAGCCGGGTGAAGCTAAGTGGTTGGACATCATTGAGAAGGATCTTCACAGGCAGTTCCCCTTCCATGAGATGTTTGCTGCCCGTGGTGGCCATGGGTAAAAAAACGAAACAAAAAAAACTCACCGATCGATTTTACATTTGAGTAATGACACTTTATTCAAAAGGGCAACACCTGCACCTTGAATACAAGCTACATATTTTAATTAGCCACCATTTGAAACCAATAGTTGCTTTTTTTAAAAATGAGGAAATGTGTATAATAAAAATGCGAATGATCTGTGTTCTTTAAACTAAGAATAATGTGTAGTCAGGGTTTCCCCTAGAAACCCTGCTTAGCCTGGTGGTAGGCTTTACAAATTATTATTATTTTTTTTTTTTTAAATAATAATAATAATTTTAATAATAAGGAAATTTGAAATACCGGTAATGAGTATTACGTGTTATTGTAATACATTTATTAACAATACTTAAACACCAACTATAGAGTCTAACAACAATCTAATATCCAAAAGGCACACTCTTGAAATTAAAATAAATAATGTCAATTGATTTCAAGTTAAATCCTAAATAAGTAATCTGCCAGTTAATCTTAAAACAAGCCATGCAATGCTGGTCACATTTAAAAGTAAAGCAACATAAATTTAAAAAAGTGCTCCACTTCTCCTGCGCTTCTCTGTCTCCTAGCAGGCTCTCTGTATCCAACGCAGACTGGATCATTTCTCTATGCACAGTTGTATCCCCACATGTAGATAATGATCTTTATGATGAGGATTGTGTGCAGTCGCGATGAAGTGCAGGGGATCAGAGTAGATCTTATTAAACGTGGTGACAGTCTCTCATGAGCAGAGCGCACTTTTCATTGTTTTTACTCTGTGATCTCAGTCTTTGTGGAGAAGACGCTTTAGTGCTGCAATTAAGGGAATAACAGATGCATCAGATGAGCTGATCTCTTTAGTTAACTGCTCAAAAAGAGAGAATGTTCTCTGGTGTGAAGTGAATGTAGCGGGGAGTTCATAATCTGCATATCTCCATATGCAACAAAGTTTCGCTTGATATGTTTCACCAAATTTTTGGTGCATCCCTAAATATTGGCAAGAACAATATAACTGTAATAATGACGTATTTGATTGTGTGACTTGGGTTTCAATCAGCACCTGGACAAGGGGGCGCTCACCAATTACATGGGGGTGCAGCGCCCTTGTGACCCGGTTTAGAAAAATCTGTGGTGTATAAAAAAATCTATTTAAAATAAATAAACAAGCAATGCATAGCCTGGCAGGGGGCAAGTAAGTAAGGCCTGGTGGCTCGCCAGGCTTATAATGCACTGGGGGAAACCCTGATATTGTGTATTTATGCATGTCTGTTTTTCTCACTTGGCTTGATTCACTTTCATGTTGCATAGTTTAGTGGATTTAGCCCCTGGATAATTTTGGTGTTTGCTCGCACAGGCAACAGGATTTGTACCGGATCCTGAAAGCCTACACCATCTACCGGCCTGATGAGGGCTACTGCCAGGCCCAGGCTCCTGTGGCTGCAGTGCTGCTCATGCATATGCCTGCTGAGGTGAGTGACTGAGCCTGTGGGGTGGGGTGCAGATTCTCGCTAGGTCTATAGGAAATGAAAAGAGTAATATAGGGAGAAATACCATTTTTTTTTTCAATGAAATCATATATGTTTGTGTGTGAGAAAGTGGAACCAAACTCAATCTAAACATTATCCTGTTCTTATTCCATTGTCAACCTGCTCTGGAAGTTGATTTGAATCACTCAATAGTTGAATTGAATAGATGAGTCACTGTTTTAAAAAGAGTTTTAACTGATGCTCAATTGCTCATCATATATATATTTTAATGTGATTGTTTTGTGCAGTGAAGAGCTTCTCTGTGGATCTATATATCTTTACACATACATTTTTAATCTTAGGACAGTGTGTGGTCCAATGTTCCATTTTTGTGTTACATTTTGTGTCCAACCATACAAAGCACACATCTTTTGTTACACACACGGTACTGAGCTCTAAAGCTATAAATGAAACAATGGATGTTGAGAGGTAAAAGGTCATTGATGGCATGTGATTGTACATCTATGATGATTTTCTATCCCTTACATTTGGGCATTTTTCTAGTGTTTCTTTTATCTCAAACTAAATGTGCTTCGTGAAGCCGATTAATAAAAAGGTGCGACTGTCCAAGTACTTGAGTAAGATAAGCATGTTAGTTTTATCTGAATAAACTGATTGAACAGCAGGGTTTTTCGCATCGTAGTTTCCTGGCCATTACTTGTTCACAACACACAGGAAAAAAGGAAGAGTGAGAATATTAAGTTAATGACTAATGTGCATATTGTTCCATTTTTACAAGATCCCCAAAAAAGAAGTAGCCGACAAAAGCAGGAATTGATAATGCCACCGCACTTCAACATGTAAAGCTCTTCTGCACTTTTTTCTTTTTTTCACAGCAAGCTTTTTGGTGCCTCGTCCAGATATGTGAGAAGTATCTTCCTGGCTACTACAGTGCTGGACTTGTGAGTGGATAAACAAAGTCCCGTCTGTGTGTAAGAATCCTCCATGTTGGTTTTTCACAGCTTTATTGACTCGTTATCTTTATTTTTTAGGAAGCGATCCAGCTGGATGGGGAGATTTTCTTCTCCCTGTTACGGCGCGTATGTCCGATGGCGTATCGTCACCTTAAAAAGTTCAAGATTGACCCCATTCTCTACATGACTGAGTGGTTCATGTGCATCTTCTCACGTACTTTGCCTTGGGCTTGTGTACTGCGTGTATGGGACATGTTCTTCTGTGAAGGTATCAGTCACGTCTTTTGTTTTTTTTCGGTTTTTATCTCTAAATGTTTATATATGGCATCTCTTACTCAGCCTTCTTGTTGCCAGTGGTTGGTCTAACCTGTGGTGTGTTTTGGAGATTATTGTGTTTCTTAAAATTGGGCTCGAAATTTCATCGCTGCCAAAAATGAAGCAGCCAAAGCACATCTTCTACTTCAAAAAATCACATATGTTACAGGGTCATTTAACTGGGGAGTGAATCCCGGTTAAACCCATTCCCACTGGTTTGAAACTTAATAAACGATTGTTTCAGCTCTAATAAAAAAAGAATGATAATTTTTGCTCTGTAACTTAAATCTGATTGTAGGAGTGAAAATAGTATTTCGTGTGGGCCTGGTGCTTCTGAAACAAATGCTTGGCTCTGTGGATAAACTTCGAGAACTACAGGGAATGTATGAAACCATGGAGCGTCTGAGAAACATTTCACCTGACAGCGTCAGAGAGGACTTTATGGTACAGGAGGTGGGTCTTTGCGTCTTTCTCAGATGTGTATTTCAGTCAAATCTGCTTCTGTTTTTAGCCAAAGACACGAGTTATGAGTCACTTTGCCCCGTAGTGCCCAGTCCAGTAATGCTAACTTCCTCTGTCTGTCTCATCCTTGTCTGACATGTCCAGATTATTATTCTCCAAGTGACGGAGGCGCACATAGAGAGGGAGTGCAACATCCAGGTGAGGAAGTGGAGGGAGTCCAGAGGGGAGCTGACTCACCAGCCAGTCCGTCGGCTGCACGGTACGAGAGCCATCTATGAGCTAAAACGACGCGCTGCCTCCATCAGCTCTGGTGGCAGCTTCTCTTTCCTGGGAAGTCCAGTGCCTCCACCAGGACCACTCAGGGCCTCTTCCAGCCTCCTCTCACTCCCTGGCTTCCGCAAGTCTAAGTCTCCTTTCCACTCCCACACCAAGAAGGGCTCCTTCTCAGGGCCGTCAGGTATGGCGAGCCTGCCTCCTCAGTCGCCTCCTGCAGTAACAATAAGCCAAAGCAGAGGCCCCAGCCATAAACCACCCATTCCCCCAGGAGCTGGTCAGAGGGGACCGGCACCTCACATTCAGAGTCCCTTAATTGGAAATGCAGCCAGCCCATCACGCGGTCCAGCTCAGCCCTCAGAAGGCACTTTAGCACAAAGTCAGCCTTTAGCTTCAGCCCCAGCACAGAACACACCACCACCACCCCCCACCATGCTGTCACCCTCTCCTATGATCGTCTCCGAGCAAATCACTCCCACCATCCCTTCACCCACAGCAAACAACTCCCCTCTGGTTCCGTGTCCAGATTCCAAAAAAGAAGCTGTGCCGCCGCTGCCACCTGATGCCACAACTGGAGAAGATGAAGTAAAGAAGAAGAAGAAAAGCAAGGACTATAAGAAGAAGGAGAAGGAAGACGAGAAGAAAAAGCTGAAGGAAAAGAAGGAAAAGGAGAAGGCTGAAAAAGAGAGGCTCAGGAGGGAGAAGGAGAGAGCTGAAAAAGAGAAGAAGAAAGGTGGGAAGAAAAAGGACAAAGGGGGAGGAGAGGCTGAAGACAAAAACGGAGCCACAGCAGCGAAAGATTCGGCCTAGTTTTCTCTGTCATTCCGGGATAATGAAAAGGGAGGCTGCAGGGAAAGAGAGGTCAGAGGGACAAGAGACCCTCAATAATAGAAAGAGTGATTAATATTTAAAAAAAAATGGGATAGCTTCCTGTTCAATGCATAATTTCAAAGACATAATGAAGTCCATCGTGGAGAGAACTGGATTTTGGTTTTAATAGCACCTCAGGGGGATCATTCCCCCTCGCTCAGTGCTTTCTTTTTCACCGACTTTTATTAAGATGGGACAACATTTCCTTTTTCAACTGGAGCATGGGCTATGAATCTGAATAACGCCTCAGAAGATCAGTCATTTTTTCTTTTTTTAGTTTTTTAATTCTCTGTTCCCTTTCAGTTCTTTTATTTTAATCCGATTGACGGCTGTGGTTTGAGAAACGAAGACTCAAGGGAACGTTGGACCGAGTGTTTGCAGAAGTAGTTCTCGTGCCATAGATGATGTAAATAAACCCGTCGACCTACAGAACATAGGATGTTGTTAGCACTCCATGCACACATCAGTCTCATCTGTGGACAGGTTTTCTGGATGACTGGAAAAAAGAAAAGAGAAAGGAAACCACATGAAGTTGTCTCAAAGGCAGGCACTGAAGACCCCAAATGCTTAAAAAAAATGTTGTGGATGTATTTATTGTCATGTTAAATGTTGTGAGTGTGTGTGTGCCTTAGTAGTATAGTGAAATGTGTCGGTGTTCAATGTGTGGCCTCTATCTGCCTGCTTTTTTCTCCCACATCTTTAACCCCATCATTGAATCCTTAACTGAGCGGCGACACGCACACAAAAAAGGGGAGAAAAATACGATTACACCCAGGCGCCATGTTCTGCTAGCTATTTTTTAATCATTTCCTAATGTGTTTTTATTATTGTTATTATTTGTTTGTTTGTCTCTGGCAAAACACGGGGAGATTTTTTATTTTATTTAATCAACCCCAGTTCAAATTTCATTGTGTCTGAGGTTTTGATCTTTTCAAGAAAGCAGGTATGAAAAAACAAACGAGGAAAAAAATGGTGTGAAAACATGCAATAACCCCGCAGCGATCACAACACGGGTCCTGCAGACCAAATTGTGTACACCTGTGATATTAGTATTATTTGGTTTTCAACAAGCAGAATCGTATTTGCGTTTATTCCGCCAAAATTTCACTTTGGGTAAGAAATTTCTCATGAGAATGTGATTATTTGAGTATTTTTTTAAGAAAATGAAGGATGATTTTTGCACTTGTGATTTGATCACATAAGCGCCACTGAAGTTGTCCGCTCCGTTAGCGTAGTGATGTAGAAGAGGACGAGTCTCCGCTGGCCAGTTTCACACTGTGTGAAATCTGTTCCTGGAGGATCTATAGGAAGCCACTTGACTGGAGGTGCCAGGTGTGCCAATGTAGCATTAATCTCTGACCTTTTCTGCTCTGTATTTATGTATAAATGGGTTAATTTAATCAAATATAGTATATTATGAATTATTATTATTATTATTATTGTTATTTTGGATCCGAGTATTTTTCTAATGTGTGTAAAGTGACGCCTGGCTGACTGGAACGATGGATGACTGCGCGGTGGAGATGCAGGGGGATCATTTTCAGTGTATTTGTCTTTTTTCCGTTTGCTCCGCTTTGGACGCAGCGAACTCGATGCATGTCTCTGCTGCGGTTTACGTTTACGGTCACTGTTGGTTTGGTCGACTTTCGTCTCCAGTTTTACTCTGAAGTGCAGTATTAAACAGACTCGAGTGGGGAGAAAAAAAATGGGCCTCCAACAGAACAAACAACAAGACGAGTGACAGACAGAACCTGTGGGAGTTGAAGGTCTTAATGTATCATATACTAAAGCAGATTTTTGAGCTTTGAGTACTTTGTTAATTTGAGATCTTAAGTACGATGTGTTTGTCTCACTGGGTTTTGTTATAACACGCGTAATGACCTAACTAACTCCCTAACCTAGTTACACTCAGTGTCCTGTACTGTAACATATTTATGCATACATGAAGAGGCACGTACCCTCCTCATCAGTTCATGGTGAGCAAAGTGCAAGATAGTTAGTGTAAAACCGTTTGATGCTCTTTAACAGTACTGTTTTTCATAGTTAAAGGAACGAGAGGAACTTTTGTGTAATTGTAGCCAACGTGTCCTCCATGTTCACCTTTTTTCCACCACTTATTTCAGGTCATCACATGGCTGTCATTTATTATTATTATAAATAATAATAATAATAATAATAATAATAACAATATGAATACCACACACACACACACCTTTTTCTCTACTCATTGACTGCAGTGTGCATTTGTTAGACACAGACTCGTGTCGTGTTAGTGATGATGACCTAAACGCATCTATGCAAACCCTCCCTCATCATGTGTGTGGTGACGGCAGCACTGACTTCACCTCGGACTTTGATGAGTCTACACAGTCTACACGCCTCTTAAAATACATATGTATTTTAAGAGGCGTGCGAGCTAAAATATTTTATGAGCAATACATCCTCGCAGCTCGTGCCTCAATTCTGTCGAGATTGTACAATTAAACTAATGTCTTAATAGTTAAATTAAAGGTTTCAAAGGCGTCTGATCCTGAAATCAAACTTCTCAATTACAATTGATTGGGAGCTGACTGATGCAAATATTGAAAGAAACATTTCAACCATTATCACCCCCCCCCCCCCTCTCCCACTTCATTTCGTCTGTCATGTTTTTAAGTTTACATGTCTCTCTCTCTCTCTTTCTCTCTCAGACAAAGGTGAAATAAAATCATAGCAAATAGAATTCATTCCTTCAGATCTACAGCTGTTGTATTTAATTGATGATAATGACAATTGTGATGAGTAATAAACCATAATATATTAAATAATCATGGGTGCTTTTTATCTGTCTGTCTTGATCCTGGTGAATGACTGGTGATCATGAGACTTCAGGTTATGGGGAGTGTGTACAATGAGATAAGCAGCATTTTTCAAGCTGCTGCTGATGTCATGGAGTTTTGGTCATAAAGTCTCTAAAGTCTTAACCACACAGGAGACCAGTACACAGTCTTCAGTCAAACTTGACATTATCATTTATTTAGTATTATTGTGCAAATGCAAACTTTATTTTATCTTGGTAATTACAATAGTAATATTTGTATTATAAGAGGATTACATTACATTAACTATAAATACATCATCCATCATGTAACTGAGAATAACCATAGGTTACTTTTAGTCTAATATTTGAGTTACTTACTATTACTTGGTTACTACTCTTAAAATATGGTGTGTGTTTTTTTTACTGTAAAAATGATTGCTATACTATTACCATACTATTCTGACATTGTTACTGTGCTGTAATGTAAAGCGATACCAACATATGCATAATAATATCAAATAGCATATCCAGTACCTCACCTGCCACTTTATTAGGTAAACAGGACGTCTAATATTATAGTTTCTGTCATTTCACATCAGTCTGGTTATTCTCCTCTGACCTCTGGCAGTTATAGTTAGTTATATTTTGGTTCATGCTCTGTAAACCCTAACAGATTAACAGCTTCTAAAATACAACAACCAGTCACTAAATCACGTTTCTACCCATTCCTTTCTGCCATGTGATCGGCAGATTGCATATTTGCGTTAAACAGTTGAACAGGTGTGCCTAATAAAGTTGCAGCAAAGTGTATATCAACTATTAATGCAGCCGATCATGCTGATCTGAGGGCGATAACATTTACTCTACAGATGATGTGCTTCTCAAACTGTGGTGCACGATACGGCCAGTGGTACTCGCATTTCCTCTAGTGGTACTTAATACTATTCTACCTATATATATATATATATATATATATATACTGTATTGGCAAATTCAATGTATTTGTCTCAGAGTTAGAGCCTTTACTGCAGTAGTCAAAGGGGTGTGAAAGCATGGCCTGGAGGGGCAGACCCCTTCAACAGACAAAGGGATGTGAAAGAGATGTTCCTTAGGTATAAAAGTTTAGCTCTCGCCATGCTCTGGGTCTTATTATAAGTCTCTATTTCATTCTTCACCAGCAGCGGAGAATTTCCACAACAATACCAGGGTATGTGATGGGAGTTTTATTATTATTTTGTTATTTCTTTTATTTTCTGAGGGAAAAAAATGAAACAAATAACAAAAGAATAATAATTAGAGTCACCTTATCTCTCGCTCCGTCTTAATCTGATTTTACTATAGCAGTGTTTGAAGTATAGCGGGGAAGAGGAGGATGATGAGAGAGCAAATTATCTTGTTATAGATTACATAACTCTGCCTCCTCTGAAAAGTCTGTATCGGACTTTTATACTTAGTATAAAAAGTTTTAGAGCCGCAGATCTCCAGGCTTCGTTCAGCATATGCATTAATAAAGAATCTCCACTAGATGGCACTAGATGTGAACCATTCATGAGTACTTGCCTACTGCTCCCTCTCACCCTGTCCCACAGAGCCACTGAACAGAGACACTATGGTACAAAAAGAGATTTTATTCACAGTGTTTCCCTTTTATTTCGTTACAGAGGAAAGTCCAGTCACTGAGGTTGAGACAGCTTATGGAAAAAAAGAAGGTGATTTCATGGCTGCAGGAAGGAGCGGGGAGAAAGAGATCGAAGACTTGAATGTTTTCTTTCGGCCCTTCCTCTCCTCTCCTCCAGTTGTTTCTTTCAAAGAAATAGCAAAACAAAAGTTGCCGTCACTTTGAGTGAGGCAACTTTTCCCCTCTCTAACCTGCCAACGCACTTCCTCCTCTCACCCCCCTCCAACCCCAACGACAGGACATCTTCAAAATTTGGAATGAAGTCCTTGTCTTTTCTGTGCACCGCCACCTCGCAGTAGTAAAACCCGTCTTCCTCTCAGATACTGAGGGAAGCAGAGAGACACATTTCGTTCACACAAACACCTCAGAGGCTGAGGTGTTGGGGCGGAATGAGATGTTGAGGTGAGACGACTGAAGATGGTTCGCAAAGGAAAGGAGAGGTGTTTGTGAGAAAAGCTTGTGGATGGAAATGATTTTTATAAGGCATTTTTATTGAAAATCATCCCTATTCCCCATAAGCACACAGAGACACCGCCATGGACGTCAGCCCTCTCACGTGTCCTTGTGACAAGTCTTTGGTTTTGAACATGAGTGGTTGAGCACATGGGTTAGCACAGAAGGTGAGCAGGGAGGAAGAGGAGTAAAGAAAAGGGCAGGGAAGGCAGAATAGCAAAGGGATCGCTGTCTTTCTTGTCGTCTCGCTTTCTCTTTACTCCTCCTTCTCCTCTCCGTGTGTGATGACATAGCAGATGTTCTTGTAGTCTACGTTGCCAGCAACATCTGGGGGGAAGGCGGCCCACATGTTCTTAATCTAAGGTGGAGGGAAAAACAAGAGTTGTGAAAGTCAGCATGGTGAGACATGGTTGTACGATCTCTCGGAAATATGAGTCGGTTTGCCACAGGTGGCTGATTTTACCTCCTCCTTGCTGAACCTGTCACACTGAGTGGTCAGGAGCTCCTCGAGGCTGGAAGAGAGACAGAGACAGTTTAGTCCTATTAGACCATGAAATTGTAAAGTGATTTTTTTTTCTTTTTAAAAGAAATAATAGGAAAGAAAGGAGGAAAAAATGCTCACAATTCCTTCTTGATGGTTCCGGTACCTGCGGGGTCCAGGATCTTGAAGGAGCTAAGGATAACGTCCTCGGGGTCAGCACCTGATCATGGCAGGAGGAGTTTAAAAGCTTTAACACAGGTCCAGCGTGTAATATTTAGGGAGGTTTATTGTCAGAACCAAATATAAATATTTGGTTTTTGTGGCGACAAACAATCATTTGAGAAGAATGACACTATTTCTGAAGCTCAAAGGTCACCGTGTTAGTCTCCATCTTGCCATTAGATGTCACTGATTCTCACACACTTGAGCTTTAAGTTTAAGACGAGATACCACCACAACAAAAATGCTTGTAGTTTACCTTTTTTAACTGCAGCCGTACTCATATCATGTGTTATAACAGCAGACTGCACGTGTTCTGCGTGTGAAGCTCACCCTTCAGCTTCTCGCCGAACATGGTGAGGAAGACGGTGAAGTTGATGGGGCCGCTGGCCTCCTTGATCATGGCCTCCAGCTCCTCATTCTTCACGTTCAACTGGCCTGCGTGACAGAGACATTGGCTCGGGATTAAGACCACGAAACACAAACGCACATGTGTATGTATGTGCATGTACTCTCACGGTGTACGTTAGACTTGCTTGCACCGGGACTCACCCAATGAGGCCAGCACGTCCCTCAGGTCGTCTTTGCTGATGATACCATCTCTGTTCTGGTCGATGATTGTGAACGCCTGGAGAAAAGAGAGAAAGAGTTTCCTGGGTTTATGACGTGAAGGAAGTCCTCCATTAATGGAGACAGCCGGAGATAATTAATATTGTAAGAGGATGATGACATGGCTTTTTTGAGGAGGGTTTACTGGTGGGGTTGTTTGAGGTGACCCCCCACCCCTCTCACCCACCCCCTTCTGTCTTTTCTTACATGTTAATTTAGGAATGTATGATCAGGGAACAGCTGTGAGATCTACTCACCCTCTGCTGCTCGTGTCTGTGAAACTCAAGATATCAACTTGGACTTGAACTCAGCCGTCTACCCTTCTCTACAGGACACACCCCCGTCACAAGCTTCCTTTGCTGTGACAGTCGCCCACACGACCCCCCAACGGCTGCTGTTTTTCCATCTGTGCAGCGTGCTAAGATCACCCTCATTAGTGAGTGGCACTCAAGAAGCCTGTATCACTTAACGCGGGAGGAATGTTTCCTCTATTCGCAGCACATTTCCCTTGACAACGCAGTGAAAACACAGACGCCATCGTCATCATCCAATCTCTTGACAGCTCGTCCTGATTAAATCTCATCTCGCTGATCTCTCTGATCTCCAGCGCCTGACCTTTACACCCTAGTTTTCACACTTGCTCTTGCTGCTTTTCCCCTCTTTGTTTCTGCACTTAATCACGTTTTCCTTCATCTACGTTATATTCTGTCTGTCGTGACATGGACACGTTGTTCTACTTGGTCTTCGGTCTGCAGCAAAGACATTTTAGGAGGAGAGGTGATGACAGCTGGGGGGGGGCGACTGGGAGGAGGTCAGAGGTGAAGACAATGCGACGAGCTTGAGATGGTGTCAGACTTTTTCAGAACGCCTCCTAATGACATTCTCATTCTTATAAAATTGTCATGGGAGAAGCAGGGAGGAGCAAAAAAGCAACTGCGGTGGAAATGTATCCGAGTGCTGCTTTACCAGACTCTATATTTGGTCGCCGTCTCAGAGAAATGAAACAATCAAGGATCTTTATCTAAGTATAACAGGACGTGGCTGGGGCTGCCATGAGTGACGTGTATACGATGACACAGTAGAGAAGAAGAGAGAGCTTCCTACAGTGATGGAGTACAAAAACCTCACCTCCTTGTACTCCTGAATCTGGCTCTGCTCAAACATGGAGAACACATTGGAGGAGCCACCATCTCCTGCTGCCTGCCTCCTCTTGGCCTTCTTTGGTGCCTAGAACAAACACATACAGTATGGGGATGAAATCGACAGCAGTTTTTGGTTAAAAAAAACACCTTCATGAGGCGTGTGAGTGCAGCACAGGCTGCAGTCTACTTGCATTTATCCACCATAAAGAGTCATTTCCATAGTTTAATTGTAATTAATGTTAAAAAGCAAAACTAAACCAACGATTACCAACTTTCTTTCTTAAATATCGTCCGATCAATCATTTCAGGACAACTCAGATTTATCTTGTGAACGTCTCATGATCCAACTACCACTTTACGAGTTATTTAAAAGTAAATTTAAACTTTAAAACATCCTTATCCCAACTGCATCGCCAAGAGCTGCACTTATCCAAAACCAAAAAAATAATCCCAAAAAGAGAAATCTGAGAAATGCCCACACGGTTTCTGTTACTTATTATTTTAGCATCAAAAAGCGTAGAGTAAATCCAAAGGCTTTCGGCTTTGATTCCCCCTGTAGATATTTCCAACAGAAGCGTGCAGAGATGTGGGAATCCCTGTTACTCACCATCTCGAGACGGTATGAGTGGTGGTTCGGTTGATCAAGAAAGACAAGACAGTGTGAAGCCGCGTTATACGTTCATCCCGGGAGGTTTATATACTCCTGCACAGGCCAATCTAACTTTAGCCACAGCCTCAAGTTTGGATTGGGATGAAAAGGAGAGAGAAGGGAGGGGAGGGGGAGAGCGATGAGAGGGTGGTCAAGGATGAACTGATGGCAAAAGTGGATGAGACAGAATGGCGGGATGGTGTATCACCTTACAGGAGATCAGAAATAGACTCAGGAGTCTTGGAATTAAGTAAACCTGATAGCTGAGGGACCCATGCCACAAGTTCGCCGTCCCACGTGGACTAATAAGGACATTCGGGACATAGATGCTTGTTGGACCGCTGGATAGTGGCTCTCCACCCTCCTTCTGTCCTACATCTGCCCCGCAGAGAGCTGCAGTGACTTTATTTTTGGTTTGTGATGTCCATTGCGATATTACGGACTGGGATACGGCCATTCTATATGCTCAGCAACTGATGCAGCTTTTACCCTGTATGTGCACAGCTCGGGCTTATTTTAAGTTGCGACAAATCAATGATGCTCATTTCAAATTTGGTATTTTCCCATGGAATCATCAAAGCTAATGTGGGGAGGGGGGGAAGTGACGCCTGGTTCAGTCCCTGGATTAATCAAAATGTGTTACACACGTATTATGTATGTGTTACATACAAATTCAACATAAATACATATCATCTGTCTTTCCTGAAGTTTTCTTATGCAGTATATTAATAACAGTTTATTTATATCAAGGTTTTTTTTTTATTGATTATCATTAATTACAATTTAAAAAATGATTTAACTTGTGACTCAATCAATCCTCAGAAACTATTAATTATAACCATCTTTTCAAGTGTAATGTCCTGTATAAACTAAAATGACCAACATTTCATATCATTACCATGATAATGATGATGACATTGATTATTTTGTCATAATCAACAAGGCCCCTGTTTCTTTAAAAAGACATCAGGTCGATGTCAAAACACCACATTACAAGAAAAAAAATCAGTTACAGATATATTATTACTTCAAATGGAGTAAAAATTATTATTAATGTTAATGACCTACATTAAACAGTGTTTACTGATCGCGGCCCTTGAAAACTGTCACAAGATAAATGTGAGGATGCCTGAAGGAAATATGTGTGGTTGTTTTTTTGTTTTTTTTATCCAAGCAGCTGAACATTAAGTAAAGTTTCTTTTCTGCAAATGTGTTTGTTTGTTTTCCAGCGGTAAACGATTGACGACGTGTCAGACAAGTGAAAGCACCGTTAACCTTTGGCTTCTCTCCTGCTTTCTCACCACTACAACTGTGTCTTCCAGTTCCTGCACCATGAACACTTCCCCACACAGTCTACCCTTCAACCCCCAACACCCCCCACCACCACCCACACCCCCCGAAAACATACTGGGATTACTGGGCAGAGTGATGGCAGCAGACATTCCTAGGAGAACATAAAAGGGACAGCTGAGAGCAACCAAAATAGCTAAATAAACTTGACAGTCTGCCACCGTGCCAAAGCCCTGAGAGCAAAATGCTTTCCTTCGTTTGTTTTGTCAGGTTTTACATCCAAATTTACCTCAGACATAATCTGTTTTCATTTCATGAGCAACAACTTTGTTAAGCTTTTCCATTGGATTGAATTTATTTTGGATTGTTTGTGTTTCCACTGATCTCCTCTGCCGATGACTAACGTCTCTTGGTCTCTCACTGGTTTCCAGTCTGCGGTAACTCGGTTCAGACAGAGGGATGTTCTGGACCATAGCTGTCGGCCCTGTTGACCCTTGACCCCTGGTTCACTGTAGTTGTCGGTGCCTGTCGTGTTTACCATAGACACATAAATGTAAACGCCACCTTTACTAGGGGTGGGAATCTCAGAATACGCTACGATTCTGTGATAATCAATATATTGCAAGGCAATCATGTCGCGATGCATTACGATATTTGTAAAACTGAAGAAAACAAAACGTCCATGAAAAGTTAATAGTGCAGGATTTTTCTATTTATTCACAACATAGAGAACAAAGGTCATAAAGTCTATGTTTTGAACGCGGATGGAGCATCTGAGCAACGTAGCTTTTGAGACATCGAATAGCGACGCCCTGCGAATGGAACTGGCCGGGACTGTTTACTTTAGAGCACCTTCATTGTTTATTATTTTAAAATTAATCAATATTTGCCTTGGCGTATCAATTATCGTATTGTACGAGGAAGGACGACGGTATATATCACCAAATCGAGGATTTTGATGAACCATTTTTATACTCAATGATTTTATACTCAATGACAATCATTTCTTACTTCATGACAGAAAATTATAGACATTTATTTTATTGTAAACAATAACATTCACTAATTTATATATACTGTATATGCTTCCCAAATCCTAGCAGACTTGTTCTACGCACATGTGAAGTGCTGCTACTTCCTGTCGAAACAATTTATGTCAGTTTCTGTGATTTTAAGTCAAATAATGTTACATTTCAAACACATAAGGGGTTATGGCGTATTGTATTGTACGAGGAAGGACGACGGTATATATCACCAAACCAATGATTTTGATGAACCATTTTATACTCAATGATTTACATTCATTTGTTACTTCACGACAGAAAATTATAGACATTTATTTTATTGTATATAATAACATTCACTAGTTTGTATATATATATAAGCATACATACTGTATATATACACATATGCTTCCTGAATCCTAACAGGAAAACTTGTTCTACGCACATATGAAGTGCTGCGACTTCCTGTCGAAACAATTTATGGCAGTTTTGGGGATTTGAAGTCGAATAATGTTCCATCTAAAACACATTAGGGGGTTATGGTGAGGGTTTCTTCTCTCAGTTTGGTAACTACAACTGTTGTCAAAACATCAACGGTGGCTGGAAGTAGCTGCACTTTCACACATGAGTGGAACTATATGCAGATAAAATAGTGACACCACGTCATACCACTCTCAGGATGACATTGACACACTCTCCAGCAGTAAATGTGACTCCAAAGTCTTTATGTGTGTGACTTCTTCAGTTATAGTTTACTCTGACTACAGTTTACATCTCACCTGTTCAGAAACTGACAACCAACATAATAATCTGCAATACACTGTATTTTAAAGGCATATGTTGGCCCTATGTGTGTTGAAATGTGTACGTTGAATGGTGTCTGTGTGTTTAATGCATGTGCTGTCATGTTTCTCTTTTATTTTTAACCCATGCAATGAATTTCTTTGTAGACATTCTTTCATAAAGGTCTTAAAACATAAAAACATATACGTCTCTTCTCGGATTCTAGGCTTAGGTCACGCTTTCCGGTAATTAGTGCACTTTTGACAGATTATCGTGATTTATGTTCTTGTTATGAGTCACGTGTCATTCCTGAAGGTCTGGCCACAGCTGCTGTGTTTCTCTGGTTTTCATGACCCCCTGCTGTCTAGAGGAAGTGTTTCCCATACAGATGTGTGCATGTGTGTGCGTACATTGCTGTAACGCGACGCCTGCTGCCACACTCGTCTGAAGCCATCGATCCCTTTTTACATGAGCAGAATGTCTGTCTGTAGGTTGTGGAATGTGGACGAGCTCCACAGTGTGACCTCTGCGTGGAGGATGTCGCAGTCTGTAACGTTACCCTTTGGTGTGTTTGATCACCTGACCTCAGGTCTGCTTTGTTTGGTTATTTGAGTCCACTCAGAACTGTGTCATCACAACTGTCACAAAGTCATTTAAAGTTTTTGTCTGGCAAGTTTTAAGTCATTCTTTGGTGGGATTAAACTTTAAAGAGCAGCTTGTTTGAAAAGCATATTCGATTAACACACTATTATATTTTTGTCACTGGGGTGTTGCTCAGTTTAATTAACACATTGGGTGAGTGTGAGAGTGAATGGTTGTTTGTCTCTCGATGTGGCCAACTGAGATAGGCCCAGGCCCCCGCGACCCTCCTGTGGAGGATAAAGTGATAGAAAATAGATGGATGGTTTAGCTGCTTATTTCCATTACTATGTTAAAACATACAGAGGCGATAAGAATCTGTAATTAAGAGTGTCAGCACAACCTGTGCCATGTGACCACTAGGGGTTAATAGAAATTACAGTCAGACGTGCTGTCATGACTCCAGATTGGGACTTAATAACTGATTTACAAAAGTGTTTTTTGTTGTTTCTTGTGCATTTAATGATTAATTTTCTGTCTGCAGACAGAAGAGTTGTCTTCAAATCAATTACAGTCTGCCAGGATTGAACTCTCACTCCACTTGCAGCACAGTGAGTCTTCAGCACCATCTACTGTTTAACAAAACAGACTCAGCAGACCATTTTTTTTTTTTTTTTAATGCAATGACAATTTTAAATCGTGCTTCTTCACAAAGCTCTTTTCAAGTCTTGATTAAATGTGATTGATGTTACATGTACAGTGCTTAGCAAATGTATGAGACCACCTGAAATCTTAAAAAAAAAAAATTGGACATATTTGGTAAATAGGAATTCACCTTTTTATACCCAAATCTGAGCCGCCTCACTGGGCTTCTTCTCAGTGAATCAGTAAAACAGTACATTTGAAAATTCATGGATAACCATTATTATATTAAAATATTGTGTTTTGGACACACTGGTGCATTCACCATTACAATGGTGTTAATTTAGTGCAGTTGTGGCCTAAACCTTACGTGTGTGGTGGTCTAATACATTTGTGAAGCACTGTATGTGCCTAAAAAGCACACGTTTAAACGATCAGACCAGAACAGAGTTAACACGTCATACATAAGATTTGCTTCTGTTTGTTCCTTTTTGTTTTTTCTTCTGTCATTTCTGCTCAGCAGCCAGAGGAAGAGAAAAAAAAACACTTCTTCTTCTTCGACATGTGTGGAAGCTGATCATGTGAAGCCTCAAGTTCAGGTCCAGTTCCTCTTTGATACACAGGAACATCTCAGTTCCTCTAAAACAGTTTCTTAACTGCCAGGTGTGTTTTTTTTACACGCTTCACCCCAGATCGATGAGATCTCCATCCTCTGCGGTCCGTCGACTCTTCAGCCACTCCTCCCTCACTTTCCTCACTTCCTGGCCGTAATAGTCATGAAGTTTGCTGAAGTCCTCAAACAGATCCAAACCCACCAGAGGCCACTCGCCATAAGGCGCCGGTCCATTGAGAGGTGTGACCAGGGCATTTCTCCTGTGCCACATTTTAGGGGACTTTTTAGCTGCCACTTTACTGGACATGGAAGGAGCCTGGAAAACACTGTTGGCACTGAAGCTCCGGCCATGTCTGACCACTGCTGTTGGTCCATGCGCGGTGAAGAACGAGCAGGCCGTGGACGGTTTAAGCAAACTGACTGAGGAGCTGAGATGGGATTCACCAGAGTGTGGGAGCTGTTTGGCCTCTGCAAACAAAATAACATGACATTATATCATACTACTACTACTGCCATAAGTAAGTTTGTATAAGTCAGTGATTTGTAGCTTGAGAATGATCCTTTTGTAAGTACAACATTTGACAATGGGAGGCCACCATCTTGCGCCGCCATGTTCCTACTGCAATCTGAACAGACAAGCCAGCTTGAGTGTGTATTTGACATTTTTTGAGAAGAATGAACACAGGTCTTTCTGCATGGAGTTTGTATGTTCTTCACACATGTACCTGGGTTTTCTCCAGGTTCTCTTGTTTCCTCCCACAGTCCAAAAACATGCAGATTTGGGGATTAGGCAAATTGGACACTCTAAATTGACCATAGGTGTGAGAGTGGCCCTGTGATGGACTGGCAACCGCCTTGCACCCTATGTCAGCTGGGATTGGAACCAACACCGCCCTGCAACCCTCATGTGGAGGATAAAGCGGTAGAAAACTAATGGATGGACATATTGTCTGGCATGTGAAGGCCCCCATGTTTCCTGAGGCCCAGGTCATACTTTCCATGTTTGTGTATGCGCAAACGCGGGGGGTGCTGTGCCTATCTCAGCTGACATAGGTAGGGGTACACCCTGGACAGTTTGCCAGCTGCAGCGCCACATATAGAGACAATCTGTGGGAGGAAGTCAGAGAACCTGGGGAGAACATGCAAACTTGCAGAAAGGCCTTTGTTCCAACCGGGGCTTAAAGATGTTCCAACCTGGGCTCGACCCGGGAACCTGGGTCTGCAAAGGCGAGAGTGCTTACCACTACACCATCCGTGGGCCCTCTCCTAGGATCAATAGATGTAAATTTGGTCATCAATCCACATTGACCCTACATGTATGAGAGCACAGTTTGAATCCATGCAGCTTGTGCAGTATGTGGTAATTGTACCAGCTTCTGGTGGCACTACACGTTCCAGTCCACTTGATGGCATACTCATGGCTTCATGGAGGAAAATTAATTAATCTTTGCAGCAAGAAGACCCAGGTTCCTGGGTTCGAGCCCCAGTTGGAACAACTTTGAGCCCGGTTGGAACAAGGAGTTTGCATGTTCTCTGTGTGTGTGTGCGTGGGTTTTCTCTGGGTTCTCCGTCTTTCTCCCACAGTCCAAAAACATGCAAGGTGAATTGGTCACTCTAAATTGACCGTAGGTGTGTGAGTGTGAGTGAATGGTTGTTTGTCTCTATGTGGCCCTGCGATGGACTGGCGGACTGTCCAGGGTGTACCCCGCCTATCACCCTATGTCAGCTGAGATTAAAAAAGTGTGAATATGGGATGTTTAATTTGAAAATTCTCAAAATGTTAAAATGATAAACAAAAGAGGCACAGATTATGGATATTCGAAGACAATAATAGTCTATAAACAAGGCCACATGTCTCCTAACTCACCTTCATACTGTCTCCCCAGGTCTCTGACCAGCAGTGACAGGTAACAGTGACTGGCTGACAGCAGAGCTTTCACCCAGCTCTCCCGAGTGTGACAGTCCACTGCTGCAAATGTGTACGTTTTGAGTCCAGGCCCCTCGAACACCAGGGAAAAGGCAAACGCGTCCTCACACTGTGAGCTCCTCACTGCACATCCCTCCAGCACTATGACACCCAGCAGGTGTCTGTCTGCCGGCCGCTCCTGGTAGAAAAGCAGGTTTGCTTTCAGCACGAACCACCTCCGCTGGTAGGTGCCGTTTCGCTCTTTCTATGCAGACACACACACACAGACAGAGACAGTAAAGTTTGGATAGTGCATTCATTTTCTCTGCATTCTTTGTCTCCCCCCCCACACACACTCTCACACACACACCTTTTTGTAGAGATATCCCTCTTTGTCGACTGGAGAAGTGCAGGAAAGATAATGGGTCAGAATCTTCTTGTGAAGCTTCATCTCAGCGCCCTAAACATAAGAGACTGCTTTTAACGTGAGTGTTTCACTTATTCGCTTTTTAATTTGTGTTTTTAATGACGAGGAAACATTGTCATTTTTTTTCTTAATTTACATGACAGATATAATAAGTTACTTTTCACATAAAATACAAAGACATAGCTAAAGATTAATCTTCTTTCCTATCTGTATCGAAAACATAAGAGTAATAGTAAGTATTGATATTGATAAGTATTTTTCATGTATTTTTCCCGAGCCTTCAGATTTACATTGAAGGCTAATATTGGGAAAAGAAAATGTCAGTCTGAATTTTAAAAATAATAGAAGGTTAAAAAAAAGTCTTTTAACTCTCAATAAAATTGATTTTAACAGACCTTTGACGATGTTCTTGCTGAGAATGTAGAAACAAAAGAGTTTGTAAATCACTATGTAAAAGCACAGGAACATTAAATATCTATCAGTAAAAAAAAAGAGTGACCCTCACTCACCGATGTTTTATCTTGAATCCTTCATGGTGACTTTACTCGTCCTCGCAGACTTTACAGTCGTCACGTTTACAGATATTTCTTGTTGCTCAGGTTCTTGTCATTCTTCTAAAATAGTTTCCTCTCATTACGACACAGGCAGATCCAGACGATGCTTGATGATATAGTTTCAGGTTACTAACTCTGCTTCTGCCTCAGGACCGAGAGGACGAGTGTTGAAATATAAATAACTCGACCCACTTCCTGGTAACAAAATCCTGACATATTATATGCTCTCGCTCTCTCTCTCTCTCTGATTATCTGAAGCCCTCCTCCCTGACAGGAGCTGCTGCAGGTGAGATGCATTTCCCTCAGCTCTCTTCTCTCACTTCTGCATTTGTGGAGGAAATGGTCAGGCAAATGTATAAAAGAGTCATTTAAAAAATAACAAATATACATGTTGATGTATGTAAAAATGTGACATGAATGGATGAAAATTAAAACCAAGAATTTGACCACTCCTAATGAGTTAGTTTTAATTTGTTTTTAGTTGTTTTCTTTTTTATTGGGTTTTTATGAATGCTTAGTTTTGTTTTACTTTTTATTAGTTTTAGTGTTAGTTTTATTTTTTTGAAATACACAAAAAAGAAATATACAACTCCTTATATTCTTATACTCCTTATATATAAAAATAAATACACTTCATATAAACCCGAAAGGATAATGTATGAAATAGATTTTCAAAGACGAAGATAGCTAAGCACATTTTCGCTACAATTTTAGTTAATTTTATAAAACACAATTCAGTTTCAGTTAGTTATCATTAGTTTTTGTTTTAACTCTAGTTTTTCCAATTTCAGTTTTTGTTATTTGGTTACTTCCAGTTCACTATAATAACCTTGTTCCTAACTTATCATATCTATTCTTGGCAGCCTCTTATCCTTTTATCCTTCTGGACCTCAAGGAATGGCAAATCTAAAAGAGTCCAGAGAGTTAAGACTCACAAGACCTTGCCTCACATACTGTGGGGCCCTTCACAGATACACACTGTGTCTACAACATCTAAATCAAGAGCTTTAACAATAGAACAATCAAATAGAGAACAACTAAGGAATCATCATTGTCACATTTTAACTAAATACAAGATCCTTTAAAGAAGTCCATGAGCATTAACACTGATCACTTTATTAGGTACACCACGCTGACACTGATCACATCCATTATTGGGAACGAGCGATTACTTACACAATCGATTAATCTGCCGATTATTTTCCTGGTTAAGTAATTGTTAGATAAGATAAGATGGGATAAGATAGTCCCTTATTCATCCTGTAGTGGGGAAATGTACATAATCACAGCAGCAAAGACAGAAAAGATAAAGATAATAAATCATAAACATGCATTTCCACATGTGTTACAACATAGAAAGACATTAACAATACACTATAAAAAGTTAGACAGTTACCAGAATATATACAGTATGGATACTGCATACTGTAAATATGAATATGGATGTTTGTCCTCAAAGAAAACTAAACATTCGTTTAAAAAAAAAAAAAAATTGTTATATGGAGCAAACAAACTGGAACATATTCAGGAAAAAAGCTTGGAAAAGCTTGTTTTAATTTTTTTTTTTTTTTTTTTTTTTTTTTTAAGCCACACCGATTAATAGATTATCAGAATAGTTGAAAATTAATTGATTAATCGATAAATATTAATTAATCAAGACACTGACAATGATCGCTCTTTAAGGTACACACATTGTTGTTCACTTTATCGGTAACACAACACTAAAATGAGAATAACACCGCTCTGTAAAGTACTTTTCAGTAAAGTAAACAACCAGATACAAGATAAGTGGAATAAAATCACGACACCAAGTGGCACCACAGTTTATTAAAGTACAACCACAACAATATACAAATCTAATATCTCTCATCTGAAATCAACTAGATTCCAATTTTGACGCCTCACCAGGTGGGGGCAGTAAAGTGCAGTGTCATTGTTTGACACAGCTACCAAAAGCAAAGACGAAAAAGAAAGACTAAGGACCGAAGAAGAAACGGGACCGCGAGACAGACGTGGTTTCAGAAGGTTTTTGCCTTTTTTGTTCACATTTATCACCCGTGATGTGTAAACGTCAGAACCAAGTTCTTAACTGCCCACTGTCTAAATTCTAACGGGAGATTGCAGACTGTGACGCATGCCTTAATTCCTCTGCATGCGCTGCTGTTTGCTAACATTTGTAGCATCGAAAGCTAGGCACGGTGTTGTTTACCGCTCTTATTTGCGACTTTCCACGGATCTGAATGTGTGTACGTGCTTTATCTGAACACACAGCTCACGCTGAGTTGCGTTAGCAGAATAAAAAGCCGCTGTTTTTCCTCTCTCTAGCACGATGTCGAAAAGGAAAGTGAGGTTTGAGGACGGGAGCGAGGAGCTCGACTTAGAAGAAGAGCCCCCCAATAAAAAGGTAACACTGCTCTGTTCATGTTGTTCATGTTGTTGCAGGTTAAAATGGAAAGCACTGTGGTGTTATATTTCCCTATATAATCAACTTAACTCACATTTATACATGGTGTCTCCAAATGATTCAGTAAAAAGATCTCTATTAGGAAAAATGTCACTGACTTCAACAGGCACTTACTTTGAAATACCTCTGTGTCGTATGAGAATGATTACTTTTTGGGTTGAAATCAGCTATATAACAATGTATAAATAGAATAGAAGTAAAAGAAAAACAAATATTGCACACACTTGGTTGCATGTATAATTTGTTTTCTTCTTTCTTGTACTGTTGTTCCAGAGCTGTGAGGTTGTGAGTGGACCGGGCTCCAGATTCAAGGGTAAACACTCACTTGATAGTGATGAAGAGGACGAAGGTGAAGGCACAAACAGTAACAAATATGATATTTTGGACAGCGATGATGTGGAAGGTATGTCCTGTTTATTATTGCTCTCGCCAAGGGTGTTTTGTTTGTCTGTTTGTCAGTCTTCACTCAAAAATGTATTTAAAGGGGATTTTGAAGACTAGTGGTCAAGTTGTGTTTGATAAGAACTAGTAAGAAAGTAAATAAAAGAAACTGTGTTGCTGTTTCTATTCAGACAAAACCACTGTTTTCAAAGTTTTCTGTTTTCAACTCTACAAAGCATGTTTATGTGGACTGCAGGTCCTGAGTAGCTTTTGAACGTATTGACTAGGGGATAATACAGTGAAATATTGCGATATATAACCAAGTATGTATATATATATTTTTTTTATCATTTAAGTCGTTAACTGATGTTACAAATACACATTAAACTTTCTGTGGATGAGCATTAAAAAACAGTTGATGTTTTAGCCCACTAGATGGTGCCAAGTGCTCACTCTCAGGAGAGCTGTTGTGTTGTGTGATTACAGTATATCACATAATGTCAAATGGTGTCTCTCTGGCGATTCCCATCCCAGTATAGACACTGTGAGTGTCGTTGTCTGATGTATGAGCTCTTTGAGTGCTTTCTCAAGTATAGATTTTTACTGAAACTGAAATGTATTTTTTAATTGGATTTTTGTGGTAATCTCGAGTTTGCCCTGCACTGATTGCATTAATTTGAAAGGCTTAAAGAAACAACCCTTTAATAAGATAGCTAAACTCCCATCAGTTGCCTTAAGTAATGCAAGATAGATATTTGTGTGACTTAAAGTCTTCTTAACCTTTTTTTTTCAGGACAAGAAGGAGCAACTATCGACTTTGATGAGGGAGTTTCAATTACACCTTTCAACCTGAAAGAGGAGATGGAGGAGGGACACTTTGACTCGGAGGGAAACTATTTTGTCAAAAAGGAACAACAGATTAGAGACAATTGGCTTGACAACATTGACTGGGTAAAGGCATCTCGGGTACATTTTCCGATCATGTTGTGAATGTTTCCAAGCAGTGTACAATAATATAATTTTTCTTCTTCCAGGTGAAAGTAAAAGAACAGCCCATTAAGAAAAAAAAGAGAGGTCTTGCTGCTAAAAGGACACGCAGAACTGGTGATGAGGATGAGGCTGAGGAAGAGAAAAAGAGAGAAGAGCAGCAGGCAGATGAGGAAATGGAGGAAGAGGAGGAAGAAGCAGAGCCTGCGGAAGACCCACTGGCTTCCTACACTCAACATCAACTCACAGAAGCTGTGGTTGAGCTGATGCTTCCTGGAGAGACGGTTGCTGCGGCTCTCCGACGGCTGGGAGGCCTTGGAGGGCGGAAGAAGGGAAAGCTGAGGGAAGGGAGTGAGCCGACAGAGGAGGCCAAAAGGGACACGGAAAAGCTTGATAGGCTCACAGCACTAGCCGACAGACTGGTTGGATCTGGGATGTTTGAAATCTATCAGCAAACCTATGAAAAACTGGCCTATTTGATGAAGAGCATGACCAGCAAGAGACGAGCTGTGGAGCAGAAATCCAGCAACGGTGCCGGCGATGATGGCAAAGATGGCAAAGATGACGGGGAAGAAGATGAACTTGATATGTTTGCAGATAAATTTGACGAGACACATGGGAAGAATAAAGAGGACGAAGAAGACGAAAGAGGTCTCACAGTGTTTCTTAAGCAATATTTTATTATTATTAATATAATATGCGATGTTGTTTAATGCATTAAATCCTCTTTTGTCTTTTCTCAGTGAGTGACGGGGTCATGTGGGAGTACAGATGGGAAAATAAGGATGGCTCAGAAGTCTATGGCCCCTTCACCAGTGAGCAGATGCAGGTATTTACTGAACACTGTTTTCAAATGTTTTAGTCTGTAGTGAATTCAAATGATTGTTGGATTGTTTATCTTTCCTTTGTGGAAAAAATAGTTTTCTAATTTTTTTGAAGTTATGCAAAAATTTGACTGTGGGCTTTAGTGTTGAAAAATTATCAAAGCAAACTTGAAAGATAATTCCTTCACCTTCAGACTAATTGCTGTTTGTAGTTGTAACAGATATTTGAGGGATGAGATGATAAAGCAATAGGATTAAAAAGAACTACAGGTGCAGGTTTATGTCAAAAGCCCACGTTTTACTGGTGTCTGTTTAGCTGAATTCATCCAGACTAAGGAACAATTAGCCAATTAGTGACCAAGTACATTTAATTAACTGAATTTGTGCAGTACCTGTCAAGCAACATGTTTGAAAATTATACGATTAATAGACAAACAGATTTTCCTGGCATTTATAGATAAATGAAATAATTAAATGAAACAAACAAAAATAGAAAGACATAATAAACTATTTTGATGATGATTTCAGTTTGTTATCTCCTGTGTCATTTGAAGTGGTTGTTCTTTTTATATATTTTTTTTATCTCAATCATCAAATATATGGTGTAGGTACAAAGTTGATTTTAAAGTAATTTACTACTATTATTATTATTATTATTATTATTTATTGTAATTCCAGCCAGGTTTCCTCACATTTTGTTTTGTTTTCCTCCTGTAGACTAAATTGAATTTTTGTAAATCCCATTATATTAGATTTACGAGATAATTGGGTTGCAGTCTGATTCTACCTTTAACCTCAATCTGACCAGGTGGCTTTTAATCTTCTTAATGTCTGTTTTCCAGAATTGGGTGGACGAGGGCTATTTCAGCACCGCTGTTTATTGCAGGAGGGTGGACCAGGAGGGATCTCAGTTCTACAACTCCAAGAGACTAGACTTTGAGCTCTACACATGATCCATGTCCAGCAACAAATGATCACTCTTCACTGTCAGACCTATTGTTTTAACATGGGCTTCAATACTTTGTTTTTAAATAAATAAGTCATGTATATCATGTTTTTTGTCTTTCTGTGGTTCATTTCACTGCTCATTAAAGGGACACTGTGTAGTATTTATGGGTTGATATAACCCAAAATCCACTTTTTTATACATATTATGTGCTCCTGCATTGTCTTGTCGCTATAAAATAGTTTTTGTTACATTTTCGTAGTGTTTCAAAAAGTCATGTAAAATAACAAGGTCGCGGGCCGCGGTTGCATAGCCACTGTTAGCAGTGAGACGCCATGTTTCTACCAGAGCTTGTAAGGACAAACGCGAGAACAAATCAAGCATCGCTTTACTTGTAGCGGAAGTCCCGCCTCCACTCTCTCCGCTTCGTCTGCTACGTCCGCGGTAGCTCGCCCTCTCCCTCGCCTCACGAACCTCATCAGCTGACACGGAGAAAGACAACGAGGACGACATTTGACTGGCTGCGGATACCGTAGCGCTCAGGGAAGGGAGGGGGTGAGCAGATATTGTAAATATCAGCCTCTCCTCTAGATGGCACTATAAACTACTTACTTCACCTTTAAGTGAATTCCAATTACTGCCACAACTAACAATTATTTTTATAATCGATTTTAATCTGTGGATTATTTTCTCAATTCATTAAGTAATCATCTGGTCTAAAAATGGCAGAAATTGTTAATCAGTGCTTCTCAAATGTGGAAATGATCACCAAAATGATTCAGATATATGCTTGGGAAAGGGTAGAATGAGTTGAATGAATGAAGTTACAACCTGTAGATTATTAGACCACCATTGGATATCACTAATTCTCAAACAAATTATATTTTTTTAACAATGTTGATAGAGAGAAATGTGATGTGTTTACTTCAGTCTTTAATGTACAGCATTTACAGCAGTACAGCAGTATATTTTGTGTGCAATATTTTGCTCTCACTGTGCAGACGATCAGTATCCTTAAAATATATTAACACCTTTAAAAGTGTACACTTTTTAAAGCAATACTTACTCCTTTTGTGTTGTACATTTGCTATATTTTCACGCACTTTGTTGTCAGGCAATTGTGTTGCTTATTTAATCGATGAGTTCAGTCATTTCATTGTTTTTATTCGAACAATGACAATAGAAGTATTTAAGTTTGTGTACCACTCTTGTTTTTCCACTGGATAAAAATATAGATATTTTAGTATTCTGGGTCAATCAGGGACGAGTCATTCGTTTGCGAGTCATTCGTTTCCGCGTTCCTATTGGGTGCTCGCGACCCACAACGCCGCTAACTCCTCTCTGATTGGTCAGATGTCCAAAGGCGGAAAGAGATCTCGCGCTCTGATTGGCTGATGAGCGTGTCTGGTTCGTGGACTTTGTGAAAACGGCTTCTTCTATTAGTCGCTGCTGTAGGGCGCCGCCGCCGCCGTTGCCGCTACTGTAGCAGTCCGACATGACTTGTTTACGTTGAGGTCGGAACGCTTCCCCCGCGCTCCATTTTGGCGTTTCGGGTAAGAATATTTGGTGTGTTTCAGCATTAATGTCTACACACTAGCAAAACACGGGCAGAACTAATGTTCAGTTACTCCCGAGAAAGGCAATTAATCTGGTATAGAAATGACAGCTACGGGCTACGGCTACTACCTGGTAATGAAACTGTGTTCCACACACTGTGAATATCGGCGTCAGGCAAACCATGCATTGTCAGCGTCATTGAACAGAAGCCATGTGAGCTAACCAAACCAACCGAGCTGACTAAATTTTTTTTCCAATAATAATTATTTTATTTAATCGCACTCATTGACTAACGTAACCGCATTTCAACGTGCTAATATATTAAAGTTTAAACCTTGAAACCGTGCTCCAGTAAGTAGACCCCGCTCCGTTTTTAATGAAACCACTTCTTCTACCTTGCAGAAATTCATCGTAATTAATGGAATTAGTTCACACCACGTATTTGTCTTTTTCAGCAGAATGTATTTTCTTAGTAAATATGGCTAGCAGATGTAGCTAACTTTTCGTAAACGTACTGTTAGCAGCAAGTGAGCTCAGACCTAAATGTGCCAACGGCAATGACTGGCAATGAGGCTGAAACAGTTTCAAAACATAAGACTTAAAACGATGCCTATAACCATAGTATTTTTAGTGAACATGTTAAAATCACGTTTAGGGCTGAAACAATTACTCGGTTAATCGATTGTTAATTTTATCATCAACTATTTTGATAATTGATCCATAGGTTTGAGCATTTTTTTAATTAAACAAAGTCTCTGCTTTATCAGCTTCTTAAATGTGAATTCTTTCTGGTTTCTTTGCGCCAAAGAAATAGTGCAAAAGTGAATCATTTAGGTCTGAGGACCAAACAAGACATTTGTAAACATCATCATTTTCAGGTTTGATCAGCATTTTTTGGACCAAACGATTACTCAATTAGTTGACAATTTAATCTTTGCCGTTTAGTATGTTATTTGGACAAAACAACATACATTCAGAAAACTGTGATGGACATGCATTCCCTTGTTTGACATTATAGATGATATACCTTTTATTAATTCATCTCCAAAAAAGGGGGCATAAGTACATTTGAAGCAGCAGCACAAAGGTTGGCAGCCAAAGATGGAGAAATAAGACTAGAACTGAAACAAATGTTGGCAAAATGTAGTATACAATTAGAAAAAGGTGGTGAAAACATACAAAAACTATATAAGAAACAAGATAAAGTGAAGTTGTTCTACCTTCAAGCATTTTTTAATATAAAAGTATAAAAATCCTTATTTCCTTCATTTTAGAATAAACCTCCACCACCGACCGACATCATTAACGTAAGTGAAGCCTTTACTTTTAAACTAATTTTTAAGTGCTTTTACAATGATATGACACCCTGCATGCCTGTTTTTTTTGTTTTTCCTGTTGTTATTTACAGAGAGAGGGCCGTACAAGGAGTGAGAGTGAGAGAGCAAGGGGATGTTGACTCACTCCTCTGACTCACTCCCTCAGATAGTTTGTCCAATGGATGAAGATGCTATTCCCTCAAACCCTTTCTATAGTGCACCTCCCCACAGTGAACCTCCACCACCTCTCCTTCCCCTTTCCTCCGTCACTCCCAGGTATAGTTGTCCCTGCACTTGTTGGTTTCTTTGGCTTTGTTGGTGTATTTCCCCTCTTGCCTTTTAGCTCTTCATTTTTTATTTTTCTGCAGTTGTTGTTTAGGACTTACCAAGGAGGGAAGTACATAGGACGGAAATATTCCACTGATTTAATCAGTTTTGGCAATACAGAGCAAATAATAGAGACGCTCTTTGATAGAAATATGACTTGGTTGAGGTGAAATATTGTGTGAGTATATTGCAATATACTGTATGAAATACTCCATTTGTTTTGCAATATGTGACAATATTGTATTGTGACTTAAATATCTTGATGGTATTATATATCGTGGTGTTTCTAGCGATTCCCATCTGTCTCATTAAGCATTTTTTTATCTACTGCAATGTAATGAATGGTAAGGACAGAAAGACTTATCCCCAATATTCTCAACTGTATGTATATATCAGCCAATTATTTTCTGCTACATGGCGAATCCCTTCATCGCAATGCCTGTGTTTATTTTCCTGTGGCTATTTTCATGTTGTTTTTTTTTTTTTTTTTTTAATACATTCACAGTTGTGCAAATGATGAATCTGGACACGAGAGAAGTGGTCATATTCAAAGGGTCAGAGCTCAAACACCAACAAAACAGTGCCATAAGGACATCAGAGCAGTTCAGAAACCGTCCAGACATAATCTGTCCCCCACCAGGAGACAAAGAAAGAGTAGAAGCATGGTAAAATTTGAAAAAGTCTTCTGCAGAATTTTGAGAAATGTGTAGTTTCCATAAAGAATCATACATTGCTTGTGTATCTCTCTGATTTTGAAGGTGCAAGTGTCGCAGTCCAAGCACCCTAAAGTTGTATGTGAGGCACAAAACAAGGTCTGTTTTATCTTTACTTGTTGTAGAAGTTCTCTCTGTTGACTGCATACCTGTAATGGAGTCCTTAAAGCTGTCACTGTTTAATCTGTTTATGCAGCAGCTTCACTATTGGGCTGTGTATGGCAACATTTGAGAGTGTAGTGTGCAGGGTGTTATTATTATTGTTGTTGTTGTTGTTATTATTTGAGGGAGTTTAATCCTCTTTCACAGTCTGCTGGCTGTATCTGACACAGACGAGCAATCGCATGAATGTGTGCTGCTTTCTTAAATTTTGTGAATTTAATTTAGTTTTTTACAGTTCTCCTTTGGATCAGCAGTTCAAATGGTGTCAATGCTTTGCAGCAGACACAACCAAAGATTCTCTGTAATTGTTTGTTTATTTTGCAGGATGGATTGGATTTTACGGTTGCAACGGAGACCCAAAATACGTGAGTGTGACAACTATTCTTTTCTTCATGTGGCGAAATTACTTACTGTTTTTTACAGTGTACAAATTATATTGTTACTGTAAAATATATTATTCTTTGTTAAACAACAACAGGGAAAAAGAAACTGTAGATAAGTGATAAAAGGACATTCAAGTATTATGCTATTTAATGTACAGAGTCCTGGTGAGTTGTAGGATTATAGATCTTTCAAGCTCTAATGCCAACACAAATTGAATTGAACTGGATATTGACGACAATGGGGCCAATCTATTTAACTCGATATGTAATGTACATCACCAATGCCCTGGTAGACTCACACCCTGCCACATGCACACATACACATACAAATTCAAATACTTGTTGTTATTAATGTCAATCTAAAGTAAGAATTTACTGGGTAAAGTAAAGCTGATAATCAAAGCCCATGTATCAATAGCTGCAGTGTGAACTGATTGCTGCATCCCTACTTTTACTGAAAATGTATGGAATATTTTTATTTGAACAGTGACACCATAGTTACTTTGTAAATTGTGCTTAAAATCTTCTTTGTAGGGAAAAAGACCAGAAAAGCACCTGGAATGAGCCTGATGTCTCTGCTGAAGGAAATATAGTTGAGCAAGTGGCTGACGAGCCTACTGCTGAATCGGATAACATGGATACATGCAGGGATTTGGCAGTGGAACACTGTGACGAAAGTGCATCGTCCTTAAAAGGATGGGTGATAGGCCCATTATTTCGGAATTTCAAGTCAAAGATTAGCAGTTTCACAGACATTGTCTGGAGTCCTGTTAAACTCTTCAGACCCGCTAGTCCTCCACTGTCCATGGACGACTCCGAGGAACCCGCTGAATGTCAGCTGCAGGACGATGGACCATCTGATGTTGAGCTGAGCAATACTGAAAAATTTCAGCCAGTAGGACAAACTGCAGTTGAGAATCAAGAGGCTGACGTGAATCAGCAGAGGGTTAGTGATGATGCAAAAGACGGTGCTCAATCTTTCTCCAAAAAATTAGTGTTTGATGTGGATTTGTCAACAAACAACTCTGAACAGATTGATGAATGTGCAGTAACTCCGACAAAAACAATTTCACCTGAATCTGTGCCTTCTGAAGACACTCCCAAACCAGTCTCTAACCAAGTGTCACAATGTGTTGGGTCTTCTTTACAGTTAAAGCCCTCTGTCATTTTGAGTATCTCACAGGAATCGGATGTGAAGATGTCCAGTGCAGGGGAGAAGCAAGGCAGACGGGCTGTCAGGCTGAAACCACTGCCTAGGAAGGGTACAGGAAATAGATCTGAGTCAAAGAAAGCTACGTCTAAGCCGCACATCAAGACGGAGAAATCTGACCCACAGTTCAGTGAGCAGCAGCTTTCTCAAAGGACCTCAAACAAATCTGACCCAAGCAATACAGACAAAACTTGGCCGTTATCTGCTTCAGCCTTTTACACTCACCTTGGCGCAGACAATCTTCAGCCTGATGATGAAAACAAAATCAAGAACATTAAAAGTGACCGCATAGTTGGACAAAGCCTATGTAACAATTCAAATAAGAGTCCTACTGCCAGAAGGACACTTAAGTCCTCTTTGGATACTGAGAAGCTGGAAAATCAGACAATTCCTGACTCTTATTCAACTGCAAGTCATGGACGATCAAAGAGGGGGATTAAAGGGTCTTTGAATTCTCAAGAATCCGGGAGGAGGAAAAAACTTAGGGTGGATGGATGTAAAGAGGATGTAGTAAACCTGCCTTCAGATAGTGGCAAGTTGAGAGTGCTAAGACCACAGAGAAAAGAAGTTGTACTGACAGATATAATTGTAGACGGGGAAGAAACACTGAAACCTCTGATAAAAAGTCTTGATGTTGCAACAAGAACCAATAGAAAAGGAAAGTTGAGACGAGAAATACTTCCTACAGTGAATGAAGCCATGTTAAATGCACTGACTGAATGTTCCCCTGATGAAGTGATGCTTCGCTCTGTGGATAAAAGCGGTGGTGCATCAGAGAACAGTCAAAAGGGCAGCGGCACAAAGACAAAGCCTGTTGGTTCTGGCAAAAGACTTAAAACAAGGTCAGATGTTTGCAAACCTGACAGTATGGATCTGGAAACCACCATGGCAATCACCTCTTCTGGACAAACCCAGCAGGAGCCTTTGTCAGAAGTTCTTGTCCATCCTGTTAAAAAGCGGCTCCATAGCACAAGCAAGAGCAGGGCTATAAACAAGAAACCAGTGAAACGAAAATCCCCTGTCCAAATGAGTTTGATGACAGAAATAGACAGCACATTATCTTCGAACTCTTTAGTGCAGTCAATAGAATTAACGTCAACTACTTTTGATAACTCTCCACCTGTTCAAAGAGAAGAGAACTTGAAAAGGGAGCTCAACCAGCCGTCCAAGAGATCCAAAAGGGGTTTAAAAGGAGCTGTTACATCTGGTGTAGAAGTGACGACACAATGTACGGATAATAACCTTTGTTTAATAACCAAAGAATGCCAGTCTAAAGAAGGAAAAGGCAAAAAGTCAATGGACCCTGTGTATTTTGAAATGACACCTTTTGAAAGTCAGCAATCTGCTCCTTCACCCTCCCGATCTAATTCAGAGTGTTGTGTACAGTTAAATAATGAAGTTAAACACTTATTGGATGAGATGATAAACACCTCTGCTCCCTTTGCTTCTGTGGCAAATGAGCCAGTTCCAGTTGAAGCCAGTAATACCAGCAGGTTAAGGTCCAGTGCAAGAAGAAGTAATACTACCACTAAGCCCAGGAGAGTGGATAAACAAAGGAGAAGATGTAGAGCGTTGCTTAGCAGGACAAACAAAGGTGAAGAAATGTCAGTCACTATGGAAGATGCAGATCTGACTCCTCACTCTTCTGAAAACCTTTCCAATCGTCTGTTGCGCAGCTACTCATGCCCAGAGATCCCATCCTTCCAACCCCAGGACACACCCTGGACTTCATCTTTGCATTCTCCACATCACAGCAGGACTCCCACATCACAGCAGCACCAGTCCTTCCATACTCCTTTTGTCCCTCAGGTCCAAAAGTTCATCCGGCGGGCTCGTCGTCACACGGTCTGCAGTGTGGAGGTGGAAAGAGAGATTGCTCCTCTGTGTCTTCGTAAGGAGGTGTATCCATTGAGAAGATCTCTCCCACATGATGGCTTCACACAGCACTTGTCCCCTCGTGGCGCACTTTCTCCCAGCACTTTCCTTGCAGCTCTGGCGTCCCGTTTCCTTTCAAGCCCCCTGGTCTTTCTTTCCAATAAAGTCGATGGCAGAAGAGCTTCAGCCAGCCCCAGCACTTCCAGTCCTGTTTTTTCTCCCGTCTCCCCCTCATCTTTGACATCCTCGGTGAACTCCTCCTCATGGCACCATTCAGGAATCCTCCAAAGTAGTGACTCCTCTCATTCTCCCTCGAATTCTACTACAAGGTAACTTGCTTTTTAATAATAATGTCTGTAAGTGTCAAAGGGTGTGCCCAAAAAACATCTTGTCTTATCTGCAGTGGGAGAATTGTTGAGTGTGAGACTGAGATGAGGCAGAGTGAGGAGGAGGAGGATGCTGAAGACACAAGCTCATCCAGTCAGGAGTATGAAGACATTGCATTGAAAGAGGAAAAGGCTCTATCTGACTCTGAAATCAAGGTATGCATTATTTCTTGTATAGTAACGTTTCAAATTATGATGGTGGCCAACACAGTATAAATATTGTGTGTGAGTATTGAATTCCTGTTGATTCCCGGATGCTTTAACGTGCACATTTATACCAGTTCATGGGCTTGTTGCTGTGAGGGTCACATCCAAGCCTAGGGGAAAAATGTTAAATTAAAAACACTCCCTTTTCCCAACTCTTAATAAACCAACAGCAGTACATAAAACAAACTATTTCAAAGATTTACAACCCACCATATGCACACTCACACATGCAGAGAGCGAGAGGGACCCTGGGATCCAGAAAAGACCGAATGATTCATGCACAATGACAAAGATTCTTTAATTTAACACAACCATCTGAGTTCCACAGAATATCTAAAATATAACTAGATTTAACAGAATCTACACAAGTAGAAGACAACTGGGTGCCACACCCACAGGGAGACAAAATGGCAATTTGCATCTGCATCTAACAAAAATACAACAAAAGTGAACCATTACTGCCACAGCATCTTCAACCACAAACACAAGCAACTGAAATGCAACACACTGACGATCAACTGGAAGGTCACATCCACCGCAGTAAGACACACTGATCTGTGGAGTGACTTCATTTCAACAGTATCAACACACAAGTGACCGCACTACAAAGTGGACTGCAAAACAAAACAACCAGAGCACAAATGGTCACCCAACAGAAATGGACTTAAAAGTCACAAACTCAAGTTGTGCGTTTTGCAGATAAATTAGACAAAAGGTAAGAAAACAAACTGGGAAATGCCCAACCTATCAAGATGATAACTTGTCTAGCTAGTCTCCTAAGGTTTGTTGAGCTTGAGTGGACTTTAAACGTCCAAAGTCAGTGCATCACTGAAGACCAGGTGTAGTGAACTGTAACACTCAGATAAGACCCCATTTGTTAGATCCAGGCTTAGGAGAAAACCTGTCTGCAGCATGAAATGACTCCCTTTTCCCAACGTCCAGTCTAAACCAAACCATTTTAAAGCTTTCTAAAGAAAATTGTCTCCTGTGAGTGGTTCATGGCACAGATTGATTCATGTTTCCATTGCATTTATGTGTTTCCACTATAGCCATGCCTATTCATATTTCTTTTATATTCAATAATGGTTATCGCTCATCTTCTACAGAAAATCTCTCAGCACTTTTTTATAGTTATTTACTCCTTTATGCTCCTCCTTTTATAGTCCTGCTAATTGTCTTGTTTGTCATCACAGGTGGTGCAAAAGCAAGAGCAACGAGGGAAGGTGTCGTCCATTAGAATACGGAAAACTTTACCGAAACCTCAAAACAACCTGACACCCATGGGCCTGCCCAAAGCCATCAGGTATAATCTTCTTGTGTGTACACACACATATATATACTGTGTGTGTGTGTGTGTATATATATGTCCCTATGTCAGCAGTAAAGTATGTCACTGCCATGTAATTATGGTGATCACGTTCATGTACGTACATGTATAGCTGTGTAAACGGGCTGTGCCAAATTCTGAGGTGAACAAGATAAATATGGGTCATTGATCACAGGAAATCTTAAGCAATCTGGCTGATAATAAAGCTTAATAAGGCCTTTAGAGACGCAGCATCAACATTTACAAATAGGACAAATTCTTTCAGCTCACTCGCTGACCTTCCTGACTGTGACTCCATGTCAGAGTCAGCACATGTCTGTTGCCCAGTGAATATTTTTGGATCAATATTCAGACTGATCGACTTTGTTTTGTTATGTTACACTGCAGGCTGAAAAAGAAGGAGTTTAGTCTGGAAGAAATCTACACCAATAAGAATTTCAGCAAACCTCCTGAAAGGTAAGACCAACATTAGACGCAGGCAACATTTAGATGTGTGTTAAATTACGCATGTACAGGAGATATAAAAGGATGCAGTATTTTTATATCAAGCAAAATTCTGAAATAAAAGTTGTAACATTTTTCTATTTAGACTTTGGAACAGTATATATGGCATCATCCTGTGTTTCTGGACTTAAATCTTAAGTCGCTGCCTTCAAAATTAAGAGTCAGACCTTTAATAGGTGTCTTTTGAAAAAAAAATTTGTTCAGAAAAAAAAAAAAACAATTCAAGAATATCCTGTCCCTCAATAATTTTTTTTTAAATTCTTAAAAAGTCCACAGGGCACCACTCGACTCTCATGTGCAAGTTAAAACTGTAGAAAATGAATATAAAGGTTTACTTGAAAAACCTGCTTAGAATTTATGGCACTGAGCTTTAACAGCTGCTTTTGCCAGTGGAGCAGAAAAACGTTTGTCCAGGTGGTGGCACCAGAGGAAAACCTGTGCTGTTACTGAAATACTCATTAGACTTAAAGGAACAGAGAAGTACCATTCAGTCTTCATCAGTTGTACCTGATGTCTGCTAAATTACTGTACTGACTGACTGACAGGACTTTGTTACACGTCTTTCAGCCGGCTGGAGACCATATTCGAGGTGCCTCTCAGTCGTCGGAATGGTTCCGAGTCCTGGTTTGGGCAGAGACGTGTCAAAAGGTTTCTAGAGTTTGTGGAGGTCGGCGAGGCCAGGAAACCCAAAAAGCCGCTTGTTGGTGTAGGAAAGATGGGTACGTCGTCTTCTCGGACGAGGCGAGGGGGCATGACTAAGGAAGAACCGTCCCTCGGCGTGCAGGACGTGGACTCGCTGCTGTGTGCCAAGCTTGATCAGCTGAGTTTGTTGTTGATACACGATCAGAAAGACAGCTGACAGATGCCCCTGAAATCCCCATAAAATCACTGCAGTGCTGATTTCTTATGTATGCATAGGATGTAGAGCTTCAAGATGAAGATAAGCTCCAACAAATATGTCCCATCACATAAGTCAAACATACTGGTGCATTTTATTATCATTAAGGCACTCAGACTTCTGCTGTCCATTTTCCCTGTTGGCCGGTTTCTATTTGTGAAAGATAAACAGTTGACGTCCATCATTTTAAACTCCTACAGTACAGTGTGGTGACTTATTTTCATTTGTGTCAAATCTCAGACTGCACGTCCCGTAGACCTTTGCAATTCTGTTGCACTGATGGTAGACGGTGTATTAAATAAGGTTTAGTGATGTTGCCGTGTCATTGTTTAACTTATTAATAAAGGCAGCTTATTGTTTTTTCAGTCAATGCCGAATATAAAGTTTAAACATGCCAGCAAGTGATTTGTCTTTGCGGCAACTCTGTCCGGGGGATTGGTAAATTGGTAAATAAAAGGACCGACCCATGTTCAATCAGCCAGGTATTTGTGTTAGTAATTTTATGGCAGGGGAGGTTTTTGATCTTTAAAATGTAACGTGGAAACAGTGCAGCACTCCTGAGAGCATTTATGATCTACAGAGTGGAAGCGTCCAGATTCCACTGCTGGTTGTCTTTTTTTATTACCTGTGGTCTGTATTTGTATTGTAAATGTAACATTTTTATAAACTGTATATGTATTGTCTTTCTTGCCAAATTGAATGGAAGTTGCCTTAACTGTAAGATGTTTTTGTTTAAATAGTTATGTACATGTGTTTGTAATTGTTGCATTTCTTTCTTTTTTTCTAATGAGGGCACCTCAAGCAACTCAGAGCACAACTGTTTTTTTTTCCTCATTTTTATTACAAAATTGTTTCAGTAGTGTTTGTATAAAAGTACAACATATTGGTACATTTGACATTAATAAAGCTAATATGGTAACAACGCAATAATGCCAAGTAAATGCTGGCACGACGAGAGCAGAATCACATGTTGTTCTGAGGAAGCACTGCCAGGATCTCTGCCACACCTTCTCGTTCCCAGTGTCGACCCAATCCTCCACCAACACATTTATGTTGCTACGCTTTAGAAATTTGCATTTTCTCTACTTGATTCACTGTTTTTTGTGATTCTGTGTTTGTCTAAAAGTAAGAGTTGAATTGTAACGACATTTAAGGTGCAAAAATGTGAAGGATTGGGTCATTGCTCTGGAATAATTGTGTCCTGTAGTTCTCAGTCTATACATTTTCTATTTACATTCGGAGTTTGAATTGTGCATATGTTTATAAAAAATAAATATTTCAGTGTGTAAGATTTTCTTTTTTTTGAATACTAATTAATACTATTTTCTTTTAAAAAATGTAAAAAAAACAACTGAGAAAGAGGAGGGGAAGTGTAACTGGGACAGCAGCACGCTAAGGCTAAAGCAGTGTGTGATGTTTTTCATGTAACTTCCAGTTTTTTCACGTCCAAGTCAGTGAGGAGCGGCTTCTTAAGATCCACTCTGTCTGTTTCCTGAAACATCCAAAGTCGGAGAACTTGCTGCGTTGGTTCTCCTCTGGTTTATCAAAGTGGACTCAGTCTTTCAGAGTGATGAGATATGAGATCAGTGCCATTAGGATGGGGAGTGAGGCCAAAACGCAAATTAACGTCACAATGGAGATGATGCCATATTTCTTTGCCCGTTGTGAGAACTTCGCCGCCATCACTGGATCCTTTGCTTCCTCGGCCTGTTCAGGTTAAGACAAAAGTTCATTTAAGAGTTATTAGATTATTATATTTTCCAGTCTGACCACATGAACTCATCCATTCACTCATAAAGTGTCACTTTGCTGCAGTTAACAGCTGGATATCTCAGGAGCTTGGACTGTGGCTCTTCACCTTGACTGAATATATCAGAGCATTGATTCCGATGCAGGAGATCCCACAGATGATGCTGCATTTGGCCAGTTTCCTGTGGTGCTCGTCTTCACAGATGGACGCTGCTTTGTGCTTCCAGCTGCTGCTGCTGCTCTTGTTCTCATCAGTGATGCCTGACCCTGGCGAGGTCTTCAGTGGGGCCTCTTCCTCTACTGCGACACACGCGTGAGGTGAGCTGGACATTTCTGCAATTACATAACAGCATGCGTGAGAAAGTCTTACAACAGTGAGTTTTAAAATAGCTTTTTTATTATTATTATTATTATTATTATTATTGATGCTTAACCGATATAACTTGGTTCAGGCTCGATAGCATTGTTTGTTTTCAAGATTAAGAGACTTTTAAATAACTGGTTTCAACTCATATCGTAGGACAAACCCTGCTTAGGTAAATGTTTATTTAATTAAATTACATGTAATGTTCCAGGTCTCTTCAACAATAATGTTCAGACGTAAAGTTGAAACAGAAAGTTTTCAGCCGTGTGACTCACTGAACTCATGGATTGTGTGTGTGTCTATTTATATCTCTGCTTACGCTCTGTAAGGTAATGACGTGATTACTGACGTCGCCTCCCGTAATGTCCAAATATATTTATACATGTTTCACAATAACAAAAACATACTTTCGGCAACGACAAAATATAAATCATATTAGCAGTGTCAGCACTAGTTTTTCTATATTTCCATGAACTGACATCATTGTAGGTTAGGTATTGTATTATTGTTTACTACTGCTTGCTAATGATTTTTAACATTTGTATCTTTATAAATGTTCCTTTTAGATTGTAATGTAATCCACTAAATCTCAAATTGTTTGTGTTTGGATTCCGGTGCCAACATGGCCCAAAGGGAGTCTCTGTGTTTTGTAAAGTTATGAAAGCAGAGCTCCATTGTTGAAATATTTCCTCTGAGTGGACTGCTGCTTAGAGAAAAATGTCCTCCTGAGCTGTGTTTAGCTTTTACTAACAGCCGAGTAGACTCGATGAACAGCTTTGCCGTCTGGGCTTTCAAACACAGCAAATACGAGTTTCTCTTGGAGTTGAATTTCCAGTGTGAAACTGTAAGCACCCTGCGAGACGTTGGGACACGGTGGTCCCTGGTTACTGCAGCAAATAAAAGACCTGATAAACTCACTCTGAATATGTCGAAATGTCCCGTTTGACTGGAACGTAGTCATGGAGTAACAACAACATTTAGGTGCAATCCACCTAATCTCTGATTTGATCAATCCACACCTGCTCACGCTACATATTTGTCTCTTGAGGACAAGTCTGAGCAGAGAGTTTTGACGGTGGCCAGTGAATCATATGTAATGTGAAACTAGACAGGTTTCTGTTTTGTGTTTTTCAAATGTAGAGTTTGAGAATGTTTCTGTGAATATACACAACTCACACCTCAAAGACAAAAAGTAAATATATATAACCTTGTTGTAAATGCTTACTTTAAAGTATACTGACCTGATCAGATTAGAAAGGCAGTGTTTTGAATCCTGTCCCCAGTCTTGATTCAGTCCTTCAGTGAAACAGGTGATTCCCTAGTTTGTCCTGTATTATTCACAGCTTTGGTAGAAGGTGGTAGTTTTGTTTCTCCTTTCAAAGATATCACATTATCCACATGTGATCATCCAAAAAGCACCGCTGTCACTGCAGCAGTCTGAAGCTCTGAAGAACACCAGTCCCTGTAAAAACCCTGTACCATATAAGTTGTTGAATGACAGGCTTGAGAGCTGGGGGGGGGGGCAAACTCTGTGAAACCTCCACGCCCATTTCACCATGCAGACTCTTCTTTTTTCTCTTTCCCTGTAATGCCCTCCCACACATGCATGTATGTGTCAAGCACTTTGTTCACACGTATTCTTGCGGGTTGCAGGTTTGACTTCCTCTATCTGCTTCTTGCTTAGTCACAGGGTCAGAGACTGTGTTCAGTGTCACAACCATTCCCTCGTCGTGACTTTTCCGTACCACATTCCACAGGAGTCGGGAAAGGTGTGTCGGCACTTGTCTTGCCTTGGGCTGAAACTGCCAAAGACTCCAGTTAACCTCAGCATTTACTGGATAATAATGGAGTATAATCTTTATTTTTAAACTTACAGAATCCCTTCATCTTATATTTAAAAGACATTCTTGTGTCTTGGCTCTAAAAGGTGAAAACAAAAAGCCTCCATGTTGAAGGTGTGCTTTTTACAGTCTGCTGTCATCCCTTCGCTCTCTTACTCAGAGATAAGAAACTCAGTATTTACTTCACCTCGGTTCAGTGATTGATGAATGCCTGACTGCATTTTTTCGGGCTGATCAGGTGTATGTACTCTGTTTTTAAAAGGTGGAACAGAGAGAATTAACAAACATGGAACCAGAAAGAGAGTTTCAGCTCCAAGTCAAAGCTCAGTGTTTTCATACATAAAAGGTACAACAAGTGTATTCCACCAGCACCCAATGTAAGCTGCCCTAAATTATTAATGGAGATCATGTTGCAGACGTTAAGTAGTAAGGTGTTGACAACCATGGTCCTCAAAGAATGGACTGTGATAACACAGGAGATGAGTTCAACGTCTACATTTTCAATTTGTCTACTACTTGAAACATTAATTTACATTTTTGTTTTTTAGACTTAGAATGTAGTATTTTCTTTTATTTGCTAAGGATGCCGTTTGTCTGTCTTCCTGTCAGTCTGTTTGTTTTGTGTGTTTGACTGCCTGTGAGCAACATAATTCAAAAAGTAAATGATGAATTTGTATGACATTTACTGGGGGTCTAGGTTATAGCCTAAGGAACTCTCCACTAAAGTAGTCCTACCTGATAAAGTGGTCGGGGAATTTATGTTGATTTTATTATTTCTGCGGTTGTTTTGTTGATCATGAAAATTATTATTAAATTATATAATTATTATTATCATTATTGAAAATTGTTGAAAAATATACATATCTTTTTTTTATTATTATTATGGCCAGTGCACACTTTAAAAACAAATTTTAATCTCAATGCGTTTTTTTCCGGGTTTTTAAATCATTAAAAATGGCTGAGCCTCTGTTCAATTGATGTCTTTGTAACTGCAAAGTGACGTTTTTCGTCTTGTTCAATACATTTTATTACAGAAGGATGGTCAGTGTGTCTTTGCGTCGTGGCCACGCCCCCAAATTGGCGCGCCACCAATCAGCCATCGCCAAAATGTGAGGGCGGAAAATAACACGGAAGTAAAAGAAACGAAAACAAGACACGTCGGCTTGTGGCACTGAACGTCTGTGCAGCATAGAACATACAATAATAATAATATATGTCAGTTTAATCACAACTTTAATCTGTTTTTTTTGTCTCCCAGCCTGAATGGAGAAGGTTGTAGCCACAGAGAGATACGGCAGCGCGGAGGTGTGGAAGTATTCAGCCAAAGATGGAGTGGTCGAGCGGAGGAGAGATGACACTGAAGGCGACTCAGGAAGAGGAAACACTATTGTTGGAGTTTTTAAAGTAAATCTTTACTTTACGACACTTAGGTGTAGTTGTGTAGCAGCGATGTTGACTGGTCAGTCAGTGACTGTGATTTCACTTTGAATTTCAGAGTGTCTTCCTGCCTCAAGGTTTTCCAGAGAGCGTGAGTGGGGACTACCTGCAGTACCAGTTCTGGGACACTTTGCAGGTACAACAGAAACCAGAACCAGAAACCACGACCCGTTACACCAGGGGTGAACTCAAATGACCTGGGGGCCACTGAGTGACTAGTTTGGTCAGTGGGGGGTGATCGAGTGGAAAAAAATACTAATATATCATGATATTTCACGTAAATTCAAAATAAAAGCGTTTGTTTTAATGTATTTATGATGAGAAATTAATATATATTACTTGAAAAAAACCCCATACATAAATAGCTAATTATCACTTGATTACAATTAAATTACAATGAAACCTTCCACCCACACTTATTGATTATTTTTTTTTTATTCTGATTCGGTATCAATATTGGTATCTGTACTTCAATACTGAATCCTGAATTATATTGTTTTGATTAAAAACTTTATGAATTAGCGATTCATTTTATGTATGAGCCTGCATAAAGAGCTGCTGCTGGGAGTTCAAGATGGGTTTGACTTGCCTCAGCTTATCTGTGTGGTCACTCTTGGCAAACATGTTGTATGCATGAGTGTGATTTGCCTGATAGTGTCTCTCTCCAGTGCATTTATTTGCTAATACACTTAGCTACAAAGTGGGCAAACACACACATGACTCCGCCAAGATTGGAATTGCAATCATTTTGTTTGATTTATTAGTAGACCATAACAAAACATAAATCCTGTCCAAGTAGCACAATTGGTCCACGGGCTGGACTTTGGACACACCTGCTTTAGATTTTTTTTTATATATACCTTTATTCACAACAAAAAAGCACCAGCCTCTCAAAACAACACACACATATGTTGCAGCATCTTGTATAAAAAAAATATTGTATTAAAAAACACATGCACGTGTTAAGCCCCATCTTTTTCTTGAGAATGAGTTTGGTCTCTGGTTGTAACTTCCTGCATTCCCTGAGAGAAGTCAGTCACAAGCACTACTTGACAGCCTCATGCTTATTGCTTATTATTATGCTGATTCTCTCCCACAGGCTTTCTCCAGCTCTCTGTCAGGTACTCTGGCCACTCAGGCTTCTCTCAGAGGAGTCGGCGTAGGAAATCAAGAAGCCACAGTTGCTGCAGCCACAGTAACCTGGTTATTAAGAGGTGAATGTTGACAGCTCAGAGAGTGTACACCTCTGAAAGTCACTCAGTTTCCCACACTTTCATCATAATCTGCACAACCTGAAATCTAGCCATTTCGTCTTTGAAAAATGATATTGCAACTCAAATCATAATTGCAATATTTAGTCAGAGAAGTTGAGAATAAGATATTTTACCCAAATTGTAATGAATATGATGACATAATGGAAGAAGGCAGAGTCATCTGTTATTTGAACTGTATTTCCAAATTAACTAGAGAAGGCACTCTGCTAACCTCCCCTGAGGCCGCTCAGTTTTCTACATTATCAGTTCTCTATCTCACACAGTTAACAGTTGTATCTGTATCAACACCGAAATTAAATTATTGCTCTCAGACAAATATGGCCAAAAACAAAAAAAGGTTATAAAATCCCAATTTAACATCATAATGTCTAACATTGGAAATAATGTTTCTTCCTGCAGATGGAACAGGCATGCTGGGGAGAATCCTCTTTGCTTGGCTTAAAGGGTGGGTTATGTTTGTGACTGTATTCAGTTAAATAAAGGTTTGTTATCTAGTGTTTCCCCTTCAATAATCTTTTCTTTATTGTTTTCATAGGAGTAAACTCGACTCGGAGGCCAAAAAATGGAGGTAGAGTATGAATTGTAAAGGCTTTGCATTGTAGAGACTTTGTGAGTGAAGTTTTTTTTTGTCTTCTTTGTCTCACCAGGCTTTTTGCTGATGTTCTCAATGACATTGCCATGTTCATGGAGATACTGGCCCCATTCTTTCCTGCTTGCTTCACCATGATTGTGTGCACTGCAGGGATATTCAAGGTAAAATGTAGTAATGTAAACTATTCAGTAGATCTAGATGAACATGAAGAAGTCAAATGGTCAGGAGAAAAGAAGTTTAACAATCATTTTTCTGTCTTTGTGTGTTTTCCCCTCACAAATTACTGATTAATTTTAGTAGTGACAAACATTTCAAATGTGGTTCATAAGTTTGGAAAGTAAATGAAATGGAGACAAGAAATCAAACTCTCCTTGTAACGATGGAAATAGGCAGTTTACCTATTTTTTTTTATAAAAGTCCAAATTTAGGATACTCTGTGTACTAACTTGTCACTGTTGTGTGTGTATGTGTGTTCGTCGTCTTCTCCAGTCAATTGTTGGAGTGGCAGGTGGAGCGACCAGAGCTGCCCTGACTGTTCACCAGGCTCGCCGAGACAACATGGCTGACATCTCTGCCAAAGATGGCAGTCAGGTGTTTTTTTTTTTTTGTTTTTTTTAATGATTGGTATTTTTGGTTTGTCCTGTTTTTTCTCGTGAATCCATCCACGAATGACCTGAAATACTATAGGTCTTCACTAATGTTTTTATTATTGTGACATAAAAGAAACTAGTGGCAGTGGACTATATGCACATGGGATCACAACTTTGGGTCAATTATTGTGTGGACTTAAAATTTCCAATATAGATCGCTTACATTCTCTTTTAGTAGTTGTTTCAGTCCCTTTCTGCACAGCCTTACTGGAAATAGTCAGATTACATTAGATTATTTACCTCCGCCATGTGTTTGTCTGTTTGCAATATAACTCGAAAAGTCATGGACGGATTTGGATTAGGAAATTTTCAGAAAATGTCCACAATGGGACCAGGAACAAGTGATTGAATTTTGGGCATGATCCGTAGATGCTGCGCACCGGCAGGGTGTATTTTGTGCCTTGGCGGAGGTCTGCGCTCCCTAAATGCTTTTCTAGTTCTTAATTGAACCCACACTGGGGAAATTAACTTGTTACAACAACAGTGTTGGGAGCAGACAGTACTACACTATGATATAACATAAGCAATATTAAAATATACAAATGAAAAAAAGTTCAAAGTGTACAATAACAATGCTATAAGTGAACAATACATCAGACTGGCTTATTAAAAACCAGGTAGTGACTGTGTATGTTGTCAGTTGCTGTCAAACTAGAGAAAGCAATCGATGAGTGTAAAAAAAACAAAAAAAACCTCCAGATTCATATCTGAATCATGACTGGAATCTAATTGTTTCTTCCTGAGGCCATAACCTACATTTCCAGCTAATCTATTCATAATCAGTCCTTTACTTTTTGAATCATGCTTGAACGTGTAGGAAAATAACTTAAAATCATGAAAATGTGTTGTTTTTTATTGTCCACAGGAGACTTTAGTGAATTTGGCTGGACTGCTGGTCAGCTTGGCCATCATCCCACTTGTTACCAATAATCCCATGTAAGTGTTATTATATCAAAGATGCTCTGCATACAGTAAGTATTTTCATATGTGTGTGTCCAACGGCTTCATTCTACAGATTCTTGTCCCAATGCAGAGAGTATTTTCATTCTCTCTTCTTCTTCCCTCAGACTGACTCTCAGCCTCTTCTTCCTCTTCACCGTCCTCCACCTCTTTGCCAATTACAAGGCTGTGCGTTCAGTCGTCATGGAAACCTTCAATGAAGCACGGCTTTCAATCGTGCTGCAGCAATACATGAAAGACAGGCGAGTCCTGACTCCGCAAGAGGCCAATCAAAGAGAGCCTGTTTTCTTTGGTAAAGAAAAAAAAGAGCGAAAACAAGCCAACAAAATCAGAAATCTCACACGTTTTTTAAAATGTTGAAAATCCCTTTTCACAGAGTTTACAAAAATGATGCCAGTCAAACTTGGTGTGAGGCTACAGGAGATTGTGCAAAGGTAATTCTACTGAAGACAATTGTGAAGTGTACACACACAGTCAAGTTCAACACAGCTGAACACAACTGTTTATTTTGTAGCCCAGAAGAACTTCAGTTGGCCTTGAAGAAAAACAACATGCCATTCCTGATAGGAGTGCGTAATGGTACGTCAGAGAAAAGAAGACTAACCTCCCTCTTAGTTTCGGAGCCATATTAAATACTTTGGATGCCTCTGAGTTGCCTGTTTCCCTCGCAGGGCGTGTGTGTGTGTGTTTAGGCCCGGAAGCATCAGTGCATGATGAAATCAGAGCCATGTGCCAGGCGGCGTGGATCAGCAGCACGTTGAGCTGTCACACACAACAGGGAAAACGTGAGCCTTTACCTTCGTTCATTTACATGAATATTTGTGTTTGAGGGTTGACACTGTAAATGTTTTCTTGTTTAGAAGGTCACTGGGAAACGGTGCACGAGAGTCACACGCTGATGGACACAATTTTCGGTCCTTTTCTCAAGGGTAATTCCACACAAACCTGCAGATATTCTGTTTTTGTCTTAATTATTTTCTCATTCTTTTAACCAACATAAATAAATCAATAGTAATAATAATAATGATAACTTTTTTAGGTGTGGAAGCTACAGGGTGGGACACAAAACGAACTCTTCTGGACTGGGATGAGTGGAGGGTCGAGTGGAAATCCAAAAGCAACTGAGCTGTTTAGCACCTGCAGCAGATTCTAACATTAATTAAAACATTTTTTTTTCTTTTTTTTTTTTTCATTCTCGGTTTCAAATATCATGGGTGTGTGCCTATATTTTGTAATGTTTTTTTAAATTTTGTTATTGATGACTAATTAAAAATGCAAAACATGAGAAAGAGTTAACTAATTTAAATGATCATTTAAATGATTTAAGTGTTTGTTTGTACCCAGATTTTGACTAAACTACACACAGTAGCATAGACCTGTATCAGGTCACTTCTATTACGTGATTCTTTTTCAAAGCAGTCCTGACATTCCTAGCAGTTATTTATGAAAATGTCCAAAACTTGCAATATTCACAATTTATTATTTTAATCCTGAATCTAAAAAACATACATCCCTGGAAAATGATATCAGTGCTACCAGAAAAATACAACTTCCTCTGCAACAGAACAAGTTGCGTTTACTCTCCGTCGGGGGCGATATTGCGCTAAATCAACCAGTTACTTCCATGAACAAGAATAACAAGGAAAGTATTGCATCAAGTTAGCACTTTCATACAAGATAAAGGCGGAACTCGCATTTAATTTAGAACGGATATAGCATTACGTTGAAATAGCTAATACCAAGGATATAAATACGCTTAACTACAAATAAATATACGTATAGATACTATAAATGTTTCCTTATTCGCTGACGGAAAACCTTTTAAACTAGCCATGAAGCTATTACTTTGAAATTATGAACCGGATGTAGACGTTTTTCTCGCGGACTTCAAACAGATCGACAACAGAATCAGTTTGTTTGTAAATTCCCCGACACCGAGAAGAGAAAATGGGCAGATATAAATGTGCATATAACTGCGAAAGCTCCAACGAGTCAGATGAGAAGTTTTTTAAGTAAGTATTCAACATAAGTGAAACAATAGGTGGGAAGGGAACAGCAAGCTAGCAGGTCTGTGAACTAATTTGTCGAGGTAGCATTAAGTAGGTATGTGTGGTTTTTGGTTTGTTGTCTTTTTGTGTATCTACGAATCTCGTCAAACTGTATACATTTAGTCACTTTTTAGTTTACTTGTATAGATAATGGATGATGGACTGCATATGACAGCTTGAACTGTATTGTGTGTTGTATTGACTGTAGATACCAATGTTTTTATCAGTCATACATGCAGAAGATGATGATATGAACTATGTTCTTGACTTTGCATAACAGTTTAACATCATTCAGATGTAATTATGACCATTATGTCCAACAAATCTGTAGTCAGGCAGCTACTGCTGTCTCCTCTCATGCTAAACTCTGTTTATTGAACTCATAGGATATAGATATGGGGATAGTATTGTTTTCAACAGTTATGTGTTACCACAGGTTTCCACTTTACCATTCCCGAAAACTCAAGAAATGGCTCGCCAACATGAAGTTAAAGGACTGGACTCCGTCCCGCTTCTCTGTGCTGTGCATCAATCATTTTGAGGAGAACTGCCTCGACAGAACAGGCAAATGTGTGAAACTCAGAGACGACGCAGTTCCCACCATATTTTTGTCACCTGCCAACACACAGAAAGGGAAGGTCTGTATATGTACTCGGCATGTAAAGCTGCACTTTTGTCACCGTTATCATATCTGTAAAGGTCTCATGCAAGTATTGTTACTGTCTTTCTGATGTAGGCCTCCACTAAACCAAAAAGTAAGAGAAACAAGGTGAGAGCACATTGTTGTTGTCACATTTTCTGCAAATGTTGAAACCCACATTGCGCTTAGAAGTCAATGACAGTAAAACACGTGGAAGTGTAGACTTCAGTCGGGCTGCTAATGCGATATTCCAAGCATTCAAAATGTTGTTAAATTGTGTTCTTCACCCAGCCACAGCGTAAAGGATCTCACACAGCTCAGTCTCCAGGAACCTCTCCTGCCACAACAAAGCAAAATGAAGACAGCAAGGAGAGCACGAGTCCAATGGAGCAAGAGTCTGCAGGGTGTGTTATCCTCAGATTGATTTCATACTTTCTTTACCTTTTAAAGTCCCATTTTTTATTTTGAGTTCACACAATACAGATTAAGCGTATCTAAGTTTATCTCTGTGTTAGTCAGTGTATCGGTGTCTCGATCTCATGTTGCCCCGTGACATTCCCGTGCTGCACACAGTCATTCGTTTTATGTCGAGACAGACGGGAGGCAACGGCAGCAATGTGCGAGTACAGAGAAATGCCTCCAAACTGGTTGGGGTGTGAAAGAAGCACCCACAAAAATGTTCAGAAATGAATTCTACTTCTCAAAAAACTGCTCCCCCAGTCAGGTCTGATAGTTTTGCTTGAGAGAGCCCATTTTCAGATGAAGGATAAAGTGTCTGTAGTTTACAAAGACACTTTATCGGAGACAAAAACAACAACAATCACAAACATTATGCTGTGAAGAAATTGATTCAAAAAGTGTTAGTCGATCATGGTGCTGGTTTTCATGACTAAAAAAAAAAATACAGAATCCATTATCAAAGCCATTGGAATTGTATGCCTTTTTCAGTACATTATAAACAAATGAGAGGGTCACGTTTCACACAAGAGCAACGATATGTGATTACATTTACAGTACAAGGATCTTGACATTACTGTGTGTGTGTTTTTGTGTTGTTTAACAAAAAGAAAGAAATTAGTTCTGAAAACTTCAGCCAGGTCAGAATTCACTGCTGCCTCATGTTGTTATTATGCCTCTGCTCATTTTTTTCAAATTATAATATGATAAGTTTCCTCTCTAATGTGTTGACCTTGTCTGTGTTTTTCTGTCAGAGATGTGAGCTCACTAACGTTTGGCAAATGGAGAATTATAGCTGATGAAGGGTTGATGATGATTGAGTCGTTCCCAAATTTCTTCCACGGAGATTACTGTGCATCACGGGTAAGGATTATTACCTATAGTGTAACAACTAATAACCCATGAACATCTATCTGTTTTCTTTATTTTGTTGACATGATTAATTGTGTTGCAGCAATTAAATAACAAATACAGTCATTTCCTGTTTATTTGTCCACCTGTCACTAACAGGATATACTGTGGGCTCCAGACGATAATGTCATTGTGAGTAGTTGATATGATTTTAAACTTCACAACAGTATGTAGCTTTTCATACTCTGGCCTCTGTGTGATGCATTTTATTCAAACTGTTTTTGGTGATTTTCACAGATAGAAAATAAAGATCCTGAAAATGTGATAGAGGTATGTTAATTTCAAAGTAATACAAGAAAGAGAAAAACAAATTAACTGGGTTTACTAGTGGATCACATTGTGTGAGGATATGATCTTATAATGTTGTGATTGCAGGTGAAAGAGCCATGGCAGTGGCTTGGTCTGGATGTCAGAGGACCGCTGCCCAAAACACTGAATGGACACAGATACATTTTGACCTTGACAGATTATTACTCTAAGTGGGTGGAAGCGGTGCCGATGCAGTCGTGCCTCCCTCCCAATGTGGCGAAACACATCGTGGACGTCATCGCTCACTTTGGATACCCAGTCAGAATCCTCTCCAGACTGCCTCATGATGTAGTCCAAAAAGTGAGTGTTTGTCTGACCAATATCGTTGTAGAATATGTCATTTTGTTTCTTAGTCAACCTGTGTTTATAGCTTATGACTAGTTTAGTTTGTCAATTGTGGGCTATTGTAAAACTCTGGGGGTTCAAAATGGTCTTCTTTGTAGAGCTGACCCTTTAAAATGAAATGAAAATCTGGTGTCTCCACCAGTAACCAAACTTACAGCCTTGGTTTCTAGTCACCTCTTACATTTTCTTGTGTTTTCCATTAAAACTCACACTTTTATTCATCAAAAGAGTTGCAAAATGAATAGAAAATATAGTCAAGACATTGACAAGATTAGAAATCATGACTTTTATTCAAAATAATCATTTTGCCCTTTAAAATTTGCTTTCGTCAAAGAACCAGCAACTGTTTTCAGCTGTGCTAACATAATTGTGCAAGGTTTTCAAACACAAGGTACCATTAGAACACTGGAAATGGGCCTCTATACACCAATGTACATATTCCATTAAAAAAACAGACATTTGCAGCTCGAATAGTCGCTTACCACATCTAACTCAAACTTTTGAACGGTAGTGTAAATAGTAATGTTTAGTGTTCAAGCACTTGTGTCCTGGCCATCAGGAAGACTCAGAGGCAGCTTCATTAGCAGTCCTGTTGTTTTCTCTAAAGAATATCCTTGGAAATTCTAGGAAAGCTGCAAAGGAAGTAAGACAATCTGAGGAAACCAGATGAATAACAGACGTGTGTAATAGAACTTAAGGATCGTGATAATGCTGTGTGTGTTGGAACAACTTGTGTCTCACATTAATGTGTTGTGTCTAGATAAATGGACTACTGAAAAATGAGCTGAATCTCACCATCGCTCTAGTCGTCCATCATCGGCAGACTGGCGCTGCTGATCTGATCACACAGCATCTGATTAACAGGTCTGTATAATGAACATGAGTACATTCTGGGTTAATTTAATCATCTACACTGCATGGTCTAAACAAGTTGCACAGCACGTTACCTCGGCACAAAGTGAGGCTCAAGGTGCAAAGGGGTTTAATTTAGTGTCTGACTTATTTGTAGGTGTGTTTGGGTGTAATATCAGTGAGACTTTTGCTTAAGAAGTCAGATGTGCCTGTGTCTGGTGCATTGCAATATAAATTGTGAAGTGAACGACTCTCTGCTGAGTAGATGGATCTGCTTGGGCGTGATGTGAAAGCTGAAATCTGTGGTGGTGCACTTGAAGGATAGGTACTCTTGCCTCTGCCATCTACTGATCCTCTGTCACATCAACAATTAAAGTGCTGCACAGGAGAAGGAATTGCACCAACATTTAGCCTACATTTAACTGATGAGTCAGAGGAAGACGAGTAGGAAGAGGAGACAGAGGAGTGCCGAAGCACGCCCCTGTGAGTGTCCCAAGCAGAGTGTACACGCATTGTGAACCTGCCTTTGTAGGCTTTGTTTAAATAAGGATGAAAATACTGTGCCATTGACTTCAGACCAGGTTTTTATTGGTTAGTGTTGCAGTGGTTTTCTGCTGACTCAAGATAATAGTGTGCCAATAATAATGTGCCCAACCGCACCTAATTTTAAAACGCTTGAAATCCAGCAATGACACTAGCTGTGTTCTACTTTTCACTGGACGTAAGATTGAGCACTTTAACTTGGAACTGTAAGGCATAAAGTTAACGCTGCTGAAACTGCAACATGGTTTCAAGAAAACTCCTGTAAATGTCCCTCAACTTGTCTTCAAGTGAAGGCTGTGACTTTTCTCATCGCTGCTTCCCAACAGGATGGTAAGCGACCTAATAGAGGAACACGTGGCTGACTGGGACGTTCACCTGCCCGCCAAGGTTTTCAGCCTGTGCTGCAAAGAACATTCAAAGACCAAGGAGAGGCCTTTTTCAACGCTCTGCTGTACGGGACTGGAACCAGTCCAATCACCAAGAGGACTGGAGGTGAGTGGAGGGTTTTCTTTTTTATATATATATATTATGAGTTTTTGCATAGTTTGTGTTTCCAAAAAAAAAAAAAATTAAATGAACTCTGTGTTTTCATCTCTCTGCTCCACAGTATGTTTATTCCAAGATTCAAGAGAGTGCTTTCGTGGTTAGATAGAGCCTGATGAGTAAGTTGAATATAACAAGCCATTATTTTAATATAACACTCTACATTTCACCTGGAGCAGCAGTATTTCAAATCTTTACTGAATCATAGTTGTATAATATCTACCAGAAAGAGTCAGTAAATTTGATAACAGTCTCGGAAAAGTTTGAGAAATCAGGGAATTATAAAAAACGGGTAATGAAATAGTAAAGTAAAACTTATCTAATTATTTTGCAGGTCAATGAAAGAGGAAACCAAACCGGACAAAGAAAAACCAGGAGGAAGACAATTGTGCGGTCATGGATTGTTGTGCTGTACTTTACTTCACGAGCACTAAATGGAACCATGGAAACTCTGGCCAGGATGTGAACTTCACTGATGACACATATACTTAGGAGATGTCTTCGAAAGTCAACTGATTTCGTCCACATATATTGAACCTATTTTTGTTAAGGTTTCAGTTCTGGTTTTGAGGGATTTCCCGAAGTATGAGGCAATCTTATTCCAACTCATTCTAGATGACACATTTAAGGCAGCTGTACATGATTAATTTTGTATATTTAAGCTATTAGAAATGTCTGTGACATTCAAACCAATGCTGATTAAGCTCATCAGGTCCATATGGCTCTCAATGTGTTATTCAGTAAAGCAGTTTCTTTGTTTTTGTGTCATTTTCCATGCTACGCACAGAGTGACGCGTTTTACATCGTGACTGAGCAGGTGAGGTAGAACAAGCACACAGTGTGTGTAAAGTGAGACAACTTCATACATCCATCCATTTTTTACCGCTTTATCCTCCACAGGAGGGTCACAGGGGGTGCTGCGCCTATCTCAGCTAACAAAGGGCAATAGGCGGGGTATGTCCTGGACAGCTCGCCAGTCCATCGCAGGGCCACATATAGAGACAAACCACCATTCACATCTTCACAGAGCAGCACTAAAATACTGCAAATCGATTCAGAAGTGGCGTCTTCAGACTAAACCTGAACGTTCAGTTTGGCTTAAATCATATTTTAATCCCAGCAATCAAGGTCTTTGAACAGCTTCCTGACTCTGTGCCTGCTGTTTCCTCGTAGATCCATTTAAGCTTCCTGGATGCTACTTTTAAAGACAGTTTTACTCCTCATAACTTTTAATTAAAGTACCATAGATACACTGAGTGAAGGAGTTGGGGGATGGAGGTACACAGTTTAGGTAATTACTCACTTGAGCTTTAAATGTCAACCCCCTCAAATAAACTGCTTTCTTGTTTTCATATGACACCTCATCTGATTTGTGCCTCATGCTGCTGTGGTTTCAGCTGTTGTACACTCGACCATGACAGCTGCTTGTCAGGCTGAGAGAACGTCATGAAGTCCTGTCACATAAAAACAAACACGCACACAAACGTCCAGAAAAACTCCTGTTTGGTTTCCCAGTACATAATCATGCTTTGTTCAATGTGGTTTAAGTCTCTTTGATTCTAAAATGAATGCAGCTCGATGAGAAACCCTCCCACTTTAAACAAACACATCCCCTATTGAAATGTGTCAGGTTGTTTTCTCATCGAAAAATGTTATAAGTTCACTGGATGGACAAAACTTCTAGTGCCTACTACATTTGATTCATAGTGGGAGGTCATAGTGAGTGTTGGTCAAAACAAAACAAAGATTATACATTGGTATTGCAATAAAAATAATATTTTTTGTGACATGTCATGATAAAGAAAGCAAACCAAACCGCTTTGAAAGGCCTCGCACCTAAAGTGACCCTTGAGACTTAAGCAGTGATTTTATTGGAAATCAGCTTGCTTGATCAAAGTGTATTTTTTTTTAGGTTGCAATGAAATAAATAAATCACTGGTTTATCACATTAACACTAGTTTTGTGAGGACAATGTGTTTTGTGCAGGATTTTAGCAGCTTAATAGCAGTACATCCATATTCATCTTCTTTTTAAATAACAAATTATACATGTGTCAAATTGGAAACCAATCCACAATAACAAAATGCCAAGATAGAAGGTGCATTGCTTACCAAATTTATTAGACATTTTTCAAAAGCTTGTTGTTTATTGTTAACTATTCCAGTAACATAAATAAATATATTTTGATTATTGTGGCATAAACTTTACAGTGGATTGGCTAATAAATTAGTTAAGCACTGAACGTAAATAATTAAATACATAATAAATGTACGGGGGAAAAAAACGTTAATTTATGCATATACATTTGAAGTACATTGATTTACAAATGAGTGAAATTCTTCACTAAATCAAACATTTGACAGATATAATGTTGACCTCAGACAACTCCACTGACTGGTTAAAGCCCACCACTGCCCCCTGCTGGCTGCGCTCGGAGCCGCAGAGGTGGCTGTCTGATATCGCTGTGTGAGCTCACTGTTGTCGCTGTGCAGTGGAGGCGTTTTTTTCTGTGAGTGCAGCCAGCCGCAAGAAATGGTGAGTGAGAAAAACAGATCCAGCTCATAATGTACCGGCGCGATGACTCGCCAACCCACACTTCAATGAGTCCCGTATTGATTGTCTGTGCGGTGAAACGCGTGTTATCAACAGTTGAACAAGGTTTGTCACAAATAGACCATTCAGAAGCTGATCCCTTTGTTTAGCTAACCTCTAGCTAGCGAGGGTTAGCTTGTCTTCGTTGGTTCGTGTCAACAAACCAGTGCTATTTTAACTGGACATGGTGTTACATTGCTGAAGTCGATAGTTGAGTGGAGGGGATTCTGGTAGACGACATCGGGATCACGTTTTGGATATGTGACAAACCAACTAACAAACTTTGGTGTGAAACAAATGGCTAACTAGCCGCAAGGAAGCTATCTAGCTAAAGTTGTTATTAGCTGATCTGGCTTTAATGTAATAACCTGTGTGGCAACTTAGATTATAAAGACTCGGTCGTGTTAATTGTAAAACAAAAAGGGCTGCTTTAACGTTTGACAGGCCGTAAATACCCGCAGTTTACGTGACTCATTAGCCAGGAAGCTACTATTGCTACTAGCCTGGGGCTAATAGCCGCAACTTAGCTATCTCACCATGACGTTGGCTGACAGCTGCAGCACCGTGGGTTTTAACGTAAAGGTGTAGACTTTGTTGTAACGTTATAATGGGAAAGCGTCATATTGTTTTACCCGTATATCCTCGTTTATATCATGTTGTAATATTTTGTATGTCATGTTTTTATTTAATTTTCACAATTCTATATTCTAATAGTATGCTGAATTCTACTACACTATGCTGCTGTAAAACACACATTCCCCAGGTTTTTAATTATTTATCTGTCTGTCTGGAATTTTCATGGTGGTAGCTGTGACGTCATTCTCACTTAGTCAGAACGACAGTTTTAGAAATCTGCAATTCAGTTTTTGTCAGAATATAAATATCTACAACCCAGTTGCAGATGTCTCCAATGACTGGTCACCATTCAAGTTCAAGACATCGACAACTTCATTCTGACGATTTGAAACTTAATTGAAGATATCTTCAAACACATGGATGGCAAAAGTGACATAAAAATATCTGTAACTGTAGTTTTGACTTGTAAGAATGGTGTTGCAGATGTCAGTAGTGAATATCCTTTCCAGCGATTAAATGTTAAAACCAGTTGCCATAAGCACAATATATAATTGTTTATCAACACGTACAATATACATATTGCAAAGAGTGCTTGAACTGCATCAACTGTAGATTATTCCTCATGCTATACTAACATACCAAGGGAGTGTTAATATGTTTATTTTCTTCAGTAAAGCCATGTTGTTGTAGTTATAATGGATTTAATTTTTCTTCATGTCTGCTACTTGCTGAGTTGACCTGTAAGTGGTGCATTAAAAGCAGAAAGTCATCAGCACTGTTTCCTTAAGTATTTATTTATAACATACAGTCGTGCAATATTCATGGTTATCCCACTTCTTCTTTTTTCCTTCTGTCATTCATGCTTTCCATATAACACATTTTCCAAATATCATGCAGCCCAACTCTCATGCCACGATCTCACCATGATAGAAATGCACTGTTATGGATTAAATGAAATGTGCCTCCAGACAGGTTCATGTGAGGCAATTACAAATCAACAACTATGTTCTTTTGACGCAGATATTCTCAGTTGTAACATCTCTTTTCCCTTGATCTCATTTCACTTCAGGATGTGTTTCTTATGATCAGACGTCACAAGGCGACCATCTTCACAGATGCCAAAGAGTCCACCACAGTCTATGAGCTGAAGCGCATCGTGGAAGGCATTTTAAAGAGACCACCTGAAGATCAGAGGCTTTATAAGGTGACATATATCACCATTAATATGTGTCATGCATTGGGATTGCATAGTTTCTTCAGCCAGTTATTCATTTTACCACTTGGTAAATTGGGGATGAAGTGTATTTTTTAGTGAATTGATAATTGAATGCACTGTGTCCCCACCTTCCAGTTTTGTTGTCATTACCATAGGGTTGGGTAAAATGAAAATATACTGTATATACTGTGAGACTGTGTAATTTGAAAATGGCAAAAAATAAGCTACAGTGCTTCGGTTTATCAGCAGCTACTGATGATGTGTTTGTTATTTAAGCTTAAATGGTAACTATCACCTGGCTCATGAGGATTTTAGGGCGGAAACTAACCATTATTTGCATTACTGATTAATCAGTTGTTGACTTCTTCAAATATTTCTATATTACCCAGAAACCAAAGATAGTCATTTTACTTTCAGAGCAGCAAAGAAACCAGGACATATATTCACAGGGTTCCTACACAGCTTGGAAAGTATGACATTTCATCATACATTTCATTTTTTTGAGTAATTTCCAGGTGTGGATAAGTATGGAAAAGGGGAAAAAAATTATGTAAAAATGTTTGTGTTGTTTCCAGACTATCTCACTTTCTAAAATTAAATATATTAATATATACAAATCAAAACAAGTGACTTACGCAACATAGCCTACCTGTAGATGATATGAAACTAATCAAGCTGGCTGTAGAATGGTGTCAAGTTACCATGGTTACTGTTACTGACTGCAATTCTCATTTATTTATTATTTTCCATACGTGTCGTTAAGCCAGCCACCTATTGTCGGCAGTGACAGTATCATGGATTGATGCAAGTTTTCCGAGGGCTGGCTTCATGAAAAATGAGTGACGGATTTTAAAAAACATTTATTTATATTTATACATAATAAGCATCTAACAATTGGTATTCAGATCTTTAATATTGACAGAAACATTCTCTGAGAAGTATATTTGCGTCTGGGAAAGTATGGAATTTTGAAATGTAAAATGTGTAGGAACTCTGTATTCACGTTTAAGATGAAATACAAATCGATATATAGTTTTCATCACTGATTAGATTTTGCTTTTCTTTTTCTTGAGACTCAATTAATTGCACGTGGGCATGCTTTTAAAAACAAAACAACTTTTTAAATTGTGTTTATAGTCTGCATAATCTTGAAAGATGCACATTAATTATGTGCAGTGCTCTTTAAACCCTGAAAAAAGGTGCTTTTAATGATCAGTCATCTTCAACTACTACATTTTCTTTACCAGGATGACGTGCTGCTTAACGACAGTCAAACGCTTGGAAACTGTGGCTTCACAAATCAAACAGCCCGACCTCAGGCCCCAGCCACGGTGGGATTAGCTTTTCGTCTGGGTGGTAAGAGCATCACTCTTTTATCAATCTCAGTGACAAACTGTCAATTACTCTGTACGTTTTCATTCACAGTTAAGTTGAGCTACAGTTTCCTCAATAATTTAGTATTTTCTTACTTTTTCTTAACTTCATATTTTTCTGTCTGGAGCTGTCATTTTCTAATTTGATCAGATGTACTTACTGCCTCGTTCCTCTCATCTTTCCCTTTCCCTCTGCCTCTCTGTCATTCTCTCAGATGATTCATTTGAGCAGCTGAGGATCGAGCCTTTCTCCACCCCCCCTGAGCTTCCTGACGTCATGAAGCCCCAGGACTCGGGCAGCACAGCCAACGAGCAGGCTGTTCAGTGAGGGTGGCGGCGGGTTAAGGAGAGGCACACGCAAGGGGGTCTGAGGGAGGACGCACGGGGGGAGGGAGGGAGGGGGCAGATTTTTTGGGGGGGAAGTGATGCTTCAGCGAGTGAGATTCACCTCGCCTTACTTCAGCTGGGCATAAACAATTACAAACACGGGTTCCCCTTGATGTAAACCCGAGGGCCGTTGCTTCAAAGTGATTCATTTGTCCTGAAATCGGAGAACGCATGCTAAATTGATTCTTTCTCACAAGACCCTTCAGAGATTCCTGACGGACTTGTCATGACACTGTCAGTCATCCACAGGATTGGTAAAGGCTGAACATAAAGAATTGTACCTCGTATTTAATGAATTCTAGTCTTTATTTGGGGTAAGGCTAATGCTGCCTTACTTGTGTTTTTTATTTGCTGGCATAAACGTTGGAGTTGATAAGGTGTGACATTTTTAGGCTTTTATGTTTGTGTTTCTTTATTAAACGATTACTAGGATTTAACATGTTTTTGGTCTTTGGTCTGGATATATGTTGCAACAGTAGCTAGGAGTTTTGTGAGTTTCTAAGTTCCGATCCGTTTCTTGAACATTTGAACAATGTAAATCTGAAATTGAAATGATTCAGACAAAGCAGCGAAAATAATGATTGTTGATTAATTTATACTTTATTAACAGGTGGAAGCTAATCAACTTTCCTACCCAGTGTTGATTGTGGCCCATCAAATGAAGGAGATGTCGGTGAGCTTTTGTTGAATTCAATTGTAGGACCTAAACGCCCATAGTAAACAAAACTGATTGTACAGTCATGTGATGTTATGGAACCGTGTCTGTGAGTTGTGGGCCGCACACATCAACCCTGTGTTCTCACCAGAACCGCTGTCCATTCAGTTTTAGTTGATGCTGTTATTTACACCATTAATTCCCAGATGCACCGTTTTCCCTTAAAGTTTGAAATATAGACGTATTCATATAAGTAAAGAGTATAAAAATGGGTCACATGATCTTGAGAACTAGAATAAAAATGACGGTACTACAACAGGAAAGGATATTCTGATGATTAATGAAATATCAAAACAAAGTATTTCCCAAAAGAGGCTGTTAGACAGTGGGCGTGATCAAAGTTGCACTTGTAACTTAACATTAAAACAACTGTTTTTCACCTTTGTGCTCTGCTGTGTTTTTGATTGAATAGTTAAGAGTTAAGATTTAGTGCTGAAAGAAGTTTTATTAAATACATGTAGATTGATGATGATTGCACAGAAACTGAGCTAAATGTTAAAAAAAATTGTTACATAAAACCAATCATAGGGTTGTGTTATTGAAATGTATGAACCCTTGGGTTTTATGCATTCCAAAAAAACTTCAATACATTTGGAGAAGATAGCAAAGAGGTAATAACTGGACTCAAGAAATAAAGTCTTAGTGTTAAATTGAAATGAATCTACTAGGAAAGGCATCAGAAGACATAAGTTTGACGAAAATAAATGCGTATAAGTATTATATGTTAGGGATGCACCATATCGGCAGGTATTTGCTTTAAAAATGTATTATCTGATACTAGCAGACCAAGGTCTGCTGTTATTACTAATGACGACAACAATAGACTGCAACCTCCTTGACTTCTATGCTGGTGCCCTCTACAACTTAATATTTTTTTACGTAATAAAATGTTTATCTACATATGCTGCGACATGAGTAGGCAAAATATGTTCATTTCACTATAAAAAAAGTGAAAAAGTGATGCCGTGTCTGTCCAGATTACAGACACGGCATCCCACTGCATTTATTACAATTACTGGGGATTTTAACCACACCAACCTGGACTCTGTTTTACCAACCTTCCACCAATATGTTGACTGCCCCACCAGAGACAATAAAACAATAGACCTTTTGTATGCTAATGCTAGGGATGCATACACAGCTACTGCCCTTCCCCCTCTTGGCATGTCTGATCACAACCTGGTCCAGCTGACTCCCAGGTATGTTCCTGTAGTGAAGAGGCTTCCTGTTGCCACCCGCTCAGTGAGAAGGAGTACACAGGAGGCTGACATGGCTCTGCAGGACTGCTTTGAGTCTACAGATTGGGATGCGCTCTGCATGCCACATGGGGAGGACATCAACTCCATGACAGACTGCATCACGGAATATATCAGGTTCTGTGAACTCACGGTTCTCCCTGCCCGGACTGTCCACTGCTACCCCAACAACAAACCTTGGATCACCAGGGATCTGAAGACCCTCCTCAACAAAAAGAAAGAGGCCTTCAGAAATGGGGACCGGGAGGAAATGAAGAAGGTACAACGTGACCTGAAGGAGATGCTGAGGCAGAGCAAAGACACCTACAGGAGGAAGCTGGAGTCCAAACTCCAGCAGAACGACATGAGGGAGGTGTGGTCCGGAATGAAGACCATCACCGGATTCAACGTGAAGGAGAAACCGACAGAGGGCACCGTCGAGAGGGCTAACCAGCTGAACCTCTTCTTTAACAGGTTCAGCACACAGACTTCAACACAGCCCCCTGCTGCCTCCTCCACATTTCACACCTCCCTCCCTCCCCCCCTGCCTCTGCTCCTCCACCCTCTGCCCCCCCTGGAGAGCTGCTTGGACACAGTCTCACCTCCCCCCCTCCCCTCTTCCCCCCCACCCCTCTCAGTGACAACCAACCAGGTCAGAAGACAGCTTGAGAGACTGCAGCAGAACAAGGCTGCGGGCCCGGACGGTCTCAGCCCCAGGCTACTGAGGGCTTGTGCCACCCAGCTGGCTGCGATCCTGCAGCACCTCTTCAACCTGAGCCTCCAACAGGGGATGGTCCCAGCACTGTGGAAGACATCGTGCCTGGTTCCTGTCCCCAAGACAAAGTCATCATCATGTGAACCCAAGGATTACCGTCCAGTGGCCTTGACGTCGCATGTGATGAAAGTGCTGGAGAGGCTGGTCTTGTCTCACCTCAGACCGCAGGTTAAGTCCTCACTGGACCCGCTTCAGTTTGCTTATCAGCCCAATCTGGGGGTGGATGACGCCATCACCTATCTGCTGCATCGAGCTCAGTCTCACCTGGATGGTGCTGGAGGCACTGTGAGAATCACTTTCTTTGATTTCTCCAGTGCTTTCAACACCATTCAGCCACTGTTACTGGGGGAGAAGTTGCGGAAGGTGGGGGTGGACATGCCCACCATCTCCTGGATCACTGATTACCTGACAGGCAGACCACAGTTCGTCCGACTGGGTCGTGGTTTGTCTGATGTGGTGGTTAGTGATGTAGGAGCCCCACAAGGAACTGTGCTGTCCCCCTTCCTGTTCACCATATACACCTCAGACCTTCAGTATGACTCCGTGTCATGCCACCTGCAGAAGTTCTCAGATGACTCTGCGGTGGTAGGGTGTATAAAGGATGGACATGAGGGGGAGTACAGGACAGTGGTAGCTGACTTTGTGAAGTGGGCCAGTGAGAACCACCTGCTTCTGAATGTGACCAAGACCAAGGAGATGGTGGTGGACTTCAGGAGGAAGAAGACAGCTCCACAACCGCTGACGGTGCTGGGGGAGCACATCGAGATGGTGGAGGATTACAAATTCCTCGGTGTGAGGTTGAACAACAGATTGGACTGGAAGGCTAACACCAGTGCTGTGTACAGGAAGGGGATGAGCAGGCTCTTCTTTCTGAGGAGGCTGCGATCCTTTGATGTATGCAGCAAGATGCTGGAGTTATTTTACCAGTCTGTTGTGGCCAGCACACTGTTCTTTGCTGTGGTGTGCTGGGGGAGCAGCATGGGAGCCGGTGAAACCAGCAAAATCAACAAACTGATTAAGAAGGCCGGCTCCATCATTGGCTGCAAGCAGGACACCGTGGAAACGGTGGTGGAGAGGAGGATGCTGAACAAACTGCTATCCATCATGGATAACTCTGATCATCCTCTCCACCACATCCTCCAGGCTCAGGAGAGCACATTCTCCAGGAGATTCAGACAGCTCCGCTGTCACAAGGACAGATTCAGGAAGTCATTCCTGCCATCAGCCATCAGGATTTACAACTCATCCCTGTAAAACTGACTCTGCTCCATTGCACAACAGCACAGTGTATACTTTATATTAATATATTGGACAGACTACATTAGTCTCTCCTTTATGTCATTGCACCTGATCCTATGGGTCATTCATTCTTCACTTTTTGCACTATTTTCTTTACATACTTTTGTACACTCATTTATTTATGTTGAATTCTTTTCTTGTATTGTATTTTGCTGCTGTGCCACAACAATTTCCCCTTGGGGATGAATAAAGTATTTCTATTCTATTCTATTCTATTATTCTATAGAAGAGACGACATGACCATTGCAGTTAGGTGCAGGCAAAAACACACACACACATACATACTGTATGTATATGTATGTATACTTGTATATTTTCTCAATACCAATGTTACAATTTTGTATCAGTTATCGGCCCAAGCACTCCAGATATATCGGATATCGGCAAATGTTGACAAAGTAAAATTCCGATCTCCACTCCAGTCCAGTAGGTGGCAGTAATGTGCTTGTAAGCTCATTGCCAACCGTCAATAAACCCAGCAGAAGAAAAACGGAAGTTTTGCCCAAAGTAGTCGTTAAGAGGCTGTGCCTGTGCGACGATGACCAACGACCTCCTCAAAAACTACAGAGAGACAAACAAATGGACATGAGCTCCTGACAAAGATGGACGCCAGTGAGTTCGTTGTATCGGCGGGCAGAGCCGTGCTGGACATGATGGAGCGAGAGTGGCAGCCTCTGTCAGCGGGTGAGCTGGAGCAGCGGCTGGACCAAGCAGTGGAGGAGATCCTGGAGGCTGACCTGATAACAGAGCTCAAAACTCAGCCTCCCCCACCTCCACCACCACCACCAGCCGCTGCTGCTGCTGTATATGTTCACTTACTGCAGAGTCAAGTCACTGTGGGGCCGCAGCTTTTACAAACGGCGGCGACAGTGACCGCTTCTTTCCCTCAGAAGGAGGAGACAACAGAGACCCTGGGACAAATGGAGACTGTGGACAGCGGTGCAGTGAAGGTGACTGAGGTCCTCTCACCATAGCTGACTCAACTTACTTGTGAAGTATTATCAGTAAGGCGTTTGTGGGAGAAGAGGTAGACAGTCAAATGGCAAAAGTCTGCTGCCACCTAGTGGTCGATGGCTTGAACAAAACATCCGTATTATTACAGTACTTCAAGTGATTTATACAGTATTGCGCCGTGAAATATTTAAAGGTTTTAATATATTAATATTTTCTTACACCCCTAGTTATCATGGGACAATATGTGATACTAAACCATATCACAAGAATTGGAAGAATTGTTGTGTTCAAGTGACTGTTTAGCACCAACATATTGTCCTAGTGACTTATACTGAATATAATTGTACCCTCAAGTATTCCAGTTTAAAACCAAATTATAAAGCTTGTGGTTCGGGTTGACTTGTTTGTTAGTTTTGATTTATTGATCATTTATTGTCAGGAAGTTGTGGAAAAAGGTCAGATTTTACAGCTTTTTATTTTGTCCAATAAAATTACAAATATTACATATTACAGGGATATAAATTGATTAAAAATGGCAACTCTTTACATTATGTAGGAGGCTGGAACCAAGAACAGATGATCAATTATGATGAGAGCTGCTGAAAAACAATCAACAGATTATGAAGCAATTATTTCACCTGCTTAAAAAGAGTAGCACTAGCTTAAAAAGAGTAGCACTAGCTTCTGTAAATCCTGAATTATTAGGGAGTGAATCACACATTTCATTCAACTGTTGAATCTATAGACTGACTGATGTAGGCTATTTTGTAATTTCTTTTGTCTGATCAGTACATCAAAGACCTGCTTCAAAGCTCCAAATCCAAGGCTCGACTGGCTGGTCGAGCCCGTCTGTCTCTGTCCCACACCATCCTCCTTTCCCTCACCCTGCTCTCTGAGCGCGTGAGTTACCGATCTGTGTCTCGCCGCTTCCTCCTGGAAAAAGGAAACATCCACAGGATCTTCTTCTCCTTCTGTGACCACATCAACATGCTGGAGGAGCGGCAGATCAGATTCCCCGTCGGTGAGTCGATCTCAGCGAGGGGGGGTTCTTTTTTGATGATATTTGGATGTGCAGTATGACCTTTTCTAAGTGGTGAAACAGATAATGATAACAGTGGTGCAATTTTCTTTTCTGATTTCCAGGTGAAGAGGCAGACAATGTCCTTTTCCCACTTTTCAGTTCAGAAAAGAGGCCAGAAGATGCAGAGCAAAGTGCTCCTTTGGTCCTTGGAGCGTTAGGACACACTCAGATCCCTATCCGTCTGCCTTTAGGGAAACATGACGTGGAGACCACAGTGCCTGAGGTGAAGAGAATGAAGAAGGAGGAGGCTCATCTGGACTCCTGGTTGAACCTTGAGCTTTTATGTGATCGTAGAGGCCGATTCCTACACTGCAGAATCAGTAAAGGATCAGACATGGACAGAGGCAGTTCCCTCAGAGACAAACTAAAACAGCATCCTGAACTAATGCCTCCTGGCTCCTGTCTTTTAGCCAAACCTGGCTACCCACTCACTGCTCATATTTTAACTCCTTACATAACAAGTCATGGACCAAGAGAAGAGCTCTTTAACAAGATGCTGGGTGAGCATT